>NC_066315.1:30629673-31334673 GCF_022539315.1 Serinus canaria
GGTTCGGAGTCTCTGAGAGGGCAGGGTGCCAGGGAGAGGCAGCGACCCTTCGGGAGCTCGCAGCGGCTTCCCCTCCTCTCCATCATTGAGAGCTGCGACCACCAGGGCCGACATCTAATTTTCAAGTGCTCTCTAATCCTTCAGTGCAAACAAGCGCTGCGAACTCTCTACTGCAAACATTGCGCACCGGTTTAAAATATGCCCGATATTATATTCATCATAGTGCTATGTGGGTAACAGACGGCAATTTGAATTGTGGAAACAAATACAGGAAATAAAGTCAACTCATGGGCTATGCAAACAGGCTCTGTCTTGGAGAAGTCCCCCATCCTATATACCCCAGACACCGGGCAGCAGAGTCCCCGTCTCCACGAGGGCACTGCTCAGCTCCCAGGGCGGCAGCGCTCCCCGCGCACCTTTCGCGGCCGCGGAGGGGAAGGAGGCGCCGCTCCCCGCTCCCTGCCCGGCTGCCAAGATAAGCGAGTGACAGCAGAGACAATCAGCTGTCCGGTTATAAGGGCTGAGGTTTGGGTTGGGTTGTTATGTTTTCTGGGTTTTTTTTTTACAACTTCCCTTTCACCTTCCTTCCAAGCCCTCAGATCTGGAGGCTCCCTCTCTTTTGCATCTCGGGTTCTCGCCGCATACTGGGACCTCGCGGAAAGTATGGTGAAAAGAAAGAGGAGCGATATGCGCCCTACACATAGAAAAGTCGAAGAGGGCGGGTTAGAGTATCCCTCCGTGCTTTGCACTACGAAAATGTGATCGCTAGTATATCTATTGTATAAAACCCTAGAGATCAGAGCAGTCAAACATCACTTCCACCGGAAAACCCCACTCGCTAGACACTTCCCTATTTCAATCCCACTTTCTTTTGCTTTCCCTTTGGATGGACGAATCCCTGTTTAAAACGGATGCCACTTCCTCAGAGATATCAGCGAAAGTACCTGCGCCAGGGGCTGGGGAACGGGCCCCGCTCCTGCCTCACATCTGGGGGCAAAACACGAAGGCGGGGATTGAGCTCTGCTGTGAAAACTCCGCTCCCCGCGCAACTCGGCCGTGCCTGGCGAGAAGATTAAAGGGGGAGAGGGAGAGAAAGAGAGAAGAGACAACATCTTACTCTGCAGATGCAGTGAGCTTCAGCACAGAATAATAAAGCTGTCTCAATAAATAACGTGCCTGTGTCTGTCAGTAGCTAGTTTATTTGCGTTTTTCGCCTGGTTTGTTTATACTAGTGCCTCCTCTCTCTTGGGTGTCTTTACAGCTCAACAAGCAGGTATTTATCTACAGCTCTAACCCTGAGTTCTCAGAGAGACCAAACTTTAAGATTATTAAAATTTCAATCATATTTATTTATTGCAGAAAAATAATATACAATGATATTTACAAAACAATCATAAAAATAGGAATGCATTTAGACACCGGATCTATTTGCATTTTAACATGGGTCATCAATAAATAAATAAAATGTTTATTTTTTTCTCAGAGGAAAAATAATAATAATAGAAAAGTTAGGAACCGGGTATATAACAGTTTGAGCCCAGTTTATTCCCCCCTAAAAAAAAAAAATTAAAAAAAATAAAAAAGGTTTTCATCTCTACAGGGATATTTTTGGTTGACTGCTTAGTTTCATTCAAGAATGAAGAAGGTTCACAATAATGTATTTCCTTTCATCAGTGGCTCATAAGCACGACCTCTTGGGAATGCATGCATGCAAAAAAAAAAAAAAAAAAAAAAAAACAAAAAAAAAAAAAAAAAGGGCAAACAAAAAAAAAGTTCGATTCCAACATTCTTCGTCAAAATTAAAAAAAAAAAAAAATCGAACGATTCAGACTTCTATCAGAATGCAGAGATGTGTGGATTGTACCGACGCCCAGAGGGTAGTCACTGTCCAAAGCCCTTCACTCTTTCTCTTTCCTTAAGTGCTCCCCACGCCCTGCTTTGAATTTGGATTTCACTCTTCTAAATTCCAAGAAATCTTTGGCACATATTTTGTTAGAAAAGATATAAAAAAAAAAAAAATCGTATCCAACTTCAGAGTCTCTAGATTGTCCATTCTCTCCTTCTGTGGGAACAATGTCATCTGCAAAAACCCAGAAAGGGCGGAAAACTCGTTACTGAAACGAAAGTTACACAAACATCTACCTACACCTCTCTGTCTCTGGAAATACGCGTATCGGGCAGGAATGGAGAAGGGAGAACTCGCCGTGCGGGCGGTGCGGTGACCGTGTGACACCCCAGCCTGGCGGTCCATGGTGTCAGGGCCGAGGAAAGGGACTGCTGGGGCGGTAGGAAACCCTCATCGGGCAGCACAACGGGAGGACATGGATTCACTTCAAAATATGAGCAGCAGCAGCGGCGGCGGCAGCAGGAGCCATCCCAGCAGCCCTGCTGGCTCCGCAGCGTTCGGTGAAAAAGTGATCTCAGGCCGGCCCCATCCGGCTGGGGCACACCCGCAGCGCCGCCGCGTCCCGCCCGCAGCCCAGCCCGCCGGCAGAGCCCGGCCACGCGTGGGCCCCGCGGGGCTCGGGGCGCACCTCGGGCCGCGCAGGAGGAGGGACAGCCGGGCTGGGGGAGGCACCTCCGGCCGCCCCGCTCTCCGGCCGCTCCGGGAAGCCAGGCCCCTCCGGGCGGGCTGCGGGCCCTCTCGCCCCACGGCCACGCGTGTCCGGCTCACGGCGCAGCCGGCGGCCTCTGGCCTCCCTCCCCCCTTTCTTCCCGCCGGTTTCGGGGTCCCTGTCTTACCTAGGGCTCCTGCCGGGGGGATGCGGGTGGGGGACGCCGCCTGCTAGTGGGATGCGGACATGGACCAGGCGCCCTCCATTCTCCACACCGAGAAGGCGTAGCTGAGCCGCTCGTGGGCCACATAGCTGCAGCTTGCCATCTTGGAGTCCAGCTCGTCGCTCTGTAAGACCTGGTAGAGGAAGTCGATGTACCTGGCCGCCAGCTTGAGGGTCTGGATCTTGCTCAGCTTGTCCGAGGGCAGCGTGGGGATGATCTTCCTCAGGGCGGCGAAGGCTTCGTTCAGCGACTGCGTGCGCTGCCGCTCCCGCACGTTGGCCATGACCCGCTGGGTCTGCAGCTCCTCGTAGGACTGGGGGCTGCCGCCGCCGCTGCTGCTTCCGCCGCCCCCGCCGCCCCCGCCCGCCCCGCACTTCTTGCCCCTCTTGCCTTGGGCCGGGCTGCAGGGCTCGTCCGCGGCCCCGACGGCGCCGCCGGCGCTGCGGCGGCTGGAGCGGCGCTTGCGCCCCCCTCTCTTGTTGTTGGGCAGCTGCTGCCGGTCCGGCTCCTCTTCGCTGTTGCTCAAGCTGTCGTCGGCGGGGGAGACTGGAGAGTTTGACTCGTCCTGCTGCATCATCTCTGGGGGGAGACGCGAGAAGCGGGCCGGGAGGGGGGGGAGGGCAGGGAGAAGAGGGGGGCACCTAACCCGCCAGCTCCCCCTTGATCGGCTGCTTCGCTGGCCTTCTGAGGAGAAGGAGGAGGGAAGGAAGGAGGGAGGACCTCACTTTGGGGGGAGGGGGGATGGCATCAGGATCCAAGAGGAAAAAAATAAAAAGGCCAACCAAAAAAAAAATCCCTCCCGATCCCTCCTTGGAGCCCCTTCGAGGTGTCTGGGATTGGGAGAAAGTTGAAGACTTGGAGGTTCTTATAGCTCCTGCTGGCGGAAAGTTTGGGGGCAGCAGTGTCATTGGCCTGACGTGGAGAGGAGGGACTTTTGCTGAGTTTTATAGGAAAGTTTCCGCTTCCCCCCCTCCACGCCCTCCCCCAATTATTTTTTTCGAGCCATTCACAAGTGATCTGGCTTCCCCACACGCACGCACATACATCCTTACCCCAACCTCTTTCTCCGTTTCCCTCTCCGTGGTTTCTCTCTCAAACTCCTTCGGTTAGCGCTCGGCTTTGGGGTGGTGCTGAGGGCCGGGCCGGGAGGTTATGGGGGTGCCCAGCCCCCCGAGCGCTGCTGCGGAGGGGTCAGCGAGCCGCTCCGTGCCTGTGCTGGGGACAACCGCCCCGAGCGGCCGGGGAGAGCCCGCACCTCTCGGGCTTTCCTCGCTGCAACTGGCGCGGCTTGTAGAGAAAAGAAGGAAAGGGGAATTACCCGCGGGGCAGCCTCCAGGCTCACCCTAATTTTGACCCGCACTTCCCAATCACTCAGCGGCCCGGGATCTGACTTGCCAAGGGAGTCGCACATTTTTGGGCTGCGGAGGGGTGGTGGCACAGCCTCGTCCTGCCAGGCTGGAGGACTCCGCTAGGAGAAAGCCATCTTCAGAGGTGGAAGCAGCCGGGAAACCAAGCATTGGCTTCGTACATGCATAAGCACCAGTCCTTGAGCTCCTCTTAAGAGAAACCAGGGAGGATCCGCGTCTCCAGCCTGGCACACCGGGACACGGGAGGGTGTACAGACCCTTTTTGCCCACACTCTCAGTGTGCTGACCATTCACTTCAGTCCGTCCTCCCACAAGGGGCCCGAATCCGGCACTTCCTGGGAAAACAGATTATTTATTTTAATTTCTCTTCTAGTCTGCAGCCAAAGCTATTTCTTCCCATCCCCCGCCTTTGTGCCTCCTTCCCCGCTCGCTGGCAGCACAGAGCAGGTGGTGTGTCTTTTTAACAACAGCTCAGATTCAAACGGGGAACGCCTGAGAGGGAAAGCTAGAAATTGCCGTCCATCAGTAAAGGGGGTGAAATTCTCTCTGCTCCCTGCGTGGGGACCACGCTCCTCCGCCGCCGGCCTGGCAGCCACCGCCTGGACGGGCACGGCCGGGTGCGGAGCGGAGCGGGCAGCGCCGGCAGCGCAGAGCCTCCCCGGCTCGTTTGAGTTGTGAGGGCGAAAAGGGCGAACGGAATGGCAGAGGAGCGATAAATCCCGGGCATGAAATAAAACAAGGCTTCTGGAAGAGCGCTGGCGTCTTCTCCGGGGAACAGAGTCGTCTCTCTCCTCTGCCTGGGGACTCACTCCCTCTCCTCCGAGCAGAGGCGGCTCATCCCGGGAGCGGCCAGGGGCCAGGACCCTGTTCGCCACCGCCGAGGGGCAGCCGCCCGCCCCTGGCCGCTGGCCCCGGCCCCGCCGCAGCCGGAGCTGTCCCGACGCTTCTCCGTTCTTTGCCCCTCTCGGCGAGTTCTCCTTCTTGGGTTTCCATCCCGGGGTGCGGGCACATAGCAGCCTGCCCAAAACCTTCTCTTTTGGGAAACAGCTGGAAAAAGGACAGGGGAGGCAACAGGGACCGCCTTAGACGGCAAGGGAAGGCACTCCGCACACAGAACCAGAGCGAGCCTGCACAGCTTTCCCGGCTTTTGGCTTGTCCCTGCTGTGTCTTCTGCGATCACAGGCCTCTTCATTCAGCTTAACACTGAGAGCTTCAGGGGGTCTCCTGCACCGACAACAGCTGCTGATCCCAAGGTAAGAGGAGCTGGCTCTCCTTTCACCTCCCTTTCACCAACAATTTTGTCTGTACCCGGAGCCTCACTGCTCCTCTGGGGTGTTGAGCAGTGTCATTACAGAAGAAATGTTGGAAATAGTAGTGATGAGAATCTGGAGGTGGCTCTAGGGGCCTTCCTTCCTTCCTTCCTTCCTTCCTTCCTTCCTTCCTTCCTTCACTTCCTTCTTCCTTCCTTACTTCCTCCTTCCTTCCTTCCTTCTTCCTTCCTTCCTTCCTCCTTCCTGCTTCCGCATCCTGCCTTCCTGCCTTCCTGCCTCCTGCTTCCTTCCTTCCTCCTTCCTGCCTTCCTTCCTGCCGCCTTCCTTCATGCCTTCCTGCCTTCCGCCTCCTGCCTCCTCCTTCCTTCCTTCCTGCCTCCTTCATCTTCTTCCTGCCTCCTTTCCTGCCTTCCTTCGCCTTCCTGCTTCCTTCCTGCCTTCCTGCCTTCCTCCTGCCTTCCTCCTGCCTTCTCCTGCCTTCTTCCTGCCTTCCTGCCTTCCTGCCTTCCTGCCTTCCTTCCTGCCTGCCTTCCTTCCTGCCTGCCTTCCTTCCTGCCTTCCTTCCTTCCTGCCTTCCTTCCTGCCTGCCTGCCTGCCTGCCTGCCTGCCTGCCTGCCTGCCTGCCTGCCTGCTTTCCTGCCTTCCTTCCTTCCCACCTTCCTTCCCTTATTCTTCTTATGGGAAAAAAACTGTCACAGAGCAAAACCAAACCTGGATAGCTATTACCTTGCTAGGAACGGGATGCTGCCTGAAAGGAGGATGGGGCAGCACCTCCTGAGGTGATTTGGTGGGATGCACAACTTGTCTGGGTAACCTAAACTTTGAATGGGATGCAGGACATCATCTGCTTCTCATGGGGCAGGAGGAGCGTGTGTAGAGCAAGGTGTATGAAGGAGTCAAGGACAGGTGGGGAAGTAGTATTACATGGTTTGTAGAAATAGAAAACATGGAGAAATGTGGGGATGGAGTTGAGGAGAGAGGAGTAGTTGATCATAGTAGATGGCTGGGCTTAGTGTCAGCTACTCCTTGTGTAAACTGCAGCAAAAGCAACAAGCAGTGTTTAACAGGATCTGTGACCTGCACACTGCTATATGAACTAGGACTGCACAACCCTCCCCCCTCCCTCCCACCACCATCTGCATTTTGGTTTTTCTTTTATTTCTGACTCCCAAATTATGAGCTTGGGAGCAAAGGCATATAAGCCCATGATGTTGCTGTCAAGACCCACACAGGAGTGCAGGGGCCAGATCAGCTGTGGTGGCAACGATCTGTCCCAGGGGATTTGGGGTGGGCTGGGCTGACTGTGGGAGCCTGCCTGGATCCCCCAGGCCTGCTGGCAGGCAGCAACCCTGCCTAGTGCTGGAGTGTGTAGCTATGTTGGGGGGAGAGTGGATGTGTCAGAAAGTCATGTCTGGGTGTCCATGTGAGAGAGAAAGACATACTGGTGTGTTTATAGGTGAGGATGAGTTTGTGTGTGCATGTGTGTACTGTTGATCTTTTTCTGTGTAAACACATATATATATGTCAGGAGGGAAGGGGAGTGAAGTTTGTGCAGAGGTTAAAGAAAATCAATTAAATTCTGGTTTATTTTGAAATCTACGGTTCTGATGGGGATTGAGGTGGAGCCTTTGCATTTCAAACTAAAATATTAATTGTATTAATATTAATATTATTTGTATAAGTGTTAAACATCTGTTTTGAACCTCCACTAAGCCACTAAGGTAGTTCTGCAGACCACTTTAGAGCATGGGATAAAGGATGCCATGTCCTGTTTTTCTCTATGCATACGCATGGCTTAGTTAAGAACTCTCCTGGCTGCTTGGGCAGAATTTAAACTCTGTTTCACTCTTTGGTGGTGGCAAGCAAAACTACAAACAGATCCAGGGCCTTTCTAGAGATACTTCTAGGCCCATTTCTGCAAGGTTCCCTGGGCCTCAGCTCAGAAAAATGTGTGTTGTAGGATGAACTCTTACATGGAACACTGGCAGGACCCAGAGGTCTTCAGCATTTTGTCACCTCTGCAGAAAGTTCAACACTGGTAAAGCAGCCATCTAGATTACAGGTATGGCTGTGAACAGAGCTAAATAATGACCAACTCCTGGTAGGAAGAAGTGAGGAGTAAATTGGTCTGTGATCATGGTTGATCACAGGGAAATAGCTGTAAAGGATGGCCCCACCTTGATGCCAGCCCTTCCATAGGCACCCATTAACTGTTGAGACACTCACAGGATAGGACAAGCAGTATTTGCCTTAGCCAAGCAGAAACGTCACAGCTTTTGAGGGGAGAAGGTCAAAACATTTATTCTTTCCTTGATTTCTAAGAATGAATGAATGAAAGGCCCAATTTTGTCTGATATTTTTATAAATCAGTGCAGAAGTTTAAGAACTAATGTGCTCAAGATCTAGTGGTTGCAACTACAATGTTGCCTCTCATCAATGTGTTAAGCAGATTGTACATATACACAAATTACAGCTGGATTGCAATAAGGCTGTTCTATATTCCCCACACAGCAAGCACATACACATGTAATTTAGGTCACAAAGGCTGTTTACTGTGGTAAAACTCTCACTGCTGCTGATTCCTTGGAATATTGAGCAATGTCTTACATACATGCATGCCTAGAGACAGCCTGCCTGCCTGTTTTTGATGCCAAAGACTTCAGTCGGGTGTTTTCTCAGAGGTTTTATCTTGGTTTTATCTTTATGTTGCAAAGACCATTGAAATCAACCAAAGTTTCCCTAGTAGTTTCTGTGGCCAGTATTTTAATTCCTATGGATTCTAGGTGAAAGTCTGGTCAGGACCACACCTCTTCAAAAGGGACAAGAGAGCACCTAGCAGCTTTGCCCACTGGCTTTTATCCTGTAATTTGCTCCGTGTAGAAAGCACACTGGGAAACAGGCTGACAGCCCTCACTGTGCCTGGTACAAATTTCTGCTCAGCGGCAGCAAACGGGCAGAATTCATATAAAAAGGGTATGAGAGTGGGACCCATTTCTCATTTTCTTTCACCTCTTTCTTCCTTCCTATCACCGCGGCAGCTCAAACAACCAAAAAAGCTGGCAAGCATCTCCCGTCATTCGTGCTCCGTACCTGGGTCTGGCGTGGGTGGGCGCGGTGCTGCTCGGCCGGCAGGGCTGGGGCTGCGGGGCGGCTCCGCGGGCCGGGCCGGGCTGTACGGCCGGCGGCCACCGGAGGGCACGATTCCCCGCCGGCCCCGCTGCGCTCCCGGGCGAGTCGCTGCCGCCTTGGCCGGGGCGAGCCCCGTCAGGCTGGGTCACCCGAGTCTCGGGGCAGTGAGGTGCTGCCGGCCCGCTCCCGGCTCTGTTCGCTCGTGTTTCAGCGAGCCCCGAGTGTTTTTTCTCCCCAACGCGGCCGCAGCGCCGCTGCCCACCCGGGAGGGGCTGTGCTGGGTCCTGGGGAGGGATCCGGCACACGGATGCCCCGCGGACATACGGACACTTCCCACGGGTGGTCTTCCAGCTGCCGGCGCTTTGACACTCGCTTCGTTCGGAAGCTCTGGAAAAACAGACGAACAACGCGGAGTTCCTCTAACGAGTCAGTTTCATTGCCAAAATTGCTACAATTACTTTTATTTTATTTTTAAGCTCGTCGCCGTGTGGCCGTTCATGTAAAAGTCCTGGCAGCTTGCTGCCACGAAAGGGTGCGACGGCGTTGTTCCCAGTGTTCCCAGTGTTCCCATCCTTCCCGCCTCTGGGCCGGCGGCAGGGAGCGCTGCTCCCCCCGCACACCGGCCTTCGGCATCCCTTGCATGCATCCTCTGCTCCCAGCTCTCGATTCTGTGCAAGGCCGAGAAATACCTATGTGCTATCGGCAAAAGAGCAAGCCCACATAGGAGACAGGTCTCCTAGTAAATTAAGTTCTCAGATAATTTTCAACACCTGTTTTTATACGAAATCATTTATTCAGGTCCAGAAATAATTTGTGGCCTTGGATGGGGCTCTTTAAGCAGATCCTAAGTACCTCGATGTAAGCCTGAGTGGTATCCTCCTCTCATGTATCCTAGACAAGACCAGTCCTTCCCATCCCAACCTAGCTAATGCTGTGGTGGAGTTCTGCCCCTAATTATGGCTCTGGGTCTTGCTTATGCGGTTTCACCTCTAAATCTGAAAAGATCACTTAGTAAAACAATCTTATCTACACTCCAGGGGATTACAGTTGTTTTTATTAATAATGGAGTTTATTGGCTATTTCAGCTCCTTTGATTTTTTTCTTTTCCATCTCTTCCTTCTTTCCTGAACTATATCAATATAATTTATTTTTGTATTCTTCCTGCTCCCACATATTACTCAAGTCTATATCTTCAATCTCTCAGTACACTTGGCCCAAGGAAACTCCATTAAACTTCAGGCCCTTTTAGCCACAAATTCTGCTTTTGTCTTCCAAGGTGGGGGAGAATGCACCTCCAGCACTGGTGATGGATAAAGCATTTCATAAAGCCATTCCACTTATTCCATAAGTCCACCCATAAGAAGGCTTCTTATGGGTGGACTTAAATGCCTCGCAGCTCAAACAATTGGAATCAGAGCGATAGAGCCAGATTTTCAGCATGGAAGTGGGCTTTCACCCAGTTAGCCATGTCTGCAATCCTGGGGAAAAATCCCCACCCCGTGCTTCCTACTATATGTGGTCTCATTTAGGATTTCATGTGTTCTCGGAATCTCACAGATGAAAATGAAAAAGAGGTCATGTGAGAAGTAACCATAACTCATAATTCATGAATGAACATAGAAGTTCACTAGACAGGATAATAGGCTGGTTTTTTACATCTGAAATGGGCAGCAAATTCTGGTGTGAGGGGAAGAGCATGGAAGGTCATCCCAACATACACTTATGATTTCCAGGGCAAAGGAAATGGGTTTTTTTTCCTTGGTAGGCTGATTGAATGCCAGGTCTCCAAGTTGGAACCCATCCGTCTTCTCCTCCTGGCCATAGACCACATGGGCTGAATGTAGCCATGCAGAGGAGGTGAGCCTGGAGGGGAAAGGTTCCCAGAAATGAACACCCATCTCACTCTTTCCACAATTACCTTACTTCCAAGGACACCTACTTAGAGCTAGAAAAACTTTTAAGGGAGCAGGGGTTTATTTCCTTCTCTGCCAGGCTGTATTTCCTTCCAGAAAAGGCAGTCAGCATACATCAAAATTTGCATGTTCCTTTCTATGTGGGGGGATTATAATTGTTTTGTGTTATAGGTTATCAGCTATGATGCCTAAAGATCTGCTATCCATCATTTCTCCTCATTTTACAGCCCCAATCTCATTTTCCTTTCTCCAGAATATAGGATGATGATTAGGTTACCTTGCTCACAAAGGACTGATCTGTCCATTGGTCCACATCCTGGCTTTATTTTCTGACCAATGATCATATAGTAGATCAACAATGAAGCTGATCTAGAGCACAAATCTCAGTTACCAAATTCCAAAGGAAATTTTCCAGAGAGGTAGTAGTTTATTGATACATTAAAATAAATTAGCACACATTCACTGTTCATGTATCTATGTACATACTTGGCTATTTCTGAACTCTGACCTCCAAACAAACATCTGTACTTGTATTTATGCAAAATGCTGTACTGCTTCTGCCTTGAAAAGTGTCTATATTAAACATTCTCATGCCAAAATCTACTATCTGACCTTGCAGCACTAAAAATAGTTCATGTCAGAAGCAGAGAAATATTTGTTTCTCCTTTTAGAACATTTGTGCTTACATTTATTAAGGACTCGGTCCAAAATCCTTTGATGTCAAGGAGACTGTTTCAGTGGCCTTTGGAACAAATCTTAGAAAGGGTCAATTAAACTTTAAATAAAATAAAAATTATGATGGATCCAGCCTAAGAAAATAAGAGATATGTAAGAAAGGCTGCCTTTGGAGTAAAGCATCAGTCATCAGTAATTGTTCTCTAATATTCAGCTGAACTTGTGGAATTTTTCATTATTAAAACAATAATCCTTTTCAATAAGGTTGTAATTAATTTTTAGTTTTCAAAACATCCACATTTTTATGCATAGTAGAAATGTTGTTGCTGACCTAGTGAGTGCAAGGATGCTTTGAGCTCAATAGGGCATATATGGACTGGACCCTAAGCAGCAAGATATGGTCCAGATTTTCAAAGTCAGAGCAGAGACCTAATTCCAAAATACTTTTCTGATTCTAAAATACGTTCAAAGTTTTGCCTCACTTCATATTTGAGCAACTCATAATATTTTCTAATGTCTGATCTAATGTTAGGCTTTGTTTTTCACACTTTACAGTAGGACTAATGCAGCTCTTGGCAACAGCAGATGCTGAAATTAACTTGAAGGTAATTGATGTTCAGTAGAATATAGCAAGGGCTTAAATTCAAAGCAGTGAACTTTATTGTTCAGTTGGTAATCCTTTTCTCTACAAGAATGCACAGTGTTTAGAGCATCCATTTTAATAAAAAAAGAAACTATTATTAAACAAGCTACAGCCTCACAGAGCTTCCTGCACTGCTTGCTTGTAATCACTGTATCAGAGACTTGAGTAATTGGAATGACATATGTCTGCAGGAATTTTTGCTGAATCTGGGCTATTTGACAGTAGAATGTTCATCATTCTTTCCAAACAGATAGAAGTTTGATCAATTATATTTCAGTGGCTTACAGCCATATGCTATCTGCAGTGACATTTATGATCTATTTTTGTTATCCCCAAATGGCCTTCAACCTCACAGTTATCTGCCAACATGCTAAAGTTTTGGTCAGTGAAAATCCTTTAGTGTCTTGGAAAGATTCATGATGTTGTCTTTTGGCTGAGGTCCATTATGGGTAACTACAACTTTATCTACGTTCAACGTATGTAATTGAGTGGCTGTGGTATGGCACACTGTCATTTGGCTTCATTTCAATCAACTAAGATAACTCTCTGTATTTTCTTTCCTATAACACTGTGTCATGTTGCTGCAAAAAGTGAAACAGCTGCCACGTTCTCCTTCTTGAGGATGCATCCCAGAATGGGCTGTTTCTTCTGAGAGGACAATATAGCCTCCAATTTGGCAGGTACAATTTTGCAACACCAAATCCTTCCATCTGTGGTTTCATGTTGTCAGTTCATTGCAGGAACTCATAGTCTGGTGTAGTTGTCAAACTATCTGATTTGTTAGTGTAGCTGGCAGGTTAACTGTCTAAGTCCTACCATTTCCTCACAGAATTCACTGTGGGTAGAAAATTTCATCCAAAAAAGAAGAAAAATAACCATCTTTAAAGATTAGATGCACTGTTGGGAAATTAAGTTCTTAAAGCTAAATCAGATGTACAATAGGAAGCACTTCATAATCGGTCACATTAAGGATAAAGGGCCAACCCAAAGGCATATAGACAGGAGAAAAAAAGGCAATATAGTCTCTCAGTTATTACTGTGAGAAACAACCCTTCAAATTCCCACTGATCTAATGTGTATCAGAAACAAGTTACATTGCTATAAAGAGGTAGAATATGCTTTCTCATTCTTTGTGGTTATGGGAATGGAAGCCATTGTATTTCTTTGCCCATATCCCTCCCAAACTTCTCATTGAGGAAAAAAGGATTTCTGCTGCTCCTTAAGTCATAGAAGTTAGCAAAATATTATATGACAGAAAGTTGCCATTAAACTTTGTTCAAGAGCATTTGAAAATGGCATGTGAAATCCATGCTGGAGTAGGTGCTGCTGTCAGGGCACCAAAATTGAAGGGAATGGATTAGCAGCTCTCCAGTAGCAGCTGTGGCACCACAAATTATGTAGATAAGCACCACCCCATTTGAGATACAGAGACTAGAGAGCAACATCGTGCAGCCAGTAGTAGCATTATACAAGGCGTGGAAAGAAACCACAGCAAACATAGGTTTCTGTTTTCCCTAGGTTTTCACTAAGAAACCATGGTGCCACCTGCACTGCCACCATGCTACTGCAAGGTGATCATTACCAGCCTCTGTGTAGACTTTCTGTCATTTGAAAATGTGTCTCTGGAGGTTTTCAGCAAAAGAAAATATCTTGTGCATAAAATCTTCTCTTATCATCTCTGAGGTCACATTTCATCTTTGGGGTTATATTTGGTGTTTTTATGCTATGGAAGTGATTCAGAAACCCTCACAATAAATATTTCTAATGACCCAAAGCTTCAGAAGAACTGTGTTCTGTAAGGTGAAACAGGATTGAAGTGGCTGTCATTAGAACTTCTGATACTAGGATACTAAAAGGATTCTTTCTGGTATCCTTCTCAGGTATCGATCATGTTTTTCCAGCTTGAAGGCAAAGACAACTGGTCTTATACACCAAAATGCTCCCCAGTCAAATATTTGGCTCATGCACTGAATCCTTCAAATGATTTGGTCAACGATACGCTAAAGATTTATGTTTCTACTACTCTCAAAAACAAGATGAGGAATTTACCTGGTTTTGTTTTGGTTGTTTGTTTGGGGTTTTTTTTTTGGGTTTGGTTCAGTTTATGTATTTCAGGAGATATGCCTGCACATTTAAATTTTTAAAATATGACAAATGTTGTGTGTTCTCTCTCTAGCTTTGGTAGAACTTATTTCTCCCCAAGGGCAAACCCCATGCTGTTAACATCACAGAACTTCCTCAGCATAATGGGGCTCAGTCCATAGGTATGGCAGTTGTGATCTGAGAGGGAACACTGAAATAATTTTTTTTCTGGATGTCTGAAACATATAACAGTGAGAACTGACTTATGCTGTTGTCAACCCAAATACAGCTGACAGAATAAAGCAATGAATAGCTGGATGTTTCCAGATTTAACACCATGGAGCTGGTAAAGGTGTTTGCATCTATTGGACTTAAAGTCTATCTTACTAAGGACTGGTTTAGTAGTTTGAGCACAGTTATCAGTACTTGAGAGAAAGTTCCATTTGCTCATGATTAAAATTTGGGTTCTGTACATCAAGGAGGCGGCACCTGATGAGGGCCTAAACTGTCAGTTTAATCATATTTGGCAACATTCAAGATATCTGCAAAAAAAAATTTAAATGGAGTCAGATGTAATATGAAATGAATTCCACACGCCTTCATGTAAGGTAGAGAAAGGTCTGAGATAGCCCTTCATTTTACAGTCTCTCAATCATATTTTCCTTTTTTTCCCCTGCATTACTATTATTCATCATCCCACAACTTCTTTCGCATCTGGTAGTTTGCAGAGGTATGAGAGCCAATGATGTTGCAGAGTTACTGCAGTACTCTAGCATATAATGAAATAATTATAAAAATAGACTAAAACTTTTTTTGCATATTTACTTAATGCTCTTTATCTTTTGTACCTCATATGATAATATTAACAACAAAAAAGTGAATTATTTAAGATTATATGTACTCACAGATGATGTTTCTGAGGACTAAATATCTGATTCAGCTCAAAGTTATTTAATAATAATTTAAAAATTACGCCCGTACTTTGAAAATTTCCTGGCAACTCAATGACTTAGTTATGTACATTATTCTCAAAGACTTCATAGGAGCTTCAGTGCCCAAGACCATGCCCAAGAGCACCTTGAAACATCTGAAACACTTCAGCATTTGGATAATTACATACTTTTGGGACCAACCCACATTTCTCTTTGGAAAATGTTTCCCCTGCATGCCTGCAGACAACAGATGGATCATATGATCTTTGCATTAGGAAAGATGGCATAATTCTGGCAGACTGTCAGTAGAATGAAAGAGGCTGATTTCAGATCCTCATTAAGAAAATATACAACCACACGGAGTGGACTGAATGGCGGAAATCGATCGCTGGCGCCAGCTTTAATAGAAAATATAGCACACTTGCAACATGAAATCTGCTGAGCTGTGGCTGGTCTAGCTCTATCAGGTTTTACATTCTTTTCCCAAATAAATGTGTTCTAAAGGATACATTCTTTGTAGTATAAGGGCCTTCTGTTTGCCAGGAGGGAGGGGAGCAGAGCAGGGGAGGGTTAAAAGACAAATTCAAAGAGTTACCAGGTCTAAGGTTGGAGCAATGTGCGGAAGCTTTGTTGAGTCTTCCCTTTCACTTGCAAAAGTTTCTGTTTAATGAAACTTTTCTTTATATTTCTAGTCTCTTGGTGTATTTTTTAGGGTGCAGATGGCATTTTACCCAGAAACACCCCTTAAGAGGCTACCTAGAACAGAGGCTAGTTAGTGTTAAAGGAATAAAGTAGGTATTTATTAAAAAGGCCTTCAAAGGATACAACTTGGGCAGTACAAGAGCCTGGCTGTGGCTGCACCCAGTATGGATGATTTGGCCCCTTCCCACTGCAGGGCTCTGGGAACAAGGCTCAGTGCCTTCTTTACACACATTTCCACATGGAAGCAGCCCTTCCAAGTCCCTAAGAGCTTGAGTAGGAAACCCAGGGCACTGTAAAGTGTAATATAGTTTCCCAGCAACACTGGATATGAACAATATTTTCACTGTAATCACTACTTACAGCTTAAAAGGACTGGTGGAGCTGCACATCTCCATTTCACCATCAAAATATTGGCTATGGCTTCAAGTCACAACTTTTGTTCCAGCAGTGACATCAGGATCTTTATATGATACCTCATCTTGGCCATACAAAATAATGATCAATCGTAAATCATTGCTTGCTTTGAAAATCTTTGCTAAACTATTTTTTAGTGAGATCAGAGACAACATCTATCCCACATGAACCTGAAAGTTCAAGCAGTATTGGTGGTTCCTGCGGTATAGCTATTCCTGTATCCTTTGTTCTATAGGTACCACTCTTCCCTCTGATAATTGTTAAGTTTCAAAAGTTGGAATCATTAACTAGGTTAAAGACTGCATAGTAAATAAACAATGCTAGAAATAAAAATCAACATCTGAATCAACTTTTTATCTCAGTGCGTGTTTATGTTGAAGACTCTCCATTCACAGATTTCCTCTGTGCTGTGTAGAAAATCATAAAATGTACTGCTTGTCCTTGAAAGGCTTGGAGCAAGAAAAGATGGAACTGAAACTCATAGGTAGAGTTCAGACTAATAGATAATTACTATCTTTCTTCTTCTTTCAGAGCTAATGAGAGACAGTTAAACCAAAGGACACTCTTTATCTCTCTTATTGAAATTGTAGCAGAGGTATGACAAAAGCATAAACAGGCCTAGAATCTCAGTGTGCCTGATTATTTATTTGAAATAAAGTCATGCATGACAATAGTGATGCCTGTCCTTCTGCAGTGCAACACCTTTGTGTGGGAACCATTCAAAACCCCTCAGCATGGGAGGAGAAGGTCTGTGTCACCACTGTGACGCTGAAGCCTTTGAGAACAGCAAAAGCCACACTAAAATAATATAATGCACACAACAATTTGAATATGCTGCAGTCCTTGTAAGTATATGTTAATATGGAAAACTGTACAACAAAAGTAAATGTAACAGAATTACTCCCCTATTTTGACTCCTTTGAAGAAATAGGAATTTCAGGACCACTGAACTGGAGTGTAGCTGCTGATCAGCAGAGTGAGTGGTAGCTGTGAATAATTCAAAGGCTTAAACTTCAGTGCCTGCCAGACAAAAGGTAATCACTGAAACTAGGACAGAAAAAGGGAAAAGCAAAATTTGGATGAAACACAATTTATAAAATAATTTCTGAGCTACACTTCTTGAAAAGCTAAAATTCTAGGCAATTGAAATTGAATATTTTTATTCTGTCAATACTTTTATTCTGGATATATTGCAGTGACAAGTGTTCATCTCACTATCTGAAACAAGCATTTTTTTGGAGCAGCATTGAAGAGCAAATAATCTGAACAGATTCTATTTAGCAAGTTTTTAGAAAAAAGCACCAATTTACTGAGTTACAAAAAGAACATAATCAGCACACCTATTAGTGCTTGTAACTATTCTTTTGTATTTCTAGGAAAACCTTAGCTGTCATTGTTACAGATTAGTAAAATTCAAGCCTAGTAAAACAACAAATTCCTGTGAAAACAGGGACTCAGCATGCACAACAGTCACATTTTAAGCTTCAGTATTTTAGGTATTTTTAATAAAAAAGAAAAAAATAAGCCCACCAAAAACCAGAAGTCCAAGTTAATTGAAAGGACCAGTAGGGTAATATAGAAATTCTTTTTGAGAAGAATCACCAATATGAAAAAGAAATCAAAGCCATTTTTCCATTACTTTTGCTTAGTACCTCCAAAACTAATTTATTTTAAAGTTTGTAAAAGAAGAAAAAAAAAGTGTTGTTGGACTGAGACTTCACTTATCAGGTTTCATCCTAGAGGGAATTTTTATAGCTGAGTTATAAACCCTCCACCCTTGAGTGTTTATAATGAAATGCTGACAAATGCGATAATAAACACCAATCACGGGGCCATAGTAGCTGATCAGAGAGTGGATTCAAAAGTTTCCCGTGCTATCATAATATTTTGTTCTGTTTCCAGCACTAGTTTGCTTAAACCTCCTTTCAGGTTCAGCAGCAGTAAAACAAGATCAATCTAACTATAGATTGCAAAATCATTTGATTATTTATACTTCTCTTCGAAAGCTATGAAATATCTCTCAAATATGATTTCATTTAGTCTTATTTTTTTGGTTTACATGTCTGAATACTAATTGTAACATGATAGCTTCAAGGGAACTGGAATTTCTACCAAAAGCCAGTCTTCAGTGGCCAAAGAGAACATAAACAAACCAGCCTCAGACCGGGGTCTAAAACTGAGCTATGATCAAACAGCTCTAAGGCTTTAAAAAGCCCCTTATTATCTTTTCCCAGAAGTAATTGACACTGTCAGTTTTTGTTCTTAATGCGGTGATAATGGCACAGTGCTTTGGGGGGACCGAGGAGCTGGGCTCAGCCTTGGTGGCAGCAGGGATTCTGAGCATGGGGAAGAAGGCCCTTCACTCCAGTGGGTGAAATCCAAGCCTTGCTGGAGTTAGCAGCACTTCTGAACTCTCTTCTGGTTGGGGTTTCACTGCCTTTCCAAGCCTGACAGGCTGCTGCACTGTACCGACTCCACAGATTAGGATGCAGCTATCTTGGACTAAGACAAGGATTAGGGGAGAAAGGACCCCAGAGTTTTGTTATTTCAGCGAGATGGGATTGTATTCCAGCAAGAAGCTTGTCTGCAATGTTCCCATAATTGGTTTATACTCTTACCAGACTAAACTTCCAGGATTTCGACACACCCACAGGGGCCAAGGGATGGGTCAGTACGGCATCTTGCTGTTTCACTGGGCTCTTCATGGGTGTAAGGACATGCTTTAGTTTTAACAGTTCCTTGGAAAAAATTCCATTTAGACTGCTTTTTAGTAAATTTTCATCAGTTTTGGAAAAGCATGAAGCAAACAAACAAACAAACAAGCCCATTTCATCAGGTTCTAAGGTCATATAAATCAATGTGCGGCTCAGGGGCAGAT
This sequence comes from Serinus canaria, assembly GCF_022539315.1. Classification (NCBI taxonomy): domain Eukaryota; kingdom Metazoa; phylum Chordata; class Aves; order Passeriformes; family Fringillidae; genus Serinus; species Serinus canaria. Next base: position 30,648,458 of record NC_066315.1, read on the forward strand.
CAAAACACATCTTGGTATTTTTTCTGTGCTGTTTACATACTGTGTTCATTGGCTTATACCACAATTACATTTTTAATTTCTAATGTTTTTAGTATCAGTGGCTCATATAAGAATGTTACTACTGTTTGTATTGCTGCAAAATCTCCAGTGATCCATTAGAAATCAGGATTCATAATGAAAGATCCATTTGTACTTAAAAATAAAGTGTAACATATCCTTTCTGCTTTTCTCTAGTCTGTAACACAAGTATGAAAAAAAAACACACTTGGATCTTGAACAAATTCCAGTGTTTTGTTATTAAACCAAGAAATGAAAACCAATAATTTTTGAATTATCTGTTACAGACATGTTTACATTATGAATCTCCTAACTTAAGACTCTATGTGCTATAGAGTTCTAATTTTATCCAATGATATGAACAAGAAAAATTATGAAAAGTTATATAATCATACTGCGAGAGATCATAGAGAAATGGTGGTAAGAAGTGAATATTAAATTGCATATTTCATTGTCCTCAAAAAATTTGCCTTCATCATTTTTCCTGAGATGATGGTAACTAAAATGAGATTGGGTTATGTGAGCTATTGTTGATTTTAGAAAATTGCTCATACGTAGTTCCTTCTTTCATTTTATTTTTAGGAAAAAAAAAAAAAAAAAAGAAAACAAACCCCAAAACAACACAAAACCATCTGAGGAGGTGAAACCCCCCAGTTCCTAGAAAGGATCCAGCTGCGCTAAATATCCAACTGGCTCTTGTAAAAAAAAGCATTTTGACAAATGGAGAGCAGATGCAATGTGTGGAGTCAGAGAGGTCAACAAAAACAAGTAGAAAAAGAAACCAGGGAAACAAGTGAAAATAGAAAGAATATTAGAGTATTAATACAGGCTATTAGATCTCTCATGATAATATTAAAGTGAACAGAACGAGAAAAAGAATCACCACAGAGCTGACAAAATACGAGAGAAGAAATAAGAGACGTAGGATCCTAAGTATACTAGCCTGAATCCAGGGTAAGTCTTGATTTTACTTATATCACGGTAATTTTATATAATGGAGATAGAAACTGTCCTGTGAAGCCACGCAGAACCACGGCCCTGAATGGGCAGTTTCTTGCCAGTGGACCGGGCTCTGAGCAGGCTGGCTGCTGCCCGTCCACTGCGAACGAGGGGACAAATCCAGGTCTTTCCCAGCAGCAGCAAAGGAAGGTGCCAGCAGCAGAGAACTGGGGAGGGGAGATGGAGGGGAGGGCAGAGGATAGCAACATGGGTCGGAGAGGCTTCTAGGGAAGACCCTGGGCCCCGCTCCCAGCCCAGTCACGGCCGCCTCCCGCCGCTGCCGCTCTCCCGGCAGCTCGCCCCTTTCCAGAGATGCCTGCGAAGGCATCAGTAGGTAACGCTAGACAGAGATCCCAGGGGTGGACCCTATCCCTGTCCCCGGGCTATGCCCGACTTGGGCTTCCCCCTTTCCTCCCGCTCCGGCTTTTCAGAATGTATTTCATAATTTTTATTCCTTGCAAAGATGAAACGTTGCGTGCGTGTGCGTGTGTGCGTGTGTGTGTGTGTGTGTGTGTGTGTGTGTGTGTGTGCATGCGTGCGACTGTAAGGGAATGTGCCATGAGAGAGAAAACGTCTCCGCTTCTCCTCTTGACGTCCCCAAAACCAAAGCCCACAAACTCACAAGTTTTCTCTCTCAGGAGGGCGCAGACGGCTTCCCAGGCTGACCCCGCCGGTGCCGGGAAGGCTGCGGAGCATCCTGGACAGCCGCACCTCGCCCCGCCGGGCCGGGCCGGGCGTCCTGCGCCAGCTCCCGCCCGGTGCCAGCGACGGCTCTGGCCGCCCACACGCAAGGACAGAGCCGTTCCCGGGAAGAAAATCGTGACAACAAGCGGTTGTATCCAGATGTTCGCCTTCCCTGGCCTCGTGACACACTGCGTGGACTTGGCAGACCGGATTTCAAAGAAAAGGGAGTTGTTTATTTTTTAAAAGGCAGAAAGCGCTGGGTTAAAATGCGCAGGCCGATTTTTCCCTGGCAAGCAGCTGGGCAGGAACTGAACCCGCTGGAAACCCGTTCCTCACGTTGGAAGGGCTCCACTGCCCCGGCCCAGTCTTTCTCCAAAGCAACAAATTGGAAAGATATTAAAGCAAGCAGGCAACATAACACAAACCAAGGGGCCTCGAACCTTCATTTCCCCCCACACCCCCACCCCGTTCCGTTTACAAAAATTATAAATATTAACAAGTCTGCAACACAGTGAGCCCCTCCATCCATCTTCTCCCCGACTCCTCGGTGCACGCTTCTGCAAACACTCCTGGTTTTGTATCCCACACCTACACGGTCCTGGTTGCTGTGCGAGAGCCACGGATGTTTCCCCAGGAGGGAGGATCCGAGGCCACCTGCTCACTGCCTCGGGTGATGCCCGGCCCCAGCCGAATCCCGCCGGGCCCGGGCGCTCCCTAGCTCGCCTCCTGTCTGCTGCATCCGTCCAGGAGCTCAGTCATGAAGGAGATGTACACTATGGCCAGGCGCAAGGTCTCTATCCGAGAGAGCCTCTTCTCGTAGGCGAAGGTGGGCACCTTCTTCCTGAGCTGATCAAACGCCTCGTTGAGGTTGAACATCCTCTTCCTCTCCCGTATGTTGGCAGCCTGGCGCTGGGCGTAGGTGATGACCCGTTTTCTCCTAGGTCTGTCCAGAGGGGAAGCGCTGCGCATCCTTTCCTCTTCCTCTTCGTCTTCGGGATCTCCATTTTCGAAAGCAGCCAGGGGCAAACCTCGGACCATCCCTTCCCGAAGCGACAGGACTCTGTCCCCGAAGTGAGGCCCGGTGGTGACCTCGCAGAGCCCCAGGCCCGCCCCAGCGCCGGGGACTCCCTGGGGGTTGCCCAGGGAGAGATCGGCCACGAAATCCAGCACCGAGGTGCCCAGCAGCCCCTCCGGGCGGGGCACTTGCGGGGCTCTGCCGAGCAGCTCATCCAGCCGCCCCGGGCGCTGGTGGGCTGGGAAAAGGCTGGCTGACATCTTACTTCAGAGAGGGCTTACTTTGGTCCCCCATCCCCAGCCCCAGCGACGTTAATATTTATAACCCCCCGGATAACAGGATTAGCAGGACTAGAAAGAGCGGCTGTAAAATTTCTTGCCGTGATGCTGATGAGAGGAGACAGGCAATCCCCTCGGGGACGCGTGGATGCTCTCGAGAGAGGAGTCCCCAGCGAGTCAATCCTGTCACAGCGATCAAGGACAGTTCCTTCTTGGCAAAACGCTCCTCTCTTACCTGCTGAGCACTTTTGTCTCTTCTTACACACCCGAAACAAAGCGATTTTCAGCCTCCTTAAAGCCCCCAGGAGCAGAGCCCGGTCTCCACTGAGCTTGTTTTCCTTGCTTTCTGTCGGGATCTCTGAACCCTGGGAGCCAATCTGACAATTGATGTCAGGCAACTGCATGTATGCTTTTAATGATGTCCTGAAGAGGGGACCTGCATGCAGAGGGTCACCGGGGAATGTTTACCCTGTATCCCAGCGCAGTGGGAACTGAATGACAGGACCTCCATTAGCCTAAGTAAGCATTGTAGGGGACCCGATATTGCATTCCCAGTAGTATCTGTTGGAATCGTCTCTTCATTCCCCCTAAATCCCCTTCAATCAGAGTTCAAATATCTTTCCAGTAAAAGGCTGCTTCCTAAATCTCATTTCGGTTCAGGCAATCTCATAGAACTTGTTTTGAAACTCCTTCCTCCTGCCCGTGAGAGGAGAATAAGCTGGTCCTGCTCAGGGCAGCGGCTGCACCTTTGGTAGAGCCATCCCGGTCGCCGGCAGAGCACAGAGGAATCAACTTGAGCGCACGCACTGATAACGCTGGATACATGCCGCAAAAAACCGTGAAATGCACGTCAACACACACGCCCGACACCGCTGAATACCTTTCTTTGATCAAGGTTTCCTTGAGGACAGACGCTGGGGATTGTTTTGCTTTTGTATTGGGAGACTGGAAGAGGGGCTGTGTCTTCACCGTCCCGCACCATAGACTCTCCCTAAATAAACAGCCTGGCAATCTCTGGCAGCGTCACATACACTGAGGTCGAATCCGATCGATTTTCTTTGGCACACTATTTGTACACACAGCTCTCTCAGGAGTAACTGCCCATCACTCCTGAGCTGCCTTCTTAAAACCTAATCTTCTCCTTTGTCATGCATTGTTGTCACTCTAGCTTTGAGGCTAATTAGTCTCTAATTTCTAAGGGGATTTCAAAACCGACGAGATCAAAGGAGGTGGATGGTGCTGCCGAAGGATCCCTCTCCTCGAAAATACTTCCTGTTTGCCTACAGGACCTCAAACATTTCCCGTGTACCGGGATTTGCCGTCATTGACAACTCAGCGGGCAAAGTACGCACGCCCTTTCCTGGGAAAGGGGCAGCGGGAAAGCCACTTCCCGTCCCGCTTGCCCGGCGGCGGGCGGGGGCGGGCGGGCTGCGCGGGCTGCGGAAGGTGCGCGGGAGCTCAGGTACGCTGGACAGCTCCGGAGAGGGGCGGCCGGACCCCTTGGACAGGGCAGCTCCGCAGGTACCGGAGGGGGACACCGCCACGACCCCCTCCTTCGGGCCGATAACCAACCTGTCCCCATCCTGTGGCACCGCCACCACCGCCGCTGCTGCGGCACCGCGGCCGCTCCAACCGCCTGCCTAAGGCTGGGTAAATAGCGAAGGGCAGCGGGACTGCCTTTATTTTTGCTAGGGCTAAGAGGTTTCTTAGAGGGTAAGGAGAGAGCCGCTCAGATACTTGCTTTTTTGCAACTAATATGGGGCAATAGAACACCTGGCGAATGGAGCAATGAGGCAAGGAAAAACCTGATGTAAAACCTCTGTTGAGAGAGGTTTTGTTGCCTAGGGAGCATCCAAAAGTAAGTTGAAAAGATGTAAATATTAAGTGTTGTATAAAAACACTCGGTGGAAGAAAGATCAGATATATATTTATAATTTACCGACAAAGGACCATGACTTATTTGGGCTCCTTTTAGTTGAGGAGAAAAGTATTCAATTTACAGACACAAAGGTAAAAATTAAGGACAAATGCCACAAAAGACATGTCTCTACAGAACTCAAAATTATCATGGAAGGATATAATTCTTTTATTATCATAAAATAATGGAAAAATATTAACTCATCACCTCTATGTCAAAATTCCTGTAATGAATTTTGTCCTGTAAAGAAACTGGCATTTAGTAGAAGACAGACCTTCCTTCACCAGGGTATCTTAAGAGAGAAGCTCTTGCTCAGCTCTCTAGTTGCAGATTTTTGCAGGACACAATCTACAAAGACAACTGGAGCTGGAAGAGGTTTATATTGCAAGAATGTAAAGGGACAAGCTTTTCAAGCTAATAATGCATCACAAAGTAATATAACATAAGCCATAAAAATATCAATGCTTCTTAAAGGAAGCAATAAAGACAGAACTATGACAGGACTGGGTGGTCCTAGCAGAAAATGAAGACTTCTTACTAAAGTGAATCCTCTTGTAAAGCTGGTTCTTTTTCTGCTTTGTATTCTTTTCTATTTCTCCCTATTTTTTGATTAAATATTTTTTTCTCTGATATTAAATATTTTAAATTATATCAATGAACTGTGGTACCCCTAATATGTGACACTTTATTATTTGGTGATTTTTGCCACTTCAGGGAAGGTATGTAGCTGAGGCAATGTATAGTGAATATCCAATACTGCAAGACATGGATCTCCAGTGCCTAGACAAAGCAGGAGTATAATAGAAGCAGAATGAATTCTCATAAGAGGCTGCTTTGAAACTCCAAAATTGTCTCAGACCAGATTAGGTGATCCAAAGTGTGTTCTAGATTTGTTTCAAATATGAATGTAGTTTGCTTTATGACTCCTACCTTCCTTCAGACCTCCTTTATTCTAGCTTTTCATTTCACTTGCTTATCAATTAAAAATTTGCTCACAGGGTGCTTAGAGATGCTAAGAACTGATGGATACAATTTCAAACCACTGTGCAGCTATTTCCAAAATTATTCTTCAGAAATATCTATAAGATGATTCTTGATGATCATGTAGGTTTTGTGTTTAAAACTCAAATCACAACAACTTTCCTGAACTATTAGCCCTATCAGAAAAGTATATATCTGCCCAGCCCTTTTATCACCCTATGTGATAATTGTCCACAGTATCACATGGGAAGATACAGCCACTCTAATAAATTGGAGTTATTGACTGAGATGCTATAGATTTGAACAGTTACCTGTACTTTATTGGAAAATTCACTGGAAGTCAGTGGTGACCCTGAGATGCAGAAATATGTTGGTACTCTCTGACCGATAAGACTCATTAAACGAGGACCTGAGAAGGTACTGCCTGCTTTGGAAACTACAAAAAATTAGATATGCAGGTGAAAAAATGCCTACACTTTTCTTGTAGAATGGAAAAAAATCTTCTCTTCTTTAACTGATCCATAAATAGTGTGACAGTTGCTGTCATTTTCAAACTCTGGCATAAATAACAGAAGCAGATGGAGTCTGTGGGACACTAATGTAATGTCAATAATCTTTCAGATTATCGACATTGGAGCTCTGTGATCTTCTCATTAAACTGAAAATTAAAGTAATGTCCAAGGATCAGGACCTTACTACCTCAAAACACAGGACAGTTCCTGTCCAGTTGGACTCATAGTTTGCATTCCTGACAGGCCAGGCAGGATCAGTACAGAATATATGTGTGGAGATGGGGCCAGCTCACAAAGGAATAGAGTGAGTTTGGATAATATCTCATCTTGACCCTTGGCCAATCAGTATTGAAGAGGAAGGCACTATGAATACCACTGATGAATTAATAGAAAAAGGAAATATTTACAGAAAGCTAGTTGAATACTGGTTATTTTGATGTTAGAAGAATGCCATAGTATTCAAATAAAAGCATAGCAAATGTGATTAAATGTGCTATCACTGGAAGAGTCACAGAGTCCTCAAATGTCCCAAATGTCCCAATTATGAGATTAAACAGGCAGTGAACACTGGGCTGTGATAGAGTTTATGTTAGAAGATTTTATGTCTGAGTGAAGCTGAGGGAGGCCCAACAAAATGTATACAATGAATGAAAATGGTCAGTACTTGTTTGAGTGCCTTACAACAAAACCAAAAAGGAGGAGGCTGATGAAGTCAAGGTCAAAGCTAATACAGACCAGAGGAATGAGTGCTTTGCTGGCTGAAACTGCTGGGATAGCCTTTGGTACACTAGAGAAACGTGAATTGTAAGGAGGTGAGGACAAAGTTACCTCAGCCTGACTTCCCCAGATCTCATTTGCAGAAAGAATTGGTCGACTCCATTAGTTAAGGAAAACACGGATATTAGAAATGGGCTCATATTAAATCACTGCTGCATCTTATCCAAGCAACAAGTTATCATGGAGATGTTCTGATTCCTGCAGAGATAGCAGCACCTGTACTACACATCATGGTCCACTGTAAGTCTGTCTCTCTTGATGGACTGTGAGAGGCTTGGAGATACCAGATTCAGTTCTATAGGATGAGCCTTAGCTCTAGAATTAACAATGTATGAATAAAGACTAAAAGAAATCCAACAAGATGTATATCCAGAGTATGTAGGCAACACAACTGAATGTGTTTGGTGCAGTGACCAGAGTTTGAGTCTGTAAGAATTCTCTGCAATATTTTTTTCTGAATAGTTTACCTGCATGGACAGTTTAATAATTAACTTTATTCCTGGCTGATGATACAGGTATGAAATATCTGCTCACAAAGCAGGTGAATTCCAGTTTACTAGTTCAGCAGTGGGATTACTTCTATTCTGAAAACCAGAATAAGTTCAGTGAGCCAAAGCTTTACAGTCTGATCTTATCAGTAATTTCAGGCACTGATCCTACTTACATCTGACTGTATTAATGCATTCCTCTGTCATGCCTGCCATTAACAGGACTCCAATTTGAATACAAGCACCTACTTACAAAGATCAGGTTTCACAACTTGGCTCTCTCAGACAAAAATGTGACATTCAGTAACATCATTATTCCCTGACACAGGAAATCATTAGGAAAATCAATATTTTGGGCAAAACTTAATAAAACTAGGTATGTTCTGCCAGTAAAGCGCAATTCATTTTTATTTACAGTGGTATTACACACCATTTGAAGAGTTTAAAGAAGCAACTGTTGATATTTCCCCATATGGGACCAAAGAAATGAATAAGAAAAAGTTTGAAACTGTAATCTTGGGTAAATCATAGACAAATGAAATGAACAGCTGTGGTTAGGGTGGGATGGGATTCATCGTGCTTGCAAGGTTTTTTGAACGATACTTTTTTCCTTAATCATAACCTTAGGGGTGGGAGGGATTGAGAACAGGGCATGCATTAATGTTGGAATGTCAAACTTGACTTTGAATTTCCTGGCTTTTTATCAGCATGCATGAAAAAGTGTAATGCTATTCAAACATAGCTCCTTTAATCTTGATTTTGTTATATAAATATTTTTTATTGAAATGGAATGCAATGAAATATGTATTCTTTACCTAGAAGTCTTAATTTTTTCAAAACCTTGATTAGAATAATTTAATTTTATTGTTTTATAATTATGTACTAGAGGCATTAATTAATGATTTTTTTCTTTTCCACTTCTCACCATTTGTAAAATGCAGGGAAATGTCAGTCTTAAATCTATTTTTGTAGTGAAGATTTTGCATATATATCAACAGAATAAATGGATGTTTGATGGAGGACCAGATTGATCCCTTTCCTCTTTTCCTATTTTTTACAAAATAAATTTAATTAAATTTACAGCTTAAATTTACAGGGTTTTTTTATAGTTCACAGGTGTATCTCCTGCAACTAGCAAGGGGACTGAACTTAAAGTCATCTACAGAAAACAGGTCTTGTTTGCCAAGCTTCTCAACTATCTATTGCCTTGCTAGTTCCTGGCTATGGTATTCTCCTTAGGATATGTAATTTCTTTTCTTCATAGTCCCTCCTAACAGTTCGTAACAGCTTGTGTCTTTGTGTGTATTGCAGACAATAGCCTACAATTACAGTATCACATGGTATCTTTCCAACCAAATTTCCATTTCATTCCCATTCAACACATTGGAAGCAGCTAATCTTATGGATAGTGTTTGCTTATTTTTGCTTAGTCATTTACCCTTTTTCTTTCATTTTGTGGTAGATAAGTCATGATAAATTATAAGATTTAAAATCTTGCTTCTAAAAACATTTCTCATGCTTTAGCAGCTGCCATATCAATATGCTTGGTAGATTTGCATTGAGTAAGTATTGTTTCTCTTAACAAAAGGAAAGCAGGAACAGAACAAGTGTCAAAGAGAAATAGAAGAATTTTGGCAAAAAAGAACAATAAGATAAATTGGAATTGAGAGTTTGATTTATCTAGAATTTAACTTCTGGGACCTTTTGTGTTATAGAGGCTTTTAACCTTAGGAAGATCCCATTAAAGTATTTAGCTGTAAGCACTTGGTCCCTCTGTGGATGGTATATGACTTTTTATATTAATTATATGTAATATACATTCATCAAGTGATTTATTAATCTATGTCTGGAACATGTTTTTATTAACAACGTGGAGTAAGCTTTGATTGCTTGCTAACTCAAAAGTTTTGATTCTGCAAATATAGTTTTAAAAATACATACCAGTGTTACTGCTATTTAGCAGATTTTTTAAAAGTGAACTACAAAATGAAAATTCCTATCTTATGTCCCATTATATTATTCCCATGTGTGTCAGTGGCACGGCTGAAATCTTTAGGTCCATTGTGCTGCTTACTGCCTATGCAGCCAAACCTTCTCCTCCTTCTGCCATCAGGATCTCAGGGATGGTAACACACTTTGCCAGAAGATTTCACAGATACCTGCTGGCAGTGTCACTCATAAACTCCTGCTGGATGGGCCTGATCTCTCTTGTTGTCCCATGTCATGTGAGGGCATTCAAAATGATCTGCTCAATGTCATTTCCCAGAACAAGGTCAGGTGTACTTCCCTATATCCTCCTTACCACCCTTCTCGTAGACAGTTCTCACATTTGATGATCTCCACTCACCTGGGACCTCCCTGGGTTGGCCAGAGCTGCTGGTGGATGATGAAAAGTGGCACAGTGAGCACTCCTGCCAGCTCTCTTGGTACCCTTGGATAGTTCCCAGCCAGCCCCACAGACCTGTGTGTCTAAGTGATGAAGCAGGTTGCTGATCATTCCCCTTGGATTATGTGGAATGGTCATTCTCCTCCCTATCTGCTCCCTATCCCTGTCCTCCAGCTGGGGGTACTTGGCGAACAGCTGGTCTTACTATTGAAGAAAGGAGAAAAAGAGGCTGGTTACCTCACTTACCATGTGGAACATGGTTTAGTCTTACTTTACTGGGCTTCAGTTTTCTCACATCTTGAGGTCCATGGGTCTTTTCCCCAAACTCCCCCTTCTCACTGCTGTATTTACCCTCTTTGTCACTCTATCTAATCCCAGAGCCCACTTTCACTTGCTGTTCAGGCTGTACAACCCCAGGCCTTGGTCTGGCACAACACTCAGAGCTGCACTAATTTACCATTCTCAAGCATGAGCATTAAGAAATTTGGCAACATTAGTAGAAAGGTATAAGCAATCTAGAGTATTTGAAACCATGTAACTTGCAGTCTGCTCTAGCAGGGTAGGTCTTAAATGAGGTGTTTGAAAATGTGCTCCTATGAAAAATATGCAATTTTCAGTATTTTGAAGGATGAGGAAATCAGTTCATTTCCCAATTGCTTTATTTACACATGATAATTTTGACTGGATTACAGAAAAAAAAATGGATCATCAATGTCAGTGTAATTGAGCTGTAAAATTAATGTTGTTATTAGTAATAAAAACACTAACAGCAATATTAATTAAATGGACATTAGTTATATATATTCTTTTTGTAGGTTTAACATTTGAAGGCAAAGAAGCCCACAGTCATTTTCATAAATCATATGTTTTTAACCCATTTGTTTGATCCATGTGTATGTGTGTGGGGAAGGAAACTAGCCTAAATGTTTTTATAATACCTTTCATGCTCAACTCACAGTAAAAACTTTGCCAGTCTACCACATCTTTAAAAATCTGTGCCATAGAAAACACTAATTTGTCTAATTTTCCCTTTTAATACTTTTTTAGGTATGAGATGAAATGTTTTGAATGTTCATGAAGCTGCATTTTCTTTAGAAAACGTTTCAGAGGTGGTGAAAGATGCTGCTCACTACCAACTGAGATGAGAGAATCTACCATTTGGATAAAAAAACCTTGGGCAAGGTAAGCATTTGACTACCTCAAAATTTTGTGTAAAGTTGTCTTTTCCAATTACATAATTCACTACATTGTAGAGAATTCACATGTAGGTTTTTATATATTATTTGAGCTGCCTTTGTTTATTCCCATTAGAACAAAAATAATATCATTTTCAGGAACTTGGTCAGGCTATTCATTGAAAAAGAAATCTGCGTGAAGTTGTGCTGTAGACACATGGACACATAGATGCTAATGTCTACAGTGCAATTTTATTTGCTTTGGGTAAAAGTAAAATAACATAATAATCTTTTGAGGTTTATTAGAAATACTAAATGAGTTAAGCTACTTGATTTTTTTTAACAGTTACACTAAAGCTATCTATCCTCCTCTCTACATGTGGGTCATTGCATCACTTTTAATCCTTCCTTCTATTTTCAATTTTAGGTTCTGACAAAAGTGAAATATTGGTGTGGTACACAGGTTGGTGCTTATCAGTAGTTATAAAGCAATAACTATCATGAATGAGTAAAAGGGTTTTGGGACTAAATAAAAGCAGTTGAGTATGTTAGTACCTGGGAAGGTGCTACCCTGGCCTTGAGCATGAAGGAAGACCAGACATGACTTTTGTGGAGGTGACGTGTTTCTCCCATTCCCTTCCCAACATGAAGAAGGGAATGGGAGAAATGCTATGCCTTCTGATTTAGGACAAACATGTTGCTTTGCATCACATATTAAATTAGAAGATCATTCAGGCAAGGACTGAATATTCATATTTCCTCTGTGATCAGTAAGAGGGAAAACTCAGATATTGCTGGTCACTTTAGCATCACCAGAAAATGAGACAAAGATTAATTTTCATGCATTTCATGACCCAAAAAGAGGGTATTTTTCAAGGAGGAAGAGCTAAACAGAATCATAGCCTAGCTGGAGAAGGAGAAGAAGGAGATGTGAGTCTACAATACCTTGATGGCAGTGGTGTGGAGGGAAGGTGGACCCTTTCCTACTGCACCAGTAAGTTGGAGATTTAGTAGGAGGACAGAGCTAGTTCCAGAACTAGCTACCACACACAGATGAAGCCCAATGATCTTGTCATTGAAATTATTCTTAATTTTTCAAGTTCCGCATTCTGTCCAGTGAAGGGAAAATATTAAACAAGGAGGCTGATCCTAAGAGCCCTAGCAACTCTTGTAGCACTACTCATGGACACCATGATCTGAGGGCACAACAGCAAATAACACTGTTTAAGTAGTAAATTTTGAAAGCAGATAGTAAATAAAAAAATGTGCTCAAGGGTATGTTAAAATCTAGAGAGTAAGGAATGAGAACTCATAGTCCGGCTATTCTACAAACTCACTGATAAAAAGCAGTTTCTTCATGTCCTGAATAATGAAATCTCACTCCCCATTAGGGATTTCCCCCAGGCTAACAATGGGAAACAACAGCATAAATTCATTTGCTCAAAGGACATTTTGAGTCATGGACAACTCCATCCTTGCATTTAAAACATCCCCAGACCACAAGGGCAATTATGTAAACACATACAGAAGGACCTGCAGATATTTACTGCTACCCACATAAATACAGGGTCCTGGTTATGGCATGTTTTGCTAACACTAGAGTAAGTTGTAGAAAGTAATGTTATTGCATTATTCTGTCTTTTAATCTTTACTTCTATTCAAACATTGGTAGAAAGGGTGTAAATTGCAAGTATAGGCATGTAAATACCAGGCCAGCAAAATATGTAAATATATCACCTTGTGAAAGGATAAACTGAAGAGAAGAAGGGTTGATTATTTCATTGGGTTACCAAAATGCATTAGTTGCACAGCTGAAAACAAACCCACTGTTTCTGGTCTACTAGCTTAATTCTTTAATTGGTAGGTAATCCTGGCTCACAGAGTCAGGGAAAATCAAATCATTCACTTTTGCTTTCAAAGCTAAATCTCTCTGGGATTATCTCATTTGTGAGACCAGATCCAGAGAAAATAAGTTAGGAATGGAACAATCCATTTTATCTTTAGCTCCAAGAAGACTGAATAATTGAGGAAATTTCCTTTCCTATTTCTCAGACGTAAAAAAAGGACATATAAGCACATTTAATTTATCTCAGGTAGAAAATCAGGGTTGTGAATTGAAAACTTGATATACCTTAGTACACGGTAGTCAGTCATGAGTGTCCTAGGATGTTGAAGATTAGCCATGGTGGTTTTGGTTTAGTCTTTATTGCTATGAGAGATTTTTTCCAGGATTTCTTGACTCATTCCTCTAAGCCTGTGTTGAAAGGGAGTTTCTCAATGCATTCTGAAGCAATCACATAATTTGTTTTTTTTTTTTTCTTTTGCTATTTAGTAATACAGTTAATTTCTTCAGAATGTTTTAAACCACATGTTTTAACTGCATTGTCTATTTTTGAAAGAGTTAATATTATTTGATTCATTATTCAAAGACAAACATAGAAACAAGGATTTAAAGTTGGAAGAGCAGGACATTCTAGCTAATAGCGTTTTAATATTCAAAATCATTATCTCACATAAAATTAAATTAAAGTTAATCATTGGATTAAACCACCTACAGACCTAGGTTGCAGCATAAAGTCACTAACAGACATATTGAACGTGGTGCTCTTTATAGTGACAGTGGATTCAGCAAAATTTCCCACTGGCCATATGTATACATGTTGGAACTCTTACAAAATAATTCTCAGAGGGGTGAAAAAGAAGAAGTTTGCATACCATTATGCAGCTACAATCACAGGTGCTGTTTTCAGTCAATGATAGAACTTATTGCTACATAACTAGTCTTGAGGTTGACAGAAAATTTTTGTAAAAATAAGAGCTTAAAAGGGGCAAGAAGTCAAAGGTTTAAAAAATTTTTTTTTTCCCCAGCTGAGAGAAACTCAGCTGGGGAAAAAAAAAAATTTTTAAACCTTTCTCAAACACTGACTGAGAAAACAAGACCAAAGAATTTAGTGGGTCTTCTGGAACCTGGACTTTTCAGATTTCATCTGCTACCGTTTCCCATTTTACTTTTCATGTTTTCTGAGCAGACTGCTTACAGAAAATGACCAAGAAGACATAGAATCCAATTTTGTCCATCAGCCTATCTGTCCTCATTTCAGCTTCACAAGTCAGAAAGTGATGATTAGAACATCAGGAACCAGTGCAACCTAATGCAACCACTTGTTTGGTCTAAGACCTCTTACTTATTTTTCTTTTGGCTTTTTCCTAAATCCTCAGTTAATCTTTCTAATTAATTGAAATGCAATGACACCATGTAAGAGGTGGCACATTTTATAGTAATTAATTTCAGCTCATTTATAGTAATTAATTTCTTTGTACTTAGAGGGAATGTGCAGACCAATATCTAATCTGAGCTAAAAGTAAGCAGGGACACAAAATGTGATGGAATAAGACTCTGAAGTTAATTGCAAAGTAAAGTTAAGAAAAATGTGAGTTTTCTGAGGTAGAAAAGCTGCTGAGAATGATACAGAAGAAGCTGAAGTAGATATTGTGTTTTGTCTTGGTTTTCATAGGTATTGCCTGATCTCACACCTCTGCATTGACTAATGTAATTTGATGAAGAAATGGAAACCAAATAATGCAGGGTAATTCTTACAGTCAGAAGATGAAAGATAGTGGAGATGGATGGCATTCATCCAAGCCCACTGGAAGAGTTGGCTGCAGAGATTGCAATACTACAGTCTCTGAAAAAACCGCTGTGATTATCAGGGAAATCCCTTACAACCAAAAATGGCTAATACTACATTATCTTTAGGAAAAATGGAAGGAGGACTTGGGGAATTTTAGGGCCTATCCACCCCTGTAAAGACTACGAACATGCCCCTTTGGAATCCTCCTTCAAACACATGAAAGCAATCAGGAATAACTAGTTCAGACTTGAGCAGCCTGATTGCCTGCTCTTATGAGACAGCATGGTGAGCAGGGAGGAGGAAAACAATGGATACCCGGTGGTCAGGATGGCTTTTGGCACTGTCCCCAAAAGGATTCTCTCTGAATCTGAGGAAGTATGGACTGAAAGAACATTTTTAAAGAACATTGAAGAAAGTTTGTTAAATGCATTGCAGATTGGTTCCAACACCACAGTAAAAGTGGAGCAGAGTCAATGCTTTGGGTTCCAGTTGGTAATAAGCAAAGCACCCTAAGGCTTGGTACTGGGACTCACTGTTCAGCATTTCCATCAACAGCTTAGAGGGTGACACAGAATATGTCCTCAGGTAAATCTGCAGATATTTACTCACACAGAAGAATGGTTGACATGAAGAGCTGGAAAATTTTAATTCAAAGGATTCTTGAGAACTGGACCAACATAAACATGAGGATCCTGAATCTGGGTCAGAACAACCTCATGTTTTCATGAACAGCTTGGGAAATAACAAGGTTGTGATGGACTACAGGTGAAATGTAAACCAGTACTGCAAGCTGCAAAGAAGGTAGAGCATATATTGGACTGTGTTAAGCAGGACATGGTGGTAACCTAGTAACCTGCAACTACTAGTAGGGGAGATACAAAGATGACAAAAACATCCTAATTTTGGCAGACAGGTAGTACAACACTGAAACAGGCTGCCCAAAGAGCAGGGATGGCAATTGTGAGCTTTCTAGGCAGGGTAAAACTAAGATATCTCTTACCTGAACTAGTGCTAGCTAGCAAAAATCAACTTTTTGCAGGAGAGACCTCCAAATATCCCCTGCAAACAGCATTTCTATGATTCTGATCCTTGGCATCTGGAGCTCTGAATCCCACTGTTTTTTTCCTTTGAAATGCCACACTTCTTCCCCACACCAGTATAAGGCATGTCCTCTCATCCTCAGTTTCTGAAAAGATTTCCTCAGAAGAATTTATTTAGGTTAAAATAAAGGCTCTTGAATTTATTTGTGTTCATTGCATCTGAGGAAATATGAAATATAGCAGAATATGAAATATACATGAAATATAGCAGAATATTTTGATACAATAGATCTGAGCTTTTTAGTACCAAAAAATCAAACCACTTATTTGTGTTCATGGATACAAACCACTTATTTGTGTTCATAGATTCTACATACAGACGTAGTACCACTCACTTCAAGTATGATGAGAACTTAAGTCATAGAGTGATTTGTTGGTTTATGGCTTTGGTTCTTTGAAATGAAGTATTGAATGCCTGGGGGCTGTGTAGAATACTCACTTCACACACACTCAAGCAGCAACAACAGCAAACAGTCAGTCAAACTATTACTATCTAAAAAACCAATCTGGAAGATTAGTTTTTTAATATTTTATTTACAAAGCTATTCATGCAAACAGAGTATAATTTCAGTGTTCAGTTTCTTACCTTGGAATTTGTTCCTCTTCTGTCATTCATAAAGAACACAGAACAAACACTTGGAATGCTACATTAAAAGAAAACATCAGCAAAGAATTGTCTTAATGATTAGAGAATATGTTACTGAAACACAGAGTAGGAACTCACTAATTTGTACTGTACAGGCAAAGATATTGTGTGTCGTGTATTTTTCTCTCAACTTCTATTGTATGCAATTCCAGACTGAACTGCAGTTTTTACAGCATACAGAATATTTCACATGTGTGCAGTTTGGATTTCACAGGACTGTAAATAATTTTAACTGTTTGCATTTGTTGTTAGTTTTAATCTTTTAGATGCACGAGCTCTTAAATTTTTATCAGATTTTCAAAAAACTTTGATACAGGATAATGCATCTTAAAAAATTGCATGCCTTTACTGTAAGTCTGAGAAGAATTTATATCCCCAAGGCTTTTCTCTAGGATATCTTCTGACATCAAAAAGGTAAAATTAGAAATAGATTCTATTTCTTTCAGATGTCTATTTAATTTTTCTTTTCTTCCAAACACTGTAATTTAATTTTAACGTTCACTTTGAAAATAAACAATAAATGAATGTGTTTTCAGAGAAAATGCTTTCTCTTTGCTCAAAATGAAAGCAGACGTCTGGTTTCTAAATTATTATCTTTTAATTGTCTACCTAATCACTAGGTTTGGTGAATTTAGAAGTGGCATTTGTTTGCCAATCAGAAAAGCACATTGCTGGCAGAAACCTGTCTTTTTATGCTTGTATATGCATACAACTTGTTCTCTTTCATTTTTCATATGCACCCATTTGCATCCACTTACCAAGTCATACATTTAAAATGCTGCAAATGCAACAAACATTGCCTGGTGCTTGCTGTTTTATTTAATAGCAAAACCAGTTTATTCCACCAATGAGCCTGTGCTCGTAGAAGTAAATATATAACATTCATTAGAGCTCTGCTCTTTCTGCTCCTTGCTATCATTCGCAGTCTATCGATATAAAGCCAGTTCTATCTATCCTTGCACCCAGATGGTTGACGTTACATGTGATTGCATGAAAGCCCTGATATGAAATGCCTATGGCTTACTGGATTACCCTCTCCCCACATGTTTCAAATTAATAATAAAAAAGAAAGAAAAAAAGAACCAGCTCAATCTTGCTACAAAAGAACAAGAGTTTATTGTATAACAGGATTGCAGATGTGGAAAGGTGCTCATAATAAGGCTACACTATTTTTGTTTCATTGTGCATCTGGAATGCCAAAGGATCTTTAAAGCACTGGGAGCTCATACTAGACAGTCTTGGCTTTTTGATTAACTTAATATTCAGAGAAATGATTCATTTTTTGCAAATTCTGTGCCATTCATCATCATATTGTCATTTATATAATCACAAAATGATTTACAAAGTCAAGATTTTTTTCTAATTTCAGAAACAATTTTAAGACATCAAAGACTTTCAGATATAAACATCAAAGAGCAGCCCAAATCAGAGATTTCTGGCTAAGACAGTTTAGTTCATTTAATATCCTCTGGTTTTCTAAGGATTAAATTACAGCACATAAAATTCTTGGAATCTGTCTTAGGAAGCTGTACTGTATATTTATTATTTATTACAGCATGGCTTTTTTTGATGGGGCAAAGGACTTTGTGGTAAAGAGGATGCCATCTTTTCAATTTATCAAACCAGCAGCAAATTCTTATGAAATATTAGACGTACAATGATCTAATCCTACTGGGAATGGAGAGATGTGTTAACTGAGGAAATATTTGCACATGAGCTCAAGATGAAATGCAGCTCTCCTTTAATCAGCCTGTTACAGAGGGATGCTTATATGAATTTAATAAGAATGTTCTGGGAAAAGGTAAGACAAAACAAGAATAAAATTACTTCTTTACAGGAAGAATAATATCACTTGCTAGAGCTATTGAAAACAGTAGGCCAGGTTTGTAGTATTGGCTAAGGAAGTAATTTGAAATGATTTCCATTATTTCCAAAATTCATGACCGGGAGACACTACAGAAGCAGGTCATATGGATACCAGGCATTGCAGGTGACTGGCACAGATGCAAATCCTGGCCAGAGAATTTAGAAAACACAGCACTGTAAATTCATCTAGCCAAGATCAATCATTAGGGACACATGAAAGATTTTATTGTGCACAACCAAGAATAGAAGCATATACAGTCGCATTCATTATCCACCTAAGAAAAGATGTTATCAGTTGCCTTCAAGTAAGGAAGGTAGATTGAAATGTGTGCCTGGTTTACCAATATCAGGGAGGATCTGGCCAGAGGCAGCAGCTACATGAAGTACAACATCTCTGTAGAATCTCTTGCTATAGAATGAATAATTAAATTTCTAAATGCTTATCCTTGAAAGGCATGCACCCACCCTCTCAAAAGCAGACTATTGAGTAGATGAACGGAGTTTCTGGGAATATAACCTTATAATACTGTAAAACAAGGCTTTGCCTGGCTGGATATCTATTCTAACATTCATAACAAGCTGGGTTAAGTTCAAGACAATTCAGGAACTCAAGCAAAAAAATGCATGGTTTTTAAAGAAAAGCCCCATAGATCTTTCATATTTGCTTTCTGTGGTGGGGAGATAATAAGATTACATGTAGAAAAGTCACATCAGACTTCAAATGCAGAGTTATTGTCCAAGATAAAACTCCAGGCAAAAAAAAAAAAATCTATAAACAGAAAGAAACACTTGACTTTTTACCAAGATTTTATCTTTCAAATATTTCAGTGCAAGATTCTAAAAGGCATTGCTGTGTATAACCAATGAAGCTTAATTATATTCCCTTTGCTGATATCTGTGGAAATTTTTTTAGACAAGCCCTTTGTAAGAAACCTCTGCTGGTCTCATGTAGGAATGTGAGAAGAAGACAAGGAGGAACATGTACCATGTATCTCCACTGCCAGAACGAAAGAGATCCTGCACATCTGTTCTTATTTCTAGTTGATGTTTTATGGTCACATAGACTGCTGATGAAGGCTTATGCCTAACTACTCAAAGCAGAGAGGAAACAAACTGGCATGTGTGAGAGAGAGACAACTGCCTCCTCTTCTGTACAGTTAAAACCCATCCCAGACAAATATATTTAACATACTTAGGTTGAGAATTTCTCTGGCTCTGGTTCCTTAGCATATTTGTGAGGTGCTCATCATGATGCACTGCACAGAGTAGGTAATTTAAATTCAAGCATAAAAGAACTTCTGTCAGTGGCCAGCATTGGTGTAGCTTAGCTTGAGTCTGGGTTAAAAGAGTCCCTTGGGACAGGATGTGGAGGAGGACTGGGACAAAGACTCCTCTCAGCCTCCATCAGGATTGGATTAAACCCAGGAAAGATAACCAGAGCTCTAGAAACTTTCAGGGCTGATCACAAGAAGCAGCCAAGGAGGAAGCCAAGGAACAAAATCTTGATTTCACCAGGATTTTGAAGATGAATTCTAACTTAGGTAGGAGCTGGGATTTTCCTTTCACTGCTACCATGTAACTTATAAAAAAGCTGGAGACTTCAAAACCTAATTGAGCTAAGAAAATTTTGGAGATAGGGTTACAATTTCCTAGGATTTAAATAAATTCTTGTCCCAGTGTTAATGCAGGGAGTTTTACTGAGTGATTTCTTCTGTTTAACTATGCTGTTTGCATGTGCTTGGATGAGTTGTAAATCTGCTGAAAGAATTGTGGTTCTGTGAGGATTCTTTGAAAAAGTGGTTATAATTGTGGACTGAAATTTTGTAAAAGGTTTGGTTGTATTCAGAAAGGACATACAGACTTTTTAAAAACCAACACTTTGATCACAGTGCTGTTTGTCATTCCTCAGAATATTATCTGAGAACAGCAAGCTTTGTTTCCTGAGACAAAGGCCATTTTTAAAGTGTTTTGTTTAGTGCCTCCATGGAGTTAGGCTCCCATTCTGCCTTCAGGCAAGGATAAAATAAAAATGCTACATTAAAACCCATGTCATATTTGCCCCACTCCAATGAATAAGTGAAGTATGATTTTAGGATCAACAGCCAACCCTTTCCACCACCCAGCTGCATTCCCAGAGGAGGCATAGCACCTGTAGTTCTCTCTCTCTCTCTCTCCACACATAGACACATTCTGTTCTTACCCTGCAGGTATCCCTCCTGTCTTTAGGTCCCCTACAGTTGATACCTGCTCCCCTACACTACCAGCAGCAGCCTGCCTCTCTCAGCCCATATCTCTGTCCTTTCCCTTAGCCCTGGTTATTAGCACCCTGTCCTTGCCCTGTTGGTGCTTTTCCTTCATTCCTCCACATAGCCAAATGGACACTGATTTCTGTGTGCTCTTGTCCAACTGACCATTTATGAACTCTTGCTGATGCATTCTGTAAGATTTCTTTTTTTTTTCAGATTCTAACTTACTGTCCTAAACAAATGTGGTGGCATTCCTTCTCAGTCAGATCAGCAGCCATTGACAAGCAGCTGGCTTTGCCTAATAATACTGATGTAACTAATAAAAATGTTGTATTTGGAGAATGTAGATTTTAAAACTTCAGTTTGACATTTCTTGCCTTCAAAGTGGGTAATGTTCATATGTTTATAATTTTAAATGTTAGCAGTTCCAGTTCTTTTTAAACAACTTGAAGAATTCAGAAACAGCAGATGTTTTCATCTGCTGCTTCCTTTCCTACGAAATGCACAGGTAGTGAGTCTTCTGGTATCATAGTGTTGCTGTTTCTCTGAGTGAGCAGAGCAGCAATGACTTCCTTAGTGCTAAAAATGAATACAATCCCTCATTTTTATTTAAAGAGGCTTGGGTGCAATGAGAATTTGGATTTGGGCAGAACTTAGACATATGATTTTGTCCTGGCTTCTCCTTTACGACACTAAATAAAATATTTTAATTTTTCTGATCAGTCAGAAAATGTTACAAAATTTTGGTTTTAACTTAAACTCCCCATATGGAATTCTTGTGAGTTACCAGTCAGCAAGCTAAAGAGGAATAACTGTTATTCATAAGAGATAGCACAGTGTGTCATCTCAAATAGGCAGTGTATAATACTTCACTAATAACATTGGTTATGTAGTCCCTGAATGGTTGTCTCAGGAGATTTATTTCAAAGGTCTATGAGGAGAGATTTGACATATGAATTGCTGGTATGGTTTTTTGGACCTTTCATGATATCTTTGTGGAGGATAAGAGTGAAAATTTTCTAGGAATAGGTCCTATGGCAAATCATGCTCTCTTACATTGCTACGAATGAGCTGACCCCAAGAGCAGAGCCACAGGGTGAATGGAGATTTGCAACATGACATCTGTCTAATAGAATGGCAGGTCTGAAACCCAGAGGCCTGAAGGGTTAAGGCTGTTCATTCTTTGTCAGAATTTCCCCACACATGCTCCTTTTCCTATGCAGTTGTTTAGTTCCATCTAAAAATGAAGGCTATGGTGGCTTGTTGTGAAGACATATGAACTGGGTGTAATTTATTTAATTGGGGTTTAACTCATATGAAAGATGATGGTCCTTTACAATATGAAGTGGTTTCTAGCCAGTTGATCGACTGACCCCATTAAGTAAATGACTTATGCAGATGTCTAAAGGGCATTGTTGTGTAAATGAACAGCACCAATGGGCTGGTGAGTTACTGAGAGGCAGTGAGGTCCTGCATGTCATGTGCGCTCTCTATTCCTCGTGACTTCTGTGAGCGTTCAATGACACTGAAAAGATGAAGAGCAACTCATGGGCTCAAACCTAAATGTACTGGAAAAACTCTTCAGCTGAAAAAAAATTTGCAAGTGTCAACTTCCAGCTGCTAAATGGTTGATCTGATGTATTGAGTCCTCATGGCGCAGAATGATGTTTAAACCTTGGTTTAATAAAATCAGTGCTTCTTAAGGGCATAAACAGATTTCACAGGTTTTGTTAAATTAGTCACTTAATAAGAGTTCTATTTTAAGAGATTCCATTGTAGTTCATCCTTGTTGGAATGAACTCCTTAAAATATGGTCCTTTTGAAGATGTCTCAGCCACTCTAGTACACGCCAGATGCTCACCATGGCTCTCCCTCCAAATGGTCTCATTCCAGATAGGTTAACAAACAAAAGTGATGGATATGCATGATAATAATGCTAAGTTTCATATTTCAGTAGTCAGGCTGTTCACTCTTCATTCCTTGGAAGTCCTGGGAATTTAAACCTGACCCACAAAAGATGTATGCTCTTAACTTTTGGACTTCCTTTTAGATCATGTATCATGTAAGTACAAAATTCATTATATCATTGCCTGTAAAGTCTGTGCCAAATTGCAAAACTTTTAACTTACAGAAAGGATTAACCAATCCTTTCTGCTTCTATTATTTTCTTGTCTCAATGGCTCTGCAGGGATTGCTGTGGTCTCATTATTCGTGAGACACGATACAGTAGGGGACATGATAAAGAAAAGGTAAGGAGGCCCTTGATAATTGCCCTAGGCAGTGCTATCTACATCTCAGACAGTTCATATGGTAATTGTGTTTATGTGAGCTCACCCTGGAACTATAAATCTCATCTCTTATAGTAGAGGGGATTTTGAGGTGTCTTGGGCTAGCTTTTTCTGTTGCTTCAGTTATGACATTATACCCATATAAATAAGAATGGTGTGCTAGCAAAAGTGATGCCTAAAAATGGATGAAGAAAAACCACAACTAAGATGTAACCTTGTAGCTAGCTAGAGCATAAAATAGATGTCTATAATTCTAAGTCAAGTATGTAATTTTCAATGGGGTACTACATAAAATAAATTTATTGCTGTACCTCAGCTGTTTCAGGATCTCACAAAATGAGTACAATGTTTCTTGTCAAGTGGCATCTATCTGCTTTTTTGAGAGTGGTAAATAATAATAAGCATGGAAATAGAAATGCATTTTTAACATAGAAGTCTGATTCAGTTAAAATCTTATTTATATTTCTTAATACAAAATATTTGAGAAAATTCACATGGGATTTAAAAGATTTGGAAACCTGACTAGGCTTTGAATAAGTTTTTCCCTATTTTCTCTAACTAGTGGAAAAGATATTTCTCAGCACATCAGCTGCCTCTAATTACAGACTATGATAGAAAGAAATACGATAATGATGGAGACTGTCAGCCATAACACTTTCTGGTGAGCCACTGCTATCATTTCTTCTCCAAAATATGACTGACATCTTTCCTTTGACTCTCCCACCCCTCACTCTTTATGTATATTGGCATGATGGCCCTGCAACTATGTGGGGCACCATGGTTTTGTTGCTAAGCACTGGGAGAGAGTGAGCCACGGGAATCTTTAGCTATAATTTGTACTGAATTCTTTGAGGCTTTCCTTTAGCAAAAACAAAATGTGGAACTTTTAACTCATTCATTGGCATTATTGATGGAGTAGTGCTTGCCTTTTAGCACATTCAAAGGCCACTGCCAATGTCTGCTGAGTGATGGCTAAACAACAGATTTACCAGACAGTTATTTATAAAGCTTTAAACATGGTGAATAATATTCACCATTATGAGGAGCAGGCACACTTCCAGTGTCATCAGGAAATGGCATGCACTTTAGCTCAATTTAATTTGATCCTGAATCTTCAAAGTGGCATTGTAAATTAAAACTATTCTCATTATATTTGAGTAAAAATTAGCATGGAATTTACATTTATGAATAGTGCAATTTGACCAGAAGTCCATGGGAATGTTGGAGGTGTGAAGTTCTTCTAGACAGCATGGTGAATGAAGACAGGAATTCTGTCATCCCATACAATTTTCTGGTACCTTAAATTTTGCTTTAGTTTGAAAATGAATACGTCTATTTTATTATCTGTCTTTCATTACTTTGCCTCACAAACTCTTTTATTTTTCTTTCTTTCTTCTTTCTTTCTTTCTTTCTTTCTTCTTTCTTTCTTTCTTTCTTTCTTCTTCTTCTTTCTTTCTTTCTTCTTTCTTCTTTCTTCTTCTTTCTTTCTTCTTTCTTTCTTTCTTTCTTTCTTTCTTTCTTTCTTTCTTTCTCTTTCAGCATTCACTCCACATTTAATTATTTTTACTGGAATGAAAACACTAAATTAATTCATAAAAACATTACCACATTGGAAGAACAACCCAAGAACTGATGATCCAGCTTCTCATTTTGCCATTTCTGTTAGGTCTGCCTCCAGGACAAGATGATAATTAACCATCTATCAGTTCTTACATGGAAGCTTTTATTTTTTTACAACACTGAAGGGCAGACACTGTTTCCTTTTTTTTTATTTTATTTTTTACTTCCTTCTTTACCAGAAAGAAAATTAAAAAGTACCAATGATGAATATAATTTCAGGTAGGCTACATACCAGAGCAGATATTTAGCATAATAATGTACTGGCTGATAATGTTATATCTTTCTGTAGAGTGCACTACATCTTTTACAAACTGAATGGATTAACAGCAACTGCAACTCTCTGAAACACGTAACTGAATTATTTTGTGTAGTACACTTTCAAAAAGAATGAACTATGCAGGCATATTTTTCCATGTACAAACATTTTGTAAAACGTAGAGTTATAGTAACAATCTCCCAGATATTCAGCCATTGCTTCGCTATTACACATAATGCAAAAGTTTAAGTCCATTTATTTATTTATAATCATTATTATTCTTTAAAAGATTCTACATGTGAGCCTTCTGCTTATGAGTCTGAGGAAAAGGACAGGAAAGTGTTAAGGATGAAGTTTCATCTTTGCCTGTTTCACAGCTTACAACTCTTCTTCTTCCTGATATAATTGAGAGGTTAAGTCTGCAAAGCTGGGCTATTCTAAAGGATAGATAAAAATGTCAGTAGCCTAAATGGAAATGGGCACCTAGATACACCAAATATTTTCCTGAGTAAGTACATCTTCATGCTAACACAGTTACAAAATACTTTCTCTAAAGAAAGAGCAGAAGTAGTTTAAGACTTATTTTTTCCAGGATAAATGATACATTGTTAAAATTTTTAATTCTGTTTTACCTCAGTATGGATTTTTTTTCTTTTTTGACGATAACAATCTTGTTATTGTTTTCCATATCAGCCTCTCAAAAATTTGATAACATAATAATGTATTTTGTTTTTTTTTTTTTATTTAGACTGGACCCTTCCCAAGTACTTGGGGTATGACATTCAAGTTTTTTTTTCTAAAACCACAAATGACCGGAATGAAATTCTCACTTTCTCATGTATTGTCCAGCATAGGGCCTTTAAGAAAGTTAAGTACACATTTTGGGACTCAGGAGACAATCTCAATGTTTAGCTGACTTTACCAGGAAATCCAGGTTATTCCTTCTTAGTGAAGACAGTAGTAAAGATCCAGCATGCTGGATCATTGGCAGAAAGTCGAGTAGTGAATGTGCCCCTTGGTGCTTAGCACTGTAGAGGAGGATCTAGTACATATGTCAGTGCACATCTATTTACAAAGTAAATAGATGTGCACTGACATATGTACTAGATCATCTCCTTTTGACTGCAAAGCACAGAGCTGGAGTGCACAGCATGGAAATCAGACACTGCTCTGTGGATAGGAGCTGTTCTCTCAGCATCTCTGTGACAGCTGTGTGCTGTCTGATGGCTCTGTCTGCCTGTAAAATGTTGTGTGCCTCCACTTCTTAGACAGCAAAAGGTACACAGGGAGATCCCACTTGCTTTGAGAGGGGAAAAATAAACACATGTATCTCCCATTAGGCCTGTCATTTCCAAAACTGACATCTACAAACTACCTGTTTTTCAGTATTTCAACACTGGCCTTTTGTAATATGAAGTTTTGGCCCCAAACCCAACTGACTCAGTAGTGTCTTTTGCTACACTTGTGCTGTTCTTCTCTGGTGTGTTTAAGTTAGATCTTGCCTCCATACCATCTTTCAGGAAAGCTAGCTTAAGTTCATATTTCATTCAAGTAGATTTTTTAATTTGAATTAAACACCAATGTAGATATAGTGTAGTTTATGCCATTTCTCATCCACATGAACTTTCCTATTTGTTCTCTCTTTATAAATGGTTTGTTAAGGCCTGTCATACCTGTATCATTCTTCAGTTCTTATCCCTACACTGTAAAATGCTCTACAATGGATTTGTTTGCAATTTTTTTTCCCATCCTTCTTTATTTTTCTCTCTTTTGTTAATTTTTTTAGTAGTTCTGGCACTCTTTGACAACATGCCTTCCAGGAAGGGGCACATTTTCCCCCTTCCTGGCAATTCACAAGAAGATTTCTTGTTCTGGATTTTCCCCAGAACTCTGTGTGTGATTGAATGCCCAAGGAAAGGTCTTCCAATTTATATGTACTTAATCAGCTTTCTGCTACCCAGTGTTTCCTGCTCATTGCATCAGCTGGATTTTTACTGCCTTCTCTGCAAAATCTTTTTCTTGGTCATTCTGCTATACGTAAGTATAGTGTTTTTCTCCATACCAGGTTCTGTCTGTTTAACAGGACCATTTTGTCCACTGATATAATTTGTTACACCCAAATTCCTTTGTATCAAGAAAACTTTTAACCCTTTTGTACTTCTCTTGAGGAAGGATGCATTGTCGTGTTAAACAAGCCTTATTGCTTTCTCTGCTATTTTAAACTGTGTTCAAAAGCTTTTTAGCTTTCTCTTTTTGAGGCATAAGGCTAAAACCTTTGGACTGCTGGTCATGATTATTAAAGAACTACAAGCTTCTCCTTTGACTCAATAGACTGAGATAATCAATTGGCCACTATATAACAAAGTAACTTGGTAGCTAACAAAAATACTTAGGTAGTTGAAAGTGAATTTTTATTCACTTTATAGAATCATAGAATATCCTGAGTTGGAAAGGACCCACAAGGATTATTGAGTCCCTTTTGGCTGCTAGGGCACAGCTGTATCATGGTATTGAGATTCTCCTACAAAACTCAGTAAGGCCAAAAGGGCTATGTGCTTTTTACTTCCCTATAAAATGCAAAACTTTATTAAGTCTAATGCTTGAAATTTGGCAGGCATTGTGAGTGCGTTCATTGCACTCACATTAGAGGAGGTTTCCTTCTTCTAAATCAAAGCATTTCAGATTGTAATCCTCATTTTCCCCAAGATGGTCAGTACAATAAATTATGGGGATATTACCCACACTATTGTGTGGTAAATTTGAGAAAACTTCTAATAAAAAAATTCAGGAGGGGAACTGAATTTGGGGTGCCCCAAACCTGCTTGCTGGCTGTTACTTTGTGATGCCCCTTGTCTCAAGTGACCAGGTAGCACACAAGGAGTGAGGATCTCCTGTTTGGTGGATGCAGGCATACCAGTGGTGGTTTGACTATTAACAATGAACCTGGGTTTGATGTTCACTTGCTGTGTCATCTTTTTGAAGCAACTTCCCTGAAATTCTACTGAAGAGTATGGACAGAGGTGAAGATACAGTGTGCAAGTGTCAGCTGCAGATCACCTGTTATCCATTCCCAGGGAAAGGCCCAACTACCATGGTCCTCTATTTTCTACAGACTACTATACTTAACCTATGGGGCAAATAATAATGTAATTTTTCACCTTGCTATGTGTTTGAAATACCCTTTTTTAAAGGTAGCTGCACAAAGGCATGAAACTTGTACATTTAAAAGACATCACATTTAGTGTCATGTTAATTAAATTCAGTACATACTGAAATCAGTTACATTCTTGTGCATCTGGTCCAGTGGGATTTGCATTTATTCCTTTATCCTTATTATAGATCTATTGACATATGTAGAGAGTAATTCTGGAAAGTGAGAAAATTACAAGAAAAAAGGACTGCAAGTTATTTAGGAAACTCATAAATCTATTAGAGATGGATCTGGAGAAACTTGCCACCTTTCTACTTCACAGAATAGAATCCTAGAATGTTTTGCCTTGGCAAGGGACCTTACATATCACCTTATTCCACCTCCCCTGCCATGGCTAGGGTCCCATCTCTTCTGGCCTTGTTACTTCACTAAACCAACTTGTCTTTCTCTTCCTTGCACATATTCTCTCTTTTTTTCTCTAAGCTACTCATTTTATTTATATTATTTTATTGAAGAGAAAGCATAAAGGAGGATTCTGAGCCCCAAATGCAACAAATATGAAATATTTAGAATGGAGACTAAGACAGAAGAGGTCAAGAAATTCAGAGATGTGATTTATTTAATCTCAGTCCCCTTCCTTGATCTCCTCTCAACAAAGTTCTTGCACCTTTCTTCCCAAATCACCCTTATCTTGCCTCCCCTGTGAAAATGAATTAAGATAAGGCTTTCTGATAGGGAAATTCCTGGATGTCAATTTACCTGTACAATCTGATAACTTACCAAAATCAGTGTAGGAAATGTGTCTGTGCTCCTGGTCTAATTAACTCATATCTGTAAGGTAAATATTACCTATTCCTCAGTGCTAAATGGTCACGTAACCAAAGCCTCTATCCTAATTCTGAGACACAAGGGATAAAGATAAGGGTTCAGTGTAATGTAGATCAGAGAGAGAAATAGTCTTTTTGCATCCCATATCTATTCCAGCAGTGCATTTTTGTGATCTGAGCAAGTCAGTAAAAAAGAAAATTTTTGCACAAGGAAGGTGCTATACAGCCATCAGTGAAAATAAAAACATGTAATAACCCACTTTGGGACTAAGGATCTAATCTGTGAGTTTGGCTAGGAGTAGTTAGTGCTGGGTTTTCCAAAGAGCAAGACATGCCTTTGGAAGTGGGGGATGTTTTTATTTTGTGTTTGGTGATGAGAAGAATTCAATCCAGTCCAAGTCTTGAGCAATATGGTGGCTTTACCCAGCTCCATATTATTCTAGGGTTTGGCTTTTCCATTTCCTCTCAGTTATTTGGATAATTTTTTCTGAGATCTGACATGTGTTATACCTAAAATAGACAAAAGCACCACAGAGAGGTGTGATGGGGATGAATGATTGCATGGAATTTTGGAAATCGCAATTAGCTGGTGAATAATAATATGAGACAAAGCTTCAGTCAGCAGATATCTATTTATAGACATGTGCATCAAGTATAAATTAGGTTCTGCTTGAATTGAAATCAGAATAGTCTAGTTTAGTTTTGGTTTGGTTTTTTTCCTTCACTGCAGTTGAAATAAAACCATATGCTTTATGTCCAAAATAAGAATGTCCAGGACTGTGTAAAAAGAAGGTATATTATTTCATATGGTGTGATTCCTTTATGCCCTCCCCCAGGCTAAAATATGGTAGGTTACAAAAGAAATGCTCCAACAGTTTTGGCAAGGGAGTCACGGCAAGTGACGTGAGTTACGGAGTAGCTGGCAGCACTGTCAGCTTCAGAGGTAGTAAAGCTCAGTGTGAGATTATTGCAGACTGCAAACAGTGATCTGATCCAGCTGAATTAGAAGCTGATATAAGTGCTTGCTTCACCTCTTTATCTGCTGGCATGTATTTGTAAACAAAGTTTTTTTTAATAGTAGGGACAGTAAATTCTCTTCTACTTTGTTGATCTTACATTTTTACTATTATCTTTAAGTGATATTAAGCATTAAATTATTAACTTAAAATGATCTCTCCTTGACACTATTCTGATTTGCAAACCAAAAAGCTACTGTATTGATGTTATGTAACAGATCCTGGTTTGGTACTGTAAATGTATTTGCTCTGGTTCTTCCTTCCTCTTCTACCTGTCACAGCCAACTGAATAAAAATATAACATGTTAAGTAAGTTGTTGTGCTAGAGCAACTCCTTCCTATTCTTTCTGTCAAGGAAAAGTTGAGATCCAGTCCATTGTCCCACAAAACCTGTGCTGTCTTTCATGGTGAAAATGAAGAAGAATAATAGCACGGTCCCATTGACAATTGTGGCTCAGAAATACATATTTATGGAAAAGAGCTCTTCCAGTATTCATGGAATCATGGAATAGTTTGTGTTGGAAGGGACCTTTAAAGGTCATCTAGTCCAAATCCCCTGCAAGGAGCAGGGACATCTTCAACTACATCAGATTTCTCAGAGCCCCATCCAACCTGACCTTGAAGGTTTCCAGGGTGCAGAGTTTTCATAACAAACCATTATGAATTTCTTCACTGTTACACAGTTACCATTCCAATAAAGAGGAATTTGCACTGCTGGGGTTGCTTTGATTAAGATGAATCAAAAGCAAAGCCAAGGACAGACTCTGCCTGCAATAAAACTAAATAAATTTTAGGAAATACTTTAACAGGCATGGTGAAGTAGATTAAATTTAGAATTACTTGGTGCCTGCAGCTGCCTGTCGTGCTCCATCTAGACAGATGTTGCTGCTTTTGAGACAAGAATGTGAATCAGCTCTTGGACCCCTGCAACTGCAAGCCCTGTCTGCCTTCAACTGAAGTTTATATTTATATACTGGCTTAGAAATTTACAATGGTTCCAAAGCAGAATTACAAGAATAGCAGATGTTCTTCGTTCATTGACAGCGATATTCATCTGACAGGTAAGGGGAGCAGCAGGAGACCTTTAGTTACGTGACTTTTTTCTGTGCATTGCTCATTGAGGGGCTGACCCTGCTCTGGCTAAGGTAAATCCTACAGTTCTAATGCAGAACTTCTTCAATTTATCAGTGACTCTGCAGGTTTGAGATCTGTAGATTGTATGCTCAGGAGAAGCATAGGCCCAATTCTAACTAGGGTGAAATAATGTCTTAGATAGAAAATATAATTTTCCCCATTCTTTTGCTTCAAGCAACCCTCATAAGAATAGTCTACTATAGCAGTTACAGATTATCTAATACAGTAATATATGTCATTTCCCTATATTAAACTCTGAGACTAGGTAAATAATGAGCAGTGTTTTATGTTCCTAGGAAACTCATTTTCCATGGTACCATGGTCTGATATCAACACTCACTGTGTGTCCAAGTCTTGTCTTCATAGCTGAGTAATACTTTGTCAGGCTTAAGTTATAGCAATGTTGCCAAAAGGCTAATAGCAATCAGTAACACTTCTACACTCAAATGAAAAGTATAAAATAATCTTTGTCCAAGAAATACAGAATATGGCATTTTGGTTGCTGTGATTTTCATGTATAGTAACAGAAGCAACAAAAAGATGTCATTGTGCACTATGGAAAGATATCAGTATTTGTAGTTCCTTCCAGTCATATGGCACTGTAATGGGAAGGATCACAGAAGCCATTTCAAAGCCAAGTCCTATCAACTCTGGGACCACAAGTTTTTTCATCTTTTTCTACCTCATTTCTTGGCGTGGCTCAAAAGATATAGCTCTTGGCTCAAAGAGATGCAGCTTTCACTCTGCTTAAGAATTCTTGAAATAAAAGGGGGCCAAGATTTTCTAAAAGAACTGTAGATTTTCCATGCCTTAGTGTCTGGGGACTCAGTTTAACTAGCTGAAATTCAAATGCTTTATAAGTTGTCTGTTGAACTTTCAAATGAAATCTCCCTATGATCAAAAGCCAAATGGTTCTTCTCCAGATTAATTATGAAAATTTAATTTTAGGTGTTGTTGATCTGGTACACCCAGATGAACTTATATTCTGGGGACAAGTAAGATACACCAGGTACTGAGGCTGATTTACTGCCTATTGGGGTATTAAAATACCTAAAAGTCACCTATATTCCACACAGTAATGTGGCTTGAAGTTATTAATTAGTAACTTATAAAAGAATTTATCTGTCTTGGTGGTAGCTGCTACTTCAGCTTCCCTTATTTTTCTAACAGAAAAGGAAACACAACGCTGCATTCCAGGCGTTTCTATGGTGAGGCAAGAGACTGCAGCTGTAGACCTGAAGCAAAAGGGTGAGGTAATTTTAGTCTCCAGAGACATAGTAAATATTAACTGTAAAAAAGAAAGTTGAAATAAAGTCACCAAAAATATACTCCATTATATTGATGACTCAGTTTTACAATGGCCAAAAGAATGTTATCTTGAGATTAGCTGTGTCTTGTAAATATTTTTACGGGTTTTCATGTATTTATACAACAGCAGTCATTTCTACCCATTGCCCCCCCCCCCCCATCCCTGAATACCCTCAGGATTTAAATATTTGGTTTCAAGTTCAAATTGGCTTAGTTCTGACCTCTCTGCACTGAAGTTTCTGTCCAGAGCCAAAGTGTTAAGGCAAAGCCTAGCAGTGAAGGCACAGCCTGCAGGAGGGGAGGCCAATCTAATCCAAACTCCAACCTGGGAATACCCAGAACTCTGACAGCCTCTGGGCATGTTGGGGAGGACAGGAGGGGTTTTTTGCCCCCTTTCTGGGGACAACATCCCCCAGCCAGTTCATCCTATATCTGAACGACAGAGCTCAAAAGGGGAGAAAGGAGGCTCTGTTGCCCCTTCTCTTGATCCAGCCTTGCACTGGTAAGGTACAAGTGTACTCATTCCCCTTGGATAGGGCACTGTGCAGAAACTCCCACAGCAGAGTGTGCTCTAACCCATTCCCACATCAAAACATTTCCTAAACACCCAATGAATTAATAGTTTACCATCTGGCTGAGATGATTTCAGTGAGGCAGCTAATGCCCAATTTAGGTTAAGATTCCATAGAAAGGCTTTGGTATAACACAGTAGAGACTGCTGCTGGTAACTTTAGGCAATTCCAATAGTGAAATCAAGCAGCCAAAGCTCAGCATTACATTTCTCACACATTGCCTGAGAAAATACAGTTTTTTTCTGAGTGGCCACAAGAAGAATGGTGCTGGTTTGTGAAAAAAATGTTGCCCAAAATACATAATGTTGAGAGAAAGCACCAGAGCCCAAGATGCTGCCTACCAGAGAAGAACCTTAAAAATTAAACTACTCAGTCACACTGCTTGTAGGTTATGCTGTGAATCCTGAATTCTATAGGGGAATCCTTCCTGTAGGAAGAGTGGCTGATCAGCTGTGCTTTCAGGAGCCTGGCAGCCAAGTGTGAAACATGTACTTGAATCTATTCAGGCTTACACCCACATAAAAAGCAATATGAACAGATATCTCAGCTTTAAATATAAAATCTTTGAAGCAACAAACTTCACAGAGGGAGAATGCTTTATCCTAACGTTTCTCCTCCTGTGAAAAACTGTTTTGACCAGGCATAATGATACTCCTCTTGCTTGTGTTTTCACCCTACAGCTCAGTTCAGTCCACTAGGCTGTCTTTAAGGATCAATGAGTGTGCAGCTTTGGAGAAGTGTGTAGACAGAGTGCCCTTATCTGAGGTGATGTTATCTATACAGAGAACTTCTTCTGCAGAGAAAAGTAGCAAAATTCTCCATATTTTCTGACTAAAATCTACCTTGTGACTTTGAAACCTTGTCATTATTTGGCCATTTAATAATTCACGTGCAATACTCAAAGAATCTCTGAGGGATGATGCTTAAAACCACAAAGAATGAAAAGTTAATAAGTTTATCTGTAGAAAATAACCAAAGGAAAGATTCTTGGGAATTCTGTGCTGGAGGGCAATATTCAGGGTTGAAAAAGAGAGTGCTTTGAAAAGTCTTGGCCTAAAATAAGTGGCAGAAAATACTGAGGAATATATGAAGACTAATTATATGTGTAAATTAACATTAATATTTGGAGTGTCCAAGGTGAAGAAAAAAATAGAAGTAACCCAATGTAAAAGATGGTGTATCAGATGACTGTCACAGAATATCTATTTTTAGATTACTGGTTAGTTAAAAATTTACCTCCACTGAACTTAAATTGAATTTAAATATGAAAGGATTTTTTTCCCCCATTTCTTTCAGGCATCTGCAGAGGAATCTGAAAAAGGGTTTCTAACAACTCAAAAGATATCATATATTCATTAGCCATACCTACTTTTATCCCATTGATTAAGTATGACCCAAAAGAAAACTTAAATTTATCTTGCTTCATTTCATCCCTCAAGAAATAACAAAAGAATCTGCAAACATATTTTGCAAAATTTCTAAGGTGAGAATTGGGCTCATAGTACAGTATAAATGTCTTAAAACAACAAATGTATTGAAATAGAACTAACTAAAAATAGAATTTATATATAAATACAAGATTTTTCAATAGGAAATATGGATTTTGTGCAAAGCCCTATTCAGGAATTCACTACTATTTTGGAATGTCCTTGCTTGCCTCTTTAGGCAAATATATTACTCTCCCCAAACACAGCTGAAGGGGCATTAGGTGGGTGATATAAATCACTTGAAAAACAGGAAATGGGTAAACTCAAGTCTGAATTATGTCTTCTCATATACACTAAGGTTTAGTTTCATGTCCTCTAATTTCACTCTTGTAGAAGTTAACTGTCTGGTTGAAGGTAGTGATCAAATCCTCCAGAGTCATTACCAGAGAAAGACATCTATTTCCAGAAGACTTTCCTCTCTGATATTGCATACCTATTTTATGCCCTTGGATTTTCTTGTCTTTCTTTGTTTTTGGATGTGGAAGACTAGATAATTAATTTTGGTTTAAACTAAAAATCCTAAACACAATGTGGTGAAATGAGACTGAAGCAATTAAAAGAGTAGAAAATACAGAAATATACTCCAAGTCATTCAAATAATGGAGGTATTTTTTTTCATATTTACATTCTCAGCTATCTAAATAGAGTTTTGAAGATGGGTTATGTGCTCCTAAAACACATCAGCACTGTAGAGAATGTTATTGTCATGGGTTAAATGGTGTAAATGAGATGTTATTAGATGCCTATACTTTCACTGTGTCTTCTGATTCAGAAATAAATTCACAACAGTTAAAATAATCTCATTTTATGTCAGTCTTATAGTTTAATTGATTAGTACAGGCAATATTACCAAAGAATATGATTAGTTTATGCTCCATAAAGCCACTGTCAAGAATCCTTCACTAATTTCAGTGGTAGTTAATTGGACTTTAGATGCATAGCTGTAGTAGTTTGTAACTCAGAGTCTTATAACAAACTTCAGTCCAGCCCCTCTTGTCTCATCTGCTTGTCTGACTTTTAGTTTTAGATATCATGGTGTTTTTTCCTCCCCCAGTTCCATAGTGATACAGACACTGCATTGACAAAATGATCAGAGATGAGAACAGGAAATTGATCCCCAATTTCATGTGCTCAGCTCAGATGTGATGATGAAAACCCTTCTACCCCTCTGTCTTTGAAGTCAGGAAAGCAAGGTGATGGCAAATAAATACAGCAAAGAAATGCAACCCATGAATTTATCAATAAATACACTGATGGGGGTGGGGACAGGGAATGAACAGGCCACTTGCTGATTAATTGTGCATTTGGTTTTTAATATGTCTTGTAGCTTGAAAACTGAATCTTGGCAGAAAGTCAAAAAGACTACCATCAATTCAGGAAACATATTTGGGATGGCAAAGAGGATTTTTTGGTATCAGTTGCTTAAAGTGTTCTTGACAAACAGCCCACCAACAGAAGGCTCAGTCCAACATCCTTAGCATAAGAAAATATTTGTTGTTGACTTCACTGCTACTATTATTTCATCCATTATCTCAAAACAGCATGATGCTTCATAAGCTCAAGTTCTTTTCTAGATTAGAAGATTTAAAAAAAAAATAGAGTCTGTGAAATAATGATCTCAGTCGCTGGAAAACAATTAACTATTCTCCTGAGTTGGGTTGAAAAGATCTCATCTTGAATAAAGACAATTTTGACACATCTATCTACAGTTCATTCTACAATTTGTAATGATCACAGTATTACTTTTCTTAGCAGAGAAAAGTTGTTTGCTTTATTTGTAAAGGCAGCCAGCCGGTCTATTAATATTCAAAATACTCTTCTCTTTGCAGAAGACACTTTTTCTCACTGTCTTAGTGTAAGTAGTCAGGTTGGATATAGTTGTTATAACAAAGAGCTTTACCAATAAGCAGTCTTTTGACTTTGATCAGAGAAGATACTAATTTTATTTTTCTTCCAGCTGCCACAATGGACCCTGAAAGGAGAGCCTTCAGACTTCAGCACTCTGCTAATTCAAAACCACCATGACTTTATATTGATTGCAAATGGAACTATTTTATTTTGCTCCCCCCTCTTTGTTGTCCTTGTCATCAGCAAACATAAAAGATTTTTATCCTTTCTTCAAGAAGATAACAAAACAGAAACAAACCAATGAGGAGACAGGATCACTTTCAGCAACAGCACACTGGAGATAAGGCACCTGAAATATGTCCTACACCAAGGCAATATTTCTGCAGGGCTTTCACCAATGACTGACCTGAAACTCTCATGTGTAACAAAGATTTCAACACATAAAGGTAACTCAATGAAACATTAAACATAGTTTTGGTGGAAAGTAGAGCATTATGGGGTACACAGGTGAATGAGAGTTAAAATCCAAGCAGAGCGTGTCTGCTAAACTAGTACAGTCATTGCTGTATAAAAATGTACACACTTGAATATTACATTCATGCAGGACAAAAGCTTATCATAAATCTACTAATAAGGGCTAGACTGCAGATTTGCAAACATGAACTGAAAAGCAACCCTGAACCTACAGAAAACTGCATTACCAGTCAAATCTGTCAAAGGAAATTTCTATGAACAATGAAGTACATATATACCTGGGAATCTTCTGGGACTTTATGAGACAGTAAATCAGTTTGTTGTGAAATTTTCTTTTCAGCAATATCAGAGTTGGATTAAAGTTTTGTGGTTTGCTGCTCAGATTAATTATTTGCCTTTGAGGATGTGGGTTGCATTGGAAAGCAGATGAATGACAAGCAATCTATGTAAGAGTTTTAATTGTCAGTATATGTCCTATTCACTTGCAAAACAAAAGGGCAAAACTAAACAAGCATGTACTGAGAAACTTGATTAACAGTCTCTTCCACTGCCTTATAAGTACTTGTATTCATTAATTCTGCCATAACTTTTCCATCCAAATGATTTGAACACAATAAAACCCCTGTCAATTAAAGAAATGAACAGGCTACTTCAGGGCTCAGAAAATCGCTGGTGGAATGACACAGCTGCCAAATGTAACTTGATGCAGAAATGGTAAAAACCAGTTTGTGATGATCAACCAGAGATCTACAGATACTGCAAATGATGCTGTAGTGGAAACATTGTAGGGACTTTCTGGAACAGTATGGAGCCACAATTGCCGAGATTGTAGGCCCATGACCTGTTGCTCCTCAGCCAATTTTGTGAATGTGGGAGTAAAAGGAACTAGAGAGGATAAAAGACTGCCTAATTCAGTGTGAAGAGTGGATGTCCGTGTAGTCAAAACTGCCATGGCTGGAGCCAGTAAGAGTGTACATATAAAAATAAGTGTGCCCAGGATGCAACTGTTTATATTCCTTATCTTCCATAATATCCCCTGTTTTGAATCAATGCAATGATTCCTTTATGCTGTTAAACAGACCCAAGGAACGGCTTTCAAATTAAAAAAAAAAAAATCTTAATAAAATAGAACTGTTATTACAGAATTTGTCAACTTTTCCACAGATGTTGAGTAGCCCTTGCTAATAGGCTTTTTATATATTTCCCATGTGTTAACCTTTTCCCCCCCTTTTCTGTGTATATAATGAGTGTCTGTGCGCATGTGCACACGAGTGTGGCACACTGAATGCAGTTACATTTTCCATTTAGATTCCTCTTGCCCTTTTGGTAGTGAAGCTGGGAAATATTATATTACACACAAAGTTTTACTCCCAATAAAAGTTACTCTTTCTGTGACTGCCTTCTGTGCACGTTCTGGACCACCGTGTGTTTTAATGAATTTCCACTCTTTCTTGTAATGGAACACTGTGAGGCAACGTGTAATGGCACCAGGGCTGAGCAAGTCCCTGTTTCCTCCCCAGACCTACACAGGACTGCATTATGTTATGTCATGCTTCTGATAATCTCCTAGGCAGAAGAATGCCACGTGTTACAGAAACTGCTCTGCCATCTGCTTTGGCCAGGTGTGTTCACTGAACCTCAGTTACATCACTTTACAAGTGCATCGCTGTTTCCTTTTTCCACATATATTCCTTCCCATCTGTCCCTTAAAATATTCACACAGTTTCTCCTGGTTAATGGGTGGCATTCATAGCATATATTTTCTCACTGGTTTCATTTTAATTTTCCATGGGGCATGTCCTATTCCTCTTTTCTTCAATGATCCAACAAACTTCCAATCTTGCACATTCAATCCTTCTTGCCTTAGGTGACATTCAAATGATACAGTGAATAAAACATAATATGAAGGAGAAGACATAAACAGCAGGAGCAGAGTAGCTGAGATGGGTTCCAGTTCAGAGGGGGTCCTCATTTAAGTGCCTTAGGACCCTGTCCTAATTTTTTTCATACCTGTCCATCACATTTGCCCTGGAAGCCTAGAAAACTAATGTTTTGAAAATTTCTCCAGTAGCTTGATCCATGAGGACTTTGCATGCTACAAAAGGAAGACAGAATATCTGAAGAAGAGTTTTGGAAAGTCTGCTAGGTGTCTTCAAATAACTAGCAATGATAAGAAAAAGAAATATATTTTATAAGCTACAAAGTGTAAAGATTGTCCTTAGGTTCTGAAAGAAATACCTGAAAATCCAAGCTTGAGACACATCTGTTCATAATCTCCAAGAACCAGTTTCATTCAATTAAGTGATTGCTAGGCTGTCAGCCATAGTATGCGATCCAAACTTTAGGTGGACTTCTGTCTTCACATTTTTCCTTTTCCTGCACAGGACATCAGTCTGAGGGAAAGCTTGCCTTTCATTCCTGTTGTTTTGCAAGGTTCTTTTATGAGTCTGGTATGAAGCCTTACACTGAAGTCTTACACTGAGTTCTGCAAAATAATTATATAGTACCTCAGAAATCAGTTCTCAAGGCATTCTACCTCACTCAGACTGTTACCTCACATCATCTAACTTTTTTTTTACTTTTTAAGATTCATTTGAAATGCTGATATTTTTCAGATATTTTTTAAGGGCTTACTTCTAAAACACATATTTAAATGTGAGTGCAGAGTATAGTCTTTACTTTCTAACCAAGCTAAGTACAAACAATTATTTTATTCTTATCACAGCATTAATCCTGCAGGCTGACAAGGAAGATTTTAAATCTTGTGATTTAGATCCACTAGCATTTTCTCTTGCAGGTAAGCCAGTTTAAGGGGTATTTTTTTAAATAATGGATATTGTAATGGAGTGTAACCTTCTGCTTGTGTGAAGGTGAAGATACATTCTATGACTTTGATACCCAAGGTCACTGTTTCTGTTAAAATGACTTGTTGAAAGACCTACAGCAAAGAAAAACCTGGTGGCCAGTACTAAATATTGTCTGATTTGAATAAAATGATGTTCAAAACTACATTATATTCAAGAGTGTGCTATATTCTCAACAATAACATTCCTAGCAGTGCTACTTACATTGCTTTAATAGTTGTGTGAGACCCTTCAGGAAACATCCAAAAGTAAGTACATTTTATTAGCAGAAACTTCAGCCAAATGGATAACCCCCTTTTTTGTATAGGCTGCCTACAAGGCCATCTTTAATTAGAGTCTCTTGTTAGCAATAAAATCTGGAATTTTGCCTTGCAAAAGGACAGAAAGGACAGAAGGTCAAGTGATGGCTTGGCAAGTTGGTATAACCACATCACAAGTCATGAGCTACAATAAGATCAAAACAGAGCTGGAGGCTTTAGTTCCTCCTGAAAAAAAAGAAAAAAGATCCCCAATATGAAAAAAGCCATTACATTTGAGAAATTGTTCCTGGTTCCACCCCGGAGATGCTTAAATTTGGAATTTCACACTTCTTGGACGGCTGTCCAAAAATTTGATGACTGCTAAGGCTACTTAATTAAAAAATAATAAGAAAACACCATGAATTTTATGTCAGGAAATAAATTTGGAGGCCCACTGTACAGTAAGGAAATAACTTGAAGTGTTACAATCCATAAGTTCATGAATGAAAGTTGTAAGATTACACCAGGAATAGCTAAAAATAAAACAGATAAATTTCTGATTGCTATAAAAAGCCAATACTTCCTGGTGGCTACCACACCAATTTTTAAATGACTTTGCCTGCATTCAAGTGTATCTTTAATCATTGCTGTTCCAGATTTCCTTAATGCTCTGGCACTGCAGGTTTTGATATTAAAAGCTAATGTAAAAAAAATTAAATTGCTAAACCACACATTTTTAGATAAAAGAAAAGGAACACAGACACAGGTATGTATTTATATAAAGAACAGATATCTTCTGGGCCTGTATTTCTTGTACATAGATGTACATGCATGTAATGAAAAATAGCAAGACATCACCAATAAGAAAGGAGTATAACAAATACATATCTTAATACAAGGAAGATAAGTACTGTTAATTTAAGCAACAGGGTTTGGAATGGCTGTGTGAGTCTGGAATGGATTCATGGGTATCAAAACCAGGACTGACTCACTCTCAGCAGGTACAACAAGGTCCTTAAACTATAACACATTGTCAAATACACTCTCCATGTCACTTACACTAGAAAAAAATATTTTGCAAATATATAAACTTCTCTAAAAAATACTTTGGGCTATTTTTCTACTGAAATGTGTCTTAATTCCTACAAGTCATTATAAAGAATTCATATGATGTCATAAAAAATCAAGTCTTCATAAGGTTTTAAAATGAATTTTTTTCATTCCAGAACTGAACTATATATTGCATTTTATGGGGAATGAGAATTTTCCTCTCAAACCAATTGAAAGGTCTTATGTTCCTACAAGGCAAACCAACCCCCCCCCCCACTGTACTTCAAATACATGTAATCCTCCAGATATTGAATTTAATTATGCATTAATTAATTCAGCTTCCTAATTAGGCAAATAGTAAATTGAGTACCCTGAAAAATTCTGAGTGACAACATTAGTGTAATAATGTTTTTCGTAGATTTGTCTCCATTCACAAAATGTCTGAGGCTGGAAATCTTCTGTACACTAGACTTCAACCCCCTACTTTGCTTCTAGTGAACAACAAAATCAGTGTAAAAACTATTTTTAGCAACTCTATTAAATGGCACTGGCCCAATTGTATTTTTGAGAGAAGGGAGTTGCTTATTTTCTTTGGGAAAGAAGTCACTTGTGAGGTGCCTGAGATCAGCTGATATAAAGAAATTCTGGAGCAGGTTGCAATAATGGTGGAAATATTGTCAAAACAAGTCTGTAACCATAATTATGTGCTTTCTCTACAATGATGTATTGCTCATCTTAAGGAAGGTCATTGCAAGTGGGAACATTATACAGATGGCCAGGTTCAACAGCCATGATCATGTAAGCATGAGCCCTTCTTGTTTTATTTATGAGCTGAAAATTCATCCTAAGGTTTTCCATTGTCAAGTGTCTACCACAAATGTCACAACATGTTTGCCAACGTGGTCTTGAAGGTGAACCTCTGATGTACTATTGCTGCCAGAAGGATGCCGCAAAATCTCGACCTCTGAAATAAGGATTCCAGTGCTTCTGGCTCACATTCACAAACAACAATGACTCAAGCTGAGCTCAGGCTCTGATTGCAGCCTGCTGTTACAAAACTGTGTGTTAGCAGTCATATTCTTAGATATTCCCGCAATCGTCTGTCAATCAAAAACCTATTATGGAAGAAGTGATGATGCAAACACAAAAAACATTCACTTAGAAAAAGCCAAATCCTGGCTTGTCTAGAAATGAAAGGCTACATTTGGTTTCCTTTGGTTTCTGAAGAGCTTCTGAATTTGAACTGCCTTTTCTTGCACCCCTTATAAAAGAACATTCCCATTGTTGTTTCCACTGCAGACAACTGAGAACTATGAGCAGTTCCAGTTTTATCACTAAAGCTTTGCTGAATAAATGTTGGTATCACACCTGCCTGAAGACATAAGATAAAGAGCCTGTCTCATCTTGGAGAAAGTTTTTAAATGCTCCAAGAGAAGTAATGAGCACAGTTTCCTGGTTTCCTTCTTCTGCAGTTATGTCTCTGAGAAATCTGGTTGCTCCCGCTAAATTCTTTCCAGCATGCCAAGTACTTTAACAAGGTCAAATGTTATATCCCCTGAATTGGTCAATAGTTTGTTCCTTTCCCTAGTTTACCCCATAACAAATCTGATCTTCTCATAGCTTTATCAATGCAGGTGGATTACTAGTGACAGTTTCAGCAAAAATT
The DNA here is from genome assembly GCF_022539315.1 of Serinus canaria. Classification (NCBI taxonomy): domain Eukaryota; kingdom Metazoa; phylum Chordata; class Aves; order Passeriformes; family Fringillidae; genus Serinus; species Serinus canaria. The sequence goes on from NC_066315.1 coordinate 30,691,018, forward strand.
TAGTTGATCAGATTTTCTGGCTAAAACCATAAAATTAGCTCTAACTGAAGATTTTAGTCTTTCCTCAACTCTGATCAAAACTTAGCTCTTTTTCTGCTCAGAGCTGATGTCAAAACCAATGGCATCTCTCTATGAAGCAGGATACCTCTCTGATCCTTGTGTAAGCCCAAACTGAGCCTTCACATTAGTTCTGTACACTCCTGTCAGCTTTAGCTGTGAACATAATATATACAAGGTCAAGTGTAGTCAGTACAACTTAATTTAATTTCAAATCCTAGGCCTAAATTACCCCCAAAATTCCTGAGTATAGTGGCCATAGTGGCAGGCATTAGTGTGTTTGAGTTAGGTTTGAAGTTGTCAGTATACATCAGTTTAAAACTGGTACTAGGTCTGGGCTGGCGGGGTTATGGACTCACTGAAAATGTACACTGAAATTCCTTACACCACATGGCATACTGTCATTCCTACAACATATAACAAGGTTTGGACAACTGAAAGTATGCATAAATCTTTTAAGAAATGTCTGGTGTCAGACTCCCCTCCTTTGCATTCAATGCCAAAGGGATTTTTGTCTTTATGGACAGATCTGAGAACCTGGGGGAAATACTTCACATCTCAAATTCTAAGAATGATTTAGTTCGATTTTGATTAGAAATATATTCAGAAATAACTTTATCCATTAAAGACCTTTTTTGTAAAGCAGAGATGAGTTCTGACAAACTATATATTCCTTTTGTGGAGCAAACCACTGTAAGTTTATCTGGGAACACAGAGTCCAACACAGACAAAATTGCTGTTGATTTTTGAAGGAAAACTTTTGATTACTAATATTTGCAAGAGTGTTTTTAGGTCCTTTATATCAGGAACTCTGAAACCAGAATCTGTCTTCATTAGAGCTCATTTCTTACTTAAAACTAAGGCAAAGGAGCCATAGCCATGTACTAACTGTGGTCAATAAGAAGACACTTTGAGCCATGTAAAACTGAGTGGCTTGACATACAAATTCCTTCTGTGGGGAAGATGTCTATTTGCAAGGGTGATTCCTAGGAAACCCAGTTTCTTGTTTCTTCCTCTTGTACTTCAGAGCAAACTTTGTGCAATGTCATTTACCTGTTTCTCTGCTTTAAATATCCTTTGGATGTCAATACCGTAAATAAATGTGAGACATAAATAATACATCAAAATAATTTGGATTTAGGGCAAAACCTTTTCAAGAACTGCAATTGCACAGGCAGATAGAATTTCTTTTCACTGTATAAGGCAATGTGTTTTGTTTAGTTATACTGTTTACTTAGCTCCTCAAAAGCCATGTGGTGGCACACAAGGGTGACATTTGTGATATCTGATGTTGTGAAATGCAACAAAAATACTTTCCAATATCATTTAGATCCTGTCAGTTGCTCTCCCCAAACGTCCCCTTCTGGGACTGTATCTGGACTGGCACCAAATCAAGAGTTCAGACTGTACTGTATAGCTAAAAATGAGCCTTCAAACTGAGCATTGAAACTCTGGATCTTGTGAACACTTGGTTCTCATAACTATTTGGCCATAAAAGCTTATTTCTCAGCAAGAAAAAACAAAACAAAACACCCTACAGTTTGGAATTTTCATGGTATTTATGAAACTGTAATAGGCTTATTTGCTTCTCATTATATACCTGATATGTTTTTACTAACAACATCTATTTTGCATCAATAGTTAAGAAAAATAATTTGGTGGCTTAGTGGGAATGAAATGGTAATAAAGAAAAAGAAAATGCAGAAACTGCTTGCTGGTGGAACACCCCACTATTATTAATTGTGAACCATGGGATCTGGCAACCTTTTGATTTACCAGCACCGTCCACTCCCTTGTAAATTCTAGCTGGCTTTCCCATACATTATTATGTGGATTCCTTGCAACCACTTCCCTTTCTGATTTTCCAGAGACAGAGTATAAAGTTTCCCCAAATGCCAATAAAACATGAAATCCTATTCCACTCTTTAGGTTTGCTCTGTGTAGTCATTTTCTAAAATAAGAACAAAAAAAGGGCTTTAAACATTGATCTTTTCTATTTTTACCTTCATTCAATAGTTGCTGCTTTTCATAAATATTGCAGTTTTTGTTTCAATGTCTGTACATTTTGGAGTTTTTAAAGTGTTGGCTCTAATACTGAGAAAAATTTTAAGTATTTCCTTGCTTCTAAAAAAAAACTTCCATGAATGAATATGTTCCACTTCATCTTGATTTTGCTTACAGATATACTGTGCCATATAACACAGATGTCTATAGGTGAATGAAGCTTGAATAAAGCATGTCAAATAAACCACATTTAGCATGTCAATTTATAGGTAAAAATAACCAAAAAGCAGTGTACAAATATCTGGCCTAGCAGCTCTGCTTGCAATGTTCTTTACTTGTCAAATGTATAGTAATAATGCAGACACTGTTGTTGACTGAAGGAATGAAAACATGGGCTATTTTCTGATCAATGTATTCAAAAAATGATTGTGATGGAGGAGAGAAAGGCTGAGTGTGGGTGGGTGGTTTGCAGCAGACTTTGCCATCTATAATTCGTTCTTTGAGAGGAAATGCTTTTGCAGGACACTGGCATGTAAAGAACCTGGACACACTTGGACAGGATTACATCACTGCCATCAAGTTATTTCAACTTCGTGGAAGGCTACTCAGGTTAGCGCTTGGACTCATGGAGCTGGAAGAATATAAACACTATAAACCCTCATTAATTTCTAGAAGCTGCAGCAACAATGTTCATGTCTCATGAGGGCTGGCAGAGGGAAACCAGTGAGGTGAGTTTAGTTCTAATTAATAGTTCAGAAATGAAAAACATCTCATCATCCTTTTAGGGACAGTGGTTCCATACCTGCCTAGAGAAAGATTTCTCCTATTTTCCTGGGAGGCATTAGGGACTGAGTACTTGAGCCTGGGATTGTTCCCACTATTGCTCTGTCCTGTGTCCTGAAGGGGGATGCAACCAAGTTATCACAGTCTCTTGGCACAGGTAGATCTGTAGGTAATCAGTTATATACATTTAAATAAGAGAGGGATATTCTCCAGATATTTCTGTATTTTTACACCTTGAAATAGATGTATTAATAGATGAAATAGAGTGCAAGCGCTCCGCAAACCAAGAAATTATTTCTTCAAGATATTCTTATCTGAAAGATGTCAGAGGCCAGATTTCAGCCACATTTGAAGATTTACACAGCACAGAAGTAGTCTGCTATTGCTCTCAATCCTTCCTGAACTTCTAAAGTCAGTCCAGTAGTACTGCAATTGCTTTTACAATTGCAACTCTTGCAATTGCTACTATCCTCATGGTAAGCAACACTAATTCCCACTTCCTTCCATTACTCCTGCTGCCTATTTCTCTTGTCTCAGACACTAAGCCATTGTGCATTATTTCTCTTCCTCTAAAACTACAACAACAACCAATTGGCAGCCTTTGGGGCCAGAAGTTTTCAGCTGGTGGTTCTGTGTGTCTGGTTACGTGACAGAGCACACAGAGGTTCAGCTGTTTCACTGTGTGCTCCTCAACCCTCAAGCAGAGCTGGTTTCTTATCTTCTGATTTTTGTCCCTTGATAGTTGGGAAATGCTAAAAAAACTTATTCTGAGAACAAACTGTCCAATTTTAAGAAAGGGTTTTGAACACAGGTGGGATAAATGCCCATTCATATGCATCTGCTTCCTCTCTTGAATTATCAGGGAGAGCTGGCAGATCATATGATTTGACAGCTTTTACATGCTAAAATGAGGTTCTGATGATCAGTTGCAAGCTGGTCCAACAACAAATTAAAAAGTAAAATACTGGCACATGCCATGGGGGAAAAGTTTTTGGGAATGTGCTAGCAGAACAGAAATTAACATAATCCAGTATAAGGAAAAGAGCAATTGAACTGAGGGGATTTTGTTGGTGTGCATCTAGCTTTGCTCCTGAATTACTCAGGGGAGATCATAAGTATCTATGATCATTCCCCTGGTCTCTGAAAACTAGAATATTAGGATTAAGATGTTCAGAATAGTAGTCTGATGAATTCAGAAGGGTTTGGACAGCTTGGAAAGTTTTTTCCAGCTAGTGTAAGCACTTCAAATTTGGCTGGCCTGCAAGATATCCATGTTCACTGCTTTCCAGATGGAAGTACCAGAAAAAAGGAATTACTGCTGGCTAGACTGGCATTTTAAGTGTGAATTGGGCATGGGGAAATATGGAAGATAGGCTTTCTTTTTTGGCTGGCTGGCTGCTAACTTCACACTTTGCTCTGAGCCTGGAAATGGAGAAGTCAGTGACAAGAATTTCACTGTGGCCCTTGGGGACATTACAAACCCTCAGTTCACTGGGAGCTGCTGTTAAGAAGTGCCCAGTGAGTCATGGCTACACCATGTTAATGGGCAGAACCTGACTCCAGACAAGTGCCTTCTGTTTTTTTTTATTCCTTTCAGTTTAGATTAGTTTCTTGTGACCTTTTTCATCACTATGTTTGCAGAGCTGGATCACTGCCTGCCTGTCTGTGCAAGGATTTTATTAGATTCTGCAGTATAGGCCTTGGAGTTTAAATAGTCCCAAAATAAGAGAAAAAAGCTTGAAGCAGGCTGCTTCACTACAGCAGGTGCAACGAGAAGATCTCTTCACACTTCATTTCATCATGTCTTGTTCCAAACTCACACTAAGAATGATCCTTTTTTAAACAGTGATCCACAAAATAAGGGAATCAAAATGAGCAATTTCTGACATAAGTGATAATACTTTGGCAGCATATACTTGCATGGAGACAAAATTTCAGTGTAGCTGTTCACAAATTAAGCTTTGGCTATGATTTCCCATGCTAAAAATCAATCTCAAGATTTCTGTGTAATACAGTTTAGGGTTTCGGAGTTACAGTTGCAGTGCTGAGTTGACAATTGGACTTGATGATCTTAAAGGTCTCTTCCAACCTTGGTGATTCTATGATGCTATGAAGATTCCATCAACAAAAACCTTTAGGGGTTTTTTATTTTATGTATAGTTGCGGATGGCTTTATTTTAACATGCAAAAGTTTTCAATTCCTTAGAAGAAAATTTTTAATTAAAAATTAGATAGACCTTACTAAAACTGTAAATACCAAGTGGATATCAGAGGCTAGGCAACCTTCTGTTCCCAGGAAAGACCCTGACTTGCATGTGAGCCATTGTAGGAAAGCCAGACAGGACAATCAAACACACAGTAAGCCCTTTATTGGGGTTGGTCAGAAGCAACTCACCCTAGACAGAGTGAACAGCAGTTTGGCTGATTTATGTCCAAAAAATTTCCTCTCTTTTAAAAAGGAATCCATCTGTATGAAGTTGAATTAAAGAATGTTCAATGATTGCATTTACTCATCACCCAGATTTCCTAAAAAAGTGTCAATAGAAAGAAATCACGTGTCACTTCCATACTATTTATATTTATCTAATTTTATGAAATCTTAATCAAAATATTTAAATAAGCCTTCTTTTTACATACTCCCTAAAGCATCTTCAATGAATTCCTGTCAAAAACAGGGTACTGGAGCAGACATACCTTGGGGATAAATTAACACATGAATCTTATGCCCCAATGCAAAACAACAAAATACATCTGAGACATTCAAGCAGGATGACATAGAGCATCAGCCCATCTTATGCCAATGAAGAATTTTTCTTCCCATGAAGTTTTAAAACCCCAAATATGTGTTTCCTTGGGCTGATTGTTTCTTGAAAACCTCTAATTGGCAGGAACCTTTTCCTGATACTTAGCCTCACTAATTAGTGCTCATTGTGTGTATGTGTGTTTTGTCTCTCATTCATTTTATCTTCAGAAATTGTTAAGATCTTCTTGCAAGTACAGTTCTGCCAAACTCAATGCATTTAGAGCTTATTATTTTCTTAGATTAATTTTTCACATATCAAAGAAATCATGTAAAAAATGTAGATATTTTACTTTCAAAGGCAAGGAGATGATACTTTCAAACTTTCAGACAGAGAAGAGATGATGGCAAATGAAGGTAAACGAGCAATAGTCTGAATCCTGTTGCTTTCTCTTCCCTTCAACATTGCAATTTATCCAGAGTTCCCACCTTTTCTTCTGAAAAAAGCAAGACTTATACAACCTATAATTTCCCCTAAAAACTGTAAATGCACATAGGAACTAGGGCATTAAAGGAACATAATTCAGTTTATTTTTTCTTACAAATTATCAGAATTGATTTAAATAAGGCTCTTTCTGAGTAACCCTTCCCAAAAGTCCCATCTGTACTGTATGTAAAGAGAATTAATGAGTACATTTGGGAAAAACCCACTCGTGATGACTACTGACAAAAAGTCCAGGGGAAGTTCAGTTTAGAAAGCATTAACTGCAAAGATTAACTGCAAATTGAAGTCACTTATCTAAATATTAGTAAACTTTTAAAAAAGAACAAAGAGCCTTGGAAAGAAGCCTTTAAATTAGGGCCACACAACTTTGTATAACAATCTCACTGTTAATTGAAAATTAGGCAGTGTTATGGTTAGTTTAAATGACACAGCTAGAAACTCTGGGCCTATGGCAAAGAGACCCAAACCCAAAGACAGACAAGCTTTGCTTGATTATAGTGATTACATCATGGTCATTAGAATTTAAACCAACTAACCCAAACACAGACATCATATCTTCATTTGATAGCTGCAGTCTAGTAAATAGTGGGAAAGGATGTTATGTATGGATTAGCCCAGCTGAAATGAAAACAGACATTCTTTTTGAACCTGTCTGGCACTGAAAACGAGAACTTAGAATCAGGCTGTAAATTGGTCTTGTAAAGCAAGAGGCCTTTGATTCTTAAGGATCTGCATAGTGTTTTAGCCAGTCTTTGTTTTGCAGGAAAGCCACCTCAGCACCCGGGTATGAGGCATCCTTATGTGCAGCCTATCACTGGGCAAGAAGTTGAGTTTATCTGTGGGAAAACATGAATATTAGCAATGTCCTCCTTTGTACTCCACTGCTAGAATTCCCTTCAAGTTTGTGAGTCACTGTCAGCTGTTGGCTAAAAATAACTCTTTAGTACTGCTTAGACTCACAGTCATCATGGTGACGCATTGAGACAGCTAAGGACAGCATCAACACTGCATATTTAAAATGCATTTTGCATCTGTTAATCTTTAATTTATAATTTGAAAGTTTGTGTTTGGGGGGGGGGTGCATTTCACTGTCTAACATGAGGCATCCTTATCACCACCTCAAATGAGTTGTGTTCTTGGTCTCCCCATACAGACAATGCAAAAACCCCAAAAAAACCTCTGAATCATGTTTGGTCTTGCAGACAAAGAGGGAACCTTGACACTGAAAGCGTCCCTTCATTTTTCCTTTTTGAAGTTAAAACTTATCAAATTCATAGAAATGAACATATGAAATATTTTTTTGCTTTTTTGTCTAATAAACCTGTATATAATAAATTGCAAGGGGCAAGAGAATTCCCATCCATACTTAAAATATTTTCTTCAGAGACTGCCTATAAATCATAATAGTTGCATTAATTTTCTGGGTGCTGGGACAAAGAACAGAGGAAGAAAGGTCTTCAGGACATTGCCTTTGCCTATTTTCAGAGTAAGGACATTTATTATAGTGCTGTTATCATTAATACTTTGAGAAAATCACTCCAGGAACATCCAGGTTGTTAAAAATTGGTTGTCTTGCAATGAACTGTGTTATTATAAAATATCTCACACCAGGGACAACAGAGTCAAATTTAGCACACACTCGTTTAACATTTAACAGTAGATGGCATTTCTCAGAAACTCCCAAAGATGCTTCACAATCAGACTCATCCCATAATCATTAACCAAAATTCCTGTGTGAGCTAGCATGAGCCTTACTCATTTCACCAGTGTTACTTCAACTTTGCTTGAATTCTGCCAGCTAGAAACTGTATATGGCTGTTTGACATATTAAAAATATGGGAAAGAGAACTCTGAAGTAGACAGCAGTACTAAAGGAAATATGGCCATTTCTCTGGCTGCACCTGACCATCAATCTCAGATCTCAAGACTTTGCTACTTAACAAGGAATTCAAAATTCAGAAATTTCATGGTAAGCATCTGAGTCTTTAGAGGCATAGCACACTGGACTTTTGTAAATATGAAGCTGTAATTTTATCCTTCCTTCATTCTTCCTTCCTTCCTTCCTTCCTTCCTTCCGTCCTTCCTCCTTCCTTCCTTCCTCCTTCCTCTTCCTTCCTTCCTTCCTTCCTTCCTCCTTCCTTCCTCCTTCCTTCTTCCTGCCTTTCCTTCCTTCCTCCTTCCTTCCTTCCTTCCTTCCTCCTTCCTTCTCCTTCCTTCCTTCCTTCCTCCTCCTTCCTTCCTTCCTTCCTTCCTTCCTTCCTTCCTTCCTTCCTTCCTTCCTTCCTTCCTTCCTTCCTTCCTTTCCTTCCTTCCTGTCAGTTTATTTTTAAAACTTTAAATACCTTTACAACAGGGAACACCAATCATAGAACTGGAGCCTCCTATTTATCATTCAGCATTTCCTCAAGTGCAATCAGAATTTCAAATCACAAACCAGTTAGCTAATATGGGGACACCAGAAATAAAGACTCATGATAAAACTATGGACAAGATTGTCCTACATGGTCTTGCCAGAGAATAAGGGAATGGAGAGTAGTGCAAATTATAAATTGCATAATAACTCTATAACATTTATCTAGTGCAGCATTGCCTAGCATGTAATGCAGCAGAATGTACAGAAATATCTGCTTTGTTTAGCAGTGCTGTCACTGTTTGTGCATCCAGCAAATACAATATAAAAACTTGCTCAAGCAAGCTCATTTCCATATCATGCCATTTTGGGTGGTCATCTTTGAAAATCTAGACCTTATCTTTCCTATTGCTAAAGCCTTGGAATAATTTGGTAGATTTCATCTTTCCTAATGTTAAAATAAATGTTTTTCACCACCAGAATCTTTTCCAGAGAATCCTAAATTACAAAAAATTCAAATGTGGATGTTTTAGAGGGCGCCAATGAAAGTTAATGACATTGAGAGGCAATTCATATTAAAAGAGCAGGTTAAAAAAGCAGGTACAGAACACCCATTATAGTTAATTAATGGAACTGTTAAAAGTTTAAAACTGTTGAAAATTGTAAAAAAGAAGGGACAATAATGTGCAAAAATATAAATTGCTTCATAATGCCATGCTGCAAAGAACACTAAAGTAAACATTTTGGCATCTTACTGCCTATATTAACAACACAGCCCAGAAATTACTAGGAGGTTCAGAACTTTGCACCCAGACACTCTTCATGTAAATGTCATGCGTAATTACTCAAAATAGGTTCCCTTTATTAATTGTTTTACTCAATTAATAGGAAAGGCAGACAATGGGGAGTATAGCAGTCTTTGCAGTTATCAGTTCTGCCAGCTTTTTTCTTCTGTAAAAAGCTTTTTCTGCATATTTCAGGTTATATAGCAGAACCTCCTGGAAATATTGGAATGGAATAATTGGAATATTTAGAATTTAGAAACATATTTTACTGCTCAAAAGCAAGCTGAGATTTCTGGGATTCAGTGGTAAAGAAAGTTTCAGTCCAATAATATTTTGTAATAAGTGTGGCACTGAGACATCAATTAGAGCAAAGATTTGATGGGAAGAAGAATCTGCAGATTTGCAGGGCAAGATATTAACTATGAAATCTTTTATACTAACACTGTAAGACGTGGATTTTTACCCCACATTCATCACAACTTTAAAGTACCATGACCAGCCCTGTGTGAAACTCAACATTCTTGTGTCACACAGGGTTCATTTTGCTGTGTGAGGGTTTGCACCTCCTCATTTCTCTGCTCAGGTTTCAGACCTGAAAGGTCTCAAGCTCTCCGGTCACAGCATGGAATGGGTCATGCTTCCTGCTGCCCCATCTGAAGAATTGCCCCCTTTAAGGAGAGAGAAAGAACAAACAATGAATAACAGTGCATTTCTGTCACACACTCAGAAATCTGGGGTGATTGGTGGGCACCTTCATGAATACCAGCACGAAATTGAGTATCTGGTGATAAGCAGGATCATGAATCCATGAATAATGCTGAACTGAATTGGAGTCATTTATTTGTGCATGCATTTCCAAATCTGATTGTAAGTCATTTGATAAGATGTAGCAAATAAGCATTTATGTGTTTGCTTATGGAAACACATAAATGGTTCTATAACATAATCTATTAATGAAACCCAGATGGCATAAAACACAGTGCATTACTATTTTATAATTTGCCTAAGAGATTTTTAATGTACTATAATTCCACCTTTCATCAAAAGCCCCATGGCTACATTTCTGCTCAACCTGGGGACTGTCGATGACTTTTCTGTAATGTTGACTGCAGCCGTTGCAGAGGCAAGTGCCCTCTCTGGTGTAGGGCTTCAGTCCAGGGCAGTGTGTTGAGGAACCAAGTGAAACAGAGAGATGTGAAAAAGCAGACATTATGCACCATTCCTAGAAACAGCATCACACCACCTCCCATTGATTCTCTTATATTTTAATACTATTCATCCCTATTCCTGCATATGACAGATGCACTATTCCTGTTCCACGACAGAAATCTGGGCTAACCATCTTCCAGGAGGACCTTTCTCCTTCCTAATAAATACCTCATATACAAGGCAAAGAAAATGTACTGGGGCTAAGAACAGTGTTGACATTCTCCCACAGAATATGAACATAATAATTATGCTCTTGCAGTTATGTCTCTGGTTTTCTCCATTGATGATGAGAGGATTTATCTTTGAATTTTTCAAAGAAGGTGTGTCAAAGCAATTGCCAAAAGTTGCATCAATGAAAGAATAACTCAAATCATACCTTGCCACCTCTCTAATCTGATTCTGACTTCCATACAGCCTAAAAATGTGTAATAAATATGACTAATATTTTAAATGAATGCTGGTATGCACATCTTGGGTGATACTTCAAGTGATATATATCCTTGGGTGATATACATCCTTGCCAAAGGGGTTGTACCCACTGATGTAGCCCAGAAAAGTTATGGAGTATGCACTACTTGAAAATGAACTTTCTTGTCTATGAAGCTGCCCTTTGTTTTCCTGATTTGGCCGGGATTTCTACTCCAAACTTGCTTTGTCTTTTATCCCTTAAATATCAGTTGGAATAGTGAGTAGAGGGAAAAATAATTTTTCCTCCAACATCTATACACTCTTTCCCTAGATATACTTTCCAAAAGCAGAGGGTTACAGCCAGAGTTGAAGGCTGACATTTTTCTTTTAAAATCAAACTGTCTGTTACTCACAAAGGCCCCACAGTCTATTTGTTAGAGTAGCATGGCTGTATTCTGGCATGGATATCTCAGAATAAACGACTTGAAGGAATCCTGCCAGAGAAAAAGGAAAATCGTGTTGAAACCAAAATGATAACTTCATTGTCAGTGTGCCTTAAAAGAGAAAGTTTGTGGCAATAATTTCTGTGAGAGACAGTTCAGGAAATTTGTACTGGTGAAGACTGAAGTCTTTAATTTTTGCATTCTTCAAAGTATCCTTGAGTACAGAAATAAGAAACATCAGAAAAATAAAACAAAATGTTTCAGGGAAGACAATTAGGGGAGGGGTAAAGAATTTATTTCTAATATTACTGTTTTATGGCTTTTATAGCACTTACACCTGAGAGAAAATGTGTTCAGCAAAACTATATTTCATGGTATCCATATCAGTCAATAAATTTTACATTAATGGTAGAAGCTACTTTTAAAAAAATGATACTGTTTTATGAAAGGTGCTAACCAAACATCACTTTGTTAAATTCTGACTTTGTGCTTCCAGTCTCACTGATCTATTTTGTTTGAGACCCACTGTGCCACTTGGATATATGGGAAAAAATTTAAAAAATCCCAAAACCCTAAGCTTTTGAAAAGAGGACCTTTTACACCTTTTGGAAAATATCTCATGGCCATTTTGAGCAGTAGTGATCTGTAAAGAAAACAGATTAGAAAGCCTGATATTAGAGGAAGGAAATATTATTATCACAGCTTGAAATCTGTTAACAGGGCCTTCAAAATGGGGCAAACATTAAAGTCAAATAGAAACTCAATTACAGGAAGATTTTCAACTTGTCAAAAATAATTGCATTAATGTCAGCAATGCTGAAGGTCTAAAACAAGGAAACTATTGTACAGTATCTCTAGAAAGAAAGATTAAAGGAATGCATAGTGTAGTTTCAGCAAAAGGTCCAAAATGCTCACATTTATTTTGGTTTTGTTCTGAGGCCAAAGACCACAGTACTGAATAAAACTGCAACAACAAGCCATAAGTTTCTGACAGATGTTACATCACATGAAGACTGTGGAATAGTCAATAAGAGAAATAATTTATCTGCTTTGCTGTGAACCAAAACTTGCAGTAAATACATGTACAGGACAGAGAGCTATCAGTTTGAATGAGCTGGACCTTTGAGACATAAACTTATTTGTTCTTGAATGTTTAGCTAATATTGCAGGAGGCAGTGTTCTGCATTTGCAACTAAAGCTTCTGCAAAGTAAATTTTATTTTAAAATCTGTTGAACCACCATATAGAAAACTTATATCCTTTACTGATTTAAATGGGATTTTAAACAATTTTTTTTCAAGAAAGACTCTCTTTCTTTGCTCCCTGATAACCTAGCCGAGACCAAGATAATATTTATAGTACTACTGTCTTCATAAGTAGTTCCTGTGTTCATTCTGAGCAGGAACTACAAAGACACAACAGGGCAAATTAGAAAAACAAAGTAACACCATCAGAAGTGTTCTTTCTTTTTCTTGATCTCAGTGTTGTATTGTAAAAGTTCATATATGAAGTCCTGCAATGCACAGAATCTTTATCCACTGATTCTTTATCTTCTTTATCTATCTTCTTTATCTTCTTTATCTTCTTCTTTCTCTTCTTCTTCTTCTTCTTCTTCCAGGTGTAATTCCAATAATCAATTGTGTCTCGAACCTCTACCTATTCAATGTCTAAATTCTGCTGAAATGAATGGATATTAGAACTGTATAAACAAGGACCTGATGAGCTTATCAGAAATACTTAGGCAAGTTAATCCTTTTTAAAAAATCTCACTACAGTCTATTTTTTATTTTAATCCTCCTGATCTCTTCCAGGATATAAAGGGGGCTTATAAGAAGAGAGGGAATGACTTTTTACATAGGCAGCTAGTCACAGGACAAGTGGAAGTGGTCTTAAACTGAGAGAGAAGAATTTTAATTTACATGCTAGGGAGAAATTCTTTACTCAGTGGACAGTGAGGCATTTCAAAAGGTTGCCCAGAGAAGTTGTGGATCCCCATCAGTGGCAGTGTTCAAGGCCAGGTTGGAGGGGACTCTCAGCAATCTGGTCTAGTGAAAAGTGTCCCTGCCCATGGTGGGAGAGTTGGAACTAGATGATCTGTAAGGTCCCTTCCAACCGAAACAATTTTAGGATGATATGTCTGTGATCTTATCCTAAATATGTAAGTAATTTTCACAGGGGCATTTCATAACATTTTCAGATGTTATGAAATGAATTGCTTTCAGAGACTGATGTTTTCTTTGCTTAATTAATCTGTTGAAATATCTCACCTCAGGTTTTTTTTCCGGTTTTACAAAACCAGGAGTTGATTATGTCATATGACTGGAAAGGCTTCTCATGAAAGCCTGATACATAGAAGTACCACAAATGTAGATTTTTCTTTAATCTTCTCAAGCTATTGGAGTAGCACAACATTAACACTCAATATCTCTTACCACTTTTTTAATAGCCCAAGTGACACCCACACTGCAAGAGCCAGTATTCTGCTAACAGTCAGGGTCAGGAACACTTTTACAGGGCCAGATCAAATACTTTCCCAAGCAGTACATTTCCTAAAATTATTTCAGAGACCAATGATGAGAAAGAAATATTTGATGTCTGGTATTGTTTTTGAAGAGTTATAACAGGTCCTCTCCTAGCATCCCTTCACCTTTGGAAATCTGTTCTCATTTGGTTATACCTGATCTGCTTCCAAATTCTGTGCTTTGTTGCAAAAGCACAAGACATTTCAATAAACAAAGTAAACGTACACAGCAGAAACACTCTGAGTTTGTGCTAGCTATTTATTTTATTCACATCACAAAGAGATTTGCAGATCACCTTTTCAAAGCTGCATGCATCTGTATTTCTACACCAGGGGTGTAGAAACCAGTCTGAGTAAGTGCTGAGCTGGGACTCAAAACCCCTGGTTTAGCTTGTACCAGAATTCTTTGGGCTTTCCTACTCCAATAACTGTTGCTATGGTAGTTTTGCACCAGAAGCACCACATGACCCTGATAACACAATTCCTATTCCATTTAAAGTGTAAAGATTGTTCTCCAGCCAGGGCACCAGGGCAGATTGTGTCATGGCTCCTTCCACCTCATGTGTGTGCATTTTTTTTTCCTTGGAAAGTAGGACATGGCAGAAAGGGGAATGGACTGTGCCTCGTTTTTCTCTGGCATGAAAACACAGTGCAATGAGGAGGTGCACCAAGATGAAGGAGGTTAAGAGCAATCACAGTTCCAGGAACTCAGTGCCTCTGGGACAAATAAACTTATTATTCCACTCATTTCACACTCAAGAATTACTTTAATGATGCGGATCCACTGAGTATTGGGCTTTGAAGCCTCAGATAGTTTTTACTTGCAATGGTGTCTAGCCAGTAGGGAGAGAGTAGGGGGTGTTCCTCAGGAGACATCCAGGCCATAGAATTTGAAAATAAGCTTAGGAAATAGACTCCATTCCCTCCTTCCAACCCTGACTAGTTATACTGTTTCACTTATTTGCAGTTTTGGGGAACAATGCGGAGATTTGTGAGCGCAGATTTAACCCACCCCTGCTACCTGAGGCATCGTCAAGCAGGGAAATTCCCTTGCCCCTGGATGTGCTTCGAGGAAACTAAGACCAAAATAATTTTCTGAGGGTAACAGTTTTTCATCAAGACCTGAGCAGAGCAACCCAGAGAAGTGCCTCACATTGTGTGTGAGGAATCCATCCCACACTTTCTCCCTCATACTCTCAGTGAGGTCTCAATGAGAGAAAAACCTCACTTGCTCATTAAGTTTGCGTACATCAGATGGAAACAGTGAAAGCCTGCAGGAGTAAAGGAGTGCTTGTGGAAACAGGATTTTACCTCTTGGGGGTAATGACACACTTGAAGATTTTACCTCACACGAGTCAGATGAGACTGTTCTGGCCCAAAGATGCCTGCTTTTGTAGGCAGCATACACTTTTGTCCTGTGAATGTTTACTCTTGCATTGTCATCCAGCTGTCAGAAATCTCAGATGTGCAAGGGAAACCTAAGCAAGGGTGAAGCACACAAAGATCTTCCAACTGAATTTGAAACCTCAAACCCTTTAGGGAAGACTTTGGCCACTTATTTGCTGCTTAAGTCTTTTTGCAGATACTTAGCTCTTCTACTCACTGGGATTTGCATTGCTGACCATTATTATGTGGGCAGATCATAGACAATATAATCAGTGAGGTTTTAATCTGTTATTAGTACATGATTGCAACATACTAACATGATTGTGAGATATAATTTTGTCCTATTTCAAAATGTTCAAGTGAGCGAGTTAGTTACATATAAAACTGTGTGTAAGATATTTTTCTCTCTTCCCTTAGCCTAAGGGAGACATTCCAACACATTAGCAGAGTGCAATTTAGGAAGGACTCATTCAAAATGTTGATAATGGATTAAATAGTTTCAAACAGAACAGCATAAAGAATCTCCTCCTGCTGACTAAAATGTATTGCTGTGGCTTACATAGTAGCTTAGCAGTTCACATATGGCTTATGTCAATGGCAGAAACCATGTTATTTTCTAAATCACATTGATTTGTTATGTGGTACTGAAAGATCTAAACCAGAATCATTGGCTATAAATTACAGAATCTAGTCTTCTACATTCTTATCTGTGTTTCAGATCCGTCAAAATGAGCCCAAGAGTCAAGTCTTCTATGTACACAATGCTACTAGTCAAAGAGTAAGAGCTAAGACCATTCAATTTCCTCCTTTTTTGGAGCCAAGCCAGATTGACATTTTCCTTTCTGTTATTTTTGGCAAAGAGGAAAGAGAGGGAAAACTTTACTGCTCTGTTACTGATGGTTTTTTTATTTTGTTTTTATTAAAAATGTTGAAACACGGGCTCTATGTCAAAATTATTTTATTATTGAAAGCTGGGTGGGGTGAACGAACTGGCAACAGTTCAGAAAGCCATTAATGGTACTGATAAGGGGGAATCCTATCCAGCCTCCACAGCACTGCAATACTTAAATGCAATAAATTTTACTGAAATTGGGTGACTGATGTGCACAGTTAATGAATCGGTAAAGATTCAAAGGTTAATCTGCTGGGAGGTAACAAGCTTTGCCCATCTGATACTGTAACCAAAATATGATATTTGTTAGTTACATGATGATATTTTTTGGGCATACAACAGAAAAAAAATGAGTTTTTATTGGCTGCAGCTTTGTTAGGTCTCCAAGACCAAAATGCAGAAAAAGAAACAACTCTAATGGTGATTCTTGAATCACAGACAAAACTTAAATATATTAGAGGTGAAATGTGACTCCCTGAATAAAATATATTGTCAAACATCAAAGGAATTACCCAAGAAGCAGAGTGTTCCCTGAAGCAGAGTTGCACGTGTGCCCAGGAGCCCCCCTGGCTCGAGCCTCTGCCCCTTCCCAGCCAGCGCGCCCCCTCCCCTGAAACACCGGGGAGACACGATGGCCCTGTGGAATTTGGGAGAGGTGGGGGAAAGGGTGCAGTCAAACCTCCTAAGAACTTCTCCTACCATAAGGCAGCTTTCTAGAAACAAAGGAGCGAGGTCCAAGCAGACTCAAAATTTAAGTTAAAACAGGAATGGAAAGGAAGAGAAAGATAATTCAACTAGGAGGGAGAGGGGAGGGTGAGGTTAGGAAAGCCGATGATTAACACTCTTGCTTCGCCCTCAGGAGACTCACATTCAGATTTTGTTCTGCCACACCTATTTTGTGGTGCTGGACATGCTGTTTACACTCTCTGGCCCAAAGCCTCTCTCCTCTCCCCCACCCCTTTATTAAAGGATAGTGCTAGCTGCTGCATAGTGAGCATAAAAATGCTGAAGCCTGTGAAAGGTGCAGCTCTTGCAGATATCTGTGAATGGCAGAAAGCTCGCCATGAAAGAGCACACTCCCAGTGTCTTTGACAGCACATGGCTTGAAAGTGACCACTGCATTTGAGACTCTTGATTGTCAGCTCACAGCAGAGAGACCCAGTCTAAGTAACACTTCTAGGGAGGGAAATGTGATGGTTCCTCCAGTATATTCATTCCTCTGTCCAGCTGACCATGGGGCAGCAAAGCCTGGGAACTGCCACTGCTAAAAGGAACCTATGCAGCACAAGCTCTGAGCTTGGACCCTCAGCTCTTCACATCTCCTGACACAGGGTGATGGCCCATGAAGTCAGATCTTGTATATCCACATCAGTTCAGTTTTAGGAGTTATGCCTTTTTCTCCTTTCTTTCTGTGCATACACCAAAGGTTTAGGTGTTGTATTAAAAGTGCATTAGTATTTTATTCCCTACTTGGATAGACCTCTCTAGCCCTGGGGACACAATAAAGTAACTATAAGTTTAATGTGGTCTAATTTATTCAACATTGAAACAGGGATGATGAATATCACATTCCTTTTCTGCAGCACTTCTACAAAGAAGTCTTAAATCACTTTCTGAGCAGGGTATTGTAGATATTATTACAAGACTTAGCTGAAAGACAAGAAGCTGATGAACATAGCAGCAAAGTGCCTTGCCCATGGTCACTCAACAGATCAGAGGCAAAGCTGCTTTGTGTTTCTCCAAGGCCTTCCTAAGGCCAGAAGACCTCCTCTAAAGAATTATGCTATTGATTTGTCAACAGGTTACACCAGAGCCAAGATGTACATATTCTGGCTCAAGCTAGCAGGATAAAGCAGGATGTCTGTGTGCCAGGTTGATGTCTTCTACTTTTGGGACAAATCAACACTTCCTTTCTCTCCCAGGATTTGCCAGGAAACAGAACTAGCATATTTCAGTCCAGCTCAGATGCATGTTACCTGAGGCCCAGCTTCAACATGTCCTAGGGGTCCAGTCTGGAACTTAATACAGGCCTGGGATGATTCCCAGCAGATATAGCTAACAACCTCCAGACCCTTTGTACTGAAAAAAATAACCAAAGGATCACAGAAAGACAACTGATGCATTTGGAACTTCCAGCTTATTTTGAGTTCTGAATTTCCTGTGTCTGGAAACATCCTTCCCTCTGTGACCATCTTGGTGACAAAGAACTGTCAGCTACAGAGCTGACTGAGATTTAAAAACGGAAGAAAGGAATCCACTACTGTGTCAGAAATCTCTGTGCTTCTCAGTGGCCCCTCATCCCTTTTCTAGGCTTTCAAGTGGTTTGTTATAATGGAGTTATTTGTTATAAAGTGATGCTATTTAGTAATAGCCCACCTCCTGGTAAATCTGCAGGTAAAATATACCTGTAGCAGGAAAATTCTGGTTCCAATACAGTTTAATATTAATGCAATCAACTGCTTGTTTCAGAATCTGTAGGTGTGAATGAAAGACCTCTGAGGTCTGGACCAGGATCTAACTAGATCTAATTACAGCTTCAGATTGTGGGTCACAGCAACATTTTCACTAAAAGTGAGAGTGAAACCTTAAGGAAGCCAGTCATTGCCATAAAATGATGACAAAACTATAATGATCTCACACAAAAGCACTTTCCTTATTTGGAGACAGCTGTTTGCATAGATAATTCAGGACAGGCTTTTAAAATTAGTAATGACAGAGATTTGATTACATTTTATGGTCTTTGTAGGGTAATATGAGAAGACATAATGGCATTAGTAGTGTTAAAGAGATTATGTGCTCTCTTCCAAGTTCAAGACAGAAGCATTGAAAAACTTAGAAGCATACTACATAATGGGACCATCAGCCAGGATATAAAATTGGGCCGAAGGGAGATGGGAAAGAACAATTTTTACTGAAAGTCAAACAGGAAGCTGGGATGTTGAATTTTAAAGATACTTTGTTTCTTTTCATCTTCTATGTTAATATACCTTGGATACACAGGGCCAGAAGGTAGTCAGCAGGAGTTCAGCATAAGGGCTTGAAACAGAAAAAAAAAAAGCCTTTATAGTCATACGACTTTCTTAGTGCTGGAGGAGGATTTATAATGTGAGAAAAAGAATTAGAAACTTTAGCATGGTAATTCAGAACATTTTGGGGCGAGGCAAAAAAGTATTTTGTTTCTATTTTATTTCATAATCTGTATTTATATTAAGATGTAATTAGTATAGAATTAAAGATTAATAACAGAATAATTAAACATGATTTCCATAGCTACATATTTTAGAAGAAAATAATAATTTATTAAAAATAAAATAGCTTTATATATTTGTATAAATACATATGTGTATCAGGTACATCAGTTATGAAGTATAAGCAGAGGTCACTGCAGAAGGCTAGGCTAAAGGTTATAAAAATATTAAAACTGTAAAATAGTAAAAGCCATGCTGTGAAAAGCAGCTCCAAAGATATTAACGTAGCATGAGAAGAACTTGGTATACTGGAGGGTAGGAAGTCAGAATTCAGAATTACAATTCAGCACAATATTCTTGAATAAAAGAAAATATTCCTGAAATACTGCCTAAATATATTTTTATTATAACCTAGTGATCAAGTTTAGTGTACTACCATCTGTTGACTGACTCCATGTACTAACCTCTTGTGGACTATTCCTGAACTATCTCTGAATAATTTAAGGCCTGTGGTCTGTCCAGGGAATATCATGGTTGGCAGCAGGAATACATGGCAGATTATGTATGGTCAGTGTCTGTGTCCTGAACATGGTCACACACAGATCAGCTTTGTTCATCTACAGCAAAGTGGCTGAGAAATGCAATAAACTGATCCCAAACAGTGTTTGGCTTGTGTGATCTTTGATGTGAGGAAAAATAGGTAACTCTGTCTTCAGAGAAAACACAGAGTTAGCAGAGTGATGGAGCAAACATGCACTGCAGCTCAGGAACTGTCAAGATGTTGAGGGAATGACAAAAGGATGATCACAGGATATCCTTGACAAGAAAGGACAAGAAGAAAAAAGAATTCAAAGAAATTCTTTATTTTGTGCTCATCTAAAAACTTCACAAAACTTTAAAAATATAATCTATTCTGAAAATGTTAATACACAGGATTTTACAATCAGATGGTTTCTATTGTGAATTAAGTTGTCACTGATACATCATACAATTCACAACTCAAGCATTCACTTTACCATTAGTGAGATATTCTGTGAACACTATTTTTCTACTTCAATCCATATGATTCTGGTTGTCAGAAGTAACTGGTGCCTCTGAGTATCAAATATGAGGGGCCAGACTTACAGTAAATCACCACTTTCTATTGTGTTTTATTAAATATATATATATATATTATATATATATATATATATATATATATATATATATATATTATATATATATATATATATATATATATATATATACATACAATTCACTGGTTGGTTGATTTTTAAGGGTTGGGCAGGTCTAGTATAAACAAATTCTTCTGGCCAGTTCTATGGTATCAATGAAAAAGCTGGGCTGTGATATTTTCCTTTTGTTCTACCCGTCCCTGCCACACTTTGTGGTGATAAGCAGAATATTCAAACATCAGGAGCAAAAATAAGAGATCAGGCAGTAAAAGTAACATATCTTTTTAAAAAGAAGTATATAAGACCTTGTGTTGGTTTAGATATTATGTGAAAGTCTGCCACTGAGTTACCTTTGCTGAAAGACATGTAAGATTTTTCTCAGTTCTTAGGGATGTTTCCTAAAGAAAATACCATACTGTCTAGTCCCTCTAAGTTTATCTATCATCAAGATGCAAAACAAACCCAAATTTCAGGTTGTTTCTCTCACATGAAACAGGTGGAACATTTCTTCTTTGTCTTTGTCCAACATGAAAGATCCTTGCATCTCTGAAGTTTAAGGCATGTGTCCTTTGGAGTAATGCCCCTTCCACTGGATCTCCTCAAATACTGGCAGCTGCTCAATTTTTTTCCTCAGCTTTGCCAATGACAATATTTTGTGCTTCAGTGTTTCCTTTGCATGTCTGTGTCTGACATGATTTTCCTTGCATACAGAAAGAAGCATACAATATTTTGGTTTGAATAGTGTAAGTAAAACAAGTTGCCTGCAGACTTTACACAAACAAATTTTGAAATGGCTAATAGTAAAAGAAGTCCACAAATGAGTTTAAATATGAAATTTACTCTAAAATAGGCAGATAAAAATATGGGCCTTTTCTTATGCTGGAACTTTTGGTTCTGTGGGAAGAAGAGGGGAAGAAGACTGAGATGCTCCCTTATGTCAAAACCATGTGTGCATCATTAACTACAACATAAATCCCTTCAAAAGCTGATGATTCCCTGTTTGTCCTACTTTATCTGCCTGTGCCTTCTCTTTTCACCAAGCACCAGTTTCTCTACAAACAAGGTGAAGTATATAAACTTCAAATGGAATGGACTTTTTTTCTTCTTATTGTTGTGTCTCATGAACAAGTTACTTATGACTAGGAGTAGAATCTTTTTGGAAAGAAAAAAAAAAGAAATGTACATTTAGGCCTTTAAAAGGAAAATGTCCACAGTGGTGTATTTTTACCATGAGCAATGTACTATTAGCAGACCTAAGCTTTGCAAAGATTAAGTGGGTTTAGGTCTGCTGTTATTTTGTCACTAGTTGTGACAGTGCTCTACTTTCATCCTGCTTGGATCACATATTAGGTAATGTTTAAAATAAGGGGCCTAAGATAGTTTTATGTTTGCAAGACTCTTTATTGTTTTGTTGTTGTTGTTGTTGTTGTTTTTAAATAAACCTGATGATAAAATATAGTTCAGCCTTTCATTTTTTATTTCTTTTATTTTTTTCCCTTAATATTTAACAGTGGTCTACATTGGAACAGATGGAAAAAGATGCTGAAAGTGCACCCAGGAACATGCTTTGATTTTTACCTGCAGAAGAAGTGATGACAGTGGTTAGCACAGTATGCAATTTTAGATTTGTTTTTCATTACATTTAAGATGTTTATAGTATTGGCTCCAAAATTAGAAAAATTTTGCACAGGAAAGCAAAGTGTTAAATACATACCTCTCAATTTCACATCAAATGCAAATCCAAAGTTTTCTGATCTCAGTATACTAGAAATTCAGATGATGATATCAAAACAGGACAAGAAAGGGGAAATGAAGAGAGAAAATTTAGGATTATCAAATTGCAGCTCTGGACCAGGATTTGCCTGTCCAGCACAATAAAGTTCTTACTGTCGATGGGACTTCAGAGAAATCAGTCTTTTTACTTGGCCTTTGAAGTTACCAAAACACAAATGCCTGTGATAAAAGAGTTTATTTATAACTTGGTGAGCTTATGTCTTTTCCCACTGAACCAGCAGGCTTTCCAAGGTTTGGGGATACAATTTCAAGGGCTGTTAAACCTCTGTCAAAATTTTTCTGGCCCCCTAAGGAGCCTGACTATCCAGTGTTCTGTTTGCTATGACAGGGCTTCATGTGGAAGCATTCACAAAACTGACAGCTTCAACTGCTGCAGTTTTTGTAACAGAAAGTGGCATTTAATCTGAAAAACAACATTAGCAAATCAGGATATAATTGGGTTTTTATTTCCTGCCTTTTCCCCCTTTATTCCCTGCCCTATGAGATAAGACAAACCCCAATAATGTAAGTTCCTGATCTCTATGGAAAAATGTTATTTATATATAACCTGGCAAACTGCAAGAGGCAGGAGTCAGGGATTTTTTGTTTGATGAAAAATGTTACAGCAAATCCATAAAAGAGACTACAGCATGCAGTGTAGCACTGGTTTAGGATAATATTGTAATCCTTCTGACAAATGCTGTCAACAGCAAACATAAGCACAGGCCTAAATATCCAAAGTGGTAGTTGTCAAAGTACCTGGTTTGTCAGGGCACTCTGAACACATTTTCTGTCCAGAATTTAACTGCAAACTCTTCATGGGGTGTTACAAAGAGTTAACTCTGAATCATTTACTGTAGTCCTACAAGCCTCTACATTTTGAGAAGCCTTGATGAAGATGTCCACTCAAAAATGAGAAAATACTAACTGGTATTTACCAACTGGTAATGAAAATCTGCACCATGGAGCTTCTTTTGGTCTTTCTCAATTTGAAATCAGTTCAATTAATGAGACTACCAGAATCATAAGACAGGCTTAAAGAAAACAGTATAGTTTGAGAAATGCAGGTTTTCCTTGTGATTTGACTTCCCTTTTTGATCCCCAGGGATCCCTACTTCCAAAATTTTCTTCATAGTCTTGTGAGCAAGAAGTTTTATTTTCTTCTTTTAAATTCAGGCCAAAGCTCTCACATAATCTGACTCAAGATATTTGCCTTAATGTAAGCACCACATTTTATGAGAATGAAGAGAAAGTCATGGAAGTTGTCCACGCTTCCCTGAAAATAATTGTGCATATGTTTACTTTCAGATAGTAAATAACAGAGAGATAGGCACAGTAATTTAAGACTTCCAGCTTAGTAGCAGAGAAATTATTAAAAATGGCTGTCTGGGGACAGAACAAAGGTCCATTCCAACCAATACCCCACTTCTGACAGCAGTCAAGGACAGAAACTTTGGGAAGAATGTAAGGGCAGGACAGCTGTACTGGGCTACTTTCCTGGCATACTCCTCTAGCTTTTGGGGACTCCCTAGGCCTGAGCTAATTAATTCAGTGAATGTTTCAAAAAAGTAAAAGTAAAAATAAAATAAGGACAAGGAAATAGAAAGACTGACAATAAGATAATAGGGACCTTTGCATTTATTAAACTGAGTAAGGAATGCTGATGGAAAGGTAAGCAATGCTTTAGTCAAAGTAGCACAATTATGATAGAATTGTTGCACATACTATTATCACAACCACAAAAATATTTTACCAATAAATGCATTCAAATACATTTGCCCTGACAATACCAGCCTTTGGACATTACTTACTTAATTACTTCTGTTGACTTCAAACAAGGTTCTTGTGAATGTCACAGTGCAAAAAAGTTTTCATCTTCATCTCTTGTTGATATTCTATACCTGTTCAGCAGGTAGCATCACACTGCTGCAGGAAGACATAGTGTTGTAAAGCTGCTCCAGCATGTTTTTCTTTTCCTCCCTTAATATGATGATCCTAAGACATAGGAAAGAAATAATTGTTCTTCAACATGCATAAGACGTTCAGTGTTTGTACACAACTATTAGAAAAAGATGCTAGCCAATAAGAAGCATTTCTACAAATGGTCAAATGACAGCGTGTGTAAAGTGCCTTCTGTTCACTAAGCAAGAGGTGTCACAAAATGGCAAAGTATTTTTGTTATTGTTAAACAAAAAATTCTACATATGTCTCCAAAAGTTTGAGCTCGTGTAAAGAAATTTTCACTGTGTTGAGGCAACTCAGCAAAAGCTGCATTAACACTTCCTTGCTTTGATGTCAGAGATCTTGAAAAATATTATGATGGAAAATAAATACTTTTTCCCTCTAGCTGTATCTGTTTCCACTGTGAATCTATTAAAATAAGGAGTTTCTCTTACAGATTAGTGGCACCCGGAGCTGATTTAAGCAATGACAACTTTGGAAGTCAATTTATATTTGAATCAGGAAATGACTCAGTATTTTCTGAAGTGTTACTTCAAAGCTCACTCTTTTGTAGTTAGGTAAAAATGATATCACATCTTCAGAATGTTAAATTAAACAATTGCATAGAAGCCAGGAATTATTTATGATGGTGCTTTAAACTATTTTTCATACTGCGTATATATATATATATATATATATATATATATATATACACACACACATATATACACATATACATACACATATCTTTCCCAGGATAGTTTTTGTCATATCTGGACAAATAATGAATATATCCACATCCACAGAAATAATGTCATATACACACATGTACAAGTTCTATGACATCTTTTGTAATGCTACTTGCCACTGTTTTATGTTGCCATACATATAACTTGTCTAAAACGTGTTAGAATAAGTGGTCCTACGGTTTATGGATCTCCTGACATTATATCCCATTATTATGTTAGCTGCAATGTGATCTTCATGTGAAGGTGATAGCAAAAAAAGATGTTAGCCAATAAGAAGTATTTCTAGAAATGGTCAAATGATAGTGGAAAAGGACATATTTTAACACAGCAATGTTAGTACAGCCCAAGATCAGCTCAAAGGAAACCCCTGAGGAAGACTATCTGGGGAAACATACCACACTTTTGGCATAGTGTACTTTACTGCATGCCTGACACATTTTCCACAAAGCTCTTGTATATTTTCTGTATGAATTTCTAAAACATAAAGTCTTACATTTTGCAGTTGAAAAAATACAGGAGAATTAAACCAGCAATGGTTCTGCTGCATGCCAGCAGATTTTTTTTGGCAAGTAGATCTGAAGCAAATTATGTATCTCAAAAATACAAAAAAAGGGGAGAGGAGGGGGAAGGCTGATGAATGTGGTCATATAATATGATTGAGGTCTTTCTTTCTCTTACAAGTAGAATGTTTGTGTGAACTATAGAAACACAAATAACTACTATTGTTATGATTGCTAAGTGCATTTTCAATATGATCAGCTTCAGTCTTGGCACCTATTGAATTAGGGAAGTGCTGGACTCTGAGACTGAACCTTGCTCACTCATGCCATGGTCCCCTGTGGAAAAGACACTGAAGTTTTCTCCAAGCTGGTGCTGCAGTCTACTCTGAAATTATTCTTGAAATATTCTTGCCAGTGAAATCATCACAGAACCTCAGAAACCTTACTATAATGGAGATAGGCTTGTGGGCCAAGGATAAGTTAAAATCTTCAGCACTGTAAACAGGCCAGTGAAGGGGACACAAAATGTGGCTGATAGAGCAACAATGCAGAGCATCACTCCAAATTTTAGTTTGATCTGCCACTGTTATTAAGAAACAAAATGTAGTTTATGGATGAAAAACTGATCCACTATGATTAAAATGAAAAAACAAATGGCCTGAAATTCAAAAATTTTGAAAGATGAAATGCTGACAGCAAGAATCCACATAGCTTAGCTAAATTTGAGTCTAAAAAGTCAGACATCATAGGGAAGTGCCAGCAGCCAGTTTAGCTGTTTCTTCCCACAGTAACTCCCTGTTAAGGTGCTGCCATTATGATTGCTTTTTATTTATGGTCTTACGGGATCAGGTTCTTTCACAAGAATCACCAGCATAAGATATGACGGGTATCATATTTTACCTAATGTTCCAGTGTTGCTGGTCTTAAACATTCTTTTTCTTCAATCACAATTATTCCTGAGTTTTGGTATAGACTTAGATTTATTATTTTTCCAATATGATTTAGAAACCGTGCTTATCTGCTGTTTCAGTAGATCTGTGACTATAGACTACATCTGTATAAGTACTGAATTCCAGACAGTTGCTGTAAGATAGGAGAATAGAGTACATGACCTTCAAAAGTACTTCTAAATTGTTTTCAGCAGTTGTCTTCACTAGATTTTACCCCAGCAGCACTTCTAAAAGAAAAATCACCTTAAGATTTCAATTGGAATTCAAAGTGTATTTTACTGTTATACCCACAAACAACTAAGAGGTAAGGTTTAGATCACTTGGATGCATGGGGGAGCTGCAAAACAACAAACTGAATAATCTTCAGAAAATCCCCTGGGCTGAAATCAGTTTGTGATCTGGAGGAGTTTCTTGTCCCTCTGACTGTGTATGATTGCTGGTAGGTACCCACTCCTAACTTCACAGAACCTTTGGTTCCCATCCTGCAATTCACACTCCAGAGCATGGAATAGAGCTCCAGGGCAGCAGTCGAGCTCACCACTCTGGCACAGTGTGGGTGAGCATCTCCTGTGTAGGACATGGGTGTGTGACATGACTAACTCCACCAAGGGAAAACCAAGGAGTTAGAAGCCTTGTTTGTCCTCTTTAGTACATCACATGGCTACTTCAACCTGTTCTTTCAATACTTTTGCCCTGTTCTTTTACAAGCCTGACAAACTGAAGATGACTTAAGTTTCTCTTGGAGTTCTGTAGCACAGGGCAGATACTGAACCTTTTGACTTCTTGTAATGTAATTCTTCTATTTCTTAGAATGCTGGAGATGCAAAAAGCAGTTGGGTGTATGTGTTTGTGCAGAGAGGGAGGGACTAGACAGAGATGCAGAAATAAAAATTTAAAAAAAAGTTTTCCCTGGACTAAACATTTCCTACATATTTTGCTGAAAATAAAGAAATTGCAATTCTACTCTCATTTAAGAACTTGTGCTTTGCAGAAGGAAAACACATGAAAATTTGCACTTTCACTTGTAAAATCTCTGTGCTATGTATAGATAAATGGCAACAAATGGAATTGCCCATAACATTTCATTTCCTATGATCCTTGGGTCATTTGTAGGTTTCTGACTTTCTAAAGATGTATGTGAGAGGGTGTCTTAGTTGAACGATCATTTTTGCAGTAGCCAGGAGAAGGTGTGGCCAGGACATGGAGGTTATTCTATCCCACCTCACTCCTTTCTGGCCAGAAGGGATTCCTTCCACCTGAGAAAACGTGGTGAGGAAGCTGTCTGGTATTGCTTGTTGTCATGGGCTTTCCATGGGAGTCCTTTCTTTTCTTATACCTTTTGTTATTAATATTGTTGCTGTCACTGTTGGTTTTGTTATCACATTGATGTTTCCAGCATATTGCTCTTATCTCAGCTGATGATTTTGACTTTTTGTGTCTCCAGTTGGAGCAGAGGGGAGTGGCAGAGGCTCATGGTTTTACTGGGAGAATTGGAGAACACCTTTCCTACATCATGACAGAGGGAGAAAACACAAAATGAATGAATGGAACTGAACTGCTGAGCCTTAGATTATGAAGGTGTAACTGGGCACAGTAGCAAGAATGGTGTAACATAACCATTCTGTATGATGCAGAACCAATCAAAACACCACTTTTGAAAAAACAAATCTTGCTGCAGTGTCAAAAGAACATACATTTATTCCATCCTTTCTAGAATTGGGACTAGGAACAAAGACTTGCACTCCTCCTTGTGTCTGCTCAGAGATACCTATGCTCGGGCAAGATTGGCCAGATTTTTGATTGTATTAAAACAGTATTGCATAAATGTCCTAAAATACATCTCAACCCACCAACGGAGAACTTTGCCTCCCCCCAAAAAAACCACAACAACAAACAAACCAAAATCACAACCTCCACCCCAAAACCAGATGAGAATTTGGGAAAAGGAGTGTTAAATCTAGGAGCTCATGTCCATAACTTGGAGCTATTCTTTCTCTCAGGTGAACTCCTAAGAAAGTTGAGAGCCAGCTGCCACAGCTCCATTCAGAGCACTCCAGACTCAGGCTGGTGTGGTGTGCACCATGTAATTGCATGGATGCTGAGATCCAGAAGGAGCTCACTACCCCAAGAGCCATTCCACAAGTCTTCTATTTGATGTGAAATAACTGCTCCTGCATAGATGCTCGGGGTTTGAGTATTCACACTTAATTTGAGGCAATTGTTCAGCATGTGTTTTTTAATAATGAATGACTGTACTAAAAATTAAACGCAGGGGAATTGCCTCTTGGCACTTATGCTACCAGCAGTTCCAGGAAAGATTATCCACTGCTGCATCAAGAAAGCATTATACCAAATGAGGAGTCCAGATGTTAAATTTGTACATTATCTTCTTGATTTCTTCCCTTATGCATAGTTCAACTTCTCAGATATTTTATCCAGATATTCAAAACCTTCTCCTTTATGGGGAAGACCATGAGATCACCCTGCCTGCAGCCTAAAGAACTGGAGACTAGTTGCTCTTTCAGTCAGCTTTAAATCCTTAACTCATGACTTAGGAATATAAACTATTATCCCTAAACCATTTTGAGCAAAGTACCTCATAAATAGTCTGGCTGACATA
Source organism: Serinus canaria (assembly GCF_022539315.1). Lineage (NCBI taxonomy): Eukaryota > Metazoa > Chordata > Aves > Passeriformes > Fringillidae > Serinus > Serinus canaria. The sequence goes on from NC_066315.1 coordinate 30,719,996, forward strand.
AAGATTCTACCATTTAAACAGCAGAGTAAATGCATAAGAAAGTCTAACTCAAGCTGTAAGCTTTGCCTATGTGCATGGAATACTTTTTAAAGCTGCCAATAAATTGTAACAAATAGCTTAACACTTTGAAACACAGTGGAAAAGCCAATTAAAAGTACCTTGGAGCTGCAATTGGAAATACTGTGAGCCAGTTGGTCAAAACTTCCTTTCAGAAATAATTCAGAGCTTACTAATTTTACCATTAACAATCAGAAATACAGCAATTAACTGAAGTATCTTCATTTTACTTTGGACTGATGCTAGTGTCAGAAGCAAGGATACCCAAACTAAAGCCTTTCCTTTGACATGAATTTCAGCCCAGAACTTTAGTCATCAGAGACAAAGAGGAATTAATCATGTAATGTTTTCATAAATGCATTAATTTCCTTTTCTTCATAACATCTCTTTTAAACTATGGGTTACAAGCTAGCTGAAGCCTGGAACAGGGGGATCTCCACATGTATGGAGCAGTGGCATCCCAGCTTATGACTGGTATTATGCAGTGCTAAAATGATATAAGTGATTATTCACAACATCTGCATTGCCTTTTGGGAAGCATTTGTTATACTCCAAAATATAGCCTTAGCATATTTAGGGTTCTCAAGGGACACATTTTGGCTATCTCATGTTGCTGCCACTTTTTTACATTCTGCTAACCCAATGAACCATCTTTTAATCCATGTTCCTGGTAGCCAAACCTTAAGGAGGACTCCCTGCTCTCTGTCATAACTTCTCATTGTTCAGAAAATCAACTGTGTTGAAGGTGCTTTCTTCAGAGCTGCAGGTGGCAAAATTAGTAAATATCCAGCAGTGCTAGTAGCAGGGTTTGGTGCTGGGCCTGCAAATACAATTTTTCTGACCAGTCAGATCTATGAAAGACTCATCAGTCACCACTCCTTTTATGTTAAATTGGAAGATCGCACCTCTCTGTTCACAATATTTCACCAGTGAAGCTTCTTTGACTTCACATGTCCCAATGCAGGGGAATATTTCACCTGCTGTTTTTCTCTGCTTTTTTCCTCTAAGGGTGTGGATGAGATAAACTGGTAAAGAAGCATGTGCAGTAGAGCTTTCTCTGTCTTTCAGAAGTTAACAGTGTGCTCTCAGAATGGGTTCTGGTCAATCTCTGAGCAGAAGCATTGGAAAAAGCATGTTGAAAGCCCTTCCATTTATGCAGAAGCAGAATCTGACATGCATTTTGACATATATTACACAGTTTAAACTGACATATTTTGATACTGTTTTTTAATAGCTTGGTAAAATATTTATAAAATAGTATGGACATACAATATAGGGATGTACAGGAGGGTCATTTGGGCAATTAATATTTCTAACTTGAAAAAAAAGTAGTCTTAAATAGGACTTGTGGCAATACTAATACAGTGTATTTTGTTCACTCATACTGTCATATTTTCTGAACAAGTTTCCAACTGAAACATAATTTTTCATTATCATCTTCTATTAGCACTCAGACTCACCTAAAATTGTTTAGTCATGATGAAAAAGTAAAGTAGACAGCAGATTAACAGTGTAGACAAGCACTCAGAGAGAGCTTCAAACAATTTGAGTGATTTGGTTCAACTAAAATTCCCCAAGGAAAACCACACTTCTTATATGAAACTTGACCCTTGAAAAATGTTAAACTCTTTTAACATGGTCACCACAGTATGTGTTGTTAAATAGCACTTTTAGAGCTCTAACTCATCATTTCTACAAACAAAGTGACTTCTTGTCTTCAGTCAATTGCTTAAGAAGAATGGAGCATGCCAGCTGATAGATATGGGTATGGAAGAGTAGCTGAGAAAAATCATTAAGAAATAGGAGAAAATCCCCACCAAGGGACATGCTACAAATCTGTGATGATTTTTGTCTTTAATTTTTAAAAACTACTCTAAAAGTCTAGAAAGACAGATCTCTGTTTTAAATTCCTTTTCAGTAGGATTTATAGACCTATAGGTTGTTCCAGGCTGGAAAAAGGAAAAAAAACCCAATTCAATCGTAATAACTGGATAGATACTGCCAAGCCCCCAGATTTTCATATTTCATTTGAAATAAAACAACAGCTTTTTTCTTTGATAGAATCTACAATCTCTATCTGCCATTTCAGTTAGTTTTGGTATAAATGTTCACATGAGTGCTCTTTCCTTCACAAGGAAGCTCTCAAAACAGAACTCAACGAGGCACAAGATTATTAATGACTTCAAAAAAAAGATTTCCACCTAAGCTCTCAGAGTCCATATTTGGAACCAAAATGTGGATTTTTTTCCCGGGAAAGCTCTGACTCCTCAGTTAGAGCAGTTTCCACTTGACATGGACTATGCACCACAAATGGCAAGCTAAGTGTTTAGTGCCAAGCCTATGAGGAATGTAAGTAAAGTATTTCCAATGTTGTCAGGGTATTCAGTGACTATAAGTAAGATTATAACATTTTTATTGGTCACAGTTTAAAATAGAGCTACATGTATATTTTGTATGAAATCCTAGCTTGAGAGAAGCCAGTGTCTTTTTGCATTAGCTTTTGATGGACCAAGACTTCACTCCTTTTTTTCTCTGTCAAAAACCCCATATGTATCATCTGGAAGCTCACTGCCCTGGGTATGAAGAGTAAGTTCTGATGCACCAGCTGCAAAATATTTTGTATTCTAAATAGACTTTTTGAACCTCTAGTGGGACAGATGAAGGTAAATGGGAAAAGAACATAATCTACTTTCATTTGGCTTTTGTTTTTTCAGATTAGCAATAAGTACTGATTTCCATCAGTAAGTAACATGTCTGTCAGGCAGCATTTGGTAATGCTTTTCAGAGATGAACAAAAGTCATAGTAGTATAAGCATCATTATAGACCTGAAACAAATTTCAGTTAACAATTTTACAGTGGCCTTCTATTCTAATGTTATCATGAAATTGCACCCCCTCAGGTGTTTTCATTTTGTTAGTACTGCAGGAAACTGAGACTTCAGTAAAACATTACGCATAGCATAAAAGACTAAACTGGAAATTTTGCAATATGTCATTAATTTCTTGCTTTGTGTGCTCTGGCACATTTCTAAAGGAGTAAGCAGCACAATATTTACTAGTTTTATTGGAGGGCTTCAGCTGTGATTGCCCAGATGCCATCTGCTGAAGTCCAGAGTCAGTACAGTAAAGCAAAATTCCTTGTACAATCAGGGTCTGAGGGCATTTGGCACTTCCTGATTTCTCACCATGCTACACAAATTTCCATTGTTTGTTCTCTTGGAAAGGACACTCCTTTTTCAGTAACCAAAAAGAAAAATAGTGAAAAAAACCTCTTATAAATATTAAAGTATTGCTATCAGTGCATTTTGTTGCACTTTATGATCACACTGTGACTGTTCTACAGGAAAGCAAACAGGCAATAAAAAGGCCATGCCATGGCTGGAGGTGTCTCAGGCTTCCTTAGTCCTGCCAGTCTGGACTGACCCTGCAGCTCGTGGCCACTGGTTTGGGGATCTCCTGCTGGCCCAGGCAAGGAGCAGTGCTAGGCAGGGCTGCCTGCAGGGCATGCAGCTGACTGATGGGGGGAAAGCAGTGCAGCAAAGAAACCCTGCCACTGCAGGGAGGAGGAGTGCCTCTATTTTTGTTCCATTTTTCCGTGGAAGCTGTCAGTCATGCTGCAGCTTGTCAAGCCCAAGCAAACACAGTTTGCTGTTCACAGAGTGTCAGGCTCACAGCAGGGTTGGGGCTGGCTGGCACCTCTGGAGATGGCCTTGCCCAGCCCCCTGCACAGAGCAAGGTCAGCCTCAGCAGCCTGCATGGGGCTGTGTCCAGTTGTGTTTTGAATCTTCCCAAGTGCAGAATTCCACAGCCTCTCCGAGTGGGCTGTTATTGACTTGTATGTTTTACCTGCACAACTTGAGTCCCTTTGCTTTGCAGAAACTCCAAAAGGCAGCTTTCAGTGGCTTCTGCAGACAGTGCTGCCTTTCAGCTCCTGTGTAACTGTAGATGGTTCCAGAGGACACCAATCCCTGCAGGACTATCCCAGGGAACAGGATCCAGCCTTTAGCTAGAGGCAGGGTCCTTTGGCTAGATGAGCACATCCTCACTGCCTGCTTTATGTAAGCCACAGTTCAGGCAGCTTGTCCAAGTGGTGCTGGAAGCCTTGGCAAGGGCAGATGCCCTCATTTCCCATCTCTTGTCCCTGTTTTTACACTGCGCCACAGCAGAAAATGGTCCATCTTAAGGGAAGAAAATCTACATTTTAAGAAGCTTTGGGTCTATTGCTTTAAAATGCAGAGAGAGAAAAACAATATCTGCATGACCAAAATTCAGTGCATACTCTGTATTTATGAATTACTGCAATTAGTCTAACTAGTTTTACCTTAAAGAGAAATACCAGATTAAACCCAGTCATTTCATCAACATTTAACAGCATAAATGATATTTCTTGAAACAGAGAAAAAAAGACAATAAAAAAACTCTCAAACACCTGCACAATTGTCTTGCTCCTGATTTTTTCTTCGAGGACTTGATACTGCAAGTTTCCCACAATTGTGATCCTTCCTGGTAATGTGAGCTGAGGGGATGTGGATCTCTGCTCATCAAGCAATGAAATTCGGTTGCAAGCTAAAGTAAATACAGATGTAACAATATCTCAACTCTGATTTCCTCTGATATACAGCATAAATATATGCATAAACAATTGACAGCCATTTCCAGTAACTGAGGTATCACAGCACTGAGGTGCTCCAGAGATTTTGAAAGACATTGGAGAAAAGCTCTAGCAGGACAACTCATGCATAGAATCTTTGACCCATCCCCCAACATTTCCTAGATGTTTTTTTATTCCTACCCAATAGATGAACAAAAATATGATGCTCTACCCCCTCCTTACTCCTAATCTTTTCTTTCTCTCCTACACTTCAAACTTCTTTTAAGAAGCTTGGGTGGAAATACTTTTATTTTTCCAAATGCTGTGAGAATAGCTGGTCCTGTAACACTTCCAGAGCAGCTTTACTTCAAATGCTGCCACAGCAGCAAACAGGCATGATGAGGATTAACACCTCCCTGTAATTGGTGGATTTTGATCATTTACAGAAGTGACGTTGCTCCCACTGCTCTCATTAATTTTGTTTCATAAATCCCAAGTGTGGCATTATCCCCCTGTAGTTTAACTGCTTTTTAGGTGGTGGGAAGGATGGCGAAAGGGAAGAAAATGGGGGCAAGTTGCACAGTTCATGCTACGTTTAATACTCTAATCCACATGTTTTATTTCAACAGTTTCTAGTTTAGGCTGCCTTATTTTCATCTCTAGCTCTCTTTGTCTCACTTCTCATTGCTTCCATCCTCTTCCTTTCGTTTGCAATGTGTTACTTTGCTTTCTACTGTCTAAATTTGCTTCGAATTTAGAGGTGCTTAGATTCAGCCGTAAAGAAGGTCACACAGAGTTCAGAAATGTTTGGAAAGGAAAGAAAAAAAAAAGAGAAAGATCCCTTATTTTTCTTTTGCTGAGGGAGGGTGCTGATGGTTTTGTGATTTGCATGGCAAGGGTTATTGGGGACTAGCTCTGGTAGAGCTTGTCCACGTGCACTCCGGACAGTGCAGGGTCGCGATGCTGTTTCCTCACATGAGATCATATCTGCAGATGAGCAGTGGGAGTTCTACTGGGGGAGACTGGGGGGAGGAAGGGAAGAGACAGACTGCAGTCCAATTTGAAATAATTAATCTAATCTTTCTGTTGCTACTCTGACCAATTCATATCATCCTGCTGCTCAAAACAAACTTCTGGATGTCGCGTTCTCTTTTTTATAGACTTCCTGTAGCCATTAGCCCTACGTCAGCTTATGTGATATATCACGGATCCTTTAAAATTCTACATTCATTTGAATGGGTTCTTGAGTTATTAGTTCCTCCATCCACCCACTGATCCCTCCCTTCCCTGCTCTGCTCCAGGTAATCAGCAATTCAGCAGGACACTCAAAGCAACTACTTACAAAATTATCTATCCAGGAGGATGTTAGAGGTTTTATGTATATACAGAGGAGGACCAAAAACAATTGGCTGAGTAAAACATTTACACATAACTTCTGGCTTTCTCTCAGGCAGAGCTTTTGCAAGGGATTTATAGGTCAGATTGGCTCAGCAGTTTCAGCCAATTGCCCACCCTACCTTAACAAAGCTTGCGTGTGTTTGTACAGCTGTGCTCATAGCTGTGGGAGTCCCAGGGATCCCACAAGCCTTCAGTTCCTCTACCTCCCCTTCATCATTTACCAGCACACAAATGTGCACAGAATGAAACTGTAGAAATCTGTCTGACTAGCAGGTTAAAGGCCCGGGATTCAAACCCTGTTTATTTTCTTAGCTTGATTTCCTGCTGCTACAGTGAGTAAATGGTATTTTTCTCCTTGCCTTTTTACCTGTTTGTCTATCACTGTTTGGCCAAGAATGAAAGAAACCATCCCTTTCAGGCTCCTTTAGAGGACTTCAAGGGACACAGAATGTTTATGTGCTGCTCTGGGTCTTCAGTGTTTTGTTCTGTTTCAGCGGGGGTGTTGGTGTAAAATGGGATATAAGTCACACAGAAGTAAACCCACCTGCGTCTCCTGAAACTTCATGCTAAGAAAGGGATATATTTTAATTAAACCAATTCACAATCAAGTCCAGTAAATGTTTGATGCTGAGCAGTTTAGAGGCAGTTAATATACCTTTTTGAACTGGTGCCACAAATTACAAAGTCTGCCATCTGGGGAGGTATTACATTTGAAATTAAATAAAAAAAAGTCAAGATGTTTCTGAAAATTAGCTAGCAAATTCCAGCCAACCTCACATACATTAGGATTTTTTTTTGAACAGTGAAAGAAAACAAGGAGGGAAAAAAGGTTCTTAAAATATATCTATTAACCTAATAAAGTCCAGAAACTAAGAATTTAAATAAAATGTTAGCTTAATTAGTGATTTCAAAAGAAACTCTATTTGTATTTCAAGTCATTCCTAAAGTCTGATGCCACTTCGATAAAAACTCTAATTCAGAAAAGTATAAACTCTACTAACAAAAGAAATTAAAAACTGTCACATTTTCAAAGGATCCTATTACTCAGTTCTTGCAGACATTTCTAATTAGAGAACTGTATTCATTAACACTTGATATGTTAGCAATCTGCCAAGATTTCTGCTTTCTCTTTCAGTCATTTGGGCCTCTGTTCTGCAATGAGCTAAGCAAAAGACTCATGTCCACATCCAGCCTGACTCTGAGGGTAGAAATTCAGAGGGAGTGAGACCAAGAGGTAGAGAGGCTCCAACAGAGCTTGCAGGGGCAAAGGGACATTTTAGTTCCTTACTCTTCTGGCCCCTCCTTTTTATTTTTTTTGTTACAATTATATTGACATAAAAGGAAATAAAGAAAACCTCAGGTATTGTTTCCATCGGTATCTGTTTTTGGAAGTAAGTTCACCAAACTGTTTAAAGAGAAGTCTGTCACTCAAGATTAAAGATGGCATCCGTGTTTGGAAAATCCCTGAAGTTTCTGACTAGAAATAAAAAGTCAGTCTGCAGTTTCTGTTGCTGCACTCAGAATTGTATCTGACACGTTTGAAAATGTAAAATAAAAATCCCAATTCCTTTAATTTTTCCAGCCTGCTCTAAGTTAGTTCTTGTTTACTTTGCTCTTCTCAGATTAACCCCACTTTGCACAACAGGTAAGATGCTTGCTAGCTGAAATGAAGTGAAAAGAGAAAGAAGAAATGTATGGATACACAAGTAACTTTCACTTACCAAATGACCACGTTAAAGCTTTCCATGGAGAGTATCAATGAGGTGCCTCAGGGAAGTATTGTAAAGAAACACCAAAGGAAAAATTGCTGTTGAGAGTAAGAAAACTCCAAACACAATATTCTTCTGTACAATTACCCATACTCTTCCTATATCAAAGTTTTTCAAAAATCTGGAGATTGACAGATTGACTTTATTTTTTTGGAGGGGGATAGGAACAAGGGAGATAAATTGCCTTTTGGCTTCTGACGCATTTTCAGGTTCATATTTTCATGATTTCTGTCCAATTTTAATGATAATTTTTTTTTCTTAATTAGGAGCTGAAATGATTTTCTCATCAGACAGAGTCCTCTATTTAGGACATGGGAGTACTGGAAGGAAGAGCTTCATGGCATTCTGAATCAAAGATCCTACTTTTAGCACATGACTACACACTTTGTTTTTTTCCACAGACATATGCACAAAAGACCTTTAAGAGATCTCTGGTTGTTGCAGCACTGCTTCTTGACTCAGGAGAGTTTCCTCTGCATCCTGGAAATAATTGCAGAGGCATTTCGTGGAGAAGACAAGAGGACTTCCATAGTCCAAGCTCAGGATAAAGTGAGGAGAATAGTATTCACAAACCAGTGCATATTGTCAAATTCTGTACATTTTCATTAAGAAAGTAGGAAATATTATTCACTGTTCAAAGTATGACTTGCTGAAGAAGCAGCTGATCTTCTTTTTCAGTTTATGGAGTTAGATCATAAGCAGACAGTACAGGAAGGGGTGAAGGACTGGAAAGCTCAAGCCCTTCCCTTGAGATACATTTGGAAAAAATCTGTGGGAGAGCTGAAGGAGTTTTTGTTTGACTTTCCATTTGTTCGGTTTGTTATGCTTCAAAACAGAAAAGGAGCGTGGATATAATACAAATCTCTTCAGTGTTACAGAAGATCCACCTCCCATATTAATCAAAACATGCAAAGACAGACATTTAACTGAAGGAATTTGTACAGAATGGCAAAGGAGGAGAGATTATTGCAAAAATCTGAAATGGAACGTCTCAGTGAACAGAAATTAAACACAAACTTATCTGAAAGCAAATGAACGTGTTTGAAACCCCCTTTTGGCATGCATGCAAAATTCATGGTGAGTTTTGTATCCAAGTGAGACAAGGTCTCCTTAAGATTACTGGCCTAAAATCTACACTTATTTCTGAAGAACTCTAGGAGCTTAGTCCATTGCTTAGGCCACAAGACTTTCTTTAGTTTTTTTAATTTTCAGATTACCAATGAATTTTAGACCTGCCTCACCCAAACAAACAAAGATGAAACCACACCAAAAGAAGGAATTAGAAACAATTAAATATGTGGCCTGAAAATTGCTTACCTCTTTTGTTACCACTGAGACTAAAATTCGAGGAAAATCCAAATATGCAGTACTTTTTCACCACCTTGTACCAAAAATTTTTTTATACAGGTAAGGACCACATCTTGTCAAGAATCAAGTCTTGACAATATACAATAAATACAGCTACACACAACAGGTTAATAGCTTTCAGACCACAATGGAAAATCTTAATTATCATCTACATATTTTCCTCACATTTCTAAGGGGCTGCTGATATAATCCTGACAGCATAGGTCATCTACATTTATTGGCTTCTTGTATGATTAGAGATGAAAATCTGATGGGACTGAATGACAGGCTATCCTGGGGACAAAGCATCTGAACAGCAGGTATTAAGGTAGATTTTGCTTTTAGGTGATCCAAGCAGAGAAATTTATCAGTTGGTTGAACTGCACAGTGCCAGGTAGTATTGATCCCAATTTTTGTTAGAGGGGGACAGTGCAGAGAACACATTGCAATTGTTACCAATTCTTACAGAGAAAACAAGGACCAACATTTTTCAGGCTTAAACCTGGAATTTGAGAGGTCTGGAGATTTGTAGAACATTCTGAAAAATTTTATAAATAGCAAGTGATACAATTCTCATGCTGGTAGCATTTGGATTAAGAATGGGCTTTAATCTTTCTTTTTTCTTTTCAGGAAGGGTACTGCTTCACTGAGGGATCATTCTTCCTGTATCCTTCTATGGTTCCCATTGACATTGTGGCATTTAAACCTATTCCTGCTTCTTCATTGCCTTTCAGACCTTGACCTGGAAATGCTGCAGAAGAGACATCATATTGGGGAGTATGGCTGAGTGATTAGCAGGAAGGATTTAGGAATATTGGAAAAGCTAATTGAAGAGAAGCAACAAAAAACAAAGCACCCAGAACTAAAAAACACTGGGGAAAATTCTTACAGGATACTGTAGAATGTTATAGAGATTCCCTCTGGGAGATTAGAGGTTTCTCCCTATAGTTCCAGAAAACACATTTTCCAGAAACAGCTATTGGTGTTCAGATGAACAGATGACAAAAAGAGAGAAGGAGAGGAGGGTGAGAATTCAGTAGAAAACTGGAATGAGGAAAAGGACAGGAAAGAAATAAAAAGCATCATGAAGATCTCCAGTTATGGTTTTAATGGCTCAAAGTCTCACCAAATGTTACTTGGCTCTGCAGAGCTGCCACCACTGGGTTGAACAACGAAAAACTCCACAGCTTCCTGCAAGGAGGTTTGTTTGAGAGAAAGTTTGTCTACTGTATGTGAGAGATACACAGAATATTGTTCCCCCTGTCTGAGTCTTCTAAGTGACAGTTTTCATGTCTGCTCTGTGCCTGTGAACATTCTTCTATAACCCTACAAACTCAAAAGTAGCAAAAGTAAATGTCAGTTTGGGTACAATAATTTTAAAAAATGTTGAAATTAAGGCTTAGATGGCTTTGCACAACAATGAAACGTTCTAAATTACTTGAAACAAGGTAGGTTTGTGGTGTTATTCACTACTTTCTGTAGCACAAAAAACTGAATCTCACACTGGGCAACGTCGTGAAGCACCCTTAATTTCTACTACTGAACAATTAGCCATAAGAGGCAATGTTTGTACCTGTAAATTTCAGTCAGGTTGGGATTTTACCCTCAGCTTTTATTTAAAAAAAAATGGAAAGTTAACTTTTGTGAGTATATAATGACATGAAGCAGTGGGGGAGTTCTGCAGAATGGGTCTGGTAAAGCACAGCTTTTTTTTGTGAAGGTTTGTCTAAGTTATTTTCACTTGTGAACATGAAACAGAATTTAAGATACTAAATTTTAATTGAGCATTTTCAATTGTATATATTTTTATATGAGATATATATATATGTATTTACATAAGGTAAGGTATAATGTTACAATAAAATTTACTGGAAAAGCAGGAGTTTTATTAGAATTGCAATGTATGGAAATGCTCAAAAATCATTTGTCATTCAGCTCATTTTATATGTGCACAGTTGGCTCCCTTCCTCCCCATCCTCCTCCTCCTTGAGAGCAGCATTCTGTTATCCTAAGCAGTCTGTTTCTGGTCTAGCCTCCTTTAATCATGATGAAAAGCCTAAAATCCAGAAGAAGATCCAATGTAATGATATTTTTTTTTAACAGAGAAATACTTGGCAAGCATTTATTGTGATTGGCCTAATTAAAGCAGTAGCAGAGATGTGCCAATATGTCCATTACAATTTTCTTACTCACTGCAACATCTCATTGAAGAAAGTGAACTTCCAGCTCTAATTAACAGTGACAAACTTGGTGACTTTTCTTATGGCATATGATATCCAAAGCCCCTGGTTTTTTATTTGGGTCTAGTTCAGGCTGGTTCTACAGATTGAAATTATTCCTGCACTGTTTTTATTTTGGGGTGGATAAGTACCTTGATGGTTATGAATTATACAATGCAATGAACATCTTCCCAACAGAACCTTTGTTACTTTTACTATATAGAGAGGTTAAACCCTGAAATAGTTGTTAAAAATAATTGCTAGAAAATAACTGTTCAGGTATTGTACCAATAATCTTTGTCCTGAGTTTTATCAGAAGTGAGAGTGGACTCACTGCATTCTTGGGCAAATTTTGCAATGAACAAGGGTGCACTGAAGGGGAAATGTGCTGTAGTCTTGCTTACCAGAATGAGCTAGAAGGCACATAAATCAAAAATGAACCAAGAACTCATCATCTTGTTGGGTCTCCACACAAAGGTTCTTTCCTTTTTGTACAAAACTGCCTTTCAGGGTAGTAACTCTTTATCTGATTGTGTTTCATTCATACTAGGACACAAGAAGAGCAGGGCTCACCACAAGTAAGGATTGCTGTTACATCCCCTAAAAGAGCTGAACATCCTGCAGTAATGCAAAATCTTGCATGATAAGCAGAATATGATGTCATTACCCAGGTTCAGCAGGATAGCTTTCTTCCTGAAAGTCAATTAAACAAGAATTTTCAAGCTAGGAACAAGCATCTGCCCAGCCAGTGTGAATATCAGGGAGTACTTTTAAACTGGTGATTCAGGTGCTCTTAACTAGTTTCTTCTTTTGAAATTTTTATACTATGGAAATAAGCCTATGACAATCATGCACACAATAAAAATTATTAATTTCATTTTCTTTTGGCAAATTTCATCTGCTTGCCCGAATGTATTTATATGCAAGATGGTTATAAATTTAACTGGATATTTAAAGACCTGTAAGCATATCCACTCTCTGATTCTTAGATTCCAAGGTAACATTATACTTTTATCTCTAGACGGCATGAAAAATGCAATGCTATCTGTCTCCTTTATCTTTCAAAAGCAGAAATAAACAGCGAGACTGAATGTCTTTATGGCTTCAAACTAAGCTCCTTTCATTTTCGTGTATCTAATCCATATTCTGCTCTCTCTAGTCAATTTGTGACAAAAGTGTCTTTATCATCCTCACTTGCTGGTATGTTTAAGTAATGCAGTAGGGAACAGTAGCTTAGCAGTGAGAGGCTGCTCCACATTTCCTGTTTTCCAGGAACAAAAGTGAGATTTCATGTATCCTTGCTATGCCTTATGGACATAAGACCTTTTCTCATCATCCCAGAAAAACTTTTCTAATTATGAAAAATACAGGGCTGTGCTTTTGGGCACTGGAAACTTCCTGGGAGCTCTCACACAATTTAATGCTGTTACCTAATTTTTTATTATAACTGTTGCTGAGATAGACATTTTATTTAATATAAGTTACCATTTCCAACTAAGGCTCCCAAACTTTTAGCTTGTTATACTGGATGATTTAAACCACAAGAAATGCATTGGTATATTTTCTGTGTTTTTCTTCATAATGTTTTTAAAATTTATTTTAGAAATGCTAATATGAAGTTGAGGTAATTATTGTTGTTTGGGTTGCTAAATTACCATTAATTGGTTTTCACCTGAAATCACAGAGTTTAATTTATCCAGGATATCATAATTCTGACCCATACTATGTGATTTTCAACCACTTCATAATTTTTAAAGGAAATAACTGTTAGGATATAGCAGTCACCACATTTTTTCTCACCAGGCATATACATATATTAATACAAATGCACAATATGCAACAGGAAAAGAATAATTCCAAAGGGAGAATCCTGTATCACTCAAATATGCTATTGCATATTCATTATATGTGAACACTTTCATGCCCAGATAAACTGTTGAATCACTATGATTGTAGGTGCAAATTATGTAATTGTCCATACTGGTAATTGCCATAACTCTTTGCCTGTGAAGTCACCATATTTGCATGTGTGATAGTGGCATTGGTATTTTTAAATTAAGGAATTTACTGTGGGGCAAAACATTTAAGAAAATAGAGTCCTAAAGGGTAATTCTCACTTCCATACAAATGTTTCTGACCCCAAAAAAAGCTAGGAGAGGTATATGGAAAGGAAACAAAATTATGTCTCTCAAGAATGTTATTGGAAGATTTTCACAAGGTATCGCAACGTTTTTAAACAGCAATTGCCAAATGGCAATGCTGCAGGGATTGGGATGAAAGAGCCCTTGCAGGAAAGTCTGTTAAAATATCATGGATATGAAAGAGTTGTCATGCAAATGTCAGTTCCATTTTGCAGCTATTAATCTACTGCTTCAATCTAACAAGTAATTCCAGCCATTTTATTTCTTCACTTGAATCACCTGGACTTCTTCAAGGGTAAGTCAAACTGCTCCACAGAAAGACTTGAAAATGGGCCCGTTTAGCTGAATGACTGTGCTATCACAATCTCTGGCACAAGTTCCTTTTTCCTCTTACTCTCCCACAAAGCAATATTAAACTTTTATGCTATGGGGGAAGGTCACTTGTTTCCTTAAATTAGCAACCTACTACTGACTGCTGGAATTTTAGAGAGAACAAATCCCTCATAAAACACCCTGTTTCATGGTCTGGATAGGCACATATCCAACGTTATGACATTATTTATAATATTTTGCTTGAAAGTGAAGTATGATGTTAACCTAGCCTTAGAAGAAGAGCATTAGGAGCACGTCTATACCATCTGGTGCACTCTGAGGGAGAGCTTCCTGAGGCAGGGCCCCAAAAATTAGTTTACCTACAGACACAATGCAGTCTAGACCCAAACAAGTAACACAGCACTGCTGCTCCCAGGCTAATCAAGGACCAATGAGATGTTTTTCTGACATCAACTCCTCAACAGGGTGGATTTCCCCAGTCAGAGGACAGCACTAATAATCTTCCTTGAACTTATCAAGTGAGATATTTATCACTTCTACTTTAATCCTTAACATCTGCAATTCCCTCTCTTTAATAAGTACTTTGATCATAAGCACTTCTTCAATAGTTTAATGAATTAGTTCTTCTTGTGACTGTGCAGCATTGATCTTTCACATTTTAATAGGTGTGCTAAAACCCCTGCCAACCCACCCCTTGTTAGCTTGCAAGGTGGGTCTTCTCTCTACACAAAACGTGGCCAGGAGGACAGAGCAATCCTTTCTGTTATCTTATTTTGTGTTTAAAGTCAGTGATGGGAAGCATGACGACTTTGTCTGCATCCTATGTGAACAGCTCTGTTTGTCCATTTCTTTTCAAACCAAACTACTTTCTGTTCTCGGACTCCATCTCTCTATATCTTCTTTTTGGCAATCCAAAGGCCTCAGAAAATGCTAAACAAAAATTGGCACCTGTATCCCAACAGCACTTCCAGCTGCCTGCCTTTGACAGCTTCCAAGTCAATCTCAAGTAGAAAATCAAACCTTTAGGTTGTGTCACCTTCTTGGAGAGACAAAACCAGTGGGAGGGTTCAGAGGAGGAAATGAATGGAAACTCTTTCATAAAAGACAAATGTTGCCAGAGGTAGCTTACAACAGCCCATCTGCTCCAGTGAGCAGATACGTGGGCATGATCCCCACTTTGTTTTTTATGTGGGGCTTGTATTTGTAATGTGGAGCGAGAACAATTACCCCTGCTCAACACCAGCTGTATGATTTTAGATAGCACTCACTAGCCAATTGCACAAGACCAATTGCAATCTGTCAGTGTAGTGTGGTCTGTCCTGTCACAGGAAGTGTTGTTTTTGGAACAGTTTGAGCAGCCATTGCCATTTTACTGTCTACTGACAGAAATTAATAGTGAAGGCCTTGTAGAGCAATTTATCAACAGCTGTTTGAATTCACAGCTTTTTTCACCCCTCCTATCTCTAGACCAGAAGGACTGCCTGCCTATTTATGTCAAAATGTCAGTGGAAGGTAGAAATTGAGCAGGATCGACTCCTGGGAGTAAGTGATCTCAGTGACACAGGGTTTCCTTAAACTCCACTTGGGCTGGTTTTGAAAGGGGCTAAGAGGCTCCAGCCCAGGCTGGCCACAGGAGAGATGTAAACACAGATGCATCTGCAGAGCCCAGCCCAGCAAACACAGACAGTGCAATCAGCACTGAGCGAGACAAAGCGACAGCAGAAAACCTCTGAGAGGAGCAGTCGTTTTTCCTTCAGTTCAACCATATAACACAAAGTAAAAAAATACAGACATGTTAACAGACATAAGAAAGAAATTTATTTTCAGCCTTTTCAGCCTATTTTTTTTTTTAAACCTTCCACATTCACAGTCTGAGAGAAAATCTGAACTATGGTTGTTTCAAAGACTTTTATAAATTCAGTTTCTTCTTATGAAAATGCCAAGTTGGGCATTGTTCTTTCATATCCATAGACTGTACTTTTGACAGAAATTGTTCTGCCATCCACCTGGATAATTCTGCTAGAATACAGCACTACTCATAGACCTTATTTAGTGTACCATGTACCTTATTATTAGTGACAGGGTGTATACAAATAGTGCTAGGATGGCAGTAGAATTTCAGTATTCATAAAGAAAGAAATTAAAATCAGAATGAAATACAAGGACCATGCAAGTGATCAAAACCAAAGAGGTGAACAGAATATTGACAATCTTATGAAACAAATTTTTTTAGGGTTTACTTTTGAGAAAATAAAAGAAAAATTACTGAGAAAATTATGTGAAACAATATTTGTGTGTATATATGCATAAATACAAACTGAAATTAAATCTTAATTGAAAAAACACCACTCTGAGATACTCAGGGATTCTAAAAGGATTACTTTTTTAAGCATAAATGACATTTACCTAAAAATATGTTTGCATGCAATAGCTTTGAGAAAGATTAAACTCTAGACAGGTTTGTCCATGCAGATTTTCTCACAAGCTTGCATCAATAGAGCAATAAACTTTAAAGTCTCACAGAAACTTTGAAAGAACATTTTCCAGTAGCAGGCTTTATTTTCAGCAATTTTTCTTTTGCATTTGCAATTAATCTTTCTTTGAATGCTACTTTTGATGATGTTTAGTGTGAAGGATAACTGCAAACAGTCTGGAAGAACCTCAGAGGCCGGGGTGGGGGACAGGGGAAAAAAAGGCTGCCTTTCTTGACAAATAAAATATGCTTTACCATTCTTTCATGCAAAATTCACATTTTTCCAATATAGGAAAAAAAGGATGTTCTTAAATTTCTGGCAGTACCTAACATAACTTTCATTATTTGCTATCCTAACCACATCATCAAAGCCTTAAAAATTCAATGAGGAAAAATTGTTTTTTTTTTCTTCAAAGGAGCTCATTGTGTATTTCACCATGAATACAGAGAGGAGAGATTTTCTTTCCTCTAAAAGGTGTGATTTTTATTGCAAATCAGAAAGACTGTGGAGGTCCAGACTGTGTTTTACACCAAAAGGCTGGTACACAAGGAGCCTTCATGACATATTGCAAGGTCAGGAGCCGTAAAAATTAATGCAGAGAGCATACCCCAGTTAAAAAACAGTTTTACAGAATCTGATCAGCCCAGGAATGACTGGAATATACTTTTTTCTTAACATAGTATTTGTTTGTGGTTTGTAACTCCTTGGGAATACTGGCTTGATTACTTACATATTCTTTTTTCAGACTAGAGATGAAGTGCAAAGGGAGGAGCATGAAAGACAAGGATAGGAGCAATCAGAGCAGGGTGAAGGCTGAAGAAAGATTGTTCTTACTGAAGGACAAATAGGACTTTGAAATAGCTTGATACTAACTCATCTTAGAAGAAACAAGTTTTACTGTGAAATGTAATTAGACATCACCTTCATTTCTCCATTTTCCTGAATGTTTCAGGATGTGAAGTTGAACTGCTGTTCTGCAAGGGATGCAGGAGAATCCACCTTAGCACAGGAGGATTCAGGACCCCCTTTTAACAAAGCTAGTGAGTTCCACTTGTGGGTAAGTACAGCCACAGAATTTGTTGAGTATTTTGAGACAATCTGTCATCCATCCATGGCATTGATGTAGCAGAGTATAGGGCATACATCTTCACACAGAGGAAATATTTTACCCTTTCTTTCAGTCTGTAGGTGTTTTAATAAAGACTACAGGCATCACCTACCAAATTCAGAGAAGAAATGCAGGTAAAACCTGGATATTAATGCATGGACCTAGCTGAAATGTGAAACTGAAAATGCAACTGTGAATTGACTGTGGCTGTACTGTGTATGTTATGGACCTGAAGACAGCAAATGCATTAGAAGAAAATACCTGGTAATATCAGCAAAAAATGTGAGATCAGATCATCCCTGTATGCTTTGTAATTATCTGTTTATTAACTTTGTTTCACTTCTGTACAATTACAGTGGTGTTTTTCTTTAAGAACCCTTCTCTTTCAGTGCTTCTTGTTTATCATTGCATAGAATTTTCCCCAGTGATATTGAACCCAAGAGAGACCAATCACTTTTCCCAGTTTCACAAAATTTGCCAACTCTGTCTGATGAATGTTATTATTCTGCTCAAGATATTTCTTCTCCCATCTGTGCCTTGCCCTTACATGAGAGGTCATGCTGTGGCAGTACAGGACAGCTGCTGGGTGGGCACAGATGGGTTTCTGTTGCTCTGGTTTGGGGCAGTGCCTGAGAGTAACTGCACTTTCACTGGCATTTAAAACTAAGGAGCTAAGAGCAGCCAAGGCACAGTTATATCTGTGTGCTTTGGAGGTGTTGATTGCTACTGTGTGGGACAGTGGGAAGAAGTGGCATCTTAAATGGGTATAATTAAACAAGAGCACTAAATCAGAGCAAGCCTAGTGTAACTTCCCTTTTCCTAAAATTAAGTCTTTTCAGCTGATAAGGCAACAGAAAAAATGGAACAAGTAAGGTTACCGCTATATTGTTCCTTCTCAGCATGACAACAAAATGAGATAGCAAAAGTAAACAATGATAAATTTAGGTAACTAAAATGTGTTTGTGGGGAAAACTGCAGCTCCCTCCCTGACCTGAACATGTAATGAGGATGCTGAGCAAGCAATGCTACTGAAGGGAGCCTGGATCAAAAATGATCATCATAAAATGAAGATGGCTTCAGGGAAACAGAGAAATGCAAAACCAGGTAAAAAGATGGTTGTTTACATCTTTCAATAGTGATTTTTTTTTTCACAAAGTTTCCTCTTCATCCGTGAAAAATCATTGCAATTTCACACTATTATTTGCTTTTGATGGTTTAATTTTTCTACTTAGTCCTGAACAAGTGTTCTGTGATTGTGAGACCTGATGAGATCAATGTGAAAGAGCTTGTACTTACACCTGTTTTACTTTCAAGACAGTGCACTCAACAGACGTGGAAATAAGAGGGTCAAATAAATCTTGATCAGAGCTTTGCCCACAACAGATCACAGTGGTTTAGCCATAAGGCAGTGAGAGATAATGTTTCAAAGGTGAGTAAGACTGTGCAAAAACTGCTTTTGCCTTGCCAAGAGACTAATCTGATTAGCAGACAATTCTTTCATTTTTTGAGTGTAACATCTTAGAAATGAGGCTTTTGGTCTTTTTTTTTTTTTTTTTTTTTAACTGAATTCTACCAGAGTTGATCAGGTTGATTTGTGTGCTTTCCACTGGGATATATAAGCACAAGTAGAACTGGTTCGTAGGTTATTTCAGCTGGTAGAGCCTCTCTATGGTTTTTGTATAGAAAATAGGTGTTTATTACTTGGAAAGCCAGTAGAGAGTTGTCCTTTAATCATCTGACTGTGGGATCTGACATGTTATAAAATGCACCTGTTAGAGGCTGTGCTGGAATTCAATTAGTTCTCATGTGACTTTTGCAGCTGAACTAATGGGCTGAAAGGTTATACTGGGTAAATACAAAATCCCAAATTGATTCACAGGGAAGTCTGGAGAAATGTCATGATTTCACTTTGTAAATTTTGGCTATACCACAATAATCACATTGTTATTTTGTTTAAAAAGACCCTAACTAGGGTGATACTGCTTACTTATTCTAAAATTTCAAAACAAAAGTCTTTTAGTTAATACTTTTCTGTTAAATGTCAGATCCTTCTGAGTAAGAAAGAAAAATTGCTGTACTACAACAGTTACAGTTTGATAAGTGGTGACCATTCATTTCCACTCATTGTTTATATTGTCATGCTTGACTAGTATAGCTAGTCATAAAACAAATTCATTAAGAAGGTCATTATGACTTGTTATAAGAACACAGTGATTTTAATTGATCTGCCTAATACTAACCTATAATTACATTATAAAAATTTAATAATGAATGACAGTTTTCTTTTAGGCATATCTGCTATAGAGAAGATTTCTTGGTGTGTGTGTTCACCAAGGATTTGGCAGATTTATGTCTCTTTTTGTTTTCATTTGACATTCTATAGTACCAACTGCACTAGGCATTTCCTACTTTTACATTGAACAAACAGAACCTCTACTGGTCTACTAATATGAATTATAAAAAAAACCCTATTTTTTTACCTATTTAATGTAATCGTTTAGTGTCTTTTACATTTTTTACATTTCAGATTTTGCATCTTGTGAACACCAAATTAGAAATACTTGGTGCTTACATAGATCTACATAGCAAATGCATAAAACCAGAATGTGAACAACATAATACAAAAAGTTAGAAATCTATGTTAATATCTACAAAATTTTTGTTATGTTGTCAGATTTTGTGCAATCCTTCATCTGTTGAAAATTGAAGCTAACAGACTTTGGTCTCTTGGTCTAACCCTGCTGCCTCCATAGTTCCTATATCTGCACACTTTCCATGAGCTACTGCTTTCTTAATGCAGAAACCTGAGGTACATTCTGCTTTTCATAAAGCCCATGAACAGACCTTATCCTAAAATTAACACAGCAGTTGATTTTGTTTCCAAGTGTACTTTGGTATGAATTAATATATGGATGCAAAGATGTTTATTTTAAATATTTTATTTATGTTTCTTTTTTTTTTCATGTTTCTATCATGATGGTAACTTTGTTTTTCCCATGCTGAGAGGACCAGTGAGCACTGCTCCATCCTGGGGAAGCTGCAGTACTCTTGAGCTGTGGCCAAAACCCTTCCACTGCTCCTGCTCCCCACTTAGCAGCCTCTGAGCAGGGATAGGAAGGAGTTGGATCATTACACTGCCTCCTGACTAAGTTATATTTTCAATAAACTTGTTCAAACAAACCACCAACCCATTTCAGCTGAAACTTTCAAAGTAACAACCTGAGGCAGAGTCCTGGCCAAGAACTTAAGACTTATGCACTGTTTTAAGTGACATCTGAGAGAAACCTTAGGTGGCTTTCTAAACGGGACCATAAGCCTAGAGGAATACTAGAAAATCATCAAGCAGCCTGCTTTGTTCCTCTGAATATCCAATATTGGCTGAGTAGGTAGGTCCTCTTGTCCTCCCCATGCTCTCCTGGTTTTAGATTTGAATTTATTTTAACTTTAGGATTTTAATGTTTATTTATTAGCACAGTACAAAGCTAAACCGAAGGAATAACCTAAAGTAATCCTTTGAACGGGCATGGCTCACCATTTCTTTCTCTGCTCATATTTTCTTCTTTTATTTCTTCAAATGGAAGATGCAACAGATTTGGACAGCTATATATATTTTAACAGCAAACCCTGGTTTAGTAGAATGAATGCATCCTTTATGAAGTTTTCCAGTGTTTGAGCAAATAAATCTAGCATTGCTTCTGTGTACTTTAGCTGCCTCTAGTCAGTGCTTGGAGAACTGCCATTCCCTGCTGGTTGCTGCTGTGGTTAGAAGACTAAGTAGAGTAAAGTTATCAGGCAGCTGGATGTAATGTTAATTAATAGATCTTGAAAATGTCTTAACCCATAGCCTTAGAAGAACCAAACCCACTTTTCTATTTGCAGTTTTCATAGAATGATGTGCACTTACAATTTTAAAAACTTTTCTTTTGGAAAAATAAAATTTTAAAATTACCTGATTATGTTTTTCTAATAGATAATTAATTTTATTATTTACTCCCTGGTGATGTCTGGGATTTCATGTCTGGAACTTGTTATGATACAAATATCTTGCCTGTCTTGAGACAGTCACTGCACCACCTCAGGCCACGGAGTGCCCTTAAACAATTCAGGTTATTAACAGTAAAACTGTTGACCCCTGAATGACTAACCAAAATGCTTTTGCTGAACTTGAATCAAATGTCTTCCTATGGCTCTATGTTAATTATAGAAGTGAAAAGAAAACAGAGAATTAAAAAAGATAAGACAAACAGTCATGGAATCACTGTGATTCCTCTTAATATGATGGAAAAATCAGTAGTGCAAGATTCATTGCACTAAACAGAAGAAAGTTCTGGATGTTCATGTTCAAAATAAAATCAGCATAATGGTACCACTGCAAGCCAGATATGCACCCTTGAAAATATGGAACAATCCCTCTTTTTATAGCAGATGTTATTGAACAATAACTAATGGATTTCAAAATTAAAATAAGCATTTTTGAGTACATAAGAAATATATAGATTAAAACAGAAAAAATAATATCTTGCATTTCTGTTGTAAAAAGGTTGTCACATCAGCTTCAACATTCAAAATAATCTCCTTTCCGTGTTCAGTGAAGATCTGTGAGATTTCCTTCTCATCTACTCTTTTTCTTTCTTGATGGTTGTGGTTAATTTGCACTAAGCTCCTCTGAAGAGAAAGAAGCAGAACCAGCCTCTTCTATTTTCTCCAGTTTTAGCAAAAAGCAATAAGGGCTAAAAAGCACTCAAAGAGCCCAAGGCCAGACTAACCAGAAGCTGAGGCACACCCCAGCTCTGTGCCTGGCTGTAAACTGCACCTGATACGTGCATGGCAACAAGGTGCAGAGAGGAAGACACCAGCAAAGGAAGTTGCAGTGAGTATTCCATTGGGAAAAAGTCAAGAGAAACAACTTCTTTTACTGTGCTCATTGTCAGTTCAGGGGTAGATTTCTGGGCGAGAAAGTTGGTTGCTCGTATTAGTTTCTGTGGAGTGCAAATAAGTAAAGAATTGCCCATTTTCCACGGCAGAAAAGAGAGGCACCAAATAAATACTTGGCTCACCTTATAGGATTGTTCTCTAAACAAGCACAGCAAGACCTTGAATGGTCTGCAGTCACCTGAGCCAAAAAAGGCAGCAGCTCCTCTCCGAGTTGCAGAAGGGCTGAAGGACTGGGGAGATGGCACTGAACCTGGTGCCCCACTTTGTAGAGCATCCTGTGCCCATTGTCAGCCAGACTGCTGTGTCCTCATCTCTTGGAAGCACAGCTCTCCAGCTTACTTCATTCCTTTCTGGGCACAGGGGACTGCTTCCCCCAGCCCTCCCTGTGTACTCATGGGGCTTTCTTTACTGCAGGTGGGCTCACAGATTTTCTTATCTTTGCTTTCAGTTGGCAGCATAGGAAGGCAGCTACCTCATTGTCAGCCAGCAAGGGGAGAGCAATCACAGCAGCTGAGGTTTTCCAGGCTGTGTTCTTGGGCCATGCCTTTGGAGGCAATGCTCATCTGGTGTGCATTGTCAGCCTTTGGTGTGCCAGTCAGCAGAGAGCTGTCAGATCTGCACTGCCTGAGAAGCTGCTTCTCCAGTGACAGCCCTGCAAGGCTGGGCCTGCTTCGTGTTAGGAGGTGACTGGCTCAACCCCAGAGAGACCTCTGAGCACAGCCCTCTTTAGTTTTGGGAAAATTTCTTTGAGGTTTGTTTTAATGCCACAACCAGAAGAAATTCTGTCTGATTTCAGAGTAGGAACACATGTTCACCTTTAAAGTCCTCATCAGGGTTTCTAAGACAGAAGAAAAGTGGCAGGATCTTTTAATATTCAGCAGAGAGGATGGCTTAGCAGCTGCCAAGTAGAAGCAGTTGACATTACTTAGGAACAGGAGCAAACATTGCTCTTGCTCACTCCTCCTACCTCCCTCAGCAGACTGAACATAATAAATATAGTGGTAAGAAACAAATGGTCTCCCCCACTGCTTTACTAGAAACTGGAGTGTCAAGTCTTCCTTTCCTGGATAAAAAATAGAGTGGGCAGGATGTGACAGGATTTCTAAAATAAGCTTTGCAGAAGGTAGACAACACAACCAGGATATGAGCAAGAGGGTGGATATGATCTGAGGGGGCACGACAGCGTGATGGAAAGCCCTGAGGAGGAGTAGGAAGAGAAAAGCCATGAGTGCTTGGTACGCAGCAAAGCATTTGCAGCACCGCTTCACGGGACGTTTGTGGTTTATGAGCTATGCTGAGGCAGCTGCTGGATGTGCATTAATGTATTATCACAGTAATGGATTATGTTCTAATTCCCTGTAACCTGCCCCATCCTGACTAATGCAAAGAAGCAAATTTGGTGTCTGTGCCAAACAGCAAGATGTGTCGCAGATTTAAGACAGGCTCAGAGGGCTGGGATGACTCCTCACCACACATTGTGCTGCACAAGAGTCCTCCATGCAGCTCTGTGCAGCCCCTGCCCAAGGGCTTTCTTCAAGAGGGGAAATGTCTCTAAGGAAGGAGAAATACTCTGTCCCCTGTCCCTAGCAAAATTTTTTATTGAAAGAAAAATGTTCCCTGGTTTAGTCCATTCATTTAGAAACAGTTAGAGAAAGGGGTGGGAGCAACTTCACAAGCAAGGTCAGATCCTCAGCTGAAAGAAGTGAACTCTCACTGATTCCAGATAAGCTGCAGAAATTTAGGAAAAAAAAAAAAATAATAGGTAAAAATATAGTTGTAGCTCATGTCCCCAGGAGAAGAATCTCACTCTTACCTTACACATCTGCATCTCAAAGACCGCCACAAGTTTTTGGCAGAAATTATTGCACAGGAGACCTACTCTGCCCTCAGTTTTGGCATCAGGAACCAGGAGTGATAGCAGAGGTGGTGCTAGTCACTCCAGAGCAGGCTCAAAGAGAAGCAAGTGCAGACTCATTTGCTGCAGCAATAGCACTGTGTCAGGGTTTGGGTTGAGACTGTGAAGAGCAGGCTCAGGGTGGAAAGCTTGCTGCTAACACTGCAGCCCTGCCTGGGACTTAATTGGCTATAAATGTGTGAAGAGACAGTCTCAGAGGAAAAAGAGACTGATCCAGAATGCCTAATCAGTGATGCAGCACACACCCCTACCAAGGGTTTTCAGTAAGAGCAGAGCTACCAAATGACTGAGTAGCTGGACTTCAGTGTGTTACCAATAGCACTGAAATCAGTAGGCAGAGAGTTCCTATGGCTGCAATATCAGAGGGATTTAGGAAAATACTGTCAAGTCTCATAGAGGAAACAGCTTGCTGAGGACCTGCTGCCAACATTTGAATGAATTCAAAAGTCTAATAACAATTAAAAGACACAGTGCTAAACAGCACTCCTAATTCAAGCATGGCTCTAGCAAAAAAAAAAAAAAAAGAAAAGAAAAGGTTTTCCCTCTGGGTGTGGTCCTAGAAATGATCCCTAGAACTGTCAGACATACCCCAGCTATGAGTCAAGAAGCATTTACAAAGTGACTCTGCGCTCTTCACTGTTCAGTGAAGGACAGCAGGTATTTCATTCAGGTAGCAAAGAGCACCTGCCTAGCTGGGTGAAAAAGTAATGTTCTCTCTTCAGCAAAAACAAAGTACCTGAACAGCTGCTCTGGTGGAAATAGTCCCCAGAAATGCTATATTGGTGTCCAATGGACACATAGACTCATCAAAAAGAAACACTCTCTACATGGATTTTCAAGGTTTTCTGTACTGGGTCAGTAACAGGGAAGGTGTCAGATGATGTGATAGTGTACAGCTAACATGTTTTCTTTCAACAGTGTCATTGTATGTTGCTGGGGTGAGTAAGTTGTAAGATGATCCTCTGGACACATATTTTGGAAACTTTTTTGGTCAACTGCCATGCAGCCAGCAGATTTAGGGCCAGTGATTAAGTTACTGAGGCTTTTTTTTTAAAGTATGTTCTCTTCAATATATCTTTCAGGGCTAGCCATGTGCCAAGGGGTTTGTAACCAAGCTGTGATTCTCTTTCATGCTTTCAGAGGTCTCATTACAGGCTGCTGGCACCCACAGCCTGCTTCCTGCTTATTTCAGATGACCACAGCACTCAGCAGAGGCTGAACAGAGAAGTCAGTAAACGAGTGGGTCACAAAGACAGAAAATGTGCATTTCTTCTGGGAAGGCAGAGGGTTTTATTTGTTACAAAATGGTAGTTGCTCTGATCTCAGAGCTCACAAATTTCTTTGCATAGATAATTTTTCACAGAAGCCAAATCAAGGCTTTTAAAAGGAGCAGGGCATTATGCAGAGTTTTTTGTGGGTTTTTCTGAGATACTGGCTTCAGGAAGACTCATTATTCAGATTCCTGGTCAGGGTAATTTGTTTAGCTCTCTCTTGGCTTCCTTACTATTTAGCCAGTGGATTTTAGGGCTAGGGATTTAATTGTGGAGAACTTTTGCTTTGCATCCATATTGTGGTTTATTCATATTATTTTGTTGCCATCCTGCTTTGACCATGCTAAGAAAATTATTGTGGATTTGTTTTGTTTTGTTTTATTGTTTGTGGGGGTTTTTTTGTCTTTTTTTCTTCTAAACAGCTTCAATAATTTTTCCTCCTGAAAATATTAATATGTACTTACTAAATGTGATGGTTCATCAAGTCAAAGGACAAGCTGAGATCAGTAGAGTTTGCACCAAATGAGGATCTGGCTCACGACTTAAAAACAGACAAAAGGAAATACCGTCCAAAGCTGACTTCTCTATTACAGTGTTTCGGCCTAAATGAAATGCTTTGAGGACATGATATTGGGATCTTTTTTTCAAGAGGATCAAATGCAAGAAATAAATAGGCATGCAAAGTCTGCTTCCCAGGTTATTCGGGTTTCGGAGCTCTGTTGTGTCCTGCTGCAGAGCCTTTGCTTTTGCTTTGGTAAAACATCAGAGTGTAGAGGGTGACCCTGTGCACTTGTTTCAGATGAGTGTAAACAGAAGATGATATTACTTGTCTGAATGAAGTGGACTATCCCATGGAGGAGAATAATAGCTGTCTCCCAGGGCTGTTTTTCTCAAAAAGACTAGTGAGAACTTAAAAGTCAAAAGACCCAAGAAGAGGGTGAAAGTTGATTACTTTAAGGATTAAACTGTTACCCTGGTGAAGTCAGCAAATACTGTTTCTAAGCAATGATTTCAGTGTCTCTTGAGCGTTGTGAATCTGAACCGTGCAATTGGAATGTATTTCTTAAAGATGTAAATTTTTTGTTATTAGGTTTTTAAAATGCTATTTGGTGTTTTGAATTCAATAAAATGTATTCTGGAGTACTGTATAAAATCAACTTTTGCAGGGAATTTCATTTGGATGTGTATTTAAAAAAAATTTAAAAGCTAGAAGTATGTAATTAAAAAGTATATAGTTCTTTAACTTGCATCAAATTGCGTTCTATTAAAAATGTACTCACACTTAGTGTAGATTTTTAGCCACTTTTTCTTCCTTGGAATTCCTTGGAAGAGACAGACAAAAGTACTGTTGCTTTGGTAGCATCCTGTTAGGTAGGGAGTGATTTTTCACAAAGTCTTGATTATTATTTCATCAAGAAAGTAGGTAGATATTAGAGGTTACCCAGATGGTTTATATATTACTATAATAATCTTGTTCATAGGAACTCTCACAAAGAAAATAATTAATCATAAACATACTGTGATCCCCTTAAAGCAGCGACTGTTTTAAGTTGAAATCCCATAATGGCTATGACCTCTAACCCTGATGTAACTGTTTCTATCCTGGCTACTAAAGTGGCTGCTCATGAAAGGCCATCAAATACAGAAGTAAATGCAAAGGTTAACAAAGTTAGTGGACCAAACAAACTTGATACTGAGAATGAACTTTCACATGTAGCAAGAAAATAAACACCACTCTTCCAGACTGATCTACACAGGAGGTTTGAGATGCCAAAATATTAAATGTTATTAAGCACATAATCTCTATTTTACAGATAAGTGTTTACTCTGGGGGTTACCATCCTTTTATATTGATAAAAAGTCTTCGCTCAAATTAAAAAAGAAAAAGAGTTCATACAGTAGTGTGTTTTCAGTGAGACAGTGTTTGCTCCAGACTCCAAGAGAGCATTGGTAATTGGTTTGGGAAAGAGAAGAGATTGCACTGAGATGTATAAATCTTAAGAACTTTTTGTGTGTGGCCCAGTTATTAACATGTAATTTGATTTTTCAAACCCTCCCCAAGTGTAATCTTTGCATGATATTATGCTTAAGGCTGTTCTCCTCAAAATTTTTGTGGTGTATTCATCACCCCTCCCCAGTCACCTCCATGGATGGGGAGAATGCGGTTTGCCTCTCCAATGCAGTGTCTATTGTAAGGTGTTCTTTTCACCAGGAATAGAAGTTGCTAGTTGATGCTTTGGTGGTTGAGTTCAGCAGGACAGGACTTTGTAGCTGCTGAGCTCCAAACACTATTGCAAAGGAGCAGAGTATGGGCAGGTTTGCATGTGGGATGTACAGGTATGCACTGGTAGCTAGAAAAGGCACCTTTCATACATAGATATAGTGATTTCAGCAGTCCTTGAAGGATTCAGTAGTCTGAAACTTATAGCTGTCCCCCGTGCTGACAGACAAGACAGCACCATCACCAGGCTGTCAGCTACTCCAGATTCCAGCTGCCTGCAGTGTCCTCCTGTGGGATGTCTCTGCTGACCTCAGCTGCACTTCATGCCTTGAAAAACATGGATGCTGCCTCCTTACCCAGAAGTGAGCCATAGCATTAGGAAGAAAGTTTCTTTTTCACCATCATGACCCTGTGAAAATGTATAGGACTGCCAGGAAGCTAGTCCCAAATGGGAGAATAAAAAGGCAAGCTCTTTTTATGAGTTTTGAAAAGAAAAACAACAGCTTTCTTATTAATTTAATCAACTTGGTATCCTAAACCCCAGTCACAAATTTTTAGGCTGCTATGGAATAAGCAATTCAATGATGAAAAGAGAAAGAAATGTTGGTTATCTATAAAACTTGACAGTTGGGGAAACTATTTCCCTGGCCTACAAAGTAGTTTTTCAGGTAGATCAAAAAGAGTTTTTTAGTGCTAAACAATTTCCAGTTTTAACAACATTAAATACCTTTTCTCCAGTTAGATATCAGCCTTTGAAGATTTTGAAATTGTTATTCCTATGGGGAGGAGGATATTGAATAATTCCTACCAGTTATGAAACTCAATATTCTCCAGATGGTTATTGAGACAAGCTTTTACACACCATTGTAAAATGGGTTTAAAATATCCTGTGCTGTGATTGACTAAACAAGTCACATGGCTACTGCATACAAATTTGAACTCCTTTTTCAACTAAATGACCTTATTAAAACCATAAACAAAATGGTACTTAAAGGTTGGCTTTAAAGCAGCAGCTATAAATCCTAGATTTATTGTAGTACCATTCTGTTATTTGTGCTAAAAAACAACAACAACAACAACAACAACAACAACAAACCCTAGAAAGGCCATTTTGAACATTAAATCATGCCTTTAGTGATGAATTGGTTTAAAAAAAATATAGTTCCATGTACTTTAGCAATCCTCTATAATTTTCTTCAAATGACTTAAGAAAATGACATGTTTTCACACATGTCAAATGGTGCAAGGAAGGAGCAAAATCCTATGGTAAGGATTGTTCCTTGAGCAACACTGTGCCTTCTCTTTCAGGAGTAAATTTGTGCCTAAAGGGATCCTAAGCATTGCTCTTCATAAAACCTTCACTCTCACTTGTGGTCCAGTGCCAAGTTGTGCTGCAGTGGTGAGCAGCTCTAGCAAAGACTCTGCAAATGGTGTCATCCAAACAAATAACCCCAGGAAGGGGTTACTGGCTGGGGGCACTGCACAAGGAGGTGGCAGTCTGGCTGCTGTGGGAGGCAGTGGTTGCTTGGCAGGGCTGGACTGGTGCAGAGCTGGAAGCAGGGTTTCTCAGCTCTGCCTGCCTCTGCTGCCATGTGGGGTGGCTGCCCTTCCTGCAGCCAGGTGCCACCCTCCTGGCCTGTCACCACTTCTCCAATTGCACAGACACAGCCTGCAGCACACGTCAGAGCAAACAGAGCAGAAACAAGGCAATTCCACGGGAGAAGAAAAATTATACTTGAGACCTCCACTCCCTGACCAGCTCTCGCACTGCAGAGTTTGTTGCACCTTGGGGGAATAACAGCAGGCACCTTTCACTCTTTATCCCCTCTGCCATAAAACCATGCTATCAAGGTGTAATTTTTTGTCTGTATTCATTAGGATCCTGGTCCTGTAAGCTTACCACCAGAAATGGTTATATTTCAAAGTTACTAAGCTATCTCCTTTGAGTTTTTGGCTTTTCTAAGAGTCCCAGTTTACAAAATTCATTATCCTTATTCAAATAAACATATCGTTCAGTTTAGGGATTCTTAGTTGCTGTTTATGGATCTCCCTTTTTTAGGGTGAGAGTCTACAAAGGTAAATTATAAGGGAAAAGGCTATGCAAGTGGAGTGGTTTTAACTTTGAGAATAATTCCATGGCCCATTCCTAAAGTGAAAGAAACACTGGCATTTCTCTTCCAGGAACCAGCACTTTTCCCTCTTATTTTTGAATTGTATATGGCTTGTGGCTATTAAAATATTAGATATTATAATTAACAAAAAGGGATTTAATAAAAACCATAGTGATGAAAAAAATGTTCAGAGATTTATGTTCCTTTAGGAAATGTGTTTACATGAAAGGGAAACAGGAAAATCTATAAAGTGGTTGAATCTGGTACTACACTTAAAATCCTGCTGCTGAGATTTTTTTTTAAAGCAATTTTATTTTTTCCTCTTCTGTAAATATTCCAGTTGTAACATAACTCACTTATCAACACTTTTTTTTTAGCTTATTTAGTGTGCCTTGGTTTCAATGTTTCAGTTTAATATTGCTAACGGTCTTAGTAAAAACCCCCGGATTAACAGAGTATTTGAACACCTGCAAAGTTCATTTAACAACTGGAATGGCAAATGTTGCAAAATTCAAAATATATTTAACATATTTGTAGTTTGAATGTTAACCACAGCTGCTTAGTGCTGTTCAAGAGGCTTGGAATGTACATATTTTATACTTCTCAAGGAATAGCTGTGATTGATGACCTTTCATGTCAACTGCTTGATTTGCTGAAGACAGAACCAAAAACAGTGGAAGGAGGAAAGTCTGGGAAGAGTTGCCAGACCAGCAAAATTGTTTATTAAAACAAAAAACCTATCCAAGTTTGGCACTCTTCTGAATCTTAGCTGAATTCAATAGATAATGGGGGCAGAGAGGAAAAAGAAGATTAAAAAACCCCAAAGTAACAAAACCAGACAAAACAGAGAAAACTCAGTTTGTTGCTTTACTGATTGCATTCACATAGATGAGTTGTCCTATCATTCAGACTGATGGAAGTCCAACAAATCCTTCATACAGAGCTATGAATATCTGATGTACAGGTATTTTACAACCCTTACAGAGCCAGGTTTTTCAATGGATCATTCACAAATCTTTCAGAGAAACACACTTTTCTATGATCCTTGGCACTGATAGTATCATTTTCCATACCAGACTCAATGATTAAGCCAGATGCACTACATTCATTTTCCTTTTTCATTCTGAAGCACTGGTTCTTCTCATATTTATACTAGCTGTAACTACTGCAACTCAAAAGATTTTGCTTGAGTAACTCTTGATTTATTTGAGGGCAAGAAATAAAGCCTTTTAACCATTTCTTTTCAGTATTCATAGATGTAAAGTATTTTTGTCCAGATTTCAGCCCATTCCAGTTTTAACCAAAACCATCACTATGCATAAATTTAACATTTAATTTTCTAGGAACCTTTGGCCTTCACCTCTTAACACACTGGAGTGAACAGGCAGAAATGGAAATTCTGTGAAGAAAAGACATGCTGCACCCTCTTCTCTTTAGTTTTACAGAAGCTACTTCCTAAATTCTTTTTTAACAAATGCCATAGATATTCAGCTGACTTTGCTGGCAACCAGGGTATATGTCTTGCACGCCTAGATTTCAATCTAGAGTATAAAAAATATTGCAGAGCTTAGGGAAAAAAAAAATCCAGTGGCTATTTGTGCACAGCTTTGAAGCCATACCTATTTAGGGCAAACTGTGGAATACACAAAAGCTGAAGAGACAGTAGTGTTCACATACCTTAGTCTAGACTTCCTTTGTGTCCTGTCTGAGTCATCAACTTCTCATGTAGAAGAAGCATGAATGAGCAAAGATGAATGTGGACAGCAGAAGGACTGAAATACTTTGTGGTGTGATCCTCATCACCGAACATATTTCTGCTGTGAGGGACATTTTAATTGGAACTGTAACTCTAGTGTCTCTTCAGCCTAAGCAACACTTGGGATAAAAATCTTAATCTCTTTCTATGATGAATCAGAGTACTCAGCTCCTTTTTAGTGGACACAGGTCTTATCTGAGCACCTTCATACACTCTTCAGTACTTTTTTTTTTACATCTGCTCAATATACTGAGAAACTCAGTCACACACACAAAAAGCTTTAGACATTTCAGAATTCAGTATGCCAAGAGCTTAGTAACACGGGTGACTTACCCCCTGCTCCATTCACTTGTTTCCATGTGGAATACAATGTCCAGATCAATGTTACTGTTCTGATACTCAAAGCCCAGCATGAAATTGGCTGCAGTTAGATGACGACTAAACACTTCCCTTGAGAACAGGGCTTCCCACCAACAGCTATGTTTTTTCTGGGAGAATTAAATTGTGCACATTCCAGAGAGGTGTTTGAATACAAATACTGGGGGGGGGGAAAAAAACAACGATCCAGAATAAAATCCAAAAAAATAACTGTGTGATGTATTTTTGCTCAGTAAAACCTGGATCGAATGAAGTGTTGAATAATTTGGCTTGAACTATTGAAAAATGTAGCCAAAACTGTTTAAAAGTAAGTCTCCAGGTTTACTTCAAACATGTCACTCAAGTATGCGCTTAATTACTTTTTCCAGGATCTTTTATTTGCCAGCATCTTGAATAATCAAGCTTTTTATTCTTATTTTATGTACCTAAGTACACAGTTGCGAAACATGTGAAACACAAACAGTCAAGCCTTTTGAGCAGGACAAAAGATTTACCTTATGTCTTTTATTTTTCACTTTTATTATAATATAATTTGGAGGTGGTTAGGTGATGATAGATACATTTTATTTGCTCTATTTCATTAAAAGGTTTATAGAAGTTTTCTGCTGTTTAATAAGGTAATTTAATAATATATTGTCTATATTCCTATTTTTCACAACAGGAACTCATTGAAAAGGGGTACTTGCCATATGCTGATACAAGGTACTGAATGTGTACAAGTGACAATTTCAAATATATTAGTTAGTAATGTATATTCTTAGCAAAAATATTAAGCTTAAATAAAGCTTCAAAAAAAGCTTAAATGATGCATTAACAATTATTTAACAAAACCTGTTTAAATTCTTTTATAAACCAATGCATTTTCACTATTTCTTCTTCCTCTGTCTGATCTAGAGCATGCTGCCCAAGCAGAGGCCTTGTTGCCTTTACTCATATCAATGACTCTTATGGAATCTGTCTCGCTTGGCCCTAAATATGATACATGTGTCTAAAAGACTGAGGATATAATTTTTAGCTGCAAGTTACTCTTGCAATTTAGCTGAAAATCAGGCATATGACTATTAAATTATGTTAACTGTAATCAG
Source organism: Serinus canaria (assembly GCF_022539315.1). Taxonomy (NCBI): domain Eukaryota; kingdom Metazoa; phylum Chordata; class Aves; order Passeriformes; family Fringillidae; genus Serinus; species Serinus canaria. Next base: position 30,753,105 of record NC_066315.1, read on the forward strand.
GTTATTCCCTCACTTTTGAGGGCTTGAGTGCATTAGTGAACATTTTTGCATGTAATTGTCTTATTTCATTTTGCATGTGCATTAGTTAACATTTTTGCATGTAATTGTCTTATTTCATTTTGAAGCTCAGTCTTTGAAGCTCTTTTGGACTGAAACACTCCCCTGACCCTCTTCCAGATATAAACGTGCGGGTCCCGCAGTCTGGACTTGCCCAGACACCATCTGGAGGTCCTGTTCCTTGGGGCAGGCTGCTGTAATCCTGAGGCTTTCACAGCAGAAGTAGCATTTTACAGGACCCTCAAGATCTCAAAATATTTCAAAAATGTTTCAAAACATTTCCAAATACTTCTGCCAGCTGGGGACACTGGGAAGGTTGCCATGCCCATAAACACTTGCATGCTCATATGCAATGCAGTCTATTTCATGTAAGTACTGTCCAAAATGAGAAGCTGGGTGGGGCATTGGGGTTTACATACTGAGATGGGAGCAGTGTAGGTGAAATCTCCTGAGTCTGGGGGCATAGTTTTTCCAGGCAGTTGCTTCTTTCAACCTATTTTTAGCCCATCTTTTTCTCAGGCAAAACTTAAGGGTTCTGTGGATAGCTGGTCCTCCCAGAAGAATGTGGGCCCTAATTATGTCCTGCCTTCCAGTATGTGAGGAACTCCTCAAAATTTAGCTCCTCTTTTAATCCTGAACTTCTCTTTCACTCAACGGGCCATTAATTTTTCTGTAAGAAACCCCTTTTTGGGAATGTGTTTGACTACTAACAAATACCTTGTATTAAAATTTTCCAACTTCAACCATTTTAGGAGCTTAAGCACTGTGAAGTGAAAGCAGTTAAGGACAATCAGTGGAAAAATTATGAAAAATGAGGACCTCAGGATTTACTGCATTATGTTTTTGACTCAGGAATTCATAGCTTTGGACAGAGAAATATTTGAGCCAGGAAAGAAGGATCCTTTTTTTCCCAGCACCTCAGTGGCTTATAAGAAGTTGGAGATTTTTAAGGATTACCTTGGTCTTTGTTAAACTCACAGATGACTTATTATTTCTGAGTGGAACATTTAGCTTCAAGACAGTGTCTACCAAAACCAGCTAAAGGTTTTGCTTTTTCTGTAACTGATTTTTGACTTGCCACTTAATGGCCAGGGGGAAATGTTTTCTCTTTCATACCATCTATTCAAATTTCAAATATGTGAATACTTAATACTTGCTCAACCTCGAATCCTCTTTATCTGGAGCAAAGCTGTACGGTGACAATCAGTGAGAAGTAATACCAATTTGAAAGAGAATCTACAGGCATTCAGTGTCTGGTCAGTCTGGAGGGGGAAAACAATGCACTGCTCAAGTGCTTTTTTAGTTCAGAAATGTCCAAATATTTTGCATTCAGACTTTCAGAAAGCCAAAGTTGAACACTATACTTTTTTTGAGTCAAAAAAAGGAATTTCTAGCAGATTTTCGTGGGGAAAATGGAGTTCATAATGGAAACTATTTTGTAAGTAACAATAGCAGCAGCTGTTACTTATGTTGCTCCCCTAATAATAAAATCCTGTAGGAGTAGTTGACCATGTTCAAACATGAAAATGTTTCAGCCAAAAAAAAATGTCTTGTTTTACTGAGATTCCTTTTACTCCCAGCTGGTTTGGTATAATTAAATCTATCCACAAGGAAATGTCTTAGAAGTATTTTTGGTTGTTTATTTTACTTTTTCATGTGTTCCCTGTACTATCAGGCCAAGTGCTACTCTCAGTCACCAAAGTTTGAATCCAGAATTACTCTACTATTATCAGCTGCATCCAAGTCGATTCCAGAGACTAGACATATCTCTCCAAGAGTACGAGGTGAACACTGTTTTGGAATTTAACACCATTCTTCATGAAGAGTTGTCTTTCTTGTTATTACTTAGTCATTTGTGAACTGATTTACTACCATTATTACACTGACAATACATCTGTTTCTTTACCCAAAATGCAGTGTTTTCATATAGGTTAAATTTCTGTATGCTAGCTGAAGAGCTTTCAAATTCTTGTGGTGGATAACTTTCATATATCCTACTTTGTCACAGAAATTCATCTCATTCAACAGAACCAAAAACCCTACCTGCATGTTCATCTGAACAGATCTGAAAACTCCACACAGAAGAAAAGTGAATTTAAGTTCTTCAAGGATTTTGATAAGATTCTTGGACAAAATGACATTTAAAAGAAACCCTTAAAATTAACTAACTAAATAAATTCTCCTAAATGAAGTTAGAAGACATTTGTGTTACCAGACTGGCACAAATCAGTCAATTTCTAAGTTGTTCGGTAGCTCTCTAACACTCCTGCAATGTCAGCTTCTCTGAACAGCTAGTATAATGTTATAACCATGAATATTAATATTTTTACAGCAACATTATTAACTACTCTGGAAAATTCTCTCTCCATCATATGAATTAAATCTTTAGGATTTACCTGTTTTTTTATGATCTAAGGGAATACAATACATAAAAAAGAAAATATTATCTCATCAGACTTCCCAGAAATAACAGCATGTATCCAACTTCCCTTCATAATTAGTTATAATGTAGAAAGAACGTTATTTAATACAGGGCTAATTGGAGAAATAGAGGTAATTAGTTTCCTTCCTTCCTTCCTTCCTTCCTTCCTTCCTTCCTCCTTCCTTCCTTCCTTCCTTCCTTCCTTCCTTCCTTCCTTCCTTCCTTCCTTCCTTCCTCCTTCCTTCCTTCCTTCCTTCCTTCCTTCCTTCCTTCCTCCTTCCTTCCTTCCTTCCTTCCTTCCTCCCTTCCTTCCTTCCTTCCTTCCTTCCTTCCTCTCCCTTCTCCTTCCAAGGGAAATGACTAAGATTTTTTTCTAATTGTATATTCAAGGGTAAAGGCAGGTTAGCTTTTTACCCCTTTTCTTGTGAGCAATAAAAAGTTTACTCATTTCCATGGCCTGAAGGTCTAGAACAGTTTGCATTTACTCTTTATTTCATTTCTACATTCAGCCTTACTTTTTCATTAAATATTTTCAGCTTATTCTTTCATCTGTGCTGTCTCCCTACTCCTGTGCTCTTCTTTCCTTGGGAATACTGAAGGATTTGTGTAATGGCTAAGAACTGCAAGATTTCCTGATTTTTCTGTGGTGGGCTGGGTTGTATTGAGACATTCAAAAATATGCTACCTCTGCTCATTTGGATTTAAATTAAGAATTTATTTGAGAAAGAAATCCTTGTTCCATGTTCTTGAGATGAACTAATCCTTCTGGCTCCCCAGCCTTACAGATATAACCTACACTAAAAAAAGGCACTTCAAAAGCAACTGTTTTATACAAAAAACAGAGACAATACTGACAACTTGAAAATGATTGTTTACAACAGGAGGACTATTTCAGTGGAGCAATGAATTTAAGTGGATGGTGTTGGGCAAAAGACTGACTTCTTTCTTTTATTCAAACTTTTTCCAACATGACTTGGACCATAAGACGATCAAAATGCAAACTGTCTTTTATGATTTTCACTCTAACTATTCTTTCTAAGCATGTTCTTCCACCTTACTGAGAAAGATACAAAGCTTCATGGACCATGCAGGCAATACTCTTTGGGGCTTCACACCTGAGTGCTGGGTTACCAGATCTCTGCTATGATGTCCATGGGTACTCTGCTGCACATAGAACAGGTTTTTGAGCTTACATTCATTAACTGTGCCATTTATTGAGACTCTGTATGGTGATCTGAGGTAGTGGACCACTGAGTTTGCTTTACCTGCACATTTTCTCAGAGACCAGATATGATTCAGACCAGGATATGGGAGATGCTTAAAAGTTTGGAGGATTAATTTCTAAAAGGATTTATGCAAGTTAAACCTAACTGTCTGATAAAGAAGGAAATATTAACACACTTTCAAGTTCAAATTCCAGAAACATACATCAGAAGTTGTTGAAATCCTGAAAAAGTAAACCAAATTTAAAATTGCCTGTTCTGTTGTACTTTGTTACTTATAAAATCACCAATGGCTTTGTTCATTATGCCACAAAGGTTCATTATTTTTGCAGTGCAGTGGGCAAGCATTCACTTACCAAAGAACTTATTTTTTAGCCTCAGCATTTCCATTTTGACATTAGAAAAATATACAACCAAAATCTATAAGACTTTGATTAAATGTTGATACAGCTGATTCCAACACAGCCAAAGCCAGTGACCATACATGGAATCTAAACAACAGCTCGTAATTGCAGTGTCAAAGGCATGTATACACTCTGTGTTATGTTTCATTGTCTGGCATGCAAATATAGACTTGGTTTCCTTTGCACTATTTCCAAAGTATAAAGAAAGCTAACCAGAGAGTTTTGTTTCGTTTACACAAAAGAACAAGGTTCAATCATGTTTGATAAGTTGCAAATTACTGGTAATACCGCAAGTGTTGTTACAGCTGTTAAGAGTGGTCAGGAGGATGTACAAAATACAGCAACAGCATGAATCAAAAGAAAAAGTCTAAACAATTTGAATGATAGTGTATAATACTTCTAACTTTAACTTGGTGCAAGCCCTTGTCAGCAGCATCTCAGGCAGTGGTGAGATATGTGGAGTGAGTTGCCATGTATGTATTCGATATTCTGTGCTCTGGCAGAGTCCCCACTGACTTTGCTCCTAAGCAGACTAGAAGGAAAAAGAAAAAAAGAAAAAGAAAAAGAAAAAGAAAAAGAAAAGAAAAGAAAAAGAAAAGAAAAGGAAGAAAGAAAAGAAAAGAAAAGAAGAAAGAAGAAAAAGAAGAAAGAAAAAGAAAGAAAAGAAAAGAAAAAAAAGAAAAGAAGAAAGAAAGAAGAAAAAGAAAAAGAGAAAAGAAAAAAGAAATAAAAAAAAAGAAAAGAAGAAAGAAAAAGAAAAGAAGAAAAGAAAAGAAAAGAAAAGAAAGAAAAGAAAAGAAAAGAAAAGAAAAGAAAAGAAAAGAAAAGAAAAGAAAAGAAAGAAAAGAGGAAATTTGATACAATTCTTCAATAAATGCATTTTTAAAGTTATTTAGCAATTTGCAGGTGATGATTTTCACAGGTGAGATCATTCTTTTAATTGATTCTCTAAATAAAGTACATTTAGCAAGGCCTTCACACATCTCTTTTCTGCACAGTGTGGATATTGCAAGTCTCACCTAGGGTAGAACAAGTCTTAGAACAGAGGGACAGTTTTGGAGATGTTCAAAAACCACATGCAACCTGAGTTCATGAGTTGTCCTTTCTAAATCTTCAGACTGACAGAGTTGACAGAGTAGACTAAGTTCCCTTGAACAGGGAAACTTGAATGAGTATCTTACTCTGTACTCGTCTCTTGCAGCTCTAGCAGCTGTTGCAAGACTTTCCTGGAAAAGGGCTCTGGGGAATTAAAGTCCTTTCTGATCATGAGATAGAGGAGTTGCTGCTCTGTGGGTCACTGTCCATCTTCTTTCAGAGTGAATTCATCTCCTTGCCTGTGATTACATGGGCTCCCCTTTTAAAGTATTAGCAAGAGGTACTCACCAGGGCTGTATTTAACTATATAAAAGGAGCAAGGAGCAGGAACTTAGACATGGATCTTCTGGATATACAGTATTTTGATAGTGGTGGTCTTTTCAGTTTTTATTTGCATAATGTCTAGCTAGTTTTAGATGGTCTTTTGCATTTGCTAAAAGTTAAAATAGTGTGAAGTTATCAACAGTGAAAAATGCAGACTAATCTGGTTCCAACTGATTTAACAGAAATAGAAAGCATTCCAGGAAAGCCAAGTGTCAATAAAAACGATGTAAATACTTCAATGTGCATCAAGTACTGTGAAGAAGAAGGAAGGCAGGAAGGCAGGAAGGCAGAAGGCAGGAAGGAAGGAAGGAAGGCGGAAGGAAGGAAGGAAGGAAGGAAGGAAGGAAGGAAGGAAGAGGAAGGAAGGAAGGAAGGAAGCCGAAGGAAGTACTTAGCCTCCAAGTCACTGGACACTTCCTGCCTGAAGCAGTAGTTTCTTGAAAATTCAGTCACTGTGCGAAAATTTGTTTGCATTAAAACGAGCACAGAGTTCCATTTGGCCCTGCTAATTAGAATCAAGAAGACATAAGGAAATAATTATTTTCTTCAAGGAAAATAATGATAATCTGTCCTTATTACAGAAATAAAATTGGAAGACTAGAAAATGTAAGCAGAGAATGAATAGCTGAAAAGCAGCTTAAAACCACTTTCATTTTTAGTACCTCATATTTTGTAAAGCTATATGAACACTGGGCCACAGGGAGATGATAATACTTGTTTCCAAATGTGTGAGGTTGGCAACCTGACGAACGCATCCCAGGAGCAGTGATTATTAATTGTACATCAGTTGACTGTGATAGTCCTAAACCTTTAAGTAGTTACATTACACAGGACTCTACATTTTTAAGCAAACTTGTTCTTCTGTAGTCCTGCCTCTTCAGTCAGGGTATGTTCCACAACTGGAACAGCTTGCGCCGGGTTATCCCCCTGGGAAAGTTCTAATTTACAAAACCCTGTTTAGAAAAATCAAATCTATTTAAAGGCATTACATTATAAACATAAACTCCCTAATGAGCTGTAGTGAAATGGCTCTAGGCAATAACTTGCAAAGTTCAAATGATTTAGCCATTTTCTGCCATGTATTATTTTCATTTAATCTGCATCACAAGGACTGTAAAGAGTCCAGCTGTTCAAAGTGAGTCTTAAAGAGTGCTGCCAAATGCAAAGGCATGTCCAATTGTTTCCTTTTTTTATCGTGTTTGGTTAAAGACTTATTAATTGATAGATCAAATGGTTCCTAAGTTTAAAAAAGAAAAAAATAATGAAACGTGAGGGGAGTCAAAATTTCTATATAGAAATTATTGCACCTTAAAAATAGGTAAATAGAGTCCATAGGAAGGACGGGAAGGAACGAAGGGAGGGAGGGGAGGGAGGGAGGGAGGGAGGGACGGGAGGGATGGGAAGGAAGGAAGGAAGGAAGGAAGGAAGGAAGGAAGGAAAGGAAGGAAGGAAGGAAGGAAGGAAGGAAGGAAGGAAGGAAGGCAGGAAGGAAGGAAGGAAGGAAGGAAGGAGGAAGGGAAGGAAGGAAGGAAGGAAGGAAAGGACAGGAAGGAAGAAGGAAGGAAGGAAGGAAGGAAGGCGGAAGGAAGAAGGAAGAAGGAAGGAAGGAAGGAAGGAAGGAAGGAAGAAGGAAGGAAGGAGGAAGGAAGGAAGGAAGGAAGGAAGGAAGGAAGGAAAGGAAGGAGAAGAAGGAGGAAGGAAGGAAGGAAGGAAGGAATATCTGGAACATCCTTGGCATAATGAAATAATCTGTATTTTCATGTTCAGATCTTCAGTCCTTTGGGACAAAGGGTGCTCCCTGAGGATGTGATAAGTCTCTCATTGACTTTGCCATCTGTTAGCTGCAGTACAGCTTTTTTTCTGCTATACCTGCAGGAAAGGCAGTGCAAACTCTCTGTATGGCAATTAGTTTCTACTGTGTTGAGATATTACTAAGATTTTTTTTTTGTTTAGAAGCAGGACTGGAGGAAGTGACGGAGGACACACAGACTCTTCTAGAAGAAATGCAGTGTCAGATGCAGAATGCAGTGGTGACTAACAGACATTTTTTACCTTTCCCTGAAACCTTTTCATTTTCCTGTTAAATGCAGGACATGGTTTGCCTCAGGTTAAATTTAAGTAATGGAAATACATATTTTTTGGGAGATTTATTACATAATTCTAATAAATAGTTAGAATATAACATCAGCAGTCTGTACCATTGAATACTTGCTCTTTTCAAGACTTATTTTCAACAAGCAGAAAAGGCAAATCTGTACCTTTACAGGATTTGGTATTTTGGTCTGGTCAAAATCACTTGACAAATTTAAACATTAAAATGTAATATTCTGAAATGTGTAAATGTTAAAACCACCACTTCCATGTAGTAATGGTGAATAAATATAGCAAATGTGGTCTATTTTATAAATTAAATGGTTTAATGTGAACTGGAAGAGCTGGATTATTCATTTAACTACTTCCTATTTTAAGTAACTATTGCAAAAGGATTGTATGCTGTTGGAAATGCCTAAATCAAAAGCAAGTATAAGGAAAAAAACTTTGACTTTTTATTTTAACTTTTTATTAAAAGGAAGACTTGGTTTCCCTCTTTTTACAGTGGGATATTGTACTGGAACTGGTAACACAAATTTGGAAGAACAGAATTCAATTAAAGAAGTGATGCACTAAAAATTTTGGTTGTTTTCCAGCTCAGCTGAAAATGTTGTAACACCACCTGCTGAAGGCAAATACAACTGTGCTGGCATTTAAATTGCATAAGGATTGTTTTATCTTGCTAGACTGGTGTAAAGGGATGAGCCTGGCATGAGGATCCAGTCCAAAATATACTGCAATATGTATTAATTACAAAGGAATTAACTCATTTTCCTGATCTTCACCTATTTTCTTTTGTTATTTGCCCACAAATTAATCATGTAACAAGCATATGTAAAATCTATTTGACTTTGATGATGAAAACCCCAGTCCTGAATAGATGACAAATATAAAGTTTGGTTGCCCCATCACAGCCCTGGAAGGGTAAAATTAAAGGAGGATTCACCAAAAAGGCAATATACATCTTGAGAACAATGTTCAGGTCTGGTTTTGAGGCTATTAGGCATATTATATACATAATTTTATATATATCAGTACTGATTTGAGGGCCAGATCACTCTATAGCTCATTTCCATTGCAGCTGCAGGACACAGAGAGAGCTTTAAGCCATTTGTTCTCTCCCTTCCCTAGTGCTTAGAAGACCACCCTCCAGATTTCCCTCTTGGAATAATTTAAAATACCCTGTGGGGCTGACAGTTGTAGGAAGACAAGCCAGAACCCTTTGATAAGTTGTGCATGAGAAAACCCAAGACACACTCTCTCCTTCAGTTTAAAGAGACATCTTTAAACCCCCTCTGTTACATCATGAAAACAGTAGCACTATAGCATTTGGAATAACTTCTTCTGTAAAGATTAAAAATGTGAGACTTCCTCTACCTGCTTCTCCAGTGATTTGCCAAGCAGAAATTAGCATAGGCCTGCAAGGATGGGGAAGAACAAAGGTACCTCAGTGTACTTGAGATTCAGACTGGAGAAGTAGAGAGGTTGGACATTGCATGGTTCTCCTGACAGAGAGATTAACTTCATGGCTTCAAGAGACCTATATTCTCATTTACCAAAGAAAAATTGGACTGAAGACTTCACTGTATTGTGCCAAAAACCCAAAGCTCAATTGTAATGACATTGCTAAAGCACACAAACAAAGCCTCTTTGTCTCTTAGTTATCAGACCTGGTTTTTCCTGCAAAAAAATTAGCCTATGCAATGTTTCACTGCTACCAGTGCTTGAGCCAGCTCTGGTGTAAGGCAACATAGACTTTAAGTTACAAGAGCTTCCATGACCTGCTTCTAGCTGATGTATATCAATACAGTTCCACCAAGGTAAATTAGTAATTGAAACTTTCACCTCATGAGTTGTGGTATGATGCTTTGACCATACAATCAGTCTTTACTTCTATTTGTTTGGTTTGAATTGTGCAGTTCTAATGAGATTATAGCTTGGGGATTAGGAAATGCCTTTCCAGAAAGGTAGGCTGAACTGCAGAGGAAGTCTGACATGCTAACCATAGACAATGTCCATGGAACATGCTGACTAATCTCATCAGACTAATGAACTGTGGACTACTCAATGTGTGGTCCAGAAAACTGTGTTCTCTATAGCAGTGGCCATAGAGAACACAGTACATCAAACCCAACAATATAAGGAGTTGGTGTGTAATTTGTGGGGATGTGCAGTTACAGACATGTTCATGCTTTATTCAAATGTGCACACACATGAAGGAAGGTTAATCAAAATTTTTTTGTTATGTCTTCATATAAATACGTTCTCTGTCATTTCTTTTCCTGCAACTGGAGAAATTAGTTTCATACTCCTGGGTAAAAGATGTCTGTTATCCTGTTTTCATTTCCCATCTGGTCTAGTTTTTTTGAATACAACAGCCTGGACATCGGAAGAGTGTTTCTTGCTTTACTCTCATCACTGGACATAAGATCAAGTTGTAGAATACATCCCCTGGATATTTATTCAGTTACACAAATTAAAAGTGGCTAATAATTATGAGATAAGAAAACTCAAGTTTTCATGTCCTCTTATCTAGTACTAATGGTTTAGAAACTAATGAGGATGAAGATTTTGATCATTTAATTAAAATCTGGAGGTAGAAAATTGGAATCAAAGGCAAAGGATCTCTTGGTGAGTTAGATCAGCTTATAGGTGTTGAGAATGTTGTTTCTGAGTTCCTGTTGTCCCGCAGTCTTAGGTAGAAATGAGTATGTACTTCCAAAACTTCATGGAAAGGATAGCAAACTCAGCAGTTCTTAGTATAAAAAAAGGTGTGAAAAAAACTTCTAACAAGCAACACACCGGGATAATGAAAATTGATGCAACATTTCCCTTGGGGAAAATACGCAGTTCAAACAAGATTATAGTACATGATGAAAGCATGAAGCAAGATAAGCAAAGATAAAGACAAAAAAGTTTCCTCTTTACCCTAACATTAGCTCTTACTGAGGTGAAACATTTGAATTATTGCAACAATGATTCATCATGGTTGTCACCCTCTCGATAGCATGATGGGAGGCAATTAACTGCAGATCCACTTGGCCATGACAAAGAGGTGTTATGGCTGGCAGAGTTATTTCTCTGATTATATTTTAACTGCCGAGGTGACTCAGTTAAATAATCCACTGGGTCTGTTCTTCTTGCCTTCTCAGCTCAGTCCATCATTGCAATCTGTGCTTGCCCATCATCTACAGAGGTGTTCCAAGGTGCTTCCTGTAGGTGCTAACACATAGTGAGGCATCCTACACCTAACTTTGTGATTTGTTCACTCACCACCAGCACAGCCTCAGGCTGTGTGACAGAGCCCATGCAATTGCACTTAGTTGCAACCTAGCTGTTATTCACTTAGTAAACTAAATAAGTATGTGGGAAACAAGCATGTGTTAATCTTACAAGTCTCTTCAGGGGCTCTAGCTCTGTTTAGATCTGATAAACACTGCCATTTACCCTGTCAAAACACTTGTGTTTTGAACTTCTTGAATCTTGTGACCAGAGTTTCATTATTACTGTTAATATTCCCTGAAATACAAATGCCAAACTAACAGATGTTAAGATGGGAACAATTTTTTTAGTGAGGCAGAGTGAGAACTATAAACTGTAAGAGGAGAAACATTCACTATTAAAGAAAGCATTTTGTTTTTCAAGGGCTGGGTTCAGGAGGGATTTCTGAAATGTAACCACCAAGCTCATCTATATCCATCCAGCAGATGATGTGCATCAGGGTTGTTTGGCAGGAGGACTAAGCTGAAAGACCCTTAAAACAGCTCTAGAGATCATGCTCACCTGCAGAGTGGAAGGCTTCAAGTCTCCATCCACCCCAGCTACTCCTGAGGAGCCAGTACTGGGGCAAGTACAACTTCAGGCTTCCTCCTGCCCAGAGTTGCTCAGGAATACAGTCTGTGTTTCTTTCTCCACACACAGAGCAGAGGCTGCTAGCTATGTGTCTCTGCCCCAGAGAAAAGCCAGAGTTTTATGCCTAGCATTGTCTGGTACAAGGGAGTTGGAATCTTTCTCCATCAAGGTTTCCTCACAATAACATTGCTGGGACAGGACAGCCTCCAAGAGCTGGCACTGTCTTTATGCCAGTTCTGAGATTCTCTGGATTCTACCAGGCAGCATAAAGAGGCCACAGCTCAAATTTCTGAGAAACCACTTAGCTGTGCACGTGTCCTGAAAGTCTGGTGCTCTCTATGTTCATCTAAAGCCAATGGAGGATCTAAAATGGACAAAATTGAAGCTGGTGGTATTGCATCCTAAGTTTTATGAGACTTTCTCTTGCAGGCTTTGTTCCTAGAAGGAGTATGTGGTAGAAAAGGGATGGAAAGAGAATGGAGCTGATGAAAACTGAATCGAGGTTTTGGGCGGGCTTATTCCAGGAAAGGGGAGTTAGTGCTGTGTGCCAGGATGCTTGTAGCAGGGAACTGATTCCAAAGAAGACTGCCTCTATTCTTCAAAAAGACCTACTCAAAGGAGTTTTGAAAATAAATTAGAAACATGATACGGCAGTATGCAGAACTGTTGTAAAATTCCAGTGTCAGCTGATTTTGTTGAATGCACAGTGAAAGGGAAAAGAAAAAAGGAATTTATAGTTAACATCTACAGAAAAATAAAACTTTGACAAGTAATTTGAGCCAGTGTAACTTTACTCAGCAGGAAAACAGGAAAAGTCATTATTTGCCAAAACAAATCTTTCAAAATCTGATAACATTTTGGAAATAAACAGCTCAATCAACAGACTCAAAAAAGTTCAGGCGATTTCCTTTCCTAAGATGATGTTGGGAAATATCAAGCAGAGCCCCACAAGGTGCTGTGGTTGTGAAAAGAGATCCCCTAGGACATTGCCATGATCTGCTCATAGAGAAACGTATCCCACAGCGACCATGAGCAGGTCTGTGCAGGGCATGTTTCCTCCACACACACTTGGCTCTTGGGCATCAGCATCCCTGGAGCAAAGGCTTTCACTTCACCTCTGCATTTTTACATGAGTTATTTCTCCTGCTGTGAAGTTCATGCTGTAATTCATTACTTTTAGTGAGTTAAGTCAATTGTAAATTGCATGATATAAATGATGACTGAAGTTAATTGAAGGCAGTATCCTTTACTACTGTATGAACCAGCAGTGGAGAACTCAGAAGGAATTCTGGTTCTGATTAAGCTCTGATTTTGGTCAAAGGCTTTCAGTAATCTTTTGCCTTTTTTTTTTTAAATTGAATTCTAGCCAACACCTGTTAGATAACAAAAGAGACTAAAACTACCTTCAAAACCTCTTTAATCAGTGGAAAAACTAGCAAAAAAGACATGAAGTCCTGAAATCACTCTCCAATCAGAATCTATGTTACTAGCAGAGCAGAAATATCTGCTCTTGCCTTGGGCTCAAGAGGAAGAACAAACCTTTTGGTCTTGTCTACTTCCTGGGCATGGCTGTGATAAAAGAAAGGATATATTAGTCAGTTTTCCCAAATCCTTTCCTCCGTCCTAAAGAATAAAGAAGTCTGGTTTTCAAAATATGGCATGAAGTTGTTACCTATCAGGCACAGTAGATCATAATTCAGGACTGCAAATTTTCAAAAAAGAAAATTACATAAAGCAGAACACGGTTACATGGACAGAACAAGGACAGCCGTGGTAAAGGACCACTGTTGTCTTCCTCTGTGACATTAAATGTTTTGGACTTTTTTCACATCCTCATCTTGTCTGGATTTTCTTTTGTGTCTGGAGTGAAAAATATTCAGAATGTTGAATTTAATTTTTTTTTTTCATAGGTTTTATTTGGCAAATCCTGGCCCCATCATTACAGAAATTGAAAGGTTACTGGAGGTTAAAATTCTGAGTCCTATTTGTTCTGTTAGATAAAGGTGAAGAGTTGGCTATTGGGAAAAAAGCCTCCCTGTTATGTTGTAGCAAAGAACTGCTAAAACACAATTTACCTTTCATGCACAGGAAAAATAAAAGATAGCTTTGAGCTTGCATTTCTTTAGATAGAATTATGTTTATGACTTAAAAATCCTTATATACAGATTTTGAGGCTTATCAAATGACAAAGAATAATATGATCTCCATTACTCTGTGTTCCATGTGTGAAGGAGAAATTTCAAAGCCAGAAGAATATAAGATTATATATGGCAGGCCATTAAATGGGTCTTTTGGCATGCCAGCTTGGATGAACTAATTGCACCCAACAGCCAGAGGAGAAGGAATAGATACCAAAGGATTCATGCCAGCAGAGCATGCTGCAGAGACATTTGTTACTCCCCTGGGTCTAGTGAAAGCCTGCAATATATCACTGCACAATTGTTCTCAGGACCTTTAGCTATTTTGTTTAATAAACCCTGGGTGCTGTTCAGATGCAGAGGATCTGGAGAAGGGAGACTGCAAGCAGATAGATGATCACAAGATAAATTCAGCTTTTTTATTTTTGCACGTATGTTGTGTTCCGTGGTATTTACAATAGCAGCAATCTGTTTTCATGACAGCATGTTTTTGTAAATCCAAAGAGATAAACTTTCTCAGCTATTTATAAATCACATGCTTACATTATGATCTCTTTCCAGTAACTCTGGTTGCTCTTGAACTTTGCTGTGTTCAGTTTAACAAATCTGTTTGTTACTGTAGTGCCAAAGGTGAGAAAAATATACTGGAATCCTGTGGAGAAGATGCAATAGCTCTTTGTGGCTGGGACAGTGATGTCCTGCCACTGTTAGGGTAAAGGGAAGTCAAACACCTTAATCCCAGCACAGACAGGAGCCAACAATCACAGTTTCTGTCTCAGATCTGCCATTAACTTGTTGTGTGGTCTTGGAAGAGGGTTTTGTCTTGATAAAATGAAATCAATATTATCTCTCCATTCTTCAGTATTCCAGTGATCTTCTAATAGATAATATATTAAGCAGATTATAACTAGTATTTTTACTCTTTCTTTAATTAATTTTTGTTATTCATTGTACAATTATTAGAATAATTAATAAGCAAGGTGGATTTCATAGCCTCCAGGAAACACACACACAAAAAAAGATAAATAATTTTGCCTTTTAGCATATCCTTTGTTTTGAAAGAACTCAGCAAGCTCCTGTGCTGTTCCCAAGGTAGAAAATGCATACTCAGCATAATTTATAATGAATCACTTCTTTGTTGAATAACACTTTATTTTAATTTCCACAACTTGTCCTTGTGAGCTGATCACAGGTATCTTAACTGGGCTGTAGGGAACTTTTTGTTGAGCAATTTACCAAATTCTTGGAGTTTTTCAAACCCTTTAAATAGCCACTTCAAGCTCTTTTAACATGTAAATATGAGACCAACCATATTTGACCAGGCTGCAGGTCCATTTAGTTTAGTTTAGCTTAGTTTAGTTCAGTTTAGTTTAACTGCAGCCAAAAGTAATTAGTAAAGTGTGTAAGAGGAGACAAAGCATATGCACCAGGATCTGCTCACAGTTTCTAACAGCTTGGGGCTCAGGCAAATATGGATAACTGCAACTTTAGGAATCCTAAAATGCATACTTAGCACTTTTGTCCAGACCATCCAGCAGTTATCACACATTAAAGTGTAAAGCATGAGAGGGATAAATGCAGTGTCAAGCCATAAGTGCAGTGCAGAGCCACAACTTAGTAGAAATTGTTCCATTAACCCTTTTCCTTGTTAACAAGCTGCAAACCCTAACTCATCCTCCCTGCCCAAATATACTCTCACACACACAAATAGCCACCTTTTATATCTCCTTTCCCCCACATTAATAGAAAAAAATGTTGAGGTCTGAAAGCCAAAGAGAAGTAAATGTAGAGAAACACTACAGAAATATGGTAGCCACACCAAAGGGTAAATAATTAAGGTGCTGACATTCCTCTCTTAGTGCCAGCACCATTGATATCTGTATTGATAAAGGCAGAGTAGCTCTTGATGTAACTAGAACAGTGTGTGGGCAAACTGACTCCCTTAACTCTGGTGCCAGACTCAGTTTTTGCCCTGTCTTTGGGCACATATGGCCTGACTCCCCAAGCCCAGGGCAAAACAAAGAGCTTTATCTGACAAATGGGAGGGAGCATTGGCTGACAAAGTCCTACTTGTGTTTGGGTCTCCCTTTAGCCCTGTGCTGCACAGGAATGTTTATGGAAAGACAAAGCTTTTCTGGTGCTATCACACTGATTTAAAGAAAAGAAGGATGCCTGATGTCCAGTTCTAGTTCTGCCCACAACCTGATTGGTGTGCCTAAAAAAAAAAAAAAAAATTAATTTCTCATTGACTCAGTTTTCACATTGTTAACATGAGGAGAGTCAATTGTCATATGTTAGTTCAAAGGTTCCTTACACACAGCCATAAGAGAAGATGCTCTGAAAGCCACATGCTCATATTTTGTTTTAATGAACTAAATATTGCAAGAAAGGATGGAATTATGTGGTTTTTAAGTAACAAGAGTATTAATTGATGGACTGCTTAAATGCATAACAAAGATACAACCAAACTCTACACCCAAACAGAAAACTCTGTCTAATTTAAGCAATGATTTGTCTAAATTTTAAAGTTTTCTACTGCTGTGTTCCATTAGCACTGACATAATAAATGTTACCCAAATATTCTGACTGGCACACTTAATAAATTATGAACTATCAAGCAGAAATTATATTTTGGGGACAATCCATATGTTAACATGACTAATTATGATACAAAATCATTCCAGAAACAATTGGAAAATTATTGTAATAATAACCTTCAAAATTATGTTAGACTTTGTAATGAACAGTTTAATGTGATACGAAATTACCTAAGTCTGAAAAGTGTTGAGAGGCAAATGGAAAGCACAGGATTATTTTAGCTCAATTAAACACTGATGAGACATTTTAAAGTCTTTTCCTCTTAACTAAAATACCATGACTATGAACATGTAATTATGAAATATTAAACAATTATTCTGAGCCATAATACCGATATTTTTATTGAAAATAACATCTGATTGCTCATATTCTGAAAAATTATAAGCAGTTAGTAAAAGTTGGCCTTTGTCCGATACAATTTCTCTACAATTGTCAAACTCATGCTGCAAGCTTGTCTTAGCCTCATCCAAAATCTTGTAAATGTTCTTCAAACTGCAAGATTTAGTTTTATTCAGAGTCCCCAGGATACCAGACCTTGCAGCTATGGTAGTGCCTTATGTGGCATGTGGGTTACCCACATGAGAAGGATACATGGCAGTCTTTCAGGTACTGCTTTCTGCTCAGGGAACATACAGTATTTCTCATTATCTAGGAGATCAAGAGAACTTCTCTGTGAGGACAAATACATACACATAAAACCATCTCCAAAGATAAATGGCTGTTGCATTTCTGAAAATTCCAAATATTCGTGGTTCAAATCCATAGGTTTGCCTTCCCCTATAAGTCTGACTTAAGGAAGCCAACAAAACTTGAACTTCTTTAGCCTTCCAGTATGAAGTGGGTAGGCATGTGTGTGTATTGTCACGAGACTGTCAAAGATTCAATTTTATTTGACTCCAGTTTATTTTCCAAAAGAGAAGAGAGTGTATTGGCTACCATCGACTGCTCAAGGGTTCTATCTAATGAAAAATTAAATACTTCAAAACATCAAAAGACTTTGAAACAAAAACAGTTTCTCCTAATCTTGCATCCAGGGTATGTACTGACTTTGCAGAATTACCACAATTAATTCTAAATGATGTATGAAATGAGTAATTCCTGCCTAGAGAGACTACAACTCATGCATGCATTCACTGGCTGGCAGTGAAATGTGCTGTAATATTATGCTCAGACATGTACAGAAAGAGTTCACACCATTCCCAGTATTTCTAGACATTTTTATTTTCTCTTTTTGTTTCACATCAACTGTTTCTTCAACTACTACTCCACCCCTCTGTCCTTCCTCACACTGTAGGGATGATCAATTCTCCCATTTCTCTCGTTCTTCAAGACACAGCCAGGATGGTCAGCTAGAACACTCAGGTCTTTTGAATGTGCAATGGTCTGTTGTGAAAAGATCCTGAAAATACCGACAGGAATATTATTCCTTCATTCAAATGTCCAAGAAGAATTTTAATGTAAGTGTCTAGATTGCATTAATCATGGTATTATCATATTAATTATCATGTTAATATTATGATATTGATCATCTTTACTTTGGACCCTCATCTACTTAGGAATTACATTCCCCTTGCACCACAAACTAAAGCAATGAGTCTGCAAAGAACTCTGTACTCTACTAACTTCATACAAATCAGCTCCTGTTAACCTCAGTGGGATTATTCAGACACATATGCCTTTGTAGAATTAGGATTTGAAGTGTATACTTCAAGACAGATGAAGGGATGTAGGGCCACATAAATGACTGAATAACTCAACTCATTAAAAGTCTTAATAGTTGGCTGACTCTGGGCATGCAACAAAATGAATTCTAGGTTACCCATCAATTTTGAGAAAAGATATGGAGCGAGTTTTTACATCATATCAGAAAATAGACATTACTGTGGTTTTCATTCTCTAAACCCAGAATTAAGCATCAATATTGCTTCACAAAACCACTTTCTGTTAATTATTCTGCTCAAAACAAAGCTGACATGAAAGTGTTGTGCAGTATAATATTGAACCATGATTTCATACACCAAATTAGCAAAATTGGGACTCATTCTTTTTATGGAATTCTTGTATTTGAAATCAGAGATTCCAAAAAAAGATTTGCCTAGTCCTTACAAGGATCCCCCATATACTGTCTAATCAGAGAAAGCCTGGAGCAGAACTTTTTAGATGGTCATCACTTCTTTAGAATGCTAAATAAAATCAGTGAGACTAGCTTTGATGAAATTTAGCTTTGACAAAATATGTTTAGTAGAAATCAACTTTTTTCACGAAAAAACATTTTGTGTTCTAAGAGAGTCTGTGTCAGACTGAAGTGCTGGCTGGTTGTCAGGCAGGAGACAGAGGAGCACCTGCTACACACACAATGAATTACTCAAGAGCTGTGCAGAGTTGCTCTGTACAGTGTACTCAGAAAAAAAAAAAAAAAACAGAAAAAAAGAGCACCTTTAATTTCCTGAATGAAGAGGATGGAAGCCAAAAAGCTATACTTTCAAGGAGGTGGGACAAATACTTGAATTTCTGTGCCCCACATTAGCTGGACACTTACGCCCACAGATACAACATAAGAACGCCCAAATTTGTTCTTGTAAAAAAGTGCAAAAAGACCTTCCTTCTGCCTCAAACCAAACCAAAACCAAACCAAACTAAACCTAATAAACTAACAATCAAGACACCTTAATTTTTAGAAATGAACTGTTCGTCCATGCCACCCAAATGGTGTCCTATACCACTACCAATATTCAGTAATACTCAAGGGTTGCTAGTATAGATTGCACCTACATATAGTTATTAGATTTCGAGGTGTTTTGCTGATAAGGCACAGCTTGTGGAGTTTGTAAGGCCATGTGTCAACAGACCATATGGTTTTGTACTGGAGCTCCAGTACAACACCCTGAACAGGTTCTTAAAATAAGTTGACAGTGTAATAACTGTTAACCAGCAGTGTAGAAAGGGAGCATGTTTCATGAAAATATGAATATATCCACAGAGATTTCTCTTTAATTCTGCCTTGAAAATTAATTTTAAATGATCTTCCAAATTATTGATAATGTTCTTAAATTTCACTCCAGTGACTCTTTAGCTCCTAAAAAAATGGTTTCAGTTCTAGTCATGTGGAAAATACTTTTGTGATGATTATAGGAAATATTGGCAACAGTATCATAAGTAAATTAATCAGTTTTTGTAAAAAAAAAAAAAAATAGGAAAAAGCAGAAAGCCCAGCAAGTACACAGCTAATTGCCAAGCACATTTGCTGCCCTAACAGCAAATGATTGCTGCCTGTTACATCTGCTGTAGTGAGGATCCTGCTTAGAGATGGATGGAACTAAAAATGCAAATGACTATCACATGTGTTAGTGTATGGCACAGGGAATGAACTTGCATGGAGTAGAGGAACACATAGTCAAGGCACAGGAAAGCCATAGTGCAGACTAGAGATTTTGTAGTTACAGAAACACATTCCCTTTCCGTCATGTATAGAAATCATCCCCAAAGCTATGCTTCCTCTTGCTCAATGTCAAAAAGCTGAATGCCTATATAAGGGTTGGTCTAAGAACAGCACATCAGACACATCCCAAGCCAAGAAAAAATAAACAAAATTCAGATTTGCCAAAACCGAATCCACTTTCCACCTAATGAACTCATAATTGCTGTTTTACTTCTTTTCATTCACACCTAATGAATCAAACAGTCTTCCAGAAGGTGATGGCTAACTAGGAGGTCATAGAACAAAAGCACCTCCTGCATGGTGAAGAAAGCAGAGATTTTCCAGGGCCATGAACAAGGAGGAAAAATTGGTTTGTGTGGCACATGCTTGCAGTATGGGCACTTATCATGACATTTTATGAGATTCAAAGGTGAAGAGCAATAGGCTGCAGTACAGCAACAAAACACCTACAGGAACATCTTCACTACACCAAAATCAGATGATATGGATATCAGATATGGAGCGAGTTTTTACATCATATCAGAAAATAGACATTACTGTGGTTTTTATTCTCTAAACCCAGAATTAAGCATCAATATTCATTCACAAAACCACTTTCTGTTAATTATTCTGCTCAAAACAAAGCTGACATGAAAGTGTTGTGCAGTATAATATTGAACCATGATTTCACACACCAAATTAGCAAAATTGGGACTCATTCTTTTTATGGAATTCTTGTATTTGAAATCAGAGATTCCAAAAAAAGATTTGCCTAGTCCTTACCAGGATCCCCCATATACTGTCTAATCAGAGAAAGCCTGGAGCAGACCTTTTTAGATGGTCATCACTTCTTTAGAATGCTAAATAAAATCAGTGAGACTAGCTTTGATGAAATGCCCACAAGGCAGTACTGCTCAGACCAGTAGCAAATTAATTATCTCATTTCTTCAGTACAACTGTTGAACACAGAGCTCAACCTACCAGGTTACTGCTGCGTTAGGAAGGAGAGTTCCCAGAAAAGACAGAGCAATTAAGTATATTCAATGCCAAGAGAAAAGATCAAAGCCTGTGTTGACATACCTGACCATAACTACCTATGCAAGAATGAATAGAGGTGACACAGAAAAAAAGAGTGCCACATGTTTAGAGTGGTCTGTAGAAAAAAAGATGTTCTTGGAAAGTTCCAGAGGTGAATCTATGGGACCTCAATCTCTCCCTAGATGAGGCCTTCTTCCTCACTGACTATAATGATATTCTCAAGAACTACCAAGGTCTGCGAATATATGATAACTTGGACAATTTTTTTTTTAATTTTAAAAAAATTGAACTCACTTGGAGAAAAATTGTTTAAGGATTTCAAGTTAGAAGCATTTTCTTAAAAAAAAAATTAATCAACTCATCGGCTATCTTTTGTTTTCTGCTCTATTTCCTGAGCCTTGTGCCTATTTCTGCTATTGCATTACATTAAATTTCTCTTTGCACCCTTGTTCTCCCCTTTTTTGGCAGCCATCCCAGTCTAGGGCTGCTCCTGTTGCATGTGTGGAGGTTGCTGTGAGTATCTATTTGTGCTGACAGTGAAGTCACACAGAACCCCTGAGACAGCACTGTTTGTGGGACAGCTGTAGCTTCTTATAGCAAGCCCTTGATAAAGTGAAGTACTTTATCATTTATAATATAATTAGTACTTTAATTAAATTCATTTAATTAATTAAATGATTAATTAAATAAATTTAATAATTTAATTTAATATTTTTAATTTATTATTTATAATATAATTAGTACTTTAATTAAAGTACTAATATAATTAGTACTTTAATTATTTTCCATGGTTTTGGTTGATTTTTCTTTTGAGAGAAAAATCAACCAAAACCATGGAAAATAATTTTTTTGTGCTTGGTATACATGTAAACCTGAAAAAATTTTCTCAGGGGCATCTAAGGAAACTGAAGTGGAAACTGGGAGATAGCATCTTAGTTTAAACTATGGAAGGATGTCCTGCTGCAGGTCGGAAGCGTTCTTTGAGCCCATCGCATGGAGAAAGAAGCTTCTAACTTAATCTCTGGTATTTTCAAATGAAAAATTTTCTAAAGGTTGTTTCAGAATGAGAGCATCCTTTGAGAACTGCCAGATAGTTATGGATTAACTTAGGTAATGGTAAGTTAGCTTCAGTGTCACTAAAAAAATCTCCATCTCAGTCCACCACCTTCTTTTGGACCTAATTTCTCTATGGTAAGGAAAAAAATCTTGTCCTGGATATTACATTTCTACCAGGGTGTAAACATTACCTACATTAGCCCTGTGCCTTTAGCCTGTGGTTTGCAGACAGCCATTGGTCAGAGAGCTACATCTGAGGAGGAGAAGTAACAGTGGAAATAAAGACTTTTGTCAGTCAGCTTGAAGCCTCTGTACACCTATCTGCACCTCTACTGGAACACTGCAGTGTGCAGACCTGTATCAAGAAAGATTGGGAGCCACAGCCCTCTGTCTTTCTACTTTCATGAGTACTGAATCCTTGAAATCTAAGTACCATATTTTACATTTGACATGTAGATAGTGGCAAGAGTTTAAACCAAATGTAAAGTGGCCACTGGATTCCAATAAAAACATACTTTTCTTTTTCAAGAGCAGACAAGCAAAGACTTCCCATATCTAGCCTTTCTGACTAGAAACAGGACCCTGCTTTCACATTTTTGTGATCTTATGTCTGGCATGTACTTCCAAAGTCTGTAAGGTTTTTATCCCTGGGATTGAAATGTATCAGTCCCCAGAGGTGATTCAAACCAGGGCTCTCTTGGTAAGGAACCACAGGCTATTCCAAAATTTGACAAAGACATACTTTAGGCACAATACTCAAAACAATAATTGGTTTCACAAAATACAGTTTTCCCTTTTGAAGGCTGAATTGTCTTGGCCAGAATTATATACTAAAACAAGGGTTTAAGGTGCCTTTCTTGGCTCTGCCATTGACTCAATCTTTGCCTTTTAGCAAGCTAGTTAATTTTTCTGTACTTTCATCTTCTCCGTCTGTGAATTCCAAATATTAACTGTTCATGGTATTTCCTTGGTGAGTCACATGCAAAACTGGTCTAAAGGTTGTGGTCTTAAACTTCCTCTTGTAAAAGAAAAATAGGGGCTGGCATTCAAACAAGTCACAATGGGACCACAGCAGCAAGGATAGTAACATCAGCAGCTTGGATGAGATCCTCATATTCACAAAAATATTTAAGTTCAAAAATGAAATTCCCCACAAAAAGGTAATGTGGCTCCTCTCCTGCCAGTGTCTTGTGAAAAGAACACTTGGATGCAAAGTCCAAGTACCTGCTTTATTTGATTCAAACTTCAGTGACTGGTATTGCAAATCATTGTTACTTAAAATTACTTGGGGTAATTTTCTCCACTGAAGTTTGTAGAAAATCTTTCTTTTCTCCACAATATATAATTAAATCAAAAGATGTTTCTGCTTTATGTATATATGCATGTTTTTGTCACATACTTGGTGTTTTATATTTTTAGCTTCAAGCTGGCATAACTCCCAACCACAGGTACAGAATGGCATGTATCCATTTCAAAGGGTTTCTAATGCACCAGGTTTTCAGCCAGAGAATACGGAGAGTAAAAAAAAAAAAGCAAATATTATAAAAGAAATCAGGAGTCAAAGTCAAAAAATATGGAAACCAAGGCATAAACAAAAACAGAGCCAGATACCACAAAGCCAGAAGGAATCCAAACAACATCCTTCAAAATGTTCGTGTGTTTATGAATTTGAGAGGTGTGAAATAGCTGAAAAAGAAATCTAAATAATATTAAACAGATCTACTCTAAAAGCAACATCTTAATTTACCTTTGAGAAGAAATATAAATGCTGAAAGATATGATAAGGGGTATTTTTCCTTGTACACATGTCAGGAGGGCTGCTTTAGAGTGTGCTGGGTGATGAAGGGGCTGTTGCTGTATCCCAAATCAAGCCATGGTCCCAACTCCTCAGTGTTGACCAGCTCAAATTGAAGCATTTCTGTGCTTCAGCCATAACTTGGGAGAGTTTATTTTAGCAGAGCTGTTAAAGGAGAAAAGGTGAATGGTAGTTCTGTGGCTCCTCTTTTCACAGTAGGTTGTCTTGTACCACTCAAAGCCTAGTTCACTCCTTTACTGTCAGTGGAGGGAGGAGGTCATCTCCTAAAACCTTTTGTCATTGTTCCCACAGCTGACTCCATAGTCAGCTTGGGAGCTTGTTTCCCCTCCACGGTTTTAACAGAGGTTGGGCTAGCCTTTTTTTTTTTTTTTTTTTTTTTTTTTAAGGAAACTATTTATTTGGCAAAGAAAATTGGTTCTAGGTTGATCAAAACAATTCACTTTTTTTTTTTTGCCAAGTGTTATGAATAGCTTTGGCCAAAAATGGTGCAGGCTTTTTCTTTTTATGTTACAATACTTCATTTCAGTTTATTTCAAAACAGAATGTTTTGTTTCAAAACAGTTATTTGAGATCAAAGTTGCCTAAACTGAATAAAAAAAAAATAAAAACAAAATTAAATTAACAGACTGAAAACTGAAACATTTTTGGAGACTGAATGGAAAGGTTCATTTGACTTCAGATAAAGTTGGTTTGGTTTTCAGATCAAAAAAGAAAAGAAATATCTATTAACTATTCATTCAGCCTTAGTCTGGAGTTTTGGTTCAGCTGGCTTTTGAGAGAGTAGCCAGCTACAAAGTTCAAATCCAAACTGGAAATTCTCCATGCTTTGGGGAGGAGGAGGAGAGGAAACAGGATGAAGCAAAGGAGAGAGAGGGTGTTAGGGAAAAAAAATGCTAAAAATGACAAAAAGTAAAAGCCAAAAATAACCAGTCTGATTTAAAGGAGAAACATGTCAGCACAGAATTTCCTTAGCATTACCTTATGTTTATAGTAGAAACCACTGATAAAACTTACATTGTCAAACACAGAAATTCAAACACAAAAGCATCATGCAGGGCCTTAAAAAGTGCATAAAAGGGAATGATGTTTTATTAAACATAAAATAAATGAATTCAGTATAGTTAGAGCATAAAAAAAGTTTGGAAAATATATGTTTCAAAGAGGTAGACATAATTAATACAATAGTTAAGAACACTTCCCTATTTTTATTTTTTTCTAAAGCAAAATACACAGGAAAAAAAGTAATCCTCAGGCTTTTTGAAGTGACTTTAGTAAGTATAATAATAATAATTACAATAATTAAATCATTATTTCCTTTTAAATACATTTCTGTGTTCTATCTCTGGTTTTGGGGACCTCTTTACTTCTGCTCCAACAGCTGCATTCCCTATCACACTTTGTCACATCATCAGTCATACAGCTACTGAAGTCAACTCCCCCTCTGCAGAAAGGGACACTTGTGAGTTTATATTGCTGCCATAAATTTTTTGGCAGTAAATTTCTTAAAAAATAATCCCATATTCTCCTGTATACAGTGCACAAACTGGCTAATAAAATGATTTCTACTTGGGGATTTGTGGAATGCCTCCATCTTCAGTCAAACGTGTAGACAGAAGTATCTTGTAAAATGTCCTGGAAAGTTCATAAGTTTCAGAGTTTTCAAGAACACTCCACCTGGTGAGAAAAGCAGATTTTAAAGAACCCAAGCTTTAAAGTTCTCCAAGTTCACCACAATCGCAAGCCAAGGAAAACCTTCATTAGAGTCAATGGAGAAAGTTGAGCAGTTAAGAGCTGGGCTTTTGGGGCTAGCAGCACTTGAAGAAATCCAATTATTAAATAATAAGTTATTTGTGGTTCTGAGGTTTGCATTGTGAATGCTTTTTGCCAGCCACCTCTCCCTGAACATTTTATCTGGAGATGTTTGAAATAAAGTACAGCACAAAGCTGCAGAACTACTTGCAGGTCTTGAGATAAATTGGGATCACTTCTTGTCTGCACTTCTGCCTCTTAATAATCCTTTGGCAGTGCAAACAGAATTTGAGAGGGTATAATGAGCTTTCTAAGAATGAAAATGAGCATCACATCTTGCCCATATGATAAATAATCCTTCATTTTTTATCACCCTTTATACATAAACTCAGTAGCACTCAGACTTTCTCACCATCCTTGGTCATTTTTTAGGATAGAATGAATAGTGAGAAAAAAAAATTGAGACTTTTAAAATTAATTTGTGCATGTGTTCCAGTTTAATTCTGTTTTCTCATAAATACATGCAATAGCAAACTCTGGATCTCACAGAGGAGAGTAATTTAAGTGCTGAAAGAAATGCAGTTTATAATTACATAAAGTTACTTCATAGCACATAAAAATCCCAGGTCAGCCAAAGGAGAAGCAAAACCAATATGTGGCTTAGGAGGCAGTCTTATCAAATTAGATTAATTAAATTCCTAGAGAAGTAATAACAGTAATCAGTGATGGAAGAGCAGGAGGGTGGGAACTCCCCTCACCAAACCTCATAAGTCTAAAAGCTTCCAAATTGGGCATCTTCACCCCAGTCTGTGTGTCTGCTGCAAAACCCTGGTGATTTAACAGTGAAGAACTGAGAGCAAAGCGCTATCAGGAGGACTAGAGAGCCCTGAAAACAAGAAAGTTTTAAACTCAAGATAAGGACAAGGAGGAAACAATTCATGAGACTTAGATAGAAAGTGGGATTATACAAAAAGCCAGGTTTCAAAAAATTGGTAGGAACATTTCATATCTACTGAAAGGGAGAGTTATAATGTGAAGAATATAAGAGGTTCTTACATTTAAAAATTGAATAGTTCCTAAGTACCTCACAAAACCAGGGTGTTAATAAAAGCAAACATTTCTGCAGAAAAGTTAAAGTTCCTGCATCAGAAATGGAAAGGAAAGCCGTGGGAGCACCTGCCCCTCAGTGAAACAAAATTTATTGCAGGGGCCAAACAGAGGCCAAGGAGTTCGTGGTCTCCCCTGCACAAATCTTCCTGGGCTGAAAATTATGGTGTTATTTTTTCACTCTATCAACATCATGACGACAAAAAAATATTATGTAAACCAAATGTATCTCAGCAGAAACCTTCTCCTTATCATGATCCTGAGAAGAAAAGGGAGTTCACTTATCTCTCCATCAGCAGCTCTGGTGAGAAGTTCCCCTCAGGGCTATGTTCCAGTGCTTGCCCATGTCCCTGACACTGTAGGCTTGGTCCTTTCAGGTGGTGGCCAGTTCTTGAGCATTCCTTGATGCATCCCTGGAGTTTGCTGTGTTACCTCAGGGAACTCAGCAGGGCCGGTAAATTACTCTTTAAGGATGCCTGGCGTTTAATTTAAAAAGAAGGCACACACAATATAAATATTTCTGCAATGAAGCTTATTTTCTAAATAATTCTTTTTTTCAACCCTGGCCATTAGGAATACATGTTTGTGAGTTGAGTCCTAATCTCTTAAGTTTTTGGAATCTGTGGGTTTTAGCTCTTTGTCTACATTCAAGATCAGTTCTCACAGACATCAGCTAGCACAACATGTACACAGCATACACACTATTCACCTACAGGAACACAAAGAGGTTTCCTGTGGTAGATTGTTTTTCTGCTGTAATTTTAAGGTGTTCCTTATCATGAGTTCATAGTGGTTGTTCCATGTACCCCGTTCAGTTCCCTCAATGTTTTGCCCTGAAGTTGTTTACTACTATTTTCCTGCCTAATCTTAGGTCAGTCCCCATGTCAATCTCCCTAGCATCTCCCTGATTTCCAGATTAGTCAGATTTAATTTTTTACATCTTTAATTAAGTGATGAAATTTAACTCCCCCTATATTAATTAAGTAGGATTTTTATTTTTCTGATTGTTTTTTTCTCTTTTTCATGTGTGAGAGCAAATGCACAAATAAATCAAAATAGAGGCTCTTTTATCTTTGATTTCTATTCAAGATGTGCAGATGTCCAGTCAAACTCTTTAGAGAAATTCAAAGGAAGCAAAAGTCTACAAAAAGGGTATGGATAGCAATAATTTTTTGTTACTCAGACTGTGATCTGTGAGCCACTCATGGTCCAAACTACATCAGATGTTTTTCTGTGAAATGACTGCAAACAAATTAGAACAGAATGAAAATAAAAATTAGGTGAACTAAAGCAAACAAACAAAGAGTGGTGGGAAAAATGGTACTAAACTAACACTGAAAGGTTTGGCATCATTTCTGCTTCATTGTAAATAAAAAAACATTCCAGCACAGCATGAGTAGACACAATGAGCACTTTATTGCAGAGGGAAAGGGGAAAAGCTTGGAAAAATAAGAAGAGCTCTGAAACTAGAAAAAAAACCCACACTACAGCTGCTGATTTCTAGCAAAGAAATGTTGTGCTCACTCTGGAAAGTGAAGAGTGGTTATTCTTCAGGAAAGAGACTTGGGTCAGCTCTGAACCCTTCCCCGAGTGCCTTCCATGAACTCAAGGCACAATTCTGCTGGGAATATTGGTCTCACATCCTCCTTCCCTCAGAGCTGTGTGTGGCTCTGGCTGCCCCTGCCCTGGGGAGAGGCATTTGGGGTGGCAGGGACCTGCTGTGCTCTGCCCAGGGCATGGAGAGGGGCTCTGGAACCATCCCAGGGCTGTGGCTGCACCGATCCATGCCACACAGTCTGCAGGAGTTCTCCTCTGCTTGCTTTCCCCTGCACTCCTCAGATGGACAGCCTGTAAGGAAGAGAACTTTCTTACTAATAATAGCTTAAATTGTCCTTGTGGGAGTAGAGCAGGCCCATTAACTTCAGTGTAATGGGATAAGGGAATGGAGGCTCAAGCTCAAAACCAAAAAAGATATTAAAATATCTCATTTACTTTTTTCTTTAGTGTTGCTCTTGCACTCTCTGGACTGTGGAAAATCTACTTGATTTTTGTTGCTAATCTGTTTCTAACCAGTTTCACCCAGCTTTCACGAGAGAACCCAGTGGTCACAAAAGCAGAAATGGAATGTTTCAATCCCATGTCAGCAAGTGTAAGTAACTATAATCCTTTTATCTGTAAGACTTTTCCTTCAGAATAATCTTGTTCTTCTATAGGCTGTAATTAATCACAGCCACAAATCTTTTACTTAATGTAGCTTTTTCTTCAGAAAAAAATGTCAGGGTTTTATTGTTTTGAATAATTGCAGGTGATGAGAACACTAAGAAGTGAGAAAGATTGGGAAATTCTTGTTTTCTGAGATACACTAAATGCCTGCCATAGTTTGGAACAGGAAAAAAAAAAGTGAGTATAAAGGAAAAGCAAGAAGAGAAAAAGCAGATTCAGTAAGAGTTCTTTCTGAATTTTTACTGTCAGCAGCCATATGTTTACCAAAAGCATCTGGATCAGGAAAATTACAAAGTGGTGTGTATTTGTGCATGGCATTTTGTTCTGTGAATGAGGTAGAGCACGAGTGTAACAGTTGAAATTTGGGTTAAAAGAAGTGAATATCTTTATTTTTAAGTAGTTTCTCCTCTTTGTACAGACATTTTTGGCAGCACACCTTCTGAAAAACTTGGCAGGAAATATTCAAATCCCCTCCCAAAATCCTGAAACTAAAAATATTTAAGAGAAGTTTCTGGAGTATGACAATGCCCAAAAATCACTCTTTGGAATGAAAGAAGTTGTAAATGTCACTTGATTCCTGGAGATAGGCAATGCTCCATGCACACAGCTATAACTGATTGCTTTCTTATTGTCTGAGAAGGTATTTTAAGCAAATGTCTGGGCATCTTTAGGCAGCCACGCTGTAGAATAAAAGAGTGGTTCATAGTGAATGAAAATGGCTATTTAGCATTAAGAAGAAAAGATCTGTTTTGCTATTTATCCTGTGACGGGGTTGTTTTAAACCAATAAACATGGGAATCAACACTGGTAATGGAGCTAAAGGCTATTAAAACTGGTGCTAGAACTTGTCCCATCAACTCAGCGCTTTTGTAATCCACGGGCTCTAACAGCAGCAATGGGGTTTAGGTGCAGAGCATGCAAATAGTGACACATGTGCTAACCCAAAGCTTTGTAAGCCAGAGGTCTCAAGCGTGTCAGATTTTACAGCCTTGGCCTCTGCTTTGTGATGACCAGTTCTGTTCCACTGAATGCTCCAAATTGCCATTGCTCTACTTATGAACTAAACAGAGACTCGTGCCTGTGTGCTCTGGGGTAGGATTCAGGTTATTATTAAATCTGTCTTCAAGTCTCCTGATTATAAATCTGGGAGCTTCAAAACCCTCAGCAAAAACAGCCTCCTTGCTGAAGCCAGGAGGCACTTCTGCATACCCACAATTTAAAAACATCTTAATGAAGAGATTCTGCCAGCCCAGGGACAAAGGTAAGGTGGGCAGAAGTAAGATGCCTTGCTACTCAGAACATTCATGTAATATTTGGCACAAATCCTTCCTTAGCTGCAGGGGCCACTGCACTGCTACTCTAACCTTCTTCCTAGCATGCAGAAGGCAAAGGTATTGCCACCACCCTGTGTTTCCCTGCTCTGAGATGTTCTTGAGGCATCAATGGAAATACACGTGTCACTTTTTGCTGTCTTACAGCTATGGCACTGTAAAACACTACAAGAAGTGCTGAATTTTCACTTAGCAACAAGTTCAAATCAAGAGAGAAAACCAGAGCAAAAAGTTTAATGCTTAACTGAGTGGTAACGTCCTTAAAATATGTTTTGTGCTTAAAAAGCCCAAGTAATATGTCCACTGTGGCAAAAAGTCCAACAAAATACTTAAGTTTAACATTTCCATCATTTGACTTACACTTTGGTGAAAGACAACTTGAACTAGGGCTTGCAAAAGAATTTACATCAGAAATACTATCTCAGCCACAATGAGAAAGAGGGATGCAGTCAAGAAAGGGGAATATTAAAAATATTCTAGAGATGTCCTCAAATTCAATTAATTATTTGGGATTAAGAATGGAAGGCAGAAGAGCTGAAGAGAATTGTGGGGATATAAAGGGAAATGATGACAGCCAAGTGAAGTTAACAAGCAAGAGGACATTTGGCAGTGGCAGTTAGGTGCTCTTTGGCTAGGACAGAAGAAACAAAAATCTGGCCAGCGCTATCAGCTGGAGCTCCAGAGGATTGGGGAACTGTAGAACTAAGTTTAAGGGATAAAATAATTAAACACAAGGCGATGTGTTTGGATAAATTAACTGATTGCATCAGGACCATGGCAATTACCAACATGAGAAAGGCAGATGTCGTGTTGGATTAACCAGGTGTGGTTTTTCCAGAAGCGTGCCGTTGCCAAGGCACTGATGAGTCCTCATCCAGGAGACTGTCTCCAGCTTTGGCTGTGAGTATTCAGAAAAGCTGATGTCCAACTAGGGCAGATGTAGGTGAAAGCTAGAAGTAGAAACTGTCCTGCAAGATAGTGGAGGGACATAGTTTGAATTACCTCACATGATTATCGTGAGCATGTTTGTGGCCCATAAATGTATGAGGGAAATAAATATCAATGAAAAAGAGATGAGGAACTAAAATAAACTTTTATAAAGCATCCATGAAGAAAGGTAGAATAAGAAGGAGATTTCCTATGGCTGTGATATCCTGTAGCAGCCTTTTGATAGGAGTAGTGGGGGCAAAACCATTTGCTTATTTTCAAGTGGGACTTGATCAGTTTGTGAGTGAGAATATATGGTAAGAATGTCTGAGTTTGAAGAGGACCAAATGTAGTGATCTTTTCATCAGGGTGTTTCTAGATGCACTTCTCTGTTCCAGCTTCACATTGACGAGCTGGGAGGTTGGGAGGTTTGCCTTAATCATAGAAGTAACTCTACTGAAGGGAGAGAGAGGAAGAAAACTGAACTGTTCTGAATCTTTGCCAAGGCTTTGGAGACATTAAAATAGAAACCCAGGAATTTGTCCAAGATTTTATGTGACCTAGTTCAGCAGTTATGGTTCCCTCCCCCAGCACACACATCTTAAAAAAGACATAGTAGAACTGAAAAATAGGAGAGAGGCGAGTGACAGAGCTGATCAAAGGTATGGAACAGCTTTCAGGTGAAGAATAAGTAACTGTACTATGACTCTTTAGCCTCTAGAGGCTTGTCTGAGGACAGACACTTTACAGAGATCTACAAAATCAGGCACAGGGCAGGGTAGTTGCACAGGCAATGTGTGGTCTCTGTGAGTGCAACTGGGGGACATCAAAAGGCAGCATCCAGTGGCAGTTTTGAAAGGCAGGAGGCTGGTGTGGAGCTCCCTTCTGCAGGGTGATGTGGATATGACAGGCTAAGTCCTTTCAATGAAAAGATATCACATCTGGCTGAGTTGCTGAAGCATGAATTGCTGCAGGATGTAAAAGTATTTCTGGGAAGAAGTATGATGCTCTCCACTATCAACCTCTATTTGCCTCTGCCAATGGCAAGATGCCAGGGTTAGATAGAGTTTTGGCCTGATTTAACACAACTGAACAGTTCAGAACTGCTCAGTACTTAAACAGCATGCCATGGGATGTGAGAAGAGAGATCACGTTTGGGATCAGCCCGTGTGCCGTGCAGTGAGCAAACACAGTCCTGGCACGGTCACACAGGACAGACGTCTTGGGCCACACCTGCCTGACTACACTCCACTGTCTCAAGGCCAAGCTTGCCCAAGCCAGCTGGCAGTGGAGACAGAGGGCAGGCAGAGCTGTCAGCTCAGTGCTTTTTAGCAATATAGCCACAGCTGCCGAATGCAAGATATATTCAACAGCTCTTGGCAAATTTTGCTGCTGGAGCACAGCTGAGAACATTTGGAGTGCATCTGCACGAACATTTGCTGAAACACACCTGGGTCTTACTGAGTTTGTAATAGTGACCCCATAAAAGGGCTGTGGGCCTTAGCTTCTAGTAGCTAGTCCGTGTAAGGACAGTTGAGGCTTGTGAGGCATTCATGGCTTCAGAGTTACTCAGTTAACAGGGAGGAGTATGGTAAGATTTATATTACTTGCTTGCCATTCTCAGTGGAGTTAAGCACTACTGGAGTAAGGTAGCAATAAACCAGACATTAAAGTTATGCTAATTGTCAGCATTGTAATCTCTTCTCCAACTCTGTCATCCTTGCTTTGCTCCCCCTCACCTGATTTGCTCTACTACATTATCTTTCAGGGCATTATCCAGCAAGAATAATGGGAAAGAAAAAAATAGGTCTCTAGGACCACACTATAGTACCAGGAGTGCTTCCAAATTTCTGGGTAAGGTACACAAGCTGGCCACAGCCCAGTTTCAGATGAGAGTGAGACTGTGCACATGTCAGGCTTCCCTACACCTCAGCTTTTGCCAAGTACCACCCCAACACATTCTCTAAACAAAAGCTCTCCCCACCCACCCTGTGCCCACCACCCGGGCAGTACCCAGGGGTGTAGATGGAGCCAAAACAC
Organism: Serinus canaria; assembly: GCF_022539315.1. Classification (NCBI taxonomy): domain Eukaryota; kingdom Metazoa; phylum Chordata; class Aves; order Passeriformes; family Fringillidae; genus Serinus; species Serinus canaria. The sequence goes on from NC_066315.1 coordinate 30,786,014, forward strand.
CAAAGCTTAAGCAACCTGATGCCTGTAGGCTATAAAGCTGTTAAACTTTTAACATTTGAATAGCTCCACTAAAGCTAAGAGTTACTCAATGTTTAAACTTAAGCACATGCTTAATTAATTTGCTGGCTTGGGGCCTAAAAGTGCAGTAGCTGTTACCTAAACACCTCACCCACTGCTGCTCTGTGAACTCCCTGCTCTTTTTTGTGGTCTGGGTCTTCTCTTCCCACATGCACAAAACCAAAACATCTACCCCTGCAGCCAGGGTAACCCAGGCTGCCATAACTCTTCTAACAGCTTCTAAGGAGCTGGCTGCTGGGAGTGCATTTAGCCATGCATGACCTTACAACTGTCCCTGGACATTGAAAAGCTCTCCTTTTCTTAGCTGGAGAAATGATAAATTTCATTGACACTTCTCCTCATTCCTACGCCCAACTGGGAGCACTTCAGAATTCAAGCTAATGTTTTTGTTTCAAGGATTTTTCCTTCTTCTTTTTCTTTAATGGACTGCTCTGCTGCAGTAGAAGTTCCCTTACTGTTAGATCCACCATCTCCAACAAGGAAAAAGAGTTCCCTCTAGCCACCAGCTTTTGTAACGACATCCAGCTGCCTCCATCTGCACTTTAAATGTGGGTTTCTGTTTGCCTAGCAGTAAAACTGTAATCTGAACATCAGTGACAAGTCTACTGGAAAGTTATTTAGCTCCTAAATTATTATACTGGTTTTTCAGAGGGAAGGAAAAACAAATTTATCTAGGGGCAGACAAAATGCCAAACTGAGACAAAAAATATTGGCCATAATAATAAACTGAAAATGCTTGGAATAATTTAGAGTAAAATGCTCATTCAAAAATGTTTTCCAGTTTTTGGAGAAAAGCCAGCATAGTCAAATAGGTCTGGGAAAAAATATCCCAAGATTTGAACAAGAAATAATTAGCTGTAATAGAATTCAAAGAATCCTCATTTTAGTTCTTCAGAGTCAGGAACTGAAAATATTTTCATTTCATTTCTACTTATTTTATATGAATCCAAATGTACTTACTTCTGGCATTAAATCTTGCTTAAAATCAACTTTCTCGGACTTATTTGGTGATCAATGCACTCTTTAATCCACACTGAGTTCTAGGAACAAGCTAGAAAGAGCAGATCCACATTCCATGTAAAAATGATGCTGAAATATGTGCGGGTTCTGCCAAACCAATATGACTATAAAAAAATCTCTATCAAGTGGTTGAAGCAGACATGGTGTAGACATCTCACAAACAAACCAATGACCATGTTCAAACACCACTCAGCTGAAGACTATCCATAAGCAATCTAAGAATATTGAGGAAATGAGGGTAGAAGAAGTGATATCAATAGGGGAGTGTGGAGGTAAAATAGAGTAGAAAAATCATTTTAATATAATATTGAATCAATCATTTCAAAGTAAAGTGAAAACTAGAATAATATACAAAGTAAATGATCACAAAAGCTATCGCTTTGAGAGTCTGAGAAAAGACTAGAGAGAGGAAAACCAGAAATGATTGCTACAATAAGGACAGAAAAGCCCAAGAGAAATCAAATCTGACATTAATTGTAGGATTGCACAGGGCTTATTGTAACTATGGAAAGATATACTGCGCTGTGGGTTGCATACTGCTTTCAATATTTACATGATGTTTTTGAAAGTTAACTACTATTTATTATATCATATGAATAAACCAAAAAAGAGAATGTGAGAAAGGAGAATGAGTTCTCAGGACAGTGGAAAATGTGCATCAGTATATGTCGTCATATTGGTCATACTCATTTTCCATAGTAACTGGATTGTCATTAAAGAATAACAAAAATTCCACATGAGATTTAATCTCTGCTGGAAATTTTATGCTGCCCAAAGATGCTGCCTTTGATGCCCAGCTTACAAGGCCCTGGCAACTCTAATGGAGAACACAGAGTTGATGTTTTTTTCATTGGCTCAATTTTTTTTTAGACATTTGTGTTATACATAACAGTGATTTTGTTAGTCAAAGGGGGAACTGACACCATCAGTGCTGAGCACACCATCCCCACTGGTTACTCCACTGCCAGGTCCCTCAGGAAATATAGGGCAGAAATCTCTTCTCCTGATGGTGAGATGGGGCCAATTTTCAATTTTGGGATGTGACACAACCGTGTGTGTTAAACAGTGCAGAAGAGGTCCTACAGCCACCACGCATTACTGTGTCTACTGGCAAAGGGGCCAAGAATGAGAAGTGCAGCAACCATGGCTTGAATTCTCTTAAAGAGTACCTTTGTCAGTGCTCACAAAACCCGTTCCCTAAACTGATGGATGCTGGGTGCTAGGATAATACACCACTCCATGTAGTATTTGATTTCTTTCAACCTATGGGGCTATCTCACTCTTCAGTCTGGCCTAAGAAGGCAGGTTTTTTTACTCTTAAGCCTTTTGAAGGCATTTGTTCAACCAGCACAAGTATTTTCCACTGGGTATCAAACAACCAAACAACTTGCCTTAAAATGGATTTTTATGTCTTGGTCATACATGTCCTTCAGAAACAACCAGATAACAACCCACTGGTAACTCTTTTTCTTGAATATATATTTCCTATGGCCAGGTGTTAAATTTTTATTTATTTATAAAAATTTGATTTTAAAAAGCTGATAAATCTTTGCATATTGTGAGGAAGAAAAAAATGCTCATGAAAATAAGCCATTCATTTAATGTAAACTATTTAATGCAAACTATTTATGTACCATGGTTTGTTACTAACATGGGTATCAAGCAGTGGAGTTAATACTACTGTCTTCTCAAAAAACCCATTTGGTAGATGTAAACTAAATGTTCACTAAATCTTCTTGTGACGCAGGCTTGCTAAAAATGAAAGACCAGCTCCAGTTCCTCCATGGATGTGGATTTCTTTTTGGAGGACTTTCCTTCTTTGAAATACATAGCAGATCATTCATTTTGTGAGACTTGGCAAGATCAGGGCAGAAGTCTGAAAGACTGACAGCAAAAATAAATGAGAAGGGAGTAATTCTCGGGAAAAAATACCTGGCTTGTGTTTGGACCAACAATCGATCTAAAAATGTTATTTGATTTGTGTATGGACCATTTCTATGGCATTTATTTTAAATATTTTCATAAAATGCATTTAAAACAGATTGTGTAAGTTGCAAATAAAGTCAGATTAATGTTTCATTACAAGAAAGGGAAAACTGCAAAAAGCCAATAATGCAGGAAGTTAAATTGTTTAAATTTTAAAAACCTCTAAATCTCTTTGGGAAACTATTTTCATTCCTGCTATTCCTAGCACAATAATGTTACTCAAGCCTCATAAATGCTGGATAAAGTTTCAGTTGATATCTGTGGCAGAAAAATCTTAGATATTAGTTCTTTGATATTCTTATATGTAGGTTCTGGCCAGGACAGAAGCATGCCCTTTGAAGATTGCCATAGAGTTGGTCTCGCTGCAGGAACACCTAACTTTTATGACCTTTTCTACCAAAATTGGACAAGGCTGCTGGACTAGTTCACAAGAGACAGCTCCGGTGTTCATTATTTTATGAAGTGAAATACAAACGATACCTTCAGATGAGCAGCAAAGTTTCAGTCATAGCAGATTCCAAAAAATACTTCCCCCTTTCATGTGCGAGGTTCAAAGCTTTGCAAGTCTGGAAAGCTCGATAGAGGATGGAGAGTTGGCCAGATTCAATTCATTAGAGCACGTCTTAACTGTCAGCTTGTAAAACAAACCCTCTCCTCCACCTCTTCCACCTCCTTCAAAAAACATAATGCAACCCTGACAGAAAGCTGATAACTTCACCATGCAAAAGGAAATCTGAAATCTGCAGACAAGGATTTTACTATGTGCTGAGCCTGGAAAGTGGAAGGAAAATAATGTAGGATTGTCCCCTACACACAGAATTTCAGGTAGAAATCCTCCAGTTCATGACATACTGCTTAAGCAGGGATAGATGGTAGCTTATCTGTCATGGTTTGGCTTGTACAGAGCTATACTGTATAGAAAGGAAGGATTCATTATTTTATATAGCTGCCTACCTCTTTATCTCCCAAAGCACACACAAAAGTGTGAACACATACATGAGATATTTTTTAACACTACTGAGATATTTTTCTTTTATGCATTTCAGACTATTTAGAAGCAAATCCCTATTTTTTAGCCTCTGGATTGCATCTGCTATCTAGAGTTAGTGGTGGTCCTCCAGAGTGAATGGACAGTTAAACTATACAAAATATTGTGTCTTAAATAAATGTCCTAGGCAAACCTATCCTCTTAACAGGCAGCTGGGCAATTCTCAGAAGAGATCCCTGCAGGATATTGGTGTTCCTTCAATCATTTTCTTGATCAAATCCAACCCAAAAGAATGTGTAAGTCCTGTGCCAGCACAATATTTCTCATAATTGGCACACACTTATATGCATGTGGTAGTTGGTGTGCAACATGTATTTATGCCTGAGTGTGAATAAATATATATTACAAACACAAAACAAAATTCTCCACTGGTTAATATCATGCTGCTAGTTTTAGCACAATGTTTACAGTTTCAGATCTCCCAGATCTCACCATGATTAGAACAATTAATTCTATGTACAGTTTACTAGAAAATATTTCAACTATTGACTATTTTCCTTTGACAGTGGTTCCCCTATCCTGATTGCTACAGTCACAGGAATAAATCTTATGGTTCTTTTCACTATTATGCTACAGGAGTAAAGGACAGTTATACAGAAGTAATTTTATTGTTTCTCCAACTATAGAGACTTCCAAACTTCTCAAAGACATTTCTGCTACCCAAGGTCCTGCCTTTCTATGGGTTTATGTGACAGTTGACTTTAATTTTATAAAAACTTTCTGTTGTGTTTTTTTCAATGTTCTATAACCTTGAAATGGTCTCTCTAGAAGTGATTTACCCGTCTAGTAAATGTATATATGTCTGGAATAATGACTTGGTTCTTAAACTTCAGGACTGCACCTGTCTTGACAATATTGTGCATTGTGAGAGATTAGCACTTTGTTTCTTCATAGTATCAAAGCACATTTGCATGCCAGTCCCCTAATCCTGCAGAACTTGAAACACGAGAGATGCAGTGAGCAGAACAGGACTCAAAGACAGAGGATAGGGAGGGAAGAGTAATCTATTCCATCTCACTAAAACAAGTCTTGTACATTTAAACAGCAGCATCTCCTAAAAAAATGGCAGAGGTTAGCCTGAGGGGAAGAGCAAGTGAAGAAAAGAAGAATTAAATTCTCTGTTTTCTTCCAGGTATGTTCACTTTGCAGCTGAAGGAGAATTTTTCCTTGTCCATTCTACACCACAAGGAAAAAAGTTGAGAAAATAGTACAGAAAGTATCAATTCTCCCTAATGATATTAATTCCCTGTTTCTGAAATTCTTGCTTGGGTTGAGACCTTGTTAACAGAATCTGCCTGAATAAGAATGGAGTAACTCAGCTGCTCACAGGAGCTGGTTCACTGTGATAGTGCTCCCATTGCACCATTTTCCTTGTGTAACAGTTCTGTCTGCCTTTGTCAGAACCTGAAACTAGAGCTGCTAAAAAAAAAAAAAAAAAAAAAAGAGAAGGGTGTTTTATTCTATGAAATGCCCCAGAATGACTCTCAAAAGACATGTTTCTTGGCTGTTAGGGTGGCTGCCCATCTGGTTATACTTTTCAAGAAAAATTATGATTGAATATTCCTTCTTATGTGAAACAGAATTGCTAATTCAGAAATATCAGAGTGATCTGGTTTTTGTTCTGTCACAGCCTGGTGTTCAGGTTAGTCTATTAAACTACTTCAGCACTTTATTTCACCTACTTCAAATCTGCTATTCTTTAGCCAGGGTTTGAATACAGCAGTCCTGACTCACACCCCTTGCCATTCCCTCAGAAATCTGTAGTTCAACAATCCACTTAGCATTAAATATAAAACTTTAGGAATAAGCTTTAATGGTCTTGTCCTGCAGAAAATGCACTTACTGAATTTCGAAAAAGTCAGGACCAAAATTGGACCAAGCCTCTCCAGTCCATGGATCCAGGGATCACTTTTCCTCTGACTGCTCTGTGGTTGTGGCACAGCTTCATTGACAGTTTCATCTTTTCCTTTTCTCATTTCTCATGTTAGTCAGTTGCCTGAAGTGTTCATTTTCTTGTTCAGCCACACATGTTCCCATTCTTCCTACTTTTTAAAAGTTTTTCTCCATCTTGCTTTCTTGTGAGAACTTTTGGCTCTTGTTATGTTATATATATGAGATCTTCCATACCATGTACTGAGACCAAAAGGAGGAAATTGTGCTCCATTTACTAAGTAACACCTTGCTTTGTCAGCAATGCTGCTTTAAGAAAGATGTCTGGATTAAGTTACTGTTAAAAGTGACTGGGGGGCCAGACTGCACCTGTGTGTTTTCTTACAGTGGCAGCCTCTTCTTTGCCACCCAAAGTCTGAGAAATTCACATTAACTCACCATTTAGCATTATCTATCTGCTTTTGGTTGATCACCTATTTACCTTTGAGTTTTATAAGTATTCTTACACCAAGTGCTGATTTAGTGCTGAGTGTGGTTAGGATTAAAGGTGCCTGTTCATCATCATTACAGCCTGTGAACCATCTACTCTGATAGAACTCTTTCTGTGTATTCATTAACTCATGCTTGAGAAATGCTTTAGAATTGTTAAGCAGTACATAAATGCTGATTTATTGTTTTCTAAAATGTGCTGTTACTGATCATCCTGTTGAGGTTTGTTGCAGAGCTTTCTGGAGATTGTACTGAATGTACTGTGCTCTTGGCAAATCCATGGGCAGGGACTTCACAGCCCAGAGGAAACAGAGGAGAGCTGAGTAATGATGGCACAAACCTTTTGCATCTTGAGCAGAGATCTCAGCACTCTCTGTGGCCCTTGTCACTCAGAGGATCAGAAGATGAAGAAAGCAGTGTGTTACTGCAGAGGACAGCCTTTCCCTCCTCCCACACTCCTTAGGGAGATGCTGGTACACCTTCAGCCCACCCTGACTGTATTTGGCAATTCAGGATCTCAGCAAATGCTTTGCCATCACGTTTTTCTCTCCTCCTGAGTGCAACAGCAAAGCAGGTTTGGCATCTCCTCCTTACAAGCCTCACTGCTCTCACACATACATCACACAGAGACTCAGATCACTACTTAAGTAGGATTTTTTGGCATCACGTACTGCATGACTCAGCCTGGGTGGCCACCAGATAAAGGAAATGTCTTTTTCTTGTATAACATGGAGTTTTACTGAATTTTTAAGCTGAGTTACCCAGCCAAAGCCCAAAAGAGGTCCTAAATGCTGGCATCTCTGAGGAATGCCAGTTTGTGCTGGTATGGAGCAATTTTCTGCCTTTTGGAGCAGTCTATCCATAATCTAGCAAAACACCTTTAAACCACACTACTAGAACCAGACAAACTTCAGAGACACTGGCATCAAATGGTTAAATAATTTATTACAACACCAGAAACAAAAATAGAAGCACAAAATGGAACCTCAAACTTTGTCTAAAATTTTAGCTTCATTCCTAGCTGCTCACACTGATCTTTCCCCAGGCTGTGCCCCTTTATCTCAGGCAGAAACCAAGCTCACACTTTCATTGTGCTGCTGGAGAGAGAGCTGCCATGTAGCACACCTGAGCCAGCAAAGCTGAGGGACCAATTTGAGAAGCAGTACTAGTGTGGAACAGACCTGTTGCTACATTTTGTCTGCTGTTTGTATGTTAGCTTGTTCATTGAAAGCAAACTTGGAGGAAAACCATTTTCATTTTATTCACCTCTGTTCCTATAAGTATAATTTCATGTAAAGCAACAATACTTTAAATACACTTAAGGGGTAAAAAAGATACAAATATCATTGGCAGGAATAAAAGCTGTATCCCACCTACCAACAGAGGCTCTTCCTGTACCAAAAATGGAGAATAGTGCCTGAAAAGGATTTCAGCTTCACATGCCAGTTGATCTTCCTTTTGGAAAATCCAGTTTCATCAGTGGTCTGTGATACATGTCTCTCTCAGCCTAACTGTGGCATCTAGAAAAGGGTTCCTGTTGCCATACAGACTACTTCAAAATAGGCTGCTCAAAGATTTGTTGATAGAAGAATGCAGAATTATTAATGAAAAGTTTGTCCTGCCTAGCATAACCATTCTGAGCTCATTCAAGCCTAGCCCAGCTATGAATGAGACCCATTCAGTTCAACATAGGAAGGGTTTGCAGGATTCAGATTCCAAGTTTGACACAATTAATAGTGTTTATAAGTTCAGGAATGTTGCTGTTAGGACAGAGTGTATTCAAGACAAGTGATCATATTTCATAGCACACTTAGAGGGTGAAGAGGCACTTGACATAAAACACTCTTGTTTCCATAATTCAAATCATTTGCTTGTTGAAGAAGATTTATATTTTCTTCTGCCTCCTTCCCTCCCTTTTTCTACTAGTTTCCTGTGTAATGTAAATTTTATTTTTTCTCCTATTCCTTGCCTTTGGGAGATCTAAACAAACAAAAATCCTCCCCAAACTGTTATGATGTGAGTTCCAGCAAAACTGAATAGCAGCAAAACCAAAGTATGCTTTTGCATTTAGTGGTTCTGCAGCTGTATGAAACAAACTGTAGCACTGTCATGAATTTCATAAAGTGAAATGAATAGCAATGATTCTGCCTGTTACAGGCATAAACAGAAAGAGGACATTCTGAGAAAAGCACATAAAGCTAGCATATCTTGAAACAAATCAGAAGAAAATAAGGAGGCACTTGAAAAAATGAACAAGGAATTTTTTTAATGCAAATTCTGCAGTCAAAATAACTGTGATATTGACTTTTTTTTTTCACTTACAGAATCCTTTTTTTACCAATCTGGATATGCAACTATATTAGGACTGCTACTGAAATATCATACTGACTTGAGTCCCCTTCAGATCCGGAACATATTAGCAATAAAGCAGGCTCTGCTTCAGGAGAGCACCTATACTTAGTTACCCAAGTTCCACTGAAATTCACATTTAGCCTTAGCTCCTACAGCTGCTACCTCATGTCAGGGACAAAAAAAGATCAAAAAGTTTGATGTGAAGGAGATACTTTTCAATAAAGTGTACTGTACCTCTAAAGCAGGGAAGTAGGGATGTGGAAAATGAAATTTTTTTTTAGGCTATAAAAAGGACAGAAAAGTTATCTCAATTACAGAGAGCCATATAAATGTGATTGATGGAGTGGGATAAAAGCAAGAGAAATGCAGAATCAAGACAGCTTCAGAGTACAGGAATCAGTCTGTCCATCAGTCACTATGTTTACATGCCACCCCCAGTGCTGCTGCAAAGCTTTGGAACAAGAAAATGCTCCATGAAAGACCAATTAGTTGGATATTTAACATGTATGCCAGAAGGAAAACTTGGCCTTGATCGATTAACCTGAAAAGCACATTTATTGTATTGTGGCTTTTCAGCTCCTCAAAGAGGTTCCAGCACTGGCAACACCTTCTGCCAGAGGCCCTCAGGGGCTATTTAAGGGTCTTCTTGAGATAAAAGCCTAGCCTCAAATCAACATGAATTAAAGATTTGAGCAGATATAAAAATAACATCGATGGAACTGAGGCAGTTGCAGAGCCCTAGACCTGGAGTGGAAATGAAGCAGCATGTTCTGAGCACCCAACACACACTGCCTCTGCCCTTCCAGGTGGTAAGGCTTGACTAGTGCTTTTGTTCTTTACCAAACCTGAAAACTGAAGAACAAAAAAAACAAAATCAAAGTTAAAAAAAAAAAACAATGCAAAGTTTAAAAACCAACCAAAGTTTAAAAAACCAACCAAAAACCTAAGCTAACCAACTAGCAACAAAAACCCCACCAAGTCTTCCTGAACAAGGAGCTCCTTTCAGCTGGATATTAATTAGAGAAGCAAATGCTGAATCTCCTGGCCCTCTGCTGAGCTCCTCGCAGTGAAAAGTACAAAGTGAGGGCCTGCTGTGTGGGTAAACTGATGACTCACTTTTAATATCAGGTTGAGCCAGGATCCTGAAGGCTGCCAAGTTAACTCTACAGGGATCCCCACTTCAGCCCACTCACATTTCCTAATAACAGCACAGCATTTCAGCAGGCAGCGCCTAGCGAGGCACTTTGGTTTGTAAACAGAGGCGGTCTCGGAAACAGCGTAGCGCTGTGGTTAGCTGGGAAATGTGGTGAGACAACGAGGTATAATGGCAGCACTGGTATTAAATGGCCAGAGGATATTGCTCAAATTTGCATGTGACAGCGATTAATAAGAGATAATTTTTAATGGTATTTTAAAATTCTGCCCGTGCTTTCTGAAGTCCCGGGAGAGGTATTACTGCCCTTCTTTGAATCACACAGAGAGGAAAAGGCTGCTGGTAAATATATGCAGAAGAACACGTTTTAAAGAATTTTAATTTATCATTAGATGTCCAAAAAATATTTTGTACAAAATAGACTGCTTGTTCCTGTGTTTTGACATAAGAGCTTAAGCCATCATGCTTGCTGGAATAGTTTTAGGGGTTCTTGAGACATTTTACTTCAGGTCCCCGTGTCTTAGCCTGGTAAAATTTAGGATGTGCAGAAACATCCCAGAGTACTGACTCACTCCTGGCAGATTTGCATCTCATTCTATCCTGGCATTAGCTATGACTCATGCACTGTTGCCTTGCAGATCAAAAGATGCATGTTTATTGTCTTGGTCACATGACTGAAAATATATCACTGTGTAAGTTCTGCATAAGGCTTCCTGCTTGAGGACAAACCTCCTTCTGTGCAGACATGAAAAGGCTTCTTAAAAGAGATGTTTGATTTTAAGACTCCATTGCCAAACTGATTGCAAATCCAGCAGTGTGTTCTGAAACGTTAAACAACTCTGTGAAAGACGTTTAACTCCCTACTTCTTACCTTCTTTGCCCACTTGGCTAAGGCTTCAACTTTCTTTGTGGCAAGCTGTCTTCCACATGCCTAACACTTGGCACTCTTTCAGGATTACAGTCTTGTGCCTGTCCCTTATGCACAGCATTATGTGCAGGAGGTTTAAGTCCTGTGGTAGGAAATGAGTGCTTTTCCCTCTCACTAAATCACTTTTACTTCCACTGGGCAGTCACAGAAAGTGAGGAGAAAATCCTAACCAAAGATTATTTTTAAAACTGAACCCGGGTAAACAAAAGGAAAAGTCCTCAGCTGACTGGTGCCAATGCACCCACCTAATCTCCCCCAGCCAAAGCCCTGGGGCAGGAAGCACCCACCACACTCTCAATCCACTGCTGCTTCATGCAGTAGGTTGTCACCCTTAACCTTCCTGCTAGGGTTGTGCTCCATAGTCCTCAGGAGGTGACTTCTCTCCACATGAAGGTCCTGGTTGTGCCTTGCATCATTCATAAACCATGATTTTTCTTCTGATGCCTGTAATGGTACAATATGATATAAGGCTTTTTCAAACTTTATTCAGAGTTCAAGCAGAGAACCGATTTTAAATTACCTTAAAGAAGGCAACAGTAAAAAGAAAACTTGTAGTGATTCCTAACTGCTGGGTGTAGCAGCTCTTAGAGATCTTGATGATGAAATACATCCGCGTGTGTGTGTGAGCCAGTTGTTTTGGCATGTAGCCATTAGCCAAAAGCCCTTTGGGAAGGGGGGAAGAAGCCACCAATTGTTTCAAAGGAAATAGTATTAAAACAGTATGTAAGTCACAGAATCATAGAATCAGCTCCGTTGGAAAACACCTCTGAGGTCATCAAGTCCAACCTATGAATGCCACCTTGTCAACTGCACTATAGCACTCAGTGCCACATCCAGTCTTTCCTTCAACACCTCCAGGGACAGTGACCCCACCATCTCCATGGGCAGTCCATTCCAATGGTTTGTCACCCTTTCTGTGAAGAAATTCTTCTGAATGTTCAACCAAACCCTCCTCTGGTGCAGCTTAACACCGTGTTCTCTAGTCTTGTTGCTGGTTGCCTAAAGAGGCCAACCCCCACCTGGCTCCAACCTCCTTTCAGGCACTTGCACAGAATGATGAGATCTCCCCTGAGCCTCCTCTTCTCCAGGCAGAACACCTGCAGCTCACTCAGCTGCTCCTCACAGGACTTGTGTCCCAGACCTTTCACCAGCCTTGTTGCCCTTCTCTGGACAAGTCACTGTGGCATTTGCAGCTCCTGAGTTTCTGGTTGATTCTTGAATCCTATTGATTCTTCCTGCTCCATTTTATTTCTAAATGGAGTATCTTCTAAATTTTAAATATTTTGTGAACAATCTCTACAAATTCTTTTTCTCTGATATGGCCCAAAATTGCAAGAACTTCAACAGGATTTTGGTGCAGGAAGTGCAGAATTTGTCCCAAAACTTATCAAAGCAGTAGCAAAAATTGCCCTTTCCCTATGTATGTATATTTGGCATAATGTCCGTTGCACTGAAGGCTGTGCAGAAACAGTGGTTTAATTTTAATAGGTCACCACACCTTTTGGCAGCACTAACTGTAAATGACCTTTGTGTTTTCAGTCCATTGAAATGAGTTCCCTGAAATGTGTTCATTTTTCATGGCAGTGATATCTTTCCACTGATATAGAAACAGACTGACACAGCGTGGATATAGCCTGATCTATTCTGGTTTGATGAGAAAGTGCCAAAGCTAAGTCATCCCCAGCCTTCATAGCAATTAAACCTGGCACAGTAACATTATTCTCTTGCTGCTGGAACTGATCCTGATGGCATTGATGTGACTGTTTCTCATTTCAGTATTTTGTACTTGATAATCTTCTCAGAAGACAACATTAGGGGCACAGATTTTTTTTTAGCAGGTTCTTAAACTTAGGCCCATGTTAAAAAATATCAATGAGCCTTCTATGGAAATAGATGTCTCAGGACATTCAGGATAGTAATGAGAGTCAGAGACAAGCATGAAAGAGCCTGTGGATGAGAAGTGGGAATGAGATTTACTGCACCATTTTAATCTGTTTGATGAACACCACAGGGATAAAGTTACAACCTTTTGTAATGCCCATGAGAACACAGGGACTCCATAGTGCATTGTGAGCACAAGGGAACACAAAAATGCAGCAAGAAATTTTCTTGTCCTATTGCATTTGAAGAACAGAAGCTTTTAACAGTTGTGGGGGTTTTTTTGGTTCTCATCCCAAGTAAAAAACAACCCAAAACACCTTTCCCCTCCAAAATATCCATGAGTCTGAAAGGCAGAGAACTCACCTGAGATACATAAGGAAGAAATGTCAGTGCCAGTACAGCTTATTACCAAGGCTCTTGCCTTGGCAAGAAATAGACAATTTTCTGGAACCACAGCCTCTCTCCAGGAGCTGGGACAATTTATAACATCATCTCCTTTTCTGCAAATTTTGGGTGTTTTAGTATCAACAAATTTTCTTCCAGTGCTTGGCTCAAGTGAAAAGACACTGGTGCACTGACATCAGGGAGTTTGCGTTGCTTGTGTCCGCTGTGAGCTCAGCACTAGCTGGGAGGTTTCTGTGAGGTCCTTCACAATGTAGAATTCCATTTACTTTTTATCCACAAAAAATTAGCAAGTTCTAAGTTCCAGATGCTGGATTGGTTTACAGATTTTACTTTATTTGACAGACTGCTTTAAAATTGCAGTAGTGACATGTAGAGTTATTTTAGCCTCTGAGAGATTAAACAAGATCAGGCCTGCCAGGTCTCTAGAGAAACCCATGGGGCAATAAGAAGTGCAGATTCAGCAAAGCTCTGTCCTTTCTGTAGCCCTAGTTCTGCAAAATAAATGTATATATGAGCACTTCAAACTAATTGTGGATACTGAATTACAAAGATTACAGATATATTTGAAATATATCTTGCTTTTCATCCTAGACAGATGGCAGAGTGGCAGGGACTCCTTGTCTACAGATGTTACTAATTATCATAATTTACATGAAAGATGCTCAGATACTTTGGTAATGAGCAGTAGGTAGGTTAAAAGGGTAAGAGCTACTCAATTTTTCTAATGAACATTTCTGATTGGATACTACTGCATCAATAAAAAATTATCAGCACCTGCTAAGAGACCTGATATAGCAATATCCCAGTATGACTGATGTTCATTCCCTGCTTGTTGTGCCTGTTCATGGACTGAGCAGTCCATGAATGCTGGTGCCTGTTACTGCCAAAGCCAGATAACACAAATCCTTTGCTACTTCATAAGATGTTCTGATGAGGATTCTGGGACTCAGGAGGACCTCACCTATTACTCCAGTATAGGATTTCATGTCTAGTGAATTTTAAGGTCAGAAGAAAGAGTTTCAAAGAGCACACCCACTTCTCTCTGCAGGTGTCAACATCATTTTGCTAATCTAATTAACATCCAGGACAATTTAAACAATACATTGACTCAGCTGCTCTTGGAGCCCCATGGCATTTAAGTTAAGTTACTTTCCAACACTGCTGTAAATCAAAAGAGAAAGGCTAAGGTCGCTGTGTTTGCTGTATGTTTCAGTTTGGGACCCTGATTGCTTTACCAACTGCTCACTGATGTTTTCATTGCTTGCTAAGGAGTACTTCATTTCTTGCTACAAAATTTTCATTTGTATCCTCACCTGACATGCAAGGTAGCCTTTAACTTGAATATAGTATGCTTAAATTTAAGAAACAAGAAACAATTCAGGGAAATTATTTGCAAAGGACAAAGCATACAGCAAAGATTTGACATAAGCAGTAGAAAACCATGTAATTCTTTGGTGTTTTGCTTTTAAGGTTTCTATTCCATCTGGGCACAATTCCCATTCTTACAGGGAGCAATATAGACATACTGTTTGAGAGAAAAGTAAAAACTTGGACAGAATCTTCAAGAACGATTTCTGTGGAGAGAGCAGCCCAGCAAAACAAAGCGATGGATAAAGAGTGGAACAAAATGTTATTGGCTTGGACTGGCAGATGGAAAGGGAAAAGCAGCAGAAGGGAGCAGACAGACCCAGGGCAGGATCAGTCCACAGGACAGATGTCCATCACTGACCTAGCTGGGACAGCTTCTCTGCTCTGGGCTGGGGCTGTTCCCATGGGGAATCAGAGGCAGAGCAGTATGGGGATCTCTGACATGGAGTTTCAAGCAGGTCTTGGTTATGATGCACTCTGTATTCAAATCAAAACCTTTCCTTGTGCTGAGTAAGTGTCTGGGAAGAATCAGCTCCCAGCTGTGCAAATTTTGTCACAATGCAATTTCTAAATCAACATTAAAAATGCCAGTGAAAAACTATTTTCATCCACAGTATATATTTCAATTTCCCAGTTAGCAGACCCTTAATATTTTATACCACTATTTAAGTAGTTTTTGCTGTCTTATTTTTGTTCTGCCTTTCATATAATACTATGTATACAATTCTGTTAAATATGAAGAAAACCAAGTAGTATAATTAGAAGTCAATGCAAGGTGAAAGTATTGATAAGACTTGCTTAAGTCTTCTATTCAAAGAGTTTTTTTTCTTGAACAGTATTTACTTATTTATAGGCAAGACTGTTAGAACTGGTAAAACTTAAGGAGATTAAGAAAAGAAAGGATTTGGTGTGATCCTGTGAGTTTAGACACACAGATGCTAAATTTTCTTCCACTAACAAAATGCTGCATAAGAAGAAAAAAGTCTTGCAATGAAATCAAATATATTTATATTTAATATTTGGTCCTCCCCGTGGTTTTTTTCCCAATATTTTGCAGATGTCAACACCTATAAAATACAGCCTCTGCATCTGATATCCATTGTGCAAATACCTTTTAAAATACCTTTCTGAGACACTTTCACTTCAGCCGAGTAATCTTCAATTTTGTCAATCTTCTGTGTGGTCGTTTGCATTTATAAATTTTCCTAAATGCTCCTAAAGTCCTCAGTGATATTTTTTACTACTTCAGGTTTTTTAGTTTATGTCTGGCAATAACCCCTATGCTTGCATGCTTACATATACTGTCCCATTGTCTCGACTGGGAGTTGTATACAGATTTTGCAGGGTGAACACACTATTTATTTCTATATTAATTAATAATCTTTTCCTTGAATGGATCCCATACTGAAAATATTATTTGTGACCTAAATCAAGGCTGCAGCCAATATTTTACATGGTCATATATTTCAGACATGGAATAGATTTTACTTTAAAGGTTCACAAATCATTCTTGAATTTAGAAGGGTAAAGACAACATAGGACTCAAGAATAATGTTAATCTGGGTTTGAGATGACTCTGAGAAGCTTCTGCTGCTATAATGTAAGCAGGAGTCAAAGAATCATAAAACCATGAAGGCTGAAAAAGCCTCAAAGATTGTTGACTCCAAGCATTATGTCCTGAATTTGAAAAGCCTCCAGCACCATGCGAGTGTAATTCTGATTAGGATTGGAGGTTGTACTGTAACATACTTTTATTTTTGTCCTCAGTGTGTAAATGGATTTTCCTAACTGTAAAATCTAGTTCAGTGATTGAGCTAGTCAAGTTCAACTTGACTGCCTTGAGTTTTTTTGTTATTTAAACATACATATATTATAATTCTTGGGCATATCTGTTCTGTATGTCTAGTTATTAATTTCTAATTTTCATAGAATCTATCAAATTGTAAATAGACATTAGATGTAATTTTTTTAAACCTCTCTGTCCAAACAGATCATAATTCAGTGGATAACATGTGGGTTTTAATTGGACAAAGAAGAACTGAGATTGGGGTGTTACAGCTGCAGTGACCTGTACAGTGGCCCGGTGCCACCCAGGAGGATTGTCAAAAAAATGACATTTCAGCATATTCTTAATTTTCAAAAATCTCCATAAAACTTTCCATGGCTAGCTGCAACTGCAAGCCCATCATAGATACAGCTGTGGGATGAATGGGATCTACCACTGCCTCCTTCTCTTAATCTCCAGGGGATTTCTACTCACAGTCTGACTAGCTTACCCTGTTTCATCACAAAGCAGTTTAGTTAGTGGTAGAACTGTGAGATGACAGGGTTGCACTGGCTGCTCTTCCAGCCAAGCCTCTGGGAGCTGGAGGGGCTGTGGCAGAGCTCTGGCAGAGTGACCTACAGGCTTGAGGCTCCTGCTGGACTCCTACCACTTGCCATCCTCCAAGGGCTCTGATGGAAAACCACAGCTCAGTCCTTTGGGCTCATAGCTAGACACAACCAACTTGAGAGAGTAAAAGACAGGATGGAAAAAGGCAGCCAAAGCATCAGGATAAACCTCTGTCCTGACTACTGGTTCTGGAATAATACCTTACCTGAAATACATATTCCCCAGTTTCTCCTCCAGTTTCTGGAAGTGATGGTTATTTCAGAAGAAATCAGTAAATGTCAGTGTGCATAAAATATGGGGCAGATCAAATAAAGGTATTTCAGTATTAAAAGCCATTAATTTTGTTCAACATACATTTGAATTACAATATTATTAAATTCCATTAAGCTAAAATGATATATTTAACTCAGAATTCAGAGTGCTAATTTCATAGACCCCTCCAAGGTGTTCCTGCAAAGGTGTTAGGGGTAATTAACTGCCATTTTCTCAGTAATTCAGAATCTGCAATCAATCAAAATGCAGGGCCTGAGTGATTGTAGAAAACAGTAACACTTAGTTTATTATGTAGTACATTTTCATTCTGATTGTTTTATGATGGGATCAGCTACACTTTTTCCTCTGAATTTATTATGCCTACCCTTCAGCCAATTAGTTTTTCTCACTTTACTCTAACCTAAAACCTGGTGAGTTTGTTATATATATGTGCAAGTTTGCCTGTCAGTTATATTGGTCATAGACCTGCAGGACTGTGTATGTTTAAACAATTAGGAACCCAGTATTATCCAGAAAAATGGCAACTTTGCTTTCCTAAAGCAGTGTTTCTTCTTTAAAATATATGAAGGGAAAGAGGAGAGCAATGGGAAGGCAATTTCCCATAGCTACAAGTGCCTGGCACAGAGGGATGCCCAGGTACCAGCTGGGGAGTCCTGCTCTCCAGCTGCTGGCTGTGGTACCTGGATGGGCTGTGCCTCCAGACTGGGCAAGCACTGCCAAGTCAGTTGTCACCAAGGCATTGTGATAATGATGAAGCAGAGATATTTGATCTTCATATTCAAAATCAAGCATAGAGGTATATTCCCTACTGAAGTTCTCATTTACTTTTGGAACTCAATCCTGGTGCTTTGGCACATGTTAACTTTAAAGCTAGTCTCACAGGGATGGAGATTTTAAAATTATAGCTAGTTAAGTGGGTAGTTTGCTGAATGTTACTGGTGTGGATAACAGTAGCAGGCCTCCAAGATGGCCTGATGGGAAAGTATAATTGACTTAGTCCATTTTTGTTTCCTAGCCATTTAAACCTGCATCTGGAAATCCTTCTCTAATTTCACAGCTGTGGTGTTGAAACATATGGGGTTGCAGTGGAGTTTAATCAGTACTATAAAAAAAGATGGAAACTCTGAAGCAAACCAAACTTTCTCAAGAAATTTTACCAATGTGAAGCCATAAGAAGGACAATACTGAAAGACTCCTGCTGTTCCTGAGAGTGTTGGTAGAAATTATTGTCCCAGTGTGATAATGCTGACTGGACATTGTGCAGTATTGTTCAACCAAAGCACTGCAAACACCTTTACTAGGACATTATTTAATATAGGTACAATTTTAAAATCTTGCTACCTTATTTTACTAACTCCAACACTCTGGGTGCCTATAAGCCCAGCACTCAAAAGTAGCTCTCAGGTGGAGCCTGTGCTTTTATTCTGTCACTGAAACACGGTGTGCCCTGTGGGAATGCATTCAGAAGTCCTTACCTAGGCAGGACTGGGCATTGTGTCTGATTTCCCACGGGCAGGTTGGCACATTTGGCAGATCTATAGAAAGGTCCTTTATGGTTAATCTCTACTATACTGGCAGCTGCTGCTGCCCTCTACTGAGAGCAGAGAACACGAGGCTGAAGGATGGGGTTTGTCTAACTCCCACCACAATTATTTTCCCCTATTGATCTATAGTGGACAAAAAGACATTTTTAATGGGGTCACAGTCTAGATCAAGATAATGACACAAAGTACTGACAGGTGGGAGACTCAATATGTCTCCAAAGTTTTTTGTATGCAGGTTTTGCATACAAAGAAGTTGTCCCATCAGCTAATGCCAAAGAACATGGAGGCAGAGGTTATTGAGATTTTAGATTGCATCATTAAATGTGGGATACACAAAAAACCCTGAGATGACCAAAAGAAACCCCTTGACTTGAAGCAACTGATGTTTTAAAAGTCAGCTATATTACTTCTTGACTCAAGTATCCTATTTGAATCTGAATAATCCTAATGATCTCACAAAGTATCTGAGAGCACAGAGTTTGGCAAGATAAATTGAATTTTTATTTCCTAGAACGCTTAAAGAGACATGATATTCAAAGAAGTGACACAAAATTGAGATTTTACAGTGTTCTAGGTACATGTTAGATAAACATGACAAGTAGCAGTTTTACCCTTGTGATGGTTGCAGTGATGTAGTGAAAAAATGACAAGTGGTATTTCAGTCTCTCTGTCATAGCACCCCACAGCCCTATTGGGTTTTTTCCCCTTGCCAACATATATTTCTCTTTCTTGGATCCAAAAATATAAGATTATAGAAAGAAATGAATAGAGGTCTTGTATTTCCTTTAGGATGAAAGAGAAGCAAATAGGGAAGTGGAATAATAAAGAAATTTTGAGAAAATGATGTAAGGAACAGATGTTGCTGTTTATTTTTATTTCTCTCTCCCCCTCCCTATGATTACAATAAATTATCTCTTTTTGCAATGATTAGGGAAGAAGGGGATTTCACCAAGGTTAGACAGAAGCATCAGATAAAACTGACTATAACCCCACTTAAATCCTCTATTCAACATTACTCCAAGGTGGAATTAAAGCTACTATGTAATCTGGTACTTTAAATGAGTGAAGGTATCAGAGAATGTCTCTGTCTTTAGACACACTTCAGGAAAAAATGAAAAGAGTTTTCTATCTGGTTTTTGAATTCCAGTCTGAAGTAACTGTATCATCACATAATTGCCTATTTTACGTTGGTTAAAACATGAGAAATAGGAAAGGCAAGTAAGGATTCAGAGATGTCAAAAGAGGTCATGTCAAAAAATCCAGGGCTATTCCACATACTGTGCAACTGACAGTAGAGAAGACATTTATATTGTTGAAGAGAAGGTTAGTTTGTCTGAACCATTCATAACTCTTTAAGAGTTATACCAAAGAAACAATTTAGTTAGCTGCATTTTTCACTGTTCATCCTGTTTGCCTGCTTTTTTCATATTTGAACTTTGAAAATTAAACCAGACATTTTTACAGCAGACTTTTAGCCCTTTGCTCCAAGTGTGTCTGCAATTTTCCAAAGTTTAGAAAAAGATCCCAATCCACTGCTACTTGCAACAAACCCCTTAAGAATTCTAGGCTAAATAAAAGTATTGCTAATCATATTTATGTTATCTTCTAATATAAGCATAGGGATCAAATGGATAGCAAAAAATAAAAAATACTAGGCAAAAAGCTCTGTGTTAACATGATTATGACAAATTGTTTTCCATCTTCAGTAACATTAACTTCTATGATAAATACACTGGCTCATTAAGAGTTTCCACTTCGGAAACCCTGCTGTCTTAGAATCCAAATATATTGTGGTTTTGTTTGGGGGGTTTTACTTTCTTTTTTTAATTTTTTTTTTCTTTGTAGTCAGACAATTCATGTTATTTCTCTGCCCTGCAGAGGAAAACCATGAAGTTTCAGCAAGGTAATTGAGAGAAGACGTTCAGATGTTGGAAAGCCAACAAGGTCTAAAAAAAAAAAGGAATTAAACCCAAAATTATTGGAGCATCTCCACCTAGCCTGAATCACTTGGAAAATCTTAAACAGGGCCAAAATGTGTGTGAATTGTCACAAGCCATGCAAATACATCTTTTAAGAGGTATTGCTAAGTTTCCTTTTAATTTACGAACTATTACTTCTCACAAAACCATAGGACAAATGGCTTTTTACTTTCTCCTCCCATAAAACCATACAGAGCTTTTTGCCAGGCTAGTAACCATTAGCAAAAATGTTAGTGTTGGTTTTGTATTGTAGGAATCTATCTCCTGGGATATAGATACAGTAGCATGATTTAAAGCTTGCTGCAATTTTAATAGAATGTGTACATTCTTTCTGCACTCAAATGGTTTTTTGTATTATACTTTCTTCTATTAAAAAAATGACACATATGAAACTGTACTTAGAATCCTAAATAAGATATGAGCACTTCATTATACAATTCTCATATTTAAGGAACGATTTCCTTTAAAGTGCTTCAAGCTGAAACTTGACACACAAAGTTCTAATTGGGGAAAGGCTGGGATGCAGAATGGTCTTACAAAGTCTCACATAAATTAGTCTTGTCATTTTTTAATTATTTTTTAAATTTTATTTTTTACAGAAGAGCTCGGCATCCGTTTTAGTACCATTTCTTGTTCTCTTAATATTTGCCAAGTCTTAAATAGAAATAAGTTATTTTTCTGAGTTGTTTTCACAGTATTTTATGGTCAGTTTAAATCATTTCACCTTAAATAGAAAGTTTACCGAGTCACAAATCCTTCTTAGTACTTGCTTTTCTTCTCTCAGAACATGCATAGTGATGAACATTTCAAACTAATTTAGTGATGCAAAAAATACCAAACTGTCAGATGTAGAAACTAAAATAGTGTGTTTGTGCTGAGGATATTTTATTTTATTTTATTTTATTTTATTTTATTTTATTTTATTTTATTTTATTTTATTTTATTTTATTTTATTTTATTTTATTTTATTTTATTTTATTTTATTTTATTTTATTTTATTTTTAAAATTGCAGTTGGAGGCTTCTCCAGTGTTGTGCACCACAAAGGCCTATAACTTTGACAGATGTGGGAGCTGGTGACAGGGATGAGGCTGGTAATGGGAGCATGCTGGCTCATCTGTGCAGCATAAAATGCGACCTGGAACACAGCACTTTATTTTTAGGATGTCTAGGATACTTCTCTACCTCTCATCAGACTCTCCAAAATTTTGCTAAAAGCAAAGGAAAACACACTGGGGTAAAAGAATGTTTGATAGAGACTCGTTGCCAATATACAGCAAAAATGTCAACTTACTTGCCTGTGATTAAACACAGGGTGAGCTACTGTTGAGACCTCTTAGCCAGAAACTGTCCAAAAAATTGCTCCACTGTAAATCTAATTATTCAGTTATTTTCACAAAAGCAAAATAGTAGGATATGAATTTTCCCTGGGTAAGGACAGCAACTTCTGTTCATTTCTTGCCAGTTCAGTAAAGTATATAAACCTTACTTCACCAATCTCCTCATGATTTATTTTTCCTTTATTGGGTTATGAAGGCATTAATCTCTGTGTTCTAAATATCTACATCCAAGATCACTAGCAATGGACAGATTTCCACAGATACGTTTAAGACAAAGGATGGACCTAATTCTTCAACTGGGCTTGTATTCATTTTAACTGTAGCTTGTTATTGTTTTTCATTACAAACAGTAATGTTTTTTCATTGCATTACAGTACAGAAAGAGCAGACTGTTCCATTTCTGGGGCAAATACCTACACTCTCAGTAACAACCACTAGAATTATGTGAATTAGAAAATACGTGCCAATATACCTTAAGACCGCTGTTTTTATTTTTCATTAAATTTATATTCTCTTGCCAGAAGCATTTTCTTGATAAAAATAATTCAAATCCTTTTGGGGGTTCTTTTTTTAATATGATATTTTTAGATTTAATATCTGCTACAGTCTGTTCAATGTCACTGTTAGTACAGGAATATGGCTATAACATTCTTGCATGTGAAACTGTACATCAGGCACATTTTAACAGATTTATGTCATCAACCCCTACACAGTATTATTCATTCTTCAAGGTCATTTTTAGCTACCAAAGTAAGAGCCTTCGTAAAATTTCCAAGGCATCTTTCAAGCCTGGCCACTTGCAAGTTTTCAGGTGCTGGGAAAAAAATAAAAGAAGAAGCTGAGGAATTCACAAAATCAGTTTCTTGGCAAAGTGTCCTTAAAGGTCTGTGATGGGAGACCAACCATTCATCAGCATCCATGCAAGCTGTCTCTGCTATGAAAACCAGGGCACCTTTAAAGGAAAAACAAACAGATTTATCAGTCTGATTGCAATTTTATGAAGTACAATTTTGAAAGGCTTCCTCTGTCTGTTTCAGACACTGACAAGATAAACTAGACGTGGCTAAGGTGGAATGTGTCACTTCTGTCAGGTGCTATGATAAGTATGAAAAGCCAGGTATGCTTCACACATGGACTCCAAATAAATTTCAGACAAGGTTTATGTTCCTTTATTTTGTTTTCCATGTTTCATCACTGCTGAAGCAAATCAAAGACACCAGATTTGGGGATGTTTACTACCACACCAAATAGCTGAGGCCTGCAAGTATGGAAAATCACATCAAACTATTGGGTTTATTAAAAACCATGCTGACATTTAGCAAAAATTTTTTAGATTATAATTGCTTGAGAGTTATTCTGCTTGCTTTACATTCTGGAGAGCTTGGTAACAGGACAATGCTGGTTTCTGGGTCAAATTCAACTACCAAGGCTGTGCAGGGACAAGAGGGAGCCTGGAGAACAATTACACACTAGATTTTTGCTAGCATGTAGGTACCAAATTCAAGAGCTGATAAAAGCTCACAATGCTTTTTAAAAGCTTAACTACATGAAGTTTAGGATGATTTTTTTCATAAAGAAACCTTGCAGAGATTGTAATTTATATGTTCTTTAAGAATATGGAATGGAAATGTTACATGTGAGGATGTCTGCAATGAAATCCTTTTTCTCCTGCTTCTTCCTCTCCTACATTTTGCTCCCAGAAGCCCTTTAGCTTGAAAGAGACAAAAAAAATATCACAATAAATAGAACTTCTGATACTGGAGTAGTTTCCTGAACAACATACATGGGCAAAACAGAGGCTGATATGAGACAGACCACATATGATTCCCTCATTGCTACAACAGTTTGCATCCCACAAGTGTTTTTAAGCTTCCTTTATTAACTCATTGCTAATTTAAGTCCCTGTCACACCCAGCAGCTATGCAGGTAATCATAACTTATGTTTTTTAGATCTGAATAAAGACAGAAAATGAGAATTAAAAAAAAAAGAAATAGAAAAGTGTGAAATTAATTGAGGAACAAACCTCAAAATATTTAGGGGGAAGTGCAATTAAAAGAGAAAACCTGATACAAGAAAGTTGTAACTGATCAAGCTGTAAGGTGAAAATATTAAAGGTGAAAGAGTTTACTGTGATTTGTTTTCTAGGTTCATCTCTTTGTACTCTGTTTACTTGTCCCATGCTCCTCTGAGGTAATTCATGTAACTGAGCTTTGAATGTTTGCCTCACTTTAAAAAAAAGCCCAAATCAATGCCTTTGCTTTGATGTGCTGGCTGTCCTCACTGCAGGACTGGCAGGCATCCCATAAACCTGTCCTGATACTCAGACTGCCTTAGAGACAGGACATGGGCTGCACAGGAGCTTGCTGTGGACCCTCTGTTCAGTCACCATCACTGACACCCACTCTGTTTGAACTGTGCTGATATCAAATATGGATTATTTCCACTGTTTAACCCTTCCTTCATAGCAGCCAGTGTTACATGAAGATGCAGTGCTCAGTGGGTTTTACTGCCTGAGGCACAAATAACTGGCTTGATCCTGGAGGGTCAAAATAACACCCAATGAAATATGAATGAAGAACTAAGACCAGAACACAGTAGGGCAGGGGAAGGAGGAATAAAGTTCTTGGTCAGGATTTTTGTGCTGAGCTTATTAACAGCTTGATACTCCTGATTAAAAAATCATAAAGGGGAATAAAGATATTCTCTAGTACTCAGAAGAAAGAAAAGACTTGATTTCATTCTGCTACCCAGCCAACATCTTCAAATAGGGTGCCATAAAAGAGTGACCTTCTAAGGTCTCCATCTGCCCACAATAAAACATACCTTCCCTGTAACAGAGCAGTTGACTGTGTTGGTACTTTATAATGAAGATCATGGACATTTCTCCCTATCTGCTGGATCTTCAGGTGTGAAATCTTGGTTTTGACCTCAGGATTTTCTATTTATGTTCTTGTGATATTAAACAGCACCACTTTTATTCATACATGACTAGTTAAATGGATTGGAGAATGAAAAAAAAGGGCTTTTTTCTGTAAATAATTAGTTATGAAAAGAAACAGGAAAAGCAGAAGATTGGTAGATTTAAACCTTAAACAGAGAAAATTAAAATGGCTTCTCTTATGAAAAAGTTGGCACTCAGAACTAGGGAAAAAACCTGAAATATTTAAGAGAACCTTTCTCAGTTATGCACACTGATAAAAAACCCTTTAAGCCTAAAAAGAAGAAATTAAAATAAGATGGATTCAATGAGCTCTATTTCCACCTCTGGTGACTGACTGAACACCTTATGTCTATTTTCCATTACTGAAAGGACTGTTAAGGAGACAGTAGTGAAGAGATCAAAGATAAGAGGCAATCTGATGCTCATAGATAAAAATAAACAATAAAAATGTACCTTCTGGGACCATGGGGTTGATATCAGTAGCCCCACTACCCTGTGCAAAAATTCTATTGATTTGATCAAGGCTAGACTTTAAACCTTGGCTTTTAAAAGGTAGAAATTATTTTAAAGGAATAACATGGGCATTGTGCCAAATGCACACTAAATACAGAGGGGGATTCCCATTTAACTTCTGCTTCAGCTGCAGAAAGCAGGCATTTGTGATTCAAAAAATAAAGGAGGTTTGTCATCCTTGAAGATTGGAAGGAACAGGATTTATTTGTTGGGCTCATGTTGAGAAAGATGGTGACAAAAAGAGCACCTAGTGAATGGGACCCAAAATGAGATTTGGGGATTCTGTTTCCTCCTGAAGCACAGACAATCCAATAAACAGAAAGCTGAGAAACAGTTCTAGGGTAAAGCCATCATCCTAATACAATGATCAATTAAAGCATACTGTGCTCTAAGCAGCAAATTTAAAACTGGATAATAGGGGGAAAAAAACTAACCAAAAAACCTTGTCAAATCCTTCTTAAGGGAAATCACTCACTGACCCAAATCTGCATGAGACTCACAAAGGGACCAAGGTGCTCTCTCCTTGCTCCCAGTATGCCTGTGCATATGTCTCTCTCTCTCTCGCTCTGAAAATCTGCCTTTGCCTTGGTCTAGATAAGAAATGTCCTTAAAATTCTCAATATTCCAAACAATCATTTTTGCCTTAAGCAACAATTCATTCCTGTGTCAGGAGTACCTACTAATGATTGGAAGATGATGAAATTTCGTTTATGTTCCCGAGATGTTCATGTTTTGGCTGATATGAAGAAGGACATCCAAGGGCCAGTTCTTCTCTCCATCCATGACAGTTATTTCTTTTCTTTGGAGCTGTTCCAGAATTTTAATTAAACAGGAATATACTCAGCTGCTGGGTAGCAGCTTCTAACAGCTCCAATCATACTTTGAATGGAGCCAGTGCATATGTGTACACCTCCAGCCCCTGCAAAGGAAAGTGGGGGGCTTAGGCTGGGTGGGGGCAGCAGCTCACCCTGACAGTCCCCTGATCCTCCACAGCAGGATCCAGCTGGTGGAGCATGTGGCAGAACCCCTGGCACATCCATAAATTACTTCCAGTGTGTATGACTATGATTAGCTGTTTGACTTCTTGTTAAGCAACACTTCCAATATCTGTAGGCACACAGTAAGCAGTTTGGAACTGCTGATTGCTCTCTGATTTACGAGGGCTGGTGGAGAAGGATGAAGAGAGACATAAGTCTCATTTCACTGCAGTTTGGGAATCGGAAGCAAAATGTAGCTGACAAGAAAACCAGACAGAAATTTAGTTGTCAGCCCACAATACACACTTTTCACTCTTTTGGGGCTTGCCTTTTACTCTCTTTCACTCTTTTTTCTTAAGTAATTAACCCACTATTTATGTTACAAATTTCAGCTAAAAATTAGAGTATCAATATAGGGGAAAAAACTTTCCCAATAGCATTTATACAATATCCCATCCAGACTAAGCAACACCAATACTGATAAATGTAAATTCAAAACACAGTTCAGATTCATGAGATTTCCAGACCAAACAAGGTTAAATGTACTTGGAAGAAGTTCAGCTACAGATCTGCACTTTTGGACACATGTCCCTTCATAACTTCCCAACTTTTGGACACTTGCTCATCATTTCATTCTCAAATGATGTTTCCAGATCAACAAACTTATCCTTCCCTGGGATCAGTCATTTCCTTAGTGTTGCCTTTTAGAAAGCAACCCTTTTACTGTCTGTTTTATGACACTAGTAACACTCTGTGCTCCAGCTCTGTATTAATCTTCTGAGAATGTTATTTATTTTACAGTATTGGCACAGCAGGAGACTTTCCTCTGCTTTGGATGAGGGCCCCTGGAGACAGCAGACACACCACCAGCACAGTGCCAAAATAATACTGCAGCACATCCAGCCTAAATTAGCATAAAATACTGAGATAAGACCATTTCTTTTTCTTCTGATACTGCTCATATTGATCCATTATGTTATGAAGAGCAGACTGAGATCATAGTTTTCCTCTCCTGTAAACCCTAACCATACCCTCCTAACTCTCCCAGCTTCAGGCCCTCAGCAGAAGTCCTGCTATTCATCTTGGCTTTGCTGCACAGTGCTGTGAATCATCCTGCATAAACTGCACAGACACACACAACTAAGAATTTACTTGATTTGTCACTTACATAATATTGTAGTGCTGATCTCACTAGGAGTCTGGAAATTTTATATTGAACTAGTGAGAACACTACTCTCCTTATAATTTGTGTGAGAAAATTTTCTAATTAGAAAATCTAATTAGAAAAACTCTTAGGTTGAATTTTCTACCTGAAAACAGAAACACTGTCAATTTTTCAGCACTAGGACTTTTTATGAGTAGACATTTTGAAAACTGTTTTTCAAAATGTATTATTGGAGTTTCAAGATTAAGTGAAATAGCTCAGTGGTGAAAGGCACTTCTTAGTAAGATTGACAGAGTGGAAGTCTTTAAGCATGGGTGACATCTATGGAAGAGAAGCTTCTGTTTCCTACAGCTGTAGTGAGCAGAGCTGCACAAACACCAGTCCCATGTAGGCTGGTTTTCTTGATAGGCACCTATACTGATTTTTATAACAGATCCCTGTAGAAAGGAGTGGGAATGAACATATTCCATAGTTTAGGGCACATTTCCATTATATCCCATTAGCTAAACTTATAGTTAATTTAGCTAATGGGATATAATGGAAGTGTGCCCTAAACTTTAGTGATGCCTCTAAAATAATGTATCAGTATTTTTCTTTTTCAGATAATCCCTTTAATTCTACTCTCTAGTTAAATTAAAAAAAAAAATCCTGCAATTCCTAAAATAAATCAGTGGATAATTTCATGACTAAGTCTAAAGCAACCTGAGTGACATCCACATCCACTCCAGAGCTCAGACATAATGCAAACATAGTTGCATATTTTATCATATTCTATCATCAATTTTCACACACACCTGGCAAAATCTTACTGATGTTTTTGACTCCCCACACACACAAGCCTGACACCCTCCTCAGAGGCAAATCCCCAATAACATTCCATGAGCAGGGCTCAGTTTTCTTTTAAAATGTCATTCATTACTAGGGGTAAAGAATTTGTCATCCACCTTTCCTGCAAGATTCTAATGGTTACATCACTTACATGTAAAACATATGGATTTATGTTGGGGTGGGAACATCACTCAGGAGGATTAAGACACCTTTTAACCTTCCCAGTGAAGCTCTACACTTCAAGACAAGCACTTAAGGGTACCTTATTAAGAACAAGGCTAAGTGTAATTGAGCACATTGCTGTATTTCAGTGCAGTCAAGTGCATCATGGTCTCAGCCACCAAGACAATTTCTGTATTTCACTTTGTGACTGACACAGTGCAGAGGGCTGAAAATGTAATCTGATGTCACTGCTTTTACATTAATATATTTCAAATGTGTCTACTGGTGGTATTGTCACAGCCCAGCAGCCTACTAGGATGGGTGGTATGCAGAGAAATTCCCCCACCTCCAATTTTGCTCTTTAAAAATCCTAATTCCAAGTCTTACATCATCCATTGATATTTAACATGACTGATACTGAGGTTTTGATAGTTAACAGTGGGCTTATGTGAAAACTAAAATGCTTTGATGAACTCAACACCAACATGGACTTTTCAGCCTCTTTTTCCCTTGCTCCCAAGGGGAACAAACTAGTCTACAGCAAACCCCGAAAAAGAAATTGCATGTGAATAAACACAAAGTAAGTCCATGTCAAAAAAAATAACCCCAAACCCCAAGTGCAGTAAAGAAAAATCCAAGTTGTTTTCTCAGCATCAGAGCTAAGGATGCCTCCCTCCCCTTTCCCTCATGTATAATAAAGTGCAAAGATCTGCTTGGAGCTTTCCCCAGTGCCATGGACTCCACAGAGTGGTTTGTATTCACCACAGCTGAACTTTTTCTCAAACGGGAGAAATAATATCATTTCTCTCCTCTGCCCCATAGCTAGTGTCCATGAAACTTATAGAAATTCAATATTTCATTTAAGTAGACAGGAAGCTGCAAACTGGCCATTAACAAAAAATGTACTGAGTGAAGAACAAACAAATGCACCCACATATCACAGCATTTGCATGAACTTTTATTCACAGCATGGCCACGTAAATCTCTTTTCCTACACAAACAAACTACAGAAAGGATATGAAATATGAACAGTGTAAAACCAATGAATACCACTACTAGCAGCACTTTGAAATATATGAAAATTAGACTATAAACTAAAGCAACATGGTCACAGCAGCTAGGGTAGATACCAAGGTTTTGATGCAGAGCCAGTACAAATTTTATTTCTCTTCTATTCCTATTTCAGTTAGCTGAAATACTTATCAAATACCAGTTCACAGAAGTTTTGAGCTCTTTAGAAGATAGGTGTGGAAAAAAAGCCCAGAAGAAAAAGCAATACTCCACCATGTGGTGTTGCATGAGAACAGTCAGAACCCTTCCTCAAGGCAGGCTTTTCCAGTCTTACGTTGATTTGCAATATAAAGTGCAAAATCATAGTGGAACAGAGCAGTTTTGTTCAATCATGTTCTGACACATTTGGAAAAGAAAACAAACAAACAAACAAAACAAACAAACAAAAGACACCTACCAAATTCAGTCAATTTCACCAGAATATGAATTTGGGAGGAAAAAAAACCCTTTGGCTCATTCCCTAACAATGCAGTTCAGGTACCTAGAATGAAATAGTCCCTCTATTTGAAATGACTACTTACACATTTCAATATTTTATGTAACACTCAAAAAAAAAATAAAAATAGAGAAACATTTTAACTGAACTGAAAATATTTAGTGGAGAGATGAGAAAGGCCTTTAAAGAAAAAACTTCAAATTTCCTTTCATTCTAAGGAAAACTGTTGAGATTTCAAAAACGTCCTTAAACTGAATTCTTTTCCTTTGCACTCTTTATGAAAAAATCCCCAGCTTTTTCTCTTTTTTTGTTTAAAATCCTTCTCTCCTAGTCAATTTTTCATATATCAATCTTGAATTTTTAGACCATTTTCCAAACTGTGCTCCAGAGAAATAACAAAACAAGTCTAATCATAAGTAATTGCAGTAATAATTTTTGCCTGGGAAAAGACATTTGCTATACTCAATTAATAGGAAGATATAAAGTTATTTACAACAGCTTGTCCTCACATTCCTCATCATAATATGGCACAACCACAGATTTACAGGATAAAGGCAAACCAGTAATGAATATGGTGAAGCTGAGTTCTATTTGAGGATCATTTATGACAATGGTTTTGCAAAACAGCCATTGAAGTGAGGTAGAAATAACCACAACACAGATGGCTCCAGAACTAAGCTGTGAGCATCTGCATATTTTGGTAAGTACTTCAGAAATACTACATGGCTAGAAAAAAAGGATGTGCAAATGCACTTAAATCTGGAACACATGCATATTTTTCTCTACCTCAGAAACCTTAGAACTGTCCATAATATCAATCCTTTGCCCAGAAAACCAAGAGCTCAAGTTTAATTAATGCCTAGTCATAATGAAAAGATGAATTTTCAAATTATGTCTATGAAACAGGAATTATCCTCTCAGAGAAAACTAGAAAAAGATGGGATTTAGTAATAATTAATTTAGACATAAAGCAGGTCACTTCTGCTCAATTCAGTTTAACGTCAAGAAAACCATATCAAAAAGTAGCTATCAGCACCCCCCATATATCATCAGTACAGACTCATTTTTGTCACAATATATGAAATTTCTTTGGAAGGCAGAGGTCCTGAACTGCTTCCCTGGGGAGAATGCAGATACACCAGAGGTGAAGGCAAGCTCAGCTTCACAAGCCCACAAGCTAACACTGAGAGGCTCCATAATGAAACTAAGAATACCTACACCATCTGTGCACTTTTTGGTTTGGGTTTGGTTTTTTGGGGGGGTTTGTGGCTTTTTTTCAGCTGAGAGACAAGTGGCTGTCCTTCTAGGAAAGTGCTTCATAAAAACTGGTCATCTGTGAGCCCATAAATCTCTGGAGAAAAAAAAATGAACCTTCAAACATATATATATAAAAGAAAATGGCATTACCCTGAAAGTGGGTCAGATGTCACTGGTTTGTTATCTATAACAAAGAAGGAGCTAATCCAAAAATTTTATAGTGCTCCAAAATGTCTCATTTATCTGATATTAATATTAATGTTTACTGACGCAGGATAAATTTGCCTTCTCTTTCAGTCCAGGTTTTAAATGTTGATTTGACTGATCCATACAGAATTTTTAAGTTTTCCATGTGCTAACACATTTATTCTAAGGAAATAAAAGCACAGGCTGTGACCTATCACTGGGAGCTGTAGCCTACTCTTTGAAAACAAGATGATTCTGGCTGTAGCCAGCTCCCTGAACGACTGGGAGTTATTCCATACTAATTTTGACAAAAAATTTTCAATGAAATCTGGGACCATTCTTGCAGAGCCTGCAATTCCACTGACTGCTGCTCTTCAAGACTCCATCAGGAGCTGAGTGTGCTGGGCAAGGAGGTACTCAGTGAGCTCATGCTCACTCATTATGGCTTTGCAAGTAGAAATGAAATTTATTTCTGAATATGATCTTACCTGCAACTCAAGTCAAAGCATTTGATAAAGATCTGCTTCTTCAGTGTCCAAACTTCACATAATGTGAGCTTCTAAGCAACACAGTAGTGACAGATTGGCTCTTACCAGAGCCTCTGAAATATATTTCTCCTCACTCAATTTGTGCAGCACAATGAAACCCTGCTCTTGAATGGGACATTGTATTTACAGTGTATTAAGAATATTCTTAGAAAAGTTTCTACACACCAAAGGCACCAGAGAAAGAAAATATAAAGGAAAGAGGAACATGAGTAATAATGAGCAAGAGAGCTTTGAAGGGCAATAGTTATCCCTATCTTTTTAACTGTATTCTTACTCAGTATCATACAGATTTAGAGACCAAAAGTCACAGCTTAACTTTCTAATCATATGAAAACCACTAAAATAATCCATAAAAGAGGAAGGTATTGATAATGAATCTTGTAGCAGAATTTTTTGCTGTGGTTGTAAGGTTTCTTTGCTACGTACTAAAAACTGCTTCAGTTTCACTCACCTTCTGTACAGAAAGTTAATTTCATCTGTTTTTATAGACAGATTTCTCAAAAAAGTTCTTTTCCAAGTTCAGCTGTCTCTGGTTGTAACAGAAACATTCTAGCAGCAATGATACTCTATAGATGTATCACAGCATTTGGGAAATGGGAGGAGATCATCTTGTATTCAGTCTTTTGGAGCAGGGTTTCTTAAAATTAAATCTTATTCCTTCTTTGCATAGGACAGTTGGTTTCAGGGGAACTTGAAGTCATGGCCAGGCTGCAATTGCTTTTACTTGCTTAACATCAGGTCAGTTGAGTGGCTCGGGACAATATTTACAACTGATTTCAACCCAACTTTATCTTAATTATATGTAAAGTCATGAAGAGAAAAAAAAACCTTGAGTGGTGTCTGTAAAAAACTTATTTACTGACAGTAATGGAGAAATGCAAAGCTTGATTTTCAGTTTTATTTTTATTTACATGAATCAAGAAGATATCTTCTCCTTATAAACAAAGCCTACTGGATACTGAAGTCTCTCAGAGTTTATTAAATATACAGAATTTCTAAAGGCTAAATAGCAGAATAGAATCAACATTTTAGAAAAATAAGGTAAGAAAAATATAGGTCTGATTAGAAGGAAACTATTTGAGTCCTTCTATAGCCAACAGTAATATTCCTGAGAGCATCAGATCACATAACCTTTTCACAGCCCAGGTCTGTACTGTCTGAGGGCTGGCTGAGGTTGGGATGCTTCCAAAGGCAAACCGTTCACTCAGAGCAGATTTGATCACGGCTCATGTTTTCCCAAAAGGCAGCTAGCTTGCTTAAGCCCTTTAAAAAATATCCTTCCCCTAGAGCTCATCCACTGGGCTGTTTGGGCTAAGTATTTAAAGCAGTAGCAAAGTGCCAAGTCAAAAGCAAAGAATTTGTTTCTAAGAGAAGCAAGGAAAAGACAAAGAGCAAAAGTTAGCACTGCAGATTATTGCAAGCTTCAGAGAATACAGAACAATTGTTTTAGAAACAGCTAAAAATATCTTGTAAGACTGCTTGCTCTTCTGCCAAAGGCATACAATACACTGAAAAACATTTGCAGAATCAAAATATTTATACTGCAAAGTAGCAGTTTCTACTTTAGAAACTTATAGCTGACTAAGTTGGAACTTCATGTTCCGTAATAAGGACAAAAGAATATCAACCACAGCCATAAGTAAATATTGGCTTTGTTACAAGCTTATTGTTAAAACAGAAAAAAACATAAATCCAGCAATTTTTTTTCTCTAGATCACAGTTACCTTGGTCTTACTATCAATACAGTTATAAGATAAAATACAATTTTACTTTCTAACCTTCTCTTTGCTATGTAACATGAGTTGTACTAGAATGCATCCTGAAAAAAATTACAGAAGGGCTGTACAAAAAAAAAAAAAAGAAGCCACCTGGTCTCTCAGGAAGCTTTATTAATGATTGTTCTATATGCTCAAAAATCTTAACTTAAAATTCAATATAATTCTTCATTTGTAGTCCAAGGGAACACAGAAACTTAAATGTTTATAGAGATCAAACTTCAGAGAAACTTTATTGGAAAGTGTCAAGTTCAGCTCCTTTGTTAATTACAAGCATCAGAAAACCTTGCCTTTTTATGGGGAAAAAACAAAGACAAGTGGTTTAAATCATGATCAGAGTGAAAATTCACTCTTGAAAATTCAAGTTTTCTTGCCATATTTAGCAAATGTCAAAACGGTATTTACAGCAACATCAACAGTGCTGCTCTGAGGCTGCCAATATTGCCTCCAAATGTGTAAACCACGTTTTTCTTCCTTTTTTTTGAAGTCTTTTCTTCACTTTTCCCCTTCCAAAGACACAAAACTTAGCAGGAATTTAACATGTTATGGTATTTGTATCACTGGAGAAACAACTTGTTCAGCAATCATTAATTGACAGCTCCTGCATTTATTTTTAATTGTTCTCTTTTGTTGTAACCCAAGAAAGAAAACCAAAAAATGATACAAGTGGACGCCAGCCAAACTTGTGTGCCAAAAATAAACCTGCCTCTAAGTAAGGCCCAAAACTGAGACTATTGAAGGCTTTCAGAAAAGATTAATCATCAACTAAACATTTTGCACAGTTTGCTAAACTACAGTAAGCAATTTCCAGTAAGAGAATGGTGCAGCAGCAGAAGTGGAAAAAGAGCAAAATGCTGAAAGCATTTCTAGCGTCCATTACTTGATTCATTAGTTGCAACTTCACTACTTCCCCATGAATATCTTCTTCCTTTGCATGTTGATGAAATGGCAGAACAGAGCAAAGCAAACTTTTGGTGTTATAAACTGCTTCTATCAACTTGATAGAAGGCTTGAGGCTTGACTCTGGAGATGTGTTCCCCTTCCTTTGAAGGGAAAGTGAGGTGGAGTGAGTATTAAGGAGTAAGAGATCAAATCATGCGACTCAATCTTTGGTTCATCTGCAACAGTAACTGCCTCCTTCCTTCTCCTCATGTTGGCATCATCAAAAAATACCTGTGCTTGCCATCCTCCTCTCTGATATGTTTCTTACTCATCCATCCAACTTGTCCCCCGAGTCACTACAGAAATATACATATCTATACATAGGGGGAACTAGCATGTAATTTCTGACTGTAAACTGTGTTTCAACCTTCAGC
Source organism: Serinus canaria (assembly GCF_022539315.1). NCBI lineage: Eukaryota > Metazoa > Chordata > Aves > Passeriformes > Fringillidae > Serinus > Serinus canaria. Next base: position 30,821,315 of record NC_066315.1, read on the forward strand.
CTGCCTGTGTGATTTAAGTACAGCAGCATGGGACTTCTGTGTCATTCTCTGCAACCATGAACACACTGGAATACTGCCCTCAGCTGACCTTGCAGCATGGTGTAATACATTACAAACATCATCTGATTTCTCAGGTTCTGTCACAGTACAGGAGGAATGGATAGAAGAGCCAGTGTCTATGAAACTGCATGGAAATCAAGTGTCAGAATCATCACACTAGAAACACAACAGGGACAATTCATGTTCACCTCAGGCCTGTTCAGAAACTGGCTTCATCTCAAGATGAAGTACACTGAGGAGCAAACACAAGAGGACATCCTGCAGTTTCTGCTGCTACTGCTGGCATTGGCTACTTAAGTGCACTTTCTTGTAAGTCTTCAAAAAGTCATGGTTCTTTATAGTGGCATAACTTTAAAATGCCTACTATGTACTATCATGCCATCGAGCCTGTAAGCTGGTAACTTGTACATTTGGAGCTTTAAAGAAGCATAAAAGGCATTAATATAGCACAAAGTGAGTCCTAAAACAAGTATTGTCCCACTTGAAATTCAGAACATGTTCAGTGTGAATGGATGTTATTAGAAGTTGCAAACACTTCTATTGAAGTGAGCTAATAGCATCAGCATTAATTACCACAGCAAAATGTTGTAACAGCTAGGAAAGAGATGAACAGCAAGTTTCCACATTTGTGTTGTTTACTTACAAGGCCTTCAAAGAGCTGGTTTTGTTCTTCTTGTAACAGGTAAATCAATACCAAAGCCATCACAGCTTCCTACCTTGGTGAAACACTAGACCACTTTTGCTTTGGTCACACTACAGATCTCCCCAGAGATCCTCACAACCGAAGAGCTGCAACCAAAAGCTGAAACCTGAAACTCAAAAAAAAAAATTCTCTTTTAAGCCTCCTGGGAATTTGAATACATTTCCCAGAAACTGGAAGATAATCCTAATCTACTTTTGTAAAATCAAGACACCGATTGGCAAAGATGGAGTTAGAGTAGCACACATCGTAACTACCAACTGGAACTGGTAGAGGTGATGCATGTGTTCCTGTAAGTACATTCCACAGTGCTTTTGTGCCTTGTTTTCCAGTAAAAAAGCCAGGCAGATATTGCTTCTATCACTACTTTAAAAGATCCTGCCTTTCAAACTGCGGGTGCACATATGCACACAAACACCATCTGACCTAGCAGAGCAGACTTTGTAGTAAAGAAAAAGTGATACATATTTTCAAAAGAGGTTTTTATTGAAACTTATCAAAACCATCTGAAATGTAATGCAGGAAAGACACTTCAGACCTTAGTCCTTTTCTTTTTTGCTTTGGGTTTTTCTGACAGCGGAGATAATTCACTTTCTTCAACTTCATCACAATGCTTTCTTTTCTTTTTCTTTGACTTTTTATGGTCACTTTGGTAACCACTGGAGTCACTGGTAGGCAATACAAGTTCCTGTTCTCCTTGTTTGTCTTTGTCCTTGTCCTTTTTCTTTTTCTTCTTCTTCTTTTTATCATCACATACTCCATTCACTGCATCCACACTGGGCTCTTCTTCATTTTCCCTCCCCAGGTTACCCATCTCATTTAAAGGCTCTTCTGTGACATTATCTTCCCCACTGTTATTCAGGCCATTTTCCTGGTGGTCAAGCTTTTGAATTTCGTCCCCATTTGTACTTTCAGGGACTGCATCAGATTTTTTGGGCCGCATGCTGTAAAGAAATATACAGCATAAACTGGATTAGACATGTCAGGGCACCTCACACAGTGAAATGTTAAAATTTGCTAAAACATGTATTTACACCAAGCAGATAGAAGATAAACATTTGCTAAAAACAACAACAAATGAAGAACATGATACTCTGTATGACAGAGAATCAAAGTTTAATACTCTCAGGGTAACTTCTATTACCTTACTAGCTTCCTTCTAACCACATATTAAACATTATCTTTGAAATATTAGCTTAAATTTCTTCTCTAAAGTGCCATACAGACCATTTGGTAGCTCCTCTTTTCTACTGCTTATTCATCCCCTAATTCATTACTACACATTGTGTAGTAAAGATTTTTTGGTTTTTTTTAAGTCATTCACAAAAAACACAGCTAATGGTCTATTCATACATGAGGCACACTGTTGATTTTACCAAGCAATCAATTACCCTACTCGAATTAAAACAAAGGTGATGCCTGAAAAGTTAATAAAATAATAATAAAAAAAAAACTCCATAAAAAACCCACCAGATTCCCTCCCCCAAGAGGCACCTTGCAACCAAGAGCACTGGAAAAAAGGTCTAAGACAAATATGGAAAGAATGCAGTTAAAAACTGTGGAGGTTTTTATGTCCCCAGAGGCACTGAAGACAAAACTGCTAACTTTCACTGTAAATTCACTGGAACAATTCAGAGCATCCTTCCAGATCAAAAGAAGAAACAAACAAAAAATGCTATGAATTTGCTAGTAGGATTCATATTATATACATTTAATCAAAAACAAAACCATGCTGAAAGAAAAACATTGCTCAGTAAATTATGTTTTAAAAGTAAAACATGAATGAACTCTTCTGAAGACAAGTTTTCTTGCAAGGTGCCCTATAAACTTACAGAGGCCTAAGGAGGAAGTTGACACATTTTCTCATCTTTGAAATTCTCATGTTTCAGCAAGTATTTAAAGTCATGTATTTGTCATTATACAATACATATGAATGTGTTTGTGTGCAGCTGTCAATGTAACCACTGTGTTCAGGACCCCTGGACTGTTTGCACTTGAAAAGCCTATGCACAAAGCTACTCTTGGCCACCTGGATGTGCTAATTTGAGCATGTATTATATATTCAATCTACAATTAATAGGTCAACATACTCATCAAGAAACACCTAAGTTTACTTTTTTCAGAGAAAACTTCTGTGGATGTCCTAAACAATGGAAAGTTTTGTTTAACACTATAAGACTATATATATATATATATATAATATATATACATATAGTTAGTTATATAGATATATATATATATAGTTATATATACAATTATATAGGGATTTGAGTAAAAATAAGCTGAAAGATTAAGATGTAATTAAAATCACTTAGTTTGCAAAAAACATATTAAATCAGTTAAAAATATTCTCTATTAAGGCACCGTACCTGCTTTTAGTGAGTCCTCCTCGAATGAAGAACACCCCAGCTGTATCAGAATCCAAGTGCAACACCTGAAATTTCAGTTCATCCCCTATTTTTAACCCCAGCTCTTGCCACTGTGCAAGGGACATTTGTTCAGGCTTAGGGATAGATGCATTGAAGCATCCATGTATCAGGCAGCCAATGTGACTAGGGGCCACTTTATTGATTATGCCCTAAAAAAGAAAAAGAATGTCATGCAAGTCTATAGCAAAAATCAGCCCTTTCAATGCAAACTCTTTAAATATTTATCTTCCCATCCGGAAAATTTTCAGTAAGAGTTTATGTACAAGTTATGAAGTCAGTTTATCTAGCAATAAGTTAACACTCCTTCACTAAAATCAAAGTTACTGCTATAAACTCTTCTTACAATTCCTCTGAAAATAGAGCTGAACTGCAGGAGAAGTCAAAACATGGGATTTAGCTACAGTGAATACCTGAATAGAGTAGGTAACTCTTTCCTTACACTACAGTGATCAACTTTGCTCTGAAGCTATTTTAAGCCTGATTTACTTGCCTAAAATGCTCTTCAAGCTGGCACAGCAATACTTAGCTACTGAAGATAGGGAAGACACATAAAAAGCTTCTAAATACTCTTTACAGTGGGTTTCTGACACGTCTGCATACGAAACCATATCCACCTTTGTTTCACCCATAGAATTAATGACAGACACTGAAATTTTTTCTATTCTCTTCCTAGGAAGATGGCACATTCATCCTGAAACACAATCATAAAGACACCACCTGTGCTGCAAAAAGTATGGCACAACAATGAATGTAAGCCAGCTCTCAACATGTTTCACCCACAAGTGCTGAGCAAGGGTTTTGAGGAACTTAAAGCTGTTCTGTAAGCCATATGCCTCCTTTACTCAAAGGCAGGCTTCAGCTTGATGTACTGCTCTTGTGCTTGGAGGAACCGAATTTGAGAGCATCCTAAATGTTCCTGTCACTTTAACAAATGCACCTGGTTGAAAACGATGTGCTCTTCAGAATGGAAAACCAGCATGATATACGCAGTTATGATACACTATTAAACATGCAGTCCTTATGATACAATGGTTTAGCAATATATAATTCTATGTAAATTCAACAAACCTAGAGACAGAAAAGACAAATCACAGTAAAAAGTACTAGTACAAAATACTAAATACGATATGAACTACCCATAAACGAGTAAGTAACATAAACTAAAATAGGTCTCCACCTAAGCCCCTGATGTTGGGGACAAGCCAAGCTCTGACCACTTAATAAAAGAGTGGTCACCAATGTGAGACACCAATGCGTTCGCATACCACCAGCTTCTTCCCTTTCTTGGGGCTGAAGATGATGAAGTCCGCCTCCACGTCCAGGTGGATGAACCCTTGGTCGTCGTAGATGTCGCCGAGCTCCCCCACCACTTTGATGTTGTCGTAAGCCACCGGCACGCCCTGCAGGCTGCAAGGACAAGGAGGAGGGGGCACCGTTAGCTGCCAGGCCGAGCCGGCACCCCGGCCCCGCTGGGGCCCCGCGGCCGCACCTCTCGGAGTAGCGCAGGAGCTCGGCATCCAGCTGGGCACGGATGCCGGAGCGCTTGCGGCCCAGGAAGCGCGGGGGCAGCGCCACGTGCCGCCGGCGCGGCGCCGCCACCAGGCACGAGTAGCGCCGCGCCACCAGCGCGCGGGCCGCGCCGAACGAGGGCGCGGCGGCGGCGGCGGCGGCGGGCGGCAGCGCCGGGGCGGCGGGAGGTTCCCGCGGCACGGCCATCCGTGCACGGACGGGCCCGCCGGCGCGCTGCGATGGCGTCAGGCACCTTCCCTCCGCCGGGCTCGGTGACGGAGTTCCGGGGCGGTTGTGTTCGCGTTCGTGCCGCAGAGAACGGTGTCATTTTTTAACTCTTTCCAACCCGTTTTATATCTCGGAATCACAGACTGTTCTGAGTTGGAAGGAGCATCGAGTCCGGCTCTTACGGGAACGGCGCGCAGGGGGGATCGCGCTGCGAGCGCGGCGCCCGGAGCCGCCGGCGGGAGCCCCGGTGCGCAGCTCCGCAGCTCCGCGCCCGGGAACCCGCCCCGAGCTTCTGCTCCTTGGGCCGGGAGACGTGTTACGTGTGAATTTGTTTCTATAAGAAAGGTCACGTTATCATATTATTTAATCCACTCTCTGAACACATTTCACTCACTGGCTGGAAGCACACAGGAGAGTTTCAGCATTGGAAGCTTGTGAATTGGCCTAGTGAATTTAAATTGGGCATTTGGTGATCCAGGGAACACACGCAGTGACGAATTACCTTAGTGGCATTCTTCGTGTACAGCAATTTTAAGAATACAGAGCTTGTCGTCTGTTGCTAGACCCAGATTCAGTTTGTGCATATGGTGAGGAATGTTTAAATGCATTTAATAACCACAGACTGAGGAGAACAAAATAAAATACAAGTCCTCAAAAGGGTTGCTGGTGTACTCTGCACTGGAATTTGCTTAAAAAATGAGCCGTACTACTACAAATAGAAACCTTGTCCAGTTGAGAATGATGGAATTTGTGACTGGTTAGTGAAGACTTTGTCCAGAAAAGTAATTCAGACTTTATAGTCACACAAAGCGGCACAGTATGACTTTACTTCAAACTGATTCAACTGAACTCATGCAAAACGTTGAAAAGGTGTTCTCCCATTGATTTAAATCTAATTTATATCAACTTAACTTGTTGTAGTAAATGTAGGCTTTCAAGGTGATTGAATCCATGTGTCGAGTTACAGAAGAAAAAAAAATAATGGATGTATCGGTTTCATTAAAGGTGTTAAAACTCCTTTTGTACTGTGGAGAGCTCGGAAACGCTGTTGTTTTGTGAAAACAAGCCTTAGGTCAGATACCAGAAATCCTTGAACTCCCTATAAAACATTTAGTGATGCAGAAGCCTTTGAAAGTTCTCAAATACTACGTCACCAGAAAGTTTTCTTTGACTGAACATACTGTGAAGACAGGACATTGTTAGCTTTCACAAGTAAAACAAATGGTATAATTTGCAGTACTTTACTGCAAGTAAAGTTGGATTAGTGTGAAAGACCTGACATAAAAATGGCTTTCAGATGTCATACCAAACTCCAAAATTGAGAGAGAAAATGTCTTGAACTACTGTAATCTGTATTCCTATGTGGCTTTAGTCCTCCAAGGTATTTAATGTCTGTTGAAATTAATTTCATGTTATATGGTCTTAGCTTTCTGGAAAAAATATTGTATTTTTTATTTCAAGTATTTGGATCATATTTAAACCTTGCAATGTGCTTTCAATCTTGGTTAAAGACCTTAAACAATAACTGCATGCACTTCAATTCCTAAAAGAAATATATTTTTTATAACTCTTATTTATGAGTGGATTTAGTTTGCAGTGAGAACATATAATCCACTAAGGGCTCTACTCAATTTTATCCAGGATAATAAAACCTACCTTTGCTCTTAAAATAAAAACTAATAATAAGATGGAAAAGCAGCATGGACAAAAATGTGGACCTTTGTCTTTTACCCTGTAGTCAGGTTGTCCAAGATGGTGTCAGAAGGGCTCTGTCTCTTAGGGCCTGCAGCTATCCAAGGGCTTCTGTCACTAGAGAATTCCTTATGAGATTGAGTCTGTACTTTCTAATTGAATCTCCATTTATCCCTGCTTCTGTGCCTGGTTTTCATTGCACAGTGCTCTTGGGACTTCCAGATTTCCTTTCAGGCTAAAACAATCAGGAGAATGAACTTTAAATCCTAATTATCATTAAGTCTGCGTGGCAGGCCAGAGATAATTCAAAATAGCCTGTTTGAAATCCTTTAACTGTAAATACCTGGCCTCAGTACCAGCTGTTTTTCTCTGCAAGTCCACACCTGTCAGGTCCCACTGCTGGCTGATGCAGCATGGTCTGTCTGTACCAAAAGCAGGGTTGTCTTGCAGTCTTGCAGAGACTTCAGAGCCATGGCATGACTTGAACTCACTACCTCTGTGTAAAAGATACTCTGATGAAAGAAGGAATCTCAATCCAAATGCCACCTCCTCCAGCCACAGATCAGTTCCTAAAACCATCTGGACCATAGGACTTAAATCCTCATATTTCCACATTCATTTCTTGGCTTCTTCCTCTTCCCTAGTTGTATAACTTTTCACTTCTTGATGTAAGCTTTCAGCTTAAAGAGTCTGTCTCGGCTGACCTTTCAGCAGCACTGCAGTGAGCCTGTGTGCAAAAAGGCAGCTGAAAATCAATGTCTAAACCAGACAGCTGTTGGTACATTTGCCAAGTCCCACAGTGGCTGGTAAGACTGTGCTGAGCCTGTTTCCCTCTAGAGGTCAGGTTGTAACAATGGAAACCAAACCCAAAAGCTGCCTTTGCAGTCACTGCTGTTCTTTTTCTTCCTGTTTTATCTGGGTTTGTCTTGATTTCTTTGTGAAAGGATGGCCAGATTCCAAAAAGGAGGTTCCTTAACAACCTTCTGCACCTCTCAGCTGGTCTTTTCTATCCATACAGTCACTGCCATCTTGTATTCAGGTTTCTGAATTGACAGTGTATGTTGGGTACAAAGTTTATCCAATTGCTTATTGGTGCTGTGTTGTGGGAGGTGCAACTCATTCGTTCAGAGAGTGGCCCTCACCCAGCCTTAAAATCCTGGAAGTCTTGCAGAGTGGAAGAATGCCGATGGCACTGTGCTGGAGTAGGAAGTACACTCCCCCTTAGGACTGTGTGCCTGGAGGAATTTGTGCATTTTGAGATTTCTTCTATTGCAAGTTCCTTATCCCACAGCTTGCACTCTGTAAAAAGGATAAATGAATAAATGCCTCAACTGCATAGGTTAGATATGGTACAAAAGTTGTGCTCTGGATTTTTTATTTTTTCAAATGTTTTAGCTGGCTTCTCTTTTTTCATTTTTAACCCTAAAGATTTTTAATTACAGTTCTTGCTGTCATGGAGGAAGAATGAGTACTCAAACTCTCAGTTTTGTTTTTTAACTTGTGTGGTAATAGATTTCCTTCCATATCTTTGACCCTTATGACAAATACAGACTAATCCTAGCATGTTTGGTCATTGAGGACTAAACATGTAAATGCCATTGAGTTGTGATCCTATATATGGAATTCTGTTAGGAATTCTGTTTTGTGGAAGGTATTTTAAGAGGGTGACCATTCAATTACATATAAAATCTATCAGTGCAAGGGGTTAGCTAAAGTTAACAACAGTTACAGTAGTACAAGCTAATTTGACTGCAAATGTGACAGGAATTAAGTTGTTACTGTCAGGCACACATTAATGTGAGCAAATACAGAATGATAAGATGAAACTGTCAGTGGCCAAACAAGGTAGATAGATACTCCCCACAGTGTATCAGGACTCTCTTTATTTGTACTTAAACAAAATGTACCAAATGCTGAAAGTCCACCAGATGGCACACAAAAGCCTTGGTACGGATAAGTGCTGTCATCCAAGAGAACAGAGGAACTGCATGCCTGGCTGAAAATTTAATCTGTGTTACACTATGCAGACTCTGCTTTGTTTTGTCAGCAATTAGTAGGTCAATCCCTAATAGCTAGGAAATGACTTAGAAAAACATTAAGGGAAAGAAATGTGATAAGACAGCAGTTATGTTAATTTCTTTCAGCTACTAATTTGTCTTGATTTGTAGTGACATTCATGATGTAAGGACGGGGAATGGTTGGAGTGAATCCAGAGAAGGGTCACAAAGATGATCAGAGGGCTGGAGCACCTCTCTGTGAGGACAGACTGAGAGAGTTGGCGTTGTTCAGCCTGAGGAAGAGAAGACTCCAGGGAGACCTTAGAGCACCTTCCAGTACCTAAAGGGGACTTACAAGAGAGCTGAAGAGGGACTTTTTACAAGGGCATGGAGTGGTGGAGCAGAGGAAGAATGGTTTCAAACTAAAAAGGGATGAGCTTAGATTAGATGTAAGAAAGTTCTTCCTTGTTAGGGTGATGAGGTGCTGAAACATGGCGCCCCCAAAAGTTGTGAATGTCCCTTCCCTGGAAGTGTTCAAGGCCAGATTGGATGGACTTTGAGCCAATGGAAGGAATCCCTCCCCACAGCAGGAGGAATAGGCACTAGGCAATGTTTCAGGTCTCTTCCACCCAAACAGTTCTGGGATTCTATTCTTAGGATGGACATCTTCAAACAGCTGGGGATTGACTAGATTTGCCTTTGGCCATTGATTCTCTAAGTAGGTTATTGCCTGCTGGAAAGTGGCTGATATGGCTGGCAGTCACTCTTGTGGAGATAAAATATCTTATAGAAAGAAACTACTGAAATGTTATATATAATTATATATATATATATATGTTTATATGTGTGTGCGTATATATATATATATATATATATTATATATATGATATGAAAAAATATTTTCTATTTACTGAAATATATATATTACTGAGAGACCTGTGTTCAAGTATCTCCCTGGCCTTATATCTGCAGAAATAAGGAATCTGATGTAGGATGCCTGGTGCTGAGTGTGGTGTCCCTCTCCAGCTCCACTGGTGCTTGAAGGCATTGTTTCAATAGCAGAGACATCACGACCTGTGGAGGTCTGGCCATTTGTTGGTCCAGTGCTGAAACTCTCCTGTGTGTTTCCAGCCAGTGAGTGAAGTGTGTTCAGATAGTGGATTAAATAATATGATAACGTGACCTTTCTCATAGAAACAAGAGGTGATGTTGCCACAGAAACAAGGGAGGAAAGCAGCCTGTGCCACTGTAGGCACAGTAAGGCTTTTCTGCAGCACTGTGAATGCTTCTGATGAATGATGATAACAAATGAGATGGATGCACAGGTTGTAAATGGGGTAAATGAGGTGTCTCTTGACAATCTGTCTGCGCTATTTTGCAGTTTATATTCTGAGAAACTTCCAGCTACCTTTTACTCTGGTGTTTTTAAAATGTCAGGAAAGATGGGAATTAAGGATCCACTGGGGATTGCCTCCAGAAAAGTCAGCTGCTATTCATTTGAAGAGTAGAAAATGTCTTTTTGTCATCCTGTTTTATGACTCCTATACTTCTTCCTGATGCTGCAAAAGACAAAATAATCTTCTGGTTCTACTCGTAGGACCCTACTCTGTCTTTTCAGTGCTTCTCATATCCTGAGCCCTGTTACAAAAGGAATTGTGGAGACATTTATAAATGAAATGAAGAACATTGAGGCATTTATACTTTAATCCTGTCTTGCACAGTGCTATTCTTTTTTTTTTTTTTTTAATGGAAATACAGGTCTGGAAAACAGGTCCCATATCTGAGGAGTTTGCCATTCAAGAGAGGTCCAAAGTAACAATCTGTTTGAAAGAAAGATAGCTGATTATATCTCCTAGGCTGTTTTCAAGCCCCTGGACTGCAATCTGATTTTTACAAGTGAATTTCAGGAGGGTTAACACTTGAGAAGTATTAAAACAAAGGATAAATAATTCAGTTATGTGGATATTTTTTTATCTACAGACTTTAGCAGGTAGATTATTATCAACTGTGTTCAGGGTAACACATTAATCTTGGGGGTTTTTGTTTCTATTTTTTTCTGCAGTTAAACGTGCTTTTGTATTGATAGACTGGAAAAGTAGAAGCCTTTGCCCCAAATGTAATAGAAATTAGAGACAATTTTTTTACGTTAAAAATGTAGTTACTTTTAGTTTCCTAAGTGTATGCTTTTGTTTTGGATCAAATATGGACTTGATTGGATAATATCAAAACAATTGTTCTTGTTGTATTTCCATCCTATGAGGATGAAAAAAAACCCCTCAAATCTGATAGGGATTCTGTTTTCACATTGCAAGCCAAAGAGGCTGAGTAATCATTACAGCATTTTCCTGTTTATCCTGTTTATTTTCAGGAACCACTGAGATTCTTTTTCCAAGAACACGATAACTCAAAGATAAGCTTTTAATTATTTTAATCAGTGTTTTGTACATGAAAATATGCTTAAATGATGAAGAAATTCTTCCTAAATCTCTGCTTAAAGATGAGAAAAAAATTACATCGGTGTAAAAAATTTCTAGATTTCTCATTTTTCTGCTGCCCCTCTCAGGTAATGTATACTACTTCAGAAAGTTTGTAATATAATTGATTTTCTTAGAGGAGCTGAGCCTCTGACTATCAATAGCAGCACCATCTATCTACCTTTGGGAATATAAGGGGTGGTAGTAATTATTTTGAGTGGATACTGAAGAGCTTGACTGTCAATTTTTGCATTTGAGCAGAGAAGCTCTAGGTGCTCAAGCAAATGCACCTTCAGTAGATTACATAATCTCCAATGTGCTGTGCCTTATCTTGAAAACTGTTAGAGTGTCCCTCACCGCTCAGTGTGTCATTGCTAGGTATCACTTGATGCCTGAATGGTCACTGAATGTCAAGGATAAAGATAAGGTAGCAGAAATTTAGGCAATTGTTAAATTGTCCTAATTTGAAGAGAAAATTTTCTGTTCTTGTTCAACTTCCTGCTGAGTTCATGGTTGGTCACATTCTCATTTACCTGGTTCAACTGCTTACCATCACATCCACCCCCCTTCACATAAAATTCCCAAGATTTCAGAAGTCAAGGTAATAGTAAAGAAACTGAAACCAACAACCAACAACCAACCAACCAACCAAAAAAACACCTCCTCCCCACCCCCCCAAAAAATCCTATCTCCTACCCCCAAACCAAAACCAACCAATAACAAAACAAAACCCTAAAACAACAAATCACCCAACAACCAAAGCAAAACAAAACGAGTGTCAGGGATTCTTCTGTGAGAAACAATTCTAATGTTCCCCACGCTGCTAAAAGTAGGAGAAAAACCAAATGAGGTTTGGACAAAATCCTGCTCTCATATCAGATCTCTTTTCACTTACCCAAATCACTTAAGAGCATGAGAAATTTCTCTGCTTAGGTGGTGATGGAGGAAGGAAACCCCAACAGCCAAACCTGAGAGAAGCTGCAACAAGCCAGCAGCAAAATTCAATGTCTGCAGTTGGCTGTCCTAGCCAGTAGTTCCCAGAGCAGTGCTTCTTTTCATGCTCCTCTGTGCAGTAAATCATTCTTGCTTCATTCCGACAGAAGAGGGCTCCCAGTGTCACCCTGAGCGAGACAGTGGACGCTGCTGAGAAATCAGAATGGGAGCTTGGATGCTCTCAGGATGCGCAAAATATGGTTCTGGATTAGGAGAAATGTTTCCTCTGGAGAGCCAAAGCTCACCCCTTTCTCTACAACTAGCCAAATATTTAAATAAACTTTGGATTCCACTCTGAGAGCAAGGCACATAAAATATCAGGCTTGCAAGGCTTTGTTTGCAGCTCCCCAAAGCTGCTAAGTATCAGCATCTAATGCCTTTTAATGCTGTTCTCACCAGTAGGATGCAACATTACGCAGTCCTGAATTGAGCTTACTCTCAGTTTGAGTTCATGTTCACCATGTCCATTGGAGGATTGAAATCTGGACCTGTTGTCAAACTGGAGTTCACCAGCACAGCCAGGCTCAAGTGGAACTCCAGAGAAGCTGTTTGAGGACCTTGGCCGGATGAGCCAGGAGTGGTGTCCCTCCAGGGCAGCATGGTGGTGGCAGCCAGGCTGGCCAGCTGGAGGCAGCTATGAACCATGCAGACCACAGGGTCCAGCACACTTAAACCCATTCTGAGGCTTGTTCCTAATTTCTTGCTGATGACTGTCCAAAAAGTTAAGTAATCTGGCTAAACCAGCACTGAGCTCTTTCTTGGTAAGTAGTGTCACTTCTGCGGTGACTCCCAGTGCAATCAATGGGGCAGTCAATGTGGCACTTGAGGTTGTCATTTGGAAAAATATATTGAGGTCGGGGTTTTTTTGTTTGGTTTTTTTTTTTTTTTTAAATTGGTTTTATTTTTATTCTGTTTTATTTTTATTCTGTTCTCAGAGTAGAAGGCAAGATGCCCACATGAGCGTTGCAAATCTTTGGACCATCTCTACAGATACTTGCAGACAGGAGAAATGGAACAGATCTCCCTGGCAGCCCCCTCACTGCTGGGCTGTGTGCATCCCAGCAAAAAGGACAACTTTAGGTGTCTTTGTTTTCTTCACTTTTTTCAATTCAGTTTTCAATTCAGCAGAATGATGAAAAAAAAGTTCTCCTGTAATTTTCCACCACAACTGCATTCCAATGAACATATAGGTTATTCTAACATACAGTATAATTTTCCTGGCAAGTCGCTGCTATTTCATACTTTTTATTTATTTCTTTATCTTTACTGGACACATATATTTTTAATTATGCCTGTGCAAACTCATTATGTTGGATGAGCTCTCTCATGCAGGTTTATAGATTGAGAATAAACTTTGTGGTTGTCACACACTTTCGGTAGGAAATAATACATATGTTTATATGGAAAAGGATTTATAGTTCTTAGATTTCTAAAGAGAACACGAGTCTGCCAAGTTATGAAATTTTATTTGCAAATAAATGTTCCACTTAAGTGTTCTTAAGACATCAGTATAAACATTGGGAATGTAAATGCCAAAGACATACGTGCCATCAAAGAAGGAGATTTTAAATTAAATTCTTAGTTCCCAAAAAAATGTGTTGTTTTGACAGAATGTCCTCTCTTTGCCAGTAAGCTGGGGGGCATCTGTAATGTTTCCATTCCTTGATATAACCAATATATATCATGGAAGTCCCCAGAATGTGCATTTACTTGAAATCAAAAGTAAATGCTTCCAAACAAACCATGCAGTGTTCAAACATGAACCTTTTCGGGAGGGTTAAGAGAGTGTATTTGAGGAAACCATTAAAAAGAGTAATCTTAAAGGCTTGCAGGTATTGCAGACTATAAATGTAGGTGTTGTGAGGGGGAAGAATGGTGCAGTCTATCTCGCAGGAGTGTGCAGGCTAGGCAGCTGTGATTGCACTGACTGATGGAAATGGGCATTTTTCACTATTGGGTGCTAATGGAAAGGTGGGGAGAAAGCAGCAAAAATCCCTATGTTTGTCCCTTTCCTTTTCTTATTCTTCAGTAGATCTGTACCTATAAAATTCGTTTATTCTGATTGATCACTTCTGTACCTGCACATCCACTTTCTATTTTTTGCAGTGTTCAGGGCAATGCAGGTTAAGGCCCTTAATCTCATAGTGACACCACTACAAAAATAGGTACTAATCATTGGACTTGTCTGAGTGTTGGTCTGCCATTACAAAAGATTTCTTATTTGAGACAGTTGTTCAGGTTTAACTTGAAACATAAATTTTAGTCCAATTACTCTCAGTGGAAGCAGTTTCTTAAGCATATCTTCAAATATAGTACTCAAAAGAGACATTAATTTAGCATTTGAGAAGCTGAGCCCCCAGGTACATGAACATACTGACTTTTGTTCATAAAGCATGAGCATTTACTTTCAAATATTCTTCAATTTTTTTTTTCTGTTTATGGAATTTTCAAACCAAATATTGAATATAATACTATAGAGCACTGGGGAGTCGTAAGTGTATTACATAAAAGAATAAGTTGAACACACAAAAAAATTGTTACAATGAAAGTGAAGAACTTAAAGATATATTGAACAAGACTACATTAGTGGTATTTTTTGTTTTGGTTTGATTTTGGATTTGGTTTGGTTTTTTTTTTTTATTTTGGATGTTGTGGTTTGGGTTTTTTTGTCTGCCATTGAAGGCATGATGTGTCACTACATCATTAAACCCTTAAGCCCTTTTTCTCAGAGGTTTTTTTCCCAAATTTTCCAGTCTTGCAACAGAGATGCAACTGGCTCCTTTGTAGGTACACAATCTCATAATTGCAGCCATAGAATTACCACAGAGTTAAGACTGTTGCAACATTTTCTTGAAGGACAAATTGCAACAAATCAGTATTTATGTATCCTTGAAGCTGTTTTGTTGGATGTTCATTCTGGCTCCCTTACTTGCCAAAAGACTGTTGTGACTCAAGCGCATGGCACAGACTTTGAAAAAGATGAGATGTGTCCTAAGAGGGGGAAGAAAGGTCATTCCCTCTTGAGCAAACCATTTAGCATAAGGGAAGCATCTTTCCTTTGACAGATGGGAATGCAATCCCTGCACAGTCCTTCAGCCTTGCTTGACAGCTGGCTTTGAAAGCTAGAGAGAACAGGTCTGTCTGTGCTGAGCTGGGCATGGCTTTGGAGCAGTGTAGGTGTGCCTGTGCCACACATTGTGTTCCTGTACATCACCTGCAGTGTGCAGGAGCACTGCATTGGTGTGTGTGTGCTTCTGTCTTCATGATTGTCAGTCCCACCTCCCAGCACGTGGCTGAGAAGCTCAGGTCAGGGGTGCCTCAGTAATTCAACTTGCTCTGCATCTGGGTTCTGCAGAATTCCTTACAGCACATTTTAAAATTCTAGGTATATATGTATTGGTGTTAAACTTGCCAGCCTGCAACAAATTCACACAAGACATCTGTCTATCTATTGATGGAAATCAGAGAAGGAGACAGATTCTAAAATATAAAGTAATTCCTTATTTTCTTCATTACTCCTATGGGTAAAATAGGCTCTTTGTCTGACAAGAAACTGGGGAGACAAAACTAAGACAGTATGGAATTTTATTCAATTTTAAAATCCTTGTAGGATCGAGACTAACTCAAAGCAGTCAAGGAGAGATGAGAACTCTTAGCCTGCTAGCTGTTGGTCCAGTGTAACTTTGGTAAGGCATGGATGAATGGGATAAGAAATTATAGATACTGGCATAATTGCAATGCACAGGACAAAAAGATTAAGTTTACATGGGAAAATTTTAAAGGGTTTAGAAGAGAAGTGATGTATGTAGATGTAGATGTAGATGTAGATGTAGATGTAGATGTAGATGTAGATGCAGATGCATATGTACATGTATATAGTCTTGAAATCTGCCCCACAGTGAGGGATTTTAAGTAGCTAACTCAAGAGAAGGTTAAGAAATTACTTGATTCCAGTTTGTCCCAGGCTCTTTAATTTAGCATACAATAGCATAGTGAAAGCCAGTGCCTGGGAAATCTGCAGAGAAACAAATGACTTTAAAGTTGGAAAATTTGTGGTCATTGGAAGAAAGGAGGTAATAGATTACATGTTCTGATGGAAAAGTGTATGTTGCTTTCAAAGATGTTATATGATTTGTAAAAGGATTGTCAGATTAAGTATCCTGTCTTGTGCTATACAGAAGGAAAAGTTAATCATAAAATCCATTCAGGTATTCCTTCAAGTATATCTAAATTTACAAACTCAACAGTTTTCTTCACAGTTTTATACATTATTTTTGCAAGAATAAAAAAGAAGCAAAACAATCCATTGTATAAATATGATCATGCAGAATCCCATGCATTTAGATCTAGAACCCTTGGACCATTTCAAGATCTTTGCTGCTGCCCCCATAGTGTGAGTATAAATATTAACCTGCTGTTCTTCATGTGTAATAATTTAAAAAGCAGCTCTGACATACACTTTTTCAGGGTACTACACAGTCATAAATATTCCTCAAAAATACTAGCTGTCAACATTCCTGGAGTTTATTCCTGGATTTAGGGTGGAAGACAGCAATGATATCAGTAATGCAGCAAACCACAGGAATTTAATAGTGTCAGTCTGCATGTTTGGACTTCATGGCTTAGATTTAGATTTGCCTTGTTTGCAATCTCACTTTAAAATGAAGGCAATGATCATTGTTTCCTTTCTCTGGGCAAGAAAGGTAAGAACTGATTCAATGTTAAACACTTCAAAGGATACAGCTGCATTTTTACAGAAGAAAAGATATAAGGGTAGAGATAGGACACAGTCTCCTAGCTTGAACCAGCATGAAGTGGGAGGGAGAGAAAATAGGGTTCACATAATGATGTGGGAGAGGAGGTGAACAAATTTGTGGTCCTGGTAACATAATTAGATTTGTCTCATACTAGCTACAAGCCATGGGACTCAGAAAAGAGGGTAGGAAATCCTAATGATTCTTAGATATTTTTAAATGTATGTGTGATTTCCTAAGGGCACAGAAGGAAGTTGTGTTGACTCTTATACCTTGTTTATATCACCAGAATTATATGCAGTTTTTCAGTTGTGTTTATGGTGCCCCTTCATCCCTGGCTTCCTAGCATGTTGCCATTGCCCATTATGCCAGTTCATGTAAACAGGTATTTTCAATATGCAGATGAAGTTATTTTTAATTAATGTACATGTTCAACCCTTTCAAAATGCCATAACTGCATGTACTTTTTAGAAAGACACATTTTGCAGGTCATTTAGAGCTCCTTTAGGCTGATGATACTAAACTCTGATGGGTTTAGCATCTTTACTCCAATCAAATTATGTTTTACCAAAAATATTCTGCTATTTTCTTCTTCTTTTTTTTTTTTCCTGCCCCCTAGCAACATCAAGTCTGTCTGGTTAGCCCTTGTACAAGTTCTAAAAATATTCCTCAAAATCTGTCTCCAGATGCATGTAAAACAGCTTTGGTTGTACATACTGCTTGTTGATTTTGGAGGTTTATGGTGAAGCTAAAGATGTCACTTTGATAAAGAAAAGGAAAGCTAGACAGAACCATTTTAGGCAGGAAGATTATGCAGAAATATCTACAATGATATGGTAGACTAATACCAGTCTGCTTTTAATTACAAAAGGTTCCTTTTAACTCCTTAACCTGCCTAGGACTGGGATCTGAAAGGATTAAAAATGGCTTAAACCATGAGACTCTCATTTCACTGCATCTTTAAAATCACACTGTCAGGGAAATATTTTGCTAATAGCATGCCTATTTGTGATTATGTATATCAATTTTCTTAAGTATATCAATTTCCTCTTGAAGGTGGCCTGCTTCATTGTTCTTCATACCTCTCCAGACCATCTGAAGGGAAATTCATATGTCCTAATGCAACAAATATATTTTGAAGATTGTGCAAGACAGATTTAAAACATATTATACCTAGTATTCTGCACAGTTTGCAATAAACACTGCTGATTGTTGTAAATTCAAAACGTGTGTGTTTCTCATCAGCTGAGGTTCAATGAAATGCTAGGTATAGCATAAATATAGCCTAAGGTACTATAACATGCATCAAGGACTCACCAGCTAAGTCCTCTGCACAAAGTTCAGTAAGTAAGTTCCTTCAGGAAGAGTGTTGCTTGACCTAGTAAATAACAGCTGAATATCTCAGAGAGAGTCTAAGCCAGCATCTTTTACAGCAGAATGAATCAGACAACTGTGTCAACAGCAATATATGTTTCATCCTATTTAGATTGAAAAGGACTTGGGTGCCCAGCCTTCAAGCTATTGGTGTAGTCACACTGGCTGGTCACATTCTGAAAAGTGAAAGTTTTGTTTTTCATGCAGTTGGAGAAGAGGAATGAGTGTCCTTTCATCTGTGCCAGTAACAAAAACATACAGAGAATGTTTCCATTACAGTTGAATTCTGTATGCAATTATGGAACAAAACCATTAAACAAAGTGAAACTTTTCCCAGAATTCCCCTACCACATACACATATTGTGGTAATTTACTCTGAATTCTGATCCTCTTTTTATGTCTCAAGTAGGAGCACTCTGTCACATTTGTTCCCAAGTCTTTTTAATTCCAGATTTGCATTTTCAAGGCTTTTATTTATGAAGGGACCAGCCAGTTTTTCTACATTCTACTTGACACCCAAGCTTGACACCAAAAGGAGAAAAAAAACCCTACCAATTGAATTTGTGGCCCAGATCTCTTCTTTCTCCTTCCAGCACCTCTGTGAGCAGACATGATATGGTGGTATTTCATAATTTACAGCAGGGCTTCAAACATTGTGAACTTAGAGAAAGGATCCTCTTTTCCTTTCCAAAGTAGGAGGAAGTGGCTGTTGTACTGCACTACTGTGTTGGATATAGAAGAATCACCTATTTCCCTGCACTGTCCCATACTCTCACTAACATGCCAGGAAATTATGTGGTGTTTTTGATAAATAACTGGGTGATGTTATGGTCAGTGGTTTCATGTCATTCCTGAGCAGATTCTGAACTGCAACTCCGAACTGCTCCAGGATCTGAAGCCACCATTCCTAGTCCTGAGATGTCACAAGAGACTCTGGTGAACTGTGATATTATAGTTGTGATGAGCCTCAGCCAGATAGTTCCAAGGTCGATTTTTTAGTAATATTTTAATTTAATCTTGATTTTATAAGGCCTTTGTTTTTTTTCTGAGACAATGAGGGAAGGAAAGTTACAGAACCACCTCTCCAGGTTGTATGATCAATGTGTATTTTTCAATATATGTAAATCTCTGCATCCATTTATACCATGGTCTTGCCTTGGCAGGTTGTGTCCAGAGTTGCAGCAAAAATGCTCCCATAAAGGGCCTATAATGGGGACAGATTTATCTCATGCTTCCTGCTGCAAAGAAAAAGAAGTATCAAACTGAAGGGACAAGGGCACCTATAAAGAGCACAAACAATCTATGCCATAGTGAAGGAGGAAGTTTAAAGATAGGTGATGCTTGGGAAGGGGAGAACCTCCTTGAGCAGAGATACCTTAACATCTAGTTATTTTGTTGTGACACTGTATTCTTCAATGAAAATAAACAATCTCATCAGCAATTTCTGAG
Organism: Serinus canaria; assembly: GCF_022539315.1. Lineage (NCBI taxonomy): Eukaryota > Metazoa > Chordata > Aves > Passeriformes > Fringillidae > Serinus > Serinus canaria. The sequence goes on from NC_066315.1 coordinate 30,840,974, forward strand.
GTATGTAATGAATACAAGTATATCAGGGCCTGTGAGAAAATTCAAAAGCTCTTTGGGACAGTAAGTAAGTGAAGAGAAGCCTTATAAGGTGGACTGTTTTTCAACTCATAAGCTTAGCCATCCAACTAATTAGCGGGGATTTTAAGGGAGAGACTTAAATTGCAGTGAAGATGTTCCCCATGTTGGAATTAGATCCCTTACGGACTTCAACAATTTTAAGATAGTCAATTTAAAGATTTTTTTCTGCCATATAGATTCACAAAACAATTTGATGTGATTTATAGAGGTTTTTATGGCGGGGTTTGAACATTAATAGGGTTATATTCATACCTGTCTGGGAACATGGGTATGAATCACCAAATGTTGCCAGTCATCAGTGATGCTCACATCTGAAATTCATGCTGCTGTGCTGGGCAATACTGCAAAGTCATAGACTCACTGTGTAACATATGAGTAATTTTATATGAATATTAATATTCATATTGTGCTGTAAATGTTCTGCTACTGATGACACCTTCCATTTTTCATGGCTGTACAAACCACTTGGTTCCACAACAATGTTTGGGGACAGTTAAAGTTGCATACCTGCTGCTTTAACATACCCCCAAAAGTTATTGTTGGTGTGGAGAACTGTCAGTAACTTCTGACCTTGACCATGACTCTGTTCAGCCTTCATTTTTTTCCTTTCTGAGTTTGCTTCACTCTTTTAGAAACTTTTCAATGTATTGTGCTAAACTGCAAGCATGGCAGTTCATCTCTGCAAGATCTTTCTAACAAGAAAAAAACCCCAGAAGATCTCTCTAAAATCTCTGGTTTAGATTTCATTTTATTTGTCATCTTTTATGAACAAATTACGAAATATACTTCATTCACAAATTGGAAATATTTACAAGTTCTTTACAACAAGGCATTATTGAGGTTTTGATTTATGGCATTCTTAGAGCATTCTGTCTTTCAAAACAAAGACATCGGTGTTGTTTTCAGCACGCTGTTCATTTGCATTCTGGATGTGAAATGGGAGCTTTTTGGAAGAGGAGTTTGCACTCCCTTTTGATATGATCTACTGGGAAAACTGAGGCAGGATGCATTCAAAATGTGAGGAGAGGGACTGTGCAGATGTGTTGCTGTACCATGCCATGATCTGAAGCCATCATATTAAACCAGATGCTGCTAAGTGGAGAGGAGAAAAAGATTCCCCTGAGCCATTCTTCCTCTGCCTTCTCCTTTGAGTGGGCTAAATGCAGTTCAGTTTATTTTTCTGATTTTTGAGTCTTCATGAGAACAAGAGTCTTGTGAAGTCTGTTTCAAATACTATCACAATTCAGAAAGATTATTCAGACAAAAAACTGAAAGAGAGTAGCCAGGAAGTGAATAAATATTGTATATCCGCAAAATGTTTAGGAGACAAATTTTGAACATGGTTCTAAAAGGGAATTGCAACTGTGCTGGTCTGCAGTTGTGACATTTGAGCCATAAAAGCTAAGATTGTTTCATTGTCTTAATTTCTTGGAGTCTATTTTTTTTCCTGAAGAAAATTCTAAAACCACTTCCTTCCATGGAACTTTTAAAAATTTCTTAATATACACTTCCATTATAAATCAGATGTGGGCCACCATTGCTTAGGTTGTCTGTCATTTCCTAGAACAAGAATAGAAAACATTAATTAAAATTAGAATTATTGTAAGGTGGTCAAAATTCAGTTACCTAAGGCTGTGATTAAATTTGAACAAACTCAGAATTTCAAACATTCAGAAACACTTTACATTTTTATTTAGCTTGATAAACCTCATTATAAAAAAAAAAATCAGATTTTTTCCTTAATAAATTAGGTACATTTGGAAGCTGATAGATTCATTGATAGTGATTGAGTTGGACATTATGCTCAGACCACATATAGAGCATTGATGGCATCTGTACTAGTTTGTGATGTTGTCCTTTGAAATTGCATCAACTCAAGCTTGTGTGCTGATCTACAAAAGAACAAAATGGTAGTTAAGTCTGTTTCCATTCAAACCTGTCTGACATGCTATAAACAGATGCCATTCAATGCTTGCTGAAATAGACATTTGGGAAGTAGATCTAGATCCAAACAGGATCTAAGGGTTTAAACTGCTTATTTTCCCTTGCAATGGGACTGATTTTAGTTTTCAGGGGTTGCTTCTCCAGTGGCAGGTGAGTCATCCCAGAGTAAGCTGACCAGATCATGAGTCAGAATCCTACAGCACCTGAACCAAGATTTGCTCGGAGATAGATTTTCTAAGTCTCAAATTGAAATGCAAACAATACCCCCTTAGCAGCTGTCTAAGCATAGAGATGGCTACATTAATTAAACAGTTCCCTGATCTCCAAGCCTGCAAAGCCACATTGAGTTTATGGTTGGAACTATCTTGTTCTGAGCAATCCCAGGCCTATTTCATACCAGATTGAATCTGGATGCAGAAATAAGTGAACTGCTGCTTGTGTCCAATGACAGAGAACATTCAGCTATGGCAAGAGGAATGGGTACAGGTAAAAATGCAGCTTGGAATATTTCTAAAATTCAAGTAGATGAGGTGAAGGTGCCAGTGTTGGACTAGTTCTAAAATAACTGCATGATGACCAGAGGCTCTTTCTCTGCATGGAAAGATTAAATTCACCTCTTCTTCCTCCTAGGTACACTTGGAGAAAACATGGAATAAAAGGGATTTGTTTCTCCCCCTTCCTGTGGAAGTTTCTGTAAAAAAGTGAAGCAACATTCATTGGGCTAGACAGAGAGAGAGAGAGAGAGAAAAAGATGGAAAGAAAGAACCCAACTCTATAGCATAGCAGCTGAGATTCGTGGCAAAGAGAAGAAAATTATTCAACCTGGTCTTTATTACTAGTCTTCCTCTGTCTCTCTCTTCTTTTAATCCACAATATTTGGCAAGCAGAGACCAGAACTCATAGTAACATAAAGTTAAAAAGCACTGATGCCTCCTTTCTCAGATTACCAGCTAAATTTTAAAGCAAATCACAGGACTTAATTGTTCCCCTCACAGTTTTTGAAAGAAGGGATGTTCTATTCTTCTCTATGATGTCACCAAACCAAATAGCCTTGCAGTCAATACTCCGGAATCAAGCATAAGCTTCAGAGGAAATCAGGTGTGAAACTAATTTTGAGTATTTTCTACCATCCAGGTCTTCATTTGCAGATGATGGTGTTGGATGTTTTGGTATTGTGCTTTATTCTCTTACATTAAAGAGGAGCATGCATGCCTAACACTGGACTATGGATCCCAGTTTGGGGGTTGTCTGGCACTTATTTGCCAGACAACCCCCAAACTAAATTTGCTTATTTGTGGGTGCCTAAAGCCTTGGTTGGATCTACTCTGAACGTATCTGTCAGCTGGGAAAGAGACCGAGAATACCAAAGCCAAAAGAGACCAAGAATACCAAATACTAACTATAAGTCAGCCATATTTTGATAGTAAGGATCTGTCAGAAGGCTACTCATAAGTTTCCTTTTGTAAGCATCCTCACTGAATCGTCTGCAGACAACAGCTAATAAAATATCACCATAGTTTTGGAAAATATCAACACCCATTTATTTTCCCCAATATTTCTATCTTAAAAAAAAGTTAATTAAAAAAAAAAAAGTGGCTAAATTCGGGGAATGAAGGAGCACACAGATTAGAAGCAGAGTGAATCAATGGTGGCTACATCCAAATAAGAGTATTTGGATGCCTGTAACTGGGGTGAATATTTTAAATACTCAACTTACTTCCGGACTGCAGCGTTCACCACGTAGAGTTATGTCACTACCTAGAAGCACCATTCCTGCCTCAGAGTAACATCACAGCATCAGCCAACTTTGATTAGCTGAAGCTATGACTTCCTCGTAGAGGTGGCCCTTCCTGAAGTGACATAACAACATGGTCGCTCCCTAGTGTTCAGCGTACCTTGGAGGTAACTCTGGTGTCGGGGGAATCACCGGGCAGCTGGGCAGGTCGGTTATTTCAATACCCCTCAATCTCTAATATAAATATAACAATTATACAATAAATATAGCACAAACAAATGCACATGCAGTACATGTCTACATTACTGTATATCAGTATAAATATACAATATAGTCATATATATAAAACACTTCTAAGCTGTTTTCTAAATTAGGGTCTAATTTAATGTAAGTTTTTGTGCCATGACCTAGTGTACCCAACTCTGCCAGCAGCAGGCAGCCTATGGGTCTGAGAAGTCCCAAGTCAGACCATGTGTACATGCATACTTGGCTCTACAGCAGACGTGCAGGAAGTTTGCCATCAGTGGGGCACATCCCAGATCTGCTGCGTGTGTGCAGTAGGGCTGCTCTGCACTTACATTGTGGCCCTTCACCCAGGATAAGTGGACACCTGGCAGTCCTTTCTGCTAAGTGTCAAAAAGCTCAGTAGGTCAACAGGCCAGGAAGGTAGGCAATGACCTACTGTTACAGATGGTCATCCTCACCCCAAACTAATAGGGTTGGTGGCTTTTTTTATTTTGAAAACTGTTTCTTCTTCCTTTCCCTCTCTTCTTTTCTCCTATCTTTGTCCTTGTTGAGGCAAGAGTCTCTCTGAAAGTCAATATCTAGCCTTCCATAAGCAAGACCATCATATTTGCCTAATATCTCATCAGAATTCTTCTTCATTTTAAAATGAGATGTAGAAATATATCTCAGCTGTTGATTTTATCACCCTGTTTTATGTTACTGTTGTAACCTCTACTATTTAACTTTTTAAAACATGTTTAAAACATCATCTTTTTAAAACATTTCAAACTCCCTGTTTTTAAGACACATTTCAAACATAATCTAAGATTAATTCAGTTTCTATTTCTACTTGGAGTCTCATCTCAGTTAAGAAACCAAGGAATAGTGACAAGTAATTTTTAACTGCTATATCATGTTTTTTAAGGGAATCTGAAAACAATTCTACAGTCTGAGAGGACTAATCCTTGCTCTGCTCTTCAGAGGTTTCAGTAGACAATAGACTCTTGAACTTAACAGTAAGGCAGACTTGCAAGCAGAGGTTTAGGTGGGCAGTCCACTTGACTTTTGTTCTTTTTTCTGCTCATTTCTCAAATGAAAGGCATTGGATAGATACTAAGTCCAAATGCAAAGCACAGCTTTATGGAGGACACTTAACTCCTCAAATATTATTCAGATCTGTTAAGACAAGGAGATGATTTTAAGAATTCCATTCCATTACTTCTTTTGATCCTATGTGCTCAGCTTTTGGAGCTTTAGTGTCAGCACCTAATTATATTCCTATATAACTTCTTATATACAAAAAGGAAGTAAATGCTCAGTGCTGCAAATGAGACCAGTTTTATTTAGGTGTCTAAATATGCCCTCAGATGTTTAGGTTAAGTCACCTACATTTGTGAACTGTGGCTTTTCTGTTTAAATAACCTAATTTATAAGCTGAGTACTTGGGAGAGGAAGAGATTGATTAAATCCTGGAAGCATGCAATGATGTGGTTACAGAAAGCTCTCTGTGCTTTTTTTACAGTACAAGACATGATAATTCATATTGATAGAGCTTCCAATTATTTAGGAAGTGCTATATTTAGCAGCTAAGCCCCTAAATAGCTATACAATGGAATTATGTTGAAAATGGATGTACTTCATTGGAATGGATGTACTGCAAATATACAGTACCTAAAAATAGCTCCATATAATGCAACATAATAAAGCTTACACAGAATGGCAGCATTTCATTTTCCAGAATCTCTTTCTCATATAAAACTGAAAACTGAATACATCTCCTGCCAATTGTAAACGTTAAGGCATACAGTAGCATTTCAGGAGAAGCAGAACAAATAAGGGAGGACACACAACTCACTTTTTCTGCCATTTCATGGGAGTGATGCAATGAATGTTCCCTTTCTGAGAACATTCGCCTTTGTTCATAGCTGGCTAGCCGACAAGTGAGCCATGAAGAAAGGGTGCAGCCACCAATTCCAATGCATGCAAGAGACATGGAGGCAAGATGCAAAGAATAGAGAGCAGATGACTTCTTTGTCAGAGCACGAAGAAATTGAAAATTTAAGATTCCTCCTATTAGTCCACAGATGCAACAGGCAGAAAAAAGTATCATCTGTCAAGAGAGACAAGAGAGGTTACGTCACAGTAATATTTTTCAGACATGGATTAATGCATATAAAATATGAGATAACCACCGTTTATTTCTTTGATAGCATCATTGACTGCAAACACTGCACAGCTCCTTGTTTTTTGCTCTCTCAGCTCCTCCATTGCACCAAGGGAATACATTAACTTCTGGTATACAAGAGTTAAGATTGATATTGCATGTAAAAAAATGTTGGAAAAAATAAGTAGGTAAAGTTAAAACCTATTCAATGGAAGGGCTGCTAGGACACAAAACTGATTTCCAGCTGTTCATGCAAAACAGTAATATGACAGAAGGTGTCGTAATTTTCTATTGTGCAATTTATCACCCTACCTCAGGAGTGAATGCCTCATGTATTTGTAGTGAATCTCTCTTGCTTTGTGTGCATTCTGACTGTGTCTCCTGCTCAGTTATAATTTATTCAGTCAGATAGCAAATTGGAAGCTTTCAGCAGCTTTTGTGGAGTCTTTGAAAGTGTTCAAGGTGAATGTGCTGGTCAAAGAACCAAAAGAAACAACAAAGAAATCAGTGATGTTGCTTTACAGAAGGTCAGTTTGGTGTCTATATGGTTGGTTGGTTGGTTGGTTGGTTGGTTGGTTGGTTGGTTGGTTGGTTGGTTGGTTGGTTGGTTGGTTGGTTGGTTGGTTGGTTAGGTGGTTGGTTGGTTGGTTAGGTGGTTGGTTGGTTGGTTTGGTTGAATTTAACTTGACTAAAATGTTCCCAGGAATTTTAGAAATCTGTGAAACAGGCTGCAATCAGTGAGACATTTTTAAAGACCTCTATTGCTTTTAGTCACAAAGATGTTACACTGGTTCAGGGTGTGCATTAACCTCAAATGATTCAGGAGCGAAAGACCTTATGGAGACAGAGTTAAATGTCTTATTCACTTCCCTTGATGCTGCTGACCTGTCAGATGATGATCTAGATGGGCCTTTAACATTTCTCAATATGGCTTTATATATGTACTTATCTGCTATGGTGGCAGAAGTTTATGGAGCCTTTCAGGCTAGTTCTGTACACAACTAGGATGAGAGTTTTCTCAGGAATGTGGTATTGAGGAGGTATTTTGCAGTCCACTGGCAAGTGACTATTCCATGAGACCTTTGGAACAGATGGCTTTTAGAAACTGGTTATGGTACATGTTTTAAGAAATGGGACTGTCATTTTAACAGAGTTTAGGATTGATATTAAAAAATAATTAGAAAGAACTTTTGGTTCTCCTCACAGTTATGCTTGGTTTATGTGACTTCCATCTGTATGTGGCAGAATAATCAAGCTGACAGAAAATTAGGACTGGCATTATCACTTAAAATAAAATCATGTCTTTAACATAGAGTTCTACTGTGACTTGTTGAGTAATAACACCATTTTTCTGCAGTCAGAAAATGACTGTACCTGAAGAGACATCTTCCATCACTTTAAAACTTACATACACATGTTTCAGACTGCTAAACAAAGTTGCTAAACTCTTAAAAGCTATGATATCTAGAAACAAACTTGGTCAGCAGCCTTATTTAGATGGCAGCCCAGTGTTGTTTTTTAAAGGAGAAAATATACAGTCCAGTGACATTGAGAAGCATTTATTGACTTGACATAAATCTGTGTCAAGTGATTTCCGATCAAAGTTTATCCAGGTACATATAAATAAGGATGTATGGCTTAAATAGCATGACCTCTGTAGGCCATTTCAGAACTGCCTTGTTTTTTGTGACTATTCCAAAATGCTGGTTGCTTTTGGAAGCAATACAAGATTGCCAACTTGTAATTTTTCTAATTGTTTATTAAAAACCCTTGCATGCAGAAAGCCCCCAGTAAAGAGCTCAAATTAGATAAGTAAGCCTTTCAAATACTTAAGTGTTATGCATGCAGTGGAAAAACTTACAACAAGTCCAGATTTTTTTTTGGCGCACAATATTCCGCATACGCCGCAAAGCAGGAACTGCAAAAAACAAGAAACCAAACAATTATTTCATCATTCAAGGTACATAGTTCAAATCCCACTGTGTTGCTGTGGTGGTGGCCACAGTTCAGGAAATGGTTGCCAGCATTTTTGTCAGAAACCTTGTGTTTCAGGAGGTTGTAACTCAACCATAAACACTCTTATCGGATAAAAAGCTGGAATGAGAAGTCATAGTGACCATGATAATTCATGAGAAAAGAAAGAAAATATGAACTTTAAGCTTCTTGGGTAAACAAGTTGGGAAAAAAATCCTCAGTGTTGCAAGCATAAAACTGCCTTTTTACTGTTTTATTTTTCTCTCAGAAGAGTTTAGCAAGGTACTACTCAGTGATCCAAATCATCTATTTCTAAGCATAGCATTCGGACTTAATGCCCTGATCCTGCCATCTGAACCACTGAAGGATCACATATGGATCGTTGTCTTCAAGACAGTAGAACTCTGGGCAAGAATAAAATTCAGTCATATCTGTGGGTGCAGGTGTAAATATCAGTACGTCTGTTGGTGTGACTACTCTGGGCATGAAGAAAGATCTGTTTCAGACTCTTGATGGCCTGATTTGCAAGAGAGAGCACAAAGGTATCTGTACTTTTTTTGGTGTCATTCCCTCACACAAACTGATTTGCTAATTGTAGCACCAAGCATTAGGCAAAAATTAATTACCAAAACCAGAAAAATGCCTACCAGCTGATAAAAATAGATGATAATGCTTAATGGTGACTCTGTCATAGACCAGTGATGTCCTCTGATGTCTTTTTCCTCCTACAGAAAAGTTTATTGAGGAAAACAATGAATAGTCCCCAGGGGAGCAGTCAGGTTAGGAACTACAGTAGTTGTATGAAAGCAATAAGGCCTCCTCCAGGTGCTAGCAATGCTGTCAGAAGATTTCCTTGATACCTCATAAAGTCCTTTATTAAGAAATCTATGCTACTTATTTTCAATAAAGCTAACCCTATTCCTCCATTGGGAAGTAATTTTATTATTTTAAAACTGTAATTTTGTACACTATTTTTGCATTGAGATGGTATTTCTAGCAAAAAGCTCTGCTTGATCCCGATTTAGAATTAAATCACAGAAAAGACCTGGCTGTTACATAAGAAATTTTAAAAAAACCAAAACAACAACAACAAAAACCCCACCAAAAAACCAAACCCCTAAGAGGTTCTATAAAGCATTCAGGGTCTGTGTAATATATTGCAGGTACTTCTTATTTACACTCTAAAATTTTGCCACTTCACTACTTCAATTGAGGAGTTTCTTTATCTCATAGTTTATCTCCCTCTAACTAAAGTAGTTCATGTGTATAGCTAAGTCTTGAGGTATCTTTTTACTCTGAGTTAGACCCATGAAAACAGTTCCCCATAATGAATGTGGACAAATTGTTTATATTATTTACTTTTGTACTAAGCATGGGATGTGGGTTTAATACCAATCAGATTATAGAGAGGGCTGGGTCACATGGACCATGGTGCTAAATGGCTCAGGACATACCAGAAGGCACAACTGGTAATTGCTGCTAGAACCCACTGACTGAAATAACAATAAAACAAAGCAAATCACCAAGGGGCAGTGCTCCTTCTGCACTTTCCCACAGGCAAATAAGATTTCAGCTCATCACATCTGCTTTATAAGTGTTCACTCAGGCTTTCTGTGACGTTTTGGGGTTTTACTCCCAGTCCTGCCATTGCAGATTGCCTTCAACTGAAGGCACGCTTCAGATTTCCACACATCGTGTTTTGATTTCTCAAAATGCAGAAACCTCAAATGAAATTTGTTGAAGACATCTTTGTAATTAAGTTCTATTCAGTCAGATTTGATAAAGTGGATTAATAATATATTTTCTCTCTGTAGTGATTGAATAGGATTGAAAGGAAATTTTTGTGTATAGAAAAATTAATTAGTGTTGGAAGATATCATCATAGATAGTTTTAACTTATTAACTAGTTAAAAAAACTGTGTGTTTGATAATTTATCTTCATAGCTGAAAGAGCATGAAAGAGAGAGGATTTTTTCAGGAATGCTTTAATTCTGCTCCAGTTTGAGTCAATGAAGCTCATCTACAAGCCCTAGTGTACCAGCTTCTCAAAACAAGGGGTGACTATTCCATTTAAAGCATCTGACTACCTGGAGTAAAGATCTGGGTGCAGTAGTTAAATGTACATTAAGTTTGCTAATGATTCTAGACTAGGAGACACCATGGACTGTTAAGCGTAGAGAAGCCTTACAGAGAGATTTGAGTAGACCTGAGAGCTGGGTAATTACCAATCACGTGAAATTTAACAAGAGCCAAGCACCAGATTCTGCACCTACGACAGTGTAATCCTGGTTATACATAAATACTGGGGGTCGAGAGTCTGAAAAGCAGCCACAGGGAAAGAGATCTGGGTGTCTGGCTTGATGACAAATTGAATGTGAGTCAGCAGTGCCCTGGCAGCAAAAAAGGCCAACCATGCCCTGGAGTGCATCAAGAACAGCATCACCAGCTGGTGGAGGGAAGTGATTGTCCTGCTCTATTCTGCTCTGGTGCAGCTCCTTCTTGAGCATTGTGTGCTGAGATGGATGCCTCAGTATCAGAAAAGCATCAAACTGTTAGAGTGTGTCCAGAGGAGGATGACCAAGATGGTGAGAGGCCTTAAGGGCAAGACTTATGAGCAGCAGCTGAGGTCACTTGGTTTGATCAGATTGAAGAAGAGAAGGTTGAGGGGTGACTCTACACAGTCTACACTTTCTCAAGGCAGGCAGTGGAGGGAGAGGTGCTGATCTCTCTTTGATGATCAGTGATCACAAGGAAATTGAATGAAGTTTCATCAGAGGAAGGTTCTTCACTGCAAGGGTGGTCAGTCACTGGAACAGGCTCCCCAGGAAACGGATCATGGCACCAGGAGTGTCAGAGGTCAAGGAGCACTCTGGATGCTGCTATTAGTCTTATGATTTAGTATTAGGTAGTCCTGCAAGGAGCATGGAGTTGGGCTTGGTGATCTTTATGGGTGCCTTGCAAGTTGAGAAATTCTACGATTTTATGATAACACTGTGTCATGTCATGTATACTCTGTATGTATTTTCTCTCTCTACATCTACAGTGTTTGAAGATATAGGCAAGGAATAACATGTTCCATAAAGCTAAAAGAGTTCATTGTATTCTAACTCAGAGGAATTGCATATTAATGCTTCCTCCACACTCTTCTGTTTAATCATGAGGTCATGCTGAAGTTTTATAATCTGTATGGCTATGAGATAAACAAGTTGTGAAACCGAATGCACTCAAGTGCCTGAATATGTTAAAAAACTTTGGAAGAAAAGAATTTGGGCAGTAGCAAAGGATTAATGTTATTTAGGTTGGGGTTTTTTTTAAGATGACAGTGTATTGCATTCAGAAGAGGATTGCCCAAAACCTAGTATGGATATTTAATTTGTCAGCATGCATTTGCAGTTAAAACCAACGGATGACTTTGTGCCACAGGGTCAGGCAATTATACTTCATGCAAAGCTTTGAAACTTCTGAGCCAAATTCATCACTCTCTTCTAAGGTGAATCCACTAGAAACAGTGGAAACCCTCTCTATGAAAAGAGTATTAGTAATATAATACCCATGGCTCAGGAACACTGCTCTTTTAGAAAGCCAAGCTTTCCAATGCGGACACATCTAGAATGGCAAGGATTTCAGTGAGATTGAGATGTGATTGACTCTGTTCTCTGCTTTTCGATAGCATGGAGACTTAAAACTTTTTATTTCTTTTTTGTTTGTTTGTTTTGTTTTTTGGGGTTCTTTATGTTGTGGTGTTGTAGGAGTTTCCTTTAAAATTTTTGATGTCGAAGTGTTGTGATCAGCAGTAGTGAAAAGTGGATGGGAGAAACTACACTGGCCCTTCATACCAGAAAAGGGATGAAGTAAAAATAAGTTTTAAAGTGTCTTTTACTTAGAATCTTCTATTTTATAATACTGCCAACTGGAATGCAGCCATCAGGGGCTTGATTGTCTTGACACTCTATCTGTTCTTGGCTATTCTGAAAGACTTCATATCAATGTGTTATAACAGTAAAACTTGTTGAGCTACTCTGGACTACCCTTTACCCTTGACTAACTAATACTGTCATGGTGAGGACTTGCTCCTTTCTACTTGATCATTGATTATCCTTAATAAATTTTTACCAGCCAATCTCATGGACTTTTTAAATGTAGTTATATTTTCTAACTATGTATTTTATAACCATGTAACCTAACTTACCTGAGATAAGTTAGGCAAACAGACTTATACTGAAAATACAGTAAATCAGGAGTGGAAAAGGAATAAATCACTGAAGATAAGCTTCTTGTAACGAATGCTCTGTTGTTGAAGTGTCCACAACTTATGCAGAGAATAAGGCTAAAACGTTTCATTAAGGATAAGCTAAGCTAATAAGCCCTACAAAATGAAGCCAGAGAGGGAACTTCAGCTGGAACTTTTTTAAACAGATTGGACTTAAACATTGCTGGACTTCCATTTAAATTATTATTCATAATTTAAAAAATCATAAAATGCTAAAAGACTGAAAGGCTCACTTAAATACCTGCACTGATCACCAATTACACCCAGACCCTTTTGACTGTAGGGTTACTTTTCATTACAGACTTATTCATACCTCCTACACATACATGATGTCTTGCATCAAGACTTCTGGCAGAGAAGCCTTGTATTGAAACTGCTGCAGGTCCAGAGAAGGGCCAGGAAGTTGGTAAGAGGGCAGGAGCACCTCCCCTAAGACAGTAGGTGGAGAAAGTTTGGGCTGTTCAACCTGGAAGAAGAGAAGGATCAGAGGTTCACAGATTGACAGAATATTCTGAGTTGGAAGGGACCCACAAGTATCATTGAGTGAAGACCTCACAGCAATCTTCCAATATCTGGGAAGCTGGAGAGGGACTCTGCATCAAGAACTGTAGTTACAGGACAAGGAATAAAGAGGTAACTGGAAGAGAGGAAATTTGGGCCAGATATTAGGAAGAGTTCATTACTGTGAAGGTGATGAGGCACTGGAACAGGTTGCCCAGAAGAGGCTGTGGGTGACCAAACCCTGGCAATGTTCAAGGCCAGGTTATACAAGGGCTTAAGCAACCTGGTCTAGTAGGGGGTGCTCCTGCCCACGGCAGGGACAGTTGGGATTAGATGATCTTTAAGGTCCCTTCCAATCCTTATTGTATGATTCTGTGATTCTATGAGTTTATGAGAATGTATCATCAAGTAATAGACAGGGGAGCAACCCCTCTTGGGTGAAAGGTAAAAAATCCAAAGAAAGATACTACAAAGCACAAAAGCTACTTAGACACAGGGTGCCTCAATCCCACTTTCAGTGATAATCTACCATGGATCCACCAAAGTCAGAGTCGCTCTGACAGCACCAGTGTGATTGCAAGGTGATGCAGTAGTGTCTGTTTGTCTGTGGATTTTTGTCATTCACACTGCAGCTGTACCTGCTGATGTTCCATACGCATATTGGAAAATTTCTCATTTTGTCTGTTGAACTTTGGAAAAGAACCCCAAAGACCTCCCAAAAAAGAAGAATGTTTATTTTGAGACTGCTTTAATTTACTTTGTATTGAATATTGCCTTGAAACAAAACCTCAGATCCAAAACCCCATAAATTTTGGTAAGAAGGCTAAAATCTCAATTTATATTCAAGTTCTGTGGTTTGGATCTATCCCTATTTCATATTTTCTGGAACAAAAGACTTGGCTTCTTTCACTTCCTTCTGGAAAATGGGTACTTTGTCCCTGGTAGTCTGAAAAAGATTCAGTTTTAGTTAATCTGCAGGAAGCCAAAGATTTGGTTTTTTCCACCATGCAGAAGAAAAGGAACTATTTTTATTCTATATCTCGAAGCTAAGAAACCTTTCTGTCTTATGTTTTGAAAAGGCAAAAGCAATGGTGAGTATAATTCCCTTGGAAAAATGAAAACTGCTCATAGAAAAATTTCCTGGACATGGGCTGAACAAAACAGTAGAGAAAACCTGTTGAATATAAGGACAGCTTGATCCCTAGTCATTGTTCATGACAAAAAAGACAGCTAAAGTGTATACTCTGAATGGGAAGTCATCTGTAGGTCATCCATATGTATCTGATGAAACAGAGGAAGGGAAATTATTCCAAAATGGAATGTAACATTGTGAAAAAGCAAGTGTATCATACCTACTCAAATGACACTCTACTTGGAAGACTAAACCATCAAGACAGAATTAACAGCTTCACTTTTATCTACCCTTTTCAGGTCGTAAACTAGAAAATTCTGTGATTTTACACTGAAGCTGCATAAGCATGTGACTTTCAGGACAAAACCCAGGAATTTGAAATTAGTAATGTAAAGAGAGAAAGATTCTATTTAATAATGTTGTTTCAACTCCATCCAAATGAGAAAAAAGCTGAAATCCCTAATGGATGAACTAAGCAGATATCTCTAATTGTAACTCTTATTCAAAGCAGTATTTCAGAACAAGGATTAAATGTTCTTAGCACAGACATAAAGGGCACAGAATCTACTCATGAAAACAAAGACATCAAACTAAATAAAAATTACAGCAGGCAAGAAGATCAAGCCTAAGTACCAGGTTTGCCTATTACCTCCACAGAAAAACACAAGAATATTTTACAAAAGGGGGATGGAAACTTCTAATGATGTTGCTGTCCCATGCAAGTGATTGTGTGGACAGCAATGTCCAGCTGGCTGAAAGGCATCCAGACACAGAACCAGAAGCAGCAGCATTGCCAAAACCCAGCCTTGGGTTCCACCAAATCTGTCATGCTGAAAGGGGAGGCTTTATTATAACTGAGGCACAGTGTTAAATCATGTCTAATCTGAGCCAATACCTTGTCTGGCAGTGTGCTATTGGATCTCATCAGATCAGGTGCTGCTACCCTTCCCACTGATTCAAGCCATACACAAGCAGTTTAAATTCTATCCCAGTCCCTGTGATTAGTGTTTCCACTCATCTGGTTATAGACCTACAGAGATGCTTTAAAAACAGGGAATGGTTTTTAGAAACAATGAAGGAAATTAAGAAGTGTGTTTCTAAATCTGATATCAGTGGTTCAAAAAACCTCCATCCATCTCTAAAAACACCTAAATTCTCAGCGCAAAATAATAATGTTTACTTTTTGTTTGTTTAGAGCCTATCAGAATAACAAATAAAAATAATGCCTTTTGTTTGTTCTGTATCAAGCATTTGGTTTAGTGTGACTGCTTACATCTCAGAAAAGTAATAAATGAAAGATTATTCCCTTCAGATGAACTAGTCTTATAGTAGTAAAACATTTAAACAGATGCTTAAGTCAGTTTATATACAACAGATCCTCTAAATACAACCCAGAAGCTAGATGGAATTTCTTTCTTCCAGGTATGTTTGTGCCTCTGGAGTGCCCAAATTACCAAAAAAAGAATAAATACTACTGAAAGACCTCAGCTGAATTCAGTGAATTGTCCTGGCTCCATGCAAGGCAAGAAGCTTCCACCCTTGGTATGCCCTTCCCTATCCATAGGCACAGAACTCTTTCCAGCTTCTACTGAGCTCACTGAAAGTCCTGTGATTAATTTTATCATGAGAGGGAGCCAGACAGAAATATGGTCAGTTTGATGAAAATTCAATGCATATGTTAAAATAAAGTAGGACCACATCTGCATTTTGTCTACATGCTAAACAATAAAGTGGGTTTTTTTAGTGCTGTTTTTGAAAAAAAAAAAAAAAAAGACTGTTCTTTCCAAAGGAAACTTGGCAACAGTAAAATCTAGATGTAAAATCTAGTGGTTTAAAATTTCAGGCCACCAACATTGATTTAACAGTCTAAAAAGGTTTTCTTGCTTTGGAAAAGTCCATACAGACTGACACTTTTTCTTTTCCTTCAAATCTTGGATCAAAACAATTAAAGTAATTTAAATCAAATATTTCAAGTGCCAACTTGGAACAAATTTCTGTAGCCAAATGCAGATTTTTAATGGGCAAGCAGACTTCCACTGAGATAAAATCATAAATCATGGAAACAGTAATTCTGCCTCTATCTACAGACAGGCAAACAGACCAACATACAGAAAGTGAATATCTCTCAAATACATTCAGATATTTGCCTTTATAAGGGAAGAAATTATTACTCTTGAGGGGCATAGCCATAAGTGAATCATCGAGTATCTCTCTTGCATATGAAGATAGATGGCATATTTGTCTAAAGATGTGGCTTTTGTCTCTCATTCTCTCTCTCTGTGAGGGAGACTCATTTACAGCAAGGATTTATTCACCACTGCAGGATAAATGAGGATAAATTACACAAATGTATGTGTGTGTGTGACTATCTATTCACTACTCATAGTGAGAGTGATGAAACCACTGTGTTCTAAATATAGATGGGGAAGCATGTGACCATTAAAAAAATATCTGTGAATACTTTTTGGTTGATTATCTTCTGACTTTTGTTGTTTGTGCAAAAGCCTTTGCTATGGATGCTGTCATTCTTCCTATATTATTGTTAGTGGCTCAGTGTTCTCATTGGTGGAATTATTCTATAGTATGTCATATAACTGAATTGGAATGGTGGATTTCAGAAATATCCCTCAGTTTCTGGGAAACAAAGAAATCTGGGAGACACTCATTACAGCCTGTAAAATAGTTTATCCCAATACTAACAACAAACAGAAAGAAAATTTAGAGATCAAGAACGTGTGCCCTTCAGGGTATTTGGGACTGTTTTTATTGTGGGTTTGTTTTAGTTTTTAGCATTTTTTTTCAATTTAACAGCCATGGCCTATTTTAAAAAGAACAGATTGGTGATGATGTAAACTGGTTAGTTGTCTTCACATGCTCCAGATAATTTGAGAAGACAGTTACACCTTCATTTGTTTTCTTATGGCTACTCTTTAAACAACTTGTACTATCTTAATCCAATTCAACTGCAATGAGAACAACAGATTTGAAACTTCTTTTTTGTTTCCCCATTCTTTTGTAGTTTTTGATACAGACATTGCCTAGGCTTTCAATTTCTTCATTCTGGTGTACTCTGCTTTCCCTGGCCTGCTTATACATAATTCAGGGCATGCAATGATCAGGGTACTTCAGCCCATGCTTAACTTCACTTGTATCCATAATGCTGTGGATGGAATTCACATGGTTAAAATTAGGTGTGTTACTAAATAATCTGTCTGAATGGAGGCAGTGAACAATAAGAACAACTCTTTTAACAGAAAAGCTGATGTTTGTCAAGTGCAAACCATCACAGGGAAGCAAGTATAGAAGATAGAATGTGCATGATTTTTAAGATGCCCAAATTTTAGGAATTCAGGTTAAGGTTTCCATGGTGATGCTATCTTCATCTACTTCCTTATGAACTTGGGTCTCTGCTGAGTTCCACCCACATAAAAGGATAGAACAGGGTCAAAGGTTTTCTGTGCATTTCCAAGTAAATTGCAACAGGAGGAATGACACTGTTCAAATTAAGTGTTTTTTATCTAACATGTCAAAGAATTAATTTTTCTTTAATGTCCCCTTCTTTTCCTTAGTGTTCACTTCTCAAAGGAAAACCCTGATTCAAGGGTGTGAATTGAAAAAAAATAACCTATTTTATTCAAGACATATCCTTTAATACCATCAACACGAGCTCAGTGTGAGCTACAGTGAGCAGAAGGGAGGCTTATGCCACTTCTGCAGCAGGACAATCCTGAGGATTGTCCAAACAAACCTTTGCCTAGTTGTTTAAATTTGAAAGTAGTTACCCATGACCCTAAGTATCCCTGGAGAACAGAAAATCTCTGGCCCCTTTCTTGGCCTGCCTGCCTTGCCTGCTAGTCCCCTAGTCAGAAGAATGCAACCTCCCAGTTTGAACTGCTGGAGTAGTACAAAGAGAGTGGTATAATGGTGACAATTTAGACCACAGATCTTTAGTTCAATGAAAAGTAAGTCAGCCTTTAGTAACATGTCACCCCAGTCTGCACATCCCTTTGATTTTCTAATTTCCTCTGCTACATGAAGCATAAGGTTCCTTCTTCCACTTTGCATTTTCTTTGAGGCCTCTCTCTGCCTATTCAACCTGCAGTTTTTGCTCAGTTCCCAGCACCTGATGTCTGCCTGTGCTGGCTCTGGTTGTGGACATCCTTTGCCCACTTGTAACATTTGCAAACAAGTCCCTTTTGTGTTATCTTCCATGCCTCTGCACTCATACAGGAGAACAATTTCCTATAAATATCTGCAAAACCTCTTCACTGTCCTCTGTCTTGTTGCTCCCTAAAATTCAACTTATGAACAGCTCTAAATCAGCCAGACTGCTGGTGTTTTAAGGCAACCACCTGTTATACCACTCAGTTTGGTTTGTTTTTTCTTCATACTCGCTTACACCCTTTTACACTGAATCTGTCTCTTGCTATGATTAAAATGTCCTTGGAAGCCAATATCTAACATAACAGAATCTTACTCTATGCCTAGTACAAACTCTGGGGTAACAGCATAAAAATGAATGAGGCAGTTATGCAGGAAATGTGCATCGTCATGAAATGATATCAGCTGTGATAGCATTGTCACAGAATGCAATCACTGCATAAAATACTGATCTCACTGGCTGATCAAAGCTCTTTGACCTCAGTGAAATCCAGGAAATTGATCTTTGCCATTAAATCTTCAGAGAGACATGTGGTTTTAAGTAATTTTTTTCTTCATTATCAATTATGAGAAACATCCCTTTTTGAAGTTATTTTGATAATATCATTACCTGTTGGCCTGGTAATGTCATTACCTGTCTTATCTAGTCTTCATTTTCATTTCTTACCTACCTGTTCTGCAGTGCAGAATTATATGTGTTCTTATATACTGCCAAAAATATTTATCACTGTTGTCAATAATTAATAATTATTGACAGGGAGAATATTACATGAAGCACTTTGTCTGGATTAATCTATAAATTAGAGGAGGTTATGCTGGTGAATAATCAAGAGTGTTTTACATTTATCGTGTTATCTGAAGCTGAGCAAACAATCCTTTTAGAAATATTGCTGTACAATACAAGCTGGCCAAAACCAGCTTTGGACTTCAAAAATGCCCACTCATGTTTAGACTGAATATTCAACATTTCCTATTCTTTGTTTCATTTTTTTCCATTTCTTTGTTTTTTTTCCATTTGGAGGAAAATTCTTTATGGAAACATGCATATCTCAAACTGGATAAATAAGAAATATTTTTGAGAAGTGAAAAATGCTCTGTGATAAGAACATGCTGCTTCTATTAACCCCTTACTGGGCTTTCATTTTCTTTTTGGTTCATTTTACAAGAAGCTCAGGGTGCCCAGTACATGAGAACGTCTTTCTCCTTTTCTTTCCCAATGCCTCTTTCTATTTTTCCTCCAAAAACTCAGGACTCAGCTGGCATACCCTTGACATTAATTTAAAGCACCTTTTGACAGTCTTCTCATCATGGACAGGGCTGTTTTTTTGAAAAAGCAAAACTCACGATCAATTTAAAGACCGTAAGCTATGGCCCGGGTTTCACGCCAAGCATCAGGCTTTCCCAGGTGTGAGAAGGGGTTCAGAGAAAGTTCAATTGCTCACAACAAGACTGAAAAACGGAGCGAGAAAGAAGAGGTCTCCCCCCGCCCAACACACCCGTACATCTGTCCCTGCCGTGCCTCCCCCTCGCCCCAGCACTCTGCAGACCGTACCCCAAGCACATCGGAAATGGACCCGGCGCGGTCGGCGCAGCATGCACTCGCGGGAGGGAAAGGAAGGGAAGGGAAGGGAAGGGAAAAGGGGATGCCTTCGCACGGTCTGATCATCACCATAAAGAGTTAAAGAGAGAGTGAAATGGCTAACGTACACACACCCCGCTCCATACCGGAGAAGAGTCTCCCAGCTGAGGTTTATGCTCTGTGAGGACCAGGCTGAAACTGACCGCCCCCACGGCCACGCTGGACACCCCTAACCCTATCTCCAGCACGGAGAGCACCAGGAGGCTCCCGATGATCTGGCTGCTGGTGCACATCCTCCCTCGGTCATCCTTCCTTCCCGATCAGCCGGGGAAACCGCGCATCCTCCTCCTCCTCCTCCTCGGGCGCTCCCGCGGCCCTAAGTCGCCCCAAACTTTTCTTCCTTCGCAGGCAGCCGGGGCGGAGCGGCGCATCCGCGGCCGGCGGGCGCTACCGAGGGTCGGCGGGGCGGCCCCGGCGCCGCCGGGCCCCGCGCAGGCAGAGCCGCGCCGGCCCCGAGCGCGGCCCCGAGCGCGGCCCCGAGCGCGGCCCCGGGCGCGGCCCCGGCGCAGCGGAGCTCTCCAAGGTGCCGGGCCGGCGGTGGGTGCGCGGCTCCGCGCTCCTAAGGGCTGCGCCTCCGCCGGGAAAGTCGACCTTGTCCTCTCTCCTCCTGCGCTCTCATTGGAATGACCTCACCGGGATATTTTTCCCCCCTTCTTGTTTCTCTCCCCCTTCTCTTCCAGGGCTGGGGGGCGGGGGGTAGAGGAGTGTGGTGAGCCCAGCCCGGCTATACTTATGTATGAATCCAGACCCAATGTACGGGCAAGGCGCACGGCAGCCCCGCCCCAGGGCCACAAGGCTCCGCACCTTCCCGGTCCTCCCCCGGCACGTCTCTCGCACACCTCCGCCGTCCCGCGGTCGCCGGGCTGGCGGCGGGACGCGGGAGCCGATGCCAGCCGCAAGCGGACGCTTGAGAGGTGACCCTGCTCGGAGCGGGGGTCCGCAGGCCTCCCTCCTCCCAGGTGCTGCTGTCAAAATTCGGGAGGAAGCTCGTCTTCCTCTTGTATCAGTTAAAGGGCTGGAGTATGCTGTGTCTCGTCACTGGAAAACTCTGGTCTTCTGCAAAACCCCACTGCCAAAATAGGCGATTTCTGTAGCCATTCCTGTCACTCACAATGGCCAGAACTGTGTCAGTCCAAAAGCAAATAAGCAATAAAGCAAAACAGAACAAGAGATTCAGGGCTGCTAACTTGAGCCTTGCTGGATTGCTTGGTACCAATCTTTATTACTGTGCTTGGATACAGAAGATGTTTTGTCACTCTGACTACAGTTTTACAATCCAGATGTGCTGCACAACATGGTAACACAGAGACAATCAATCTAGCACCTTGGCTTTCCTAAATATGGATCACCAACATTTGGATATTTACATTAACCAGAGGGTAAAAGAATGACATAGACAATTATATCTCCCTAGTCTGTACCAGGATTCAAAAAATATTTGCAGCCTGCAGGATTTAACTGTTTCTTCCATATACATGCTGTGTTTTTTATTCCAACAAAAACTTATATGGAATATTTCCTTTAATCAAAAAATCTGCAATTCATAACCTGTATATAAATACTAGTCTTAGATGTCAGAATCCAGAATGGCAGTCTAGATTTGTCCAGTATTTCATGGTGCAATTTGGTAGCAAGAGCATAGGATTAGCAAGGTCCTGACTGAGTATTTTCCTTTGGACTTCACAACCTATCTTGTGTTTTGAGAATAGGTATTATATAGGCTTGGGAAGATTGGATCCACCATTGCAGGTCAGAGTTTAGTTCTCATTTGTAGAAATCTTCAATAGTTAATTGAGGTGGGTGGAGATAGACTGGCATCAAAGTCTGTCACCTTATGGTGTTTATGCTTTTTAAGTATCCAAGAGCAAGAGTAAGAGGTCCTGAGACAGGATCTTAATGCTTCCTAGTTTAATACTTAATGTGTTTCCTATATTCTCACACTTTTTCCACTTCACAGAAGCAGAACAGTTGACTACATCTAAAGGAAAGCTCTGTTACAGTTAAAGCTGAATTGCCCCTTTTCATCTCTTATGTTTTAAATGGTACCTGACATCTCTTATCATTGAAAATCAAGGCACAGCATAAAAGTTCCTAAGCTACTATATTTATGTAGGAGGATGGAGAAAGCACAGATTTTCAAGTACCCACATGGGTGTAGGAAGGTGTTTCTGCAGTGACAGTATCCTTATTATGTCAGATTGTTATAAACGCTGAAGTGTGCTGAGGTGCAATGATTTTACTGCTCAGAGTGTGTTTTACTAGGTCTTTAAAATCCAGTGGTGATAAGAGGAGAATTGCATAATGCCAGACATAATTAATACATTTAACGCTTGCAGCCAGATAGAGAGCCTGTCACATCAGAATAGAGCTCATGTGACAGAAATAAGACTTCCATAAACAGCTTGTTTTATGTAACATTTCCACTTCAGTCATAATAAGCTGTCAGAAAGATGGAGGGAAAGAGACCTTGTGGAAAGTGTGCCCTAGATGGAGATCACTTCATGCAGCAGTTAATTAAACAGAGATATAAAACTGGGGTCCAACAGCAGGAGAGGAAGTGCCCTGGGTGCCTGCTTTCTAATCAGCAGGCTACAGAGAGGTGAAGAGCTGAGCAGGACCATAGCCAGAGTTCATGACCGCTCAGGAGGAACACCCTTTTAAATAAAGACAGGAAAGAAACATCAAGTTCTAATCACTACCTTTTTAAAATGAAAAGATGCAGTCTTTGTCCCTGTAACTTGTGTACTATGGTGCTGCATCATCTTTATGTGCTGATCTAGGCAATTAACTTTACACACGGGACTATTCATGCATACATTTCAGCACATGCTTACATCTTTGCAACATTGTTTGACTGCTTGCTGTCTCAGCTGGCTGGTTATAAAATGTTTCCTGTACTTGTGATTCCAATGACAAAAATATTATGATGAAAGGAAAAAAAGGGGGAAAAGAGAAAAATCATTCAATATGTAGTTTTGATTATAACTGCAGAAAGTCAACTACAAAAATTCCATCTCCAAAGTAAAATTAATTGGAGTCATGAGGGCTTTGGATCTTTTAATTTAAACTGTTGGATTCATGAACAAAATACATCAATCTTATTCTTCTTGACTTTGAAAGAAAACTTTTTTTCCTCTCTTTTTTTGTCATTAGAGACTTTAAAAATGGTTCATGACAAAAAAATTCTAGTCATACAGCAGGATGAAGTGTAATTGGATGACATAGTACTGGCAATGAAGAAGTAGAAATCAGAACAAAATGATTAATTTATATTTAGTCCCTTTTACATGTCTCTGATGACCAAGAGACCCTAACAAGATTGTAGCCTCTCTGTTGGAAATTACCATCTGTATGTAACACTTCTGAGCATGTATTCATAGCTGAGTACTCTCTGTTCAAGTGGTTCAGTTTATTGATTTCCTAATTCCATGAGTCTCTAAAACAATACTGTAAAGATTTTTATTATGAATAAGAACTGGTCCTATAGCATTAAATCAGAACTCAAGCCATTGAATCTAATTCAGCCTAGGAAACTGTGAATAAAATTGAAACTGTACACCATCCTGTGGCTGCTTAGAGGATGAAAAACAAGTTGGTGCAGTCCAAGAGGG
Source organism: Serinus canaria (assembly GCF_022539315.1). Classification (NCBI taxonomy): domain Eukaryota; kingdom Metazoa; phylum Chordata; class Aves; order Passeriformes; family Fringillidae; genus Serinus; species Serinus canaria. The sequence goes on from NC_066315.1 coordinate 30,864,408, forward strand.
GAAATATTCCCTAAGTATTGGTGTTGTTAATATGCAGGTATAAGGTAGCAATTTTGGACAAATAGGCATAACTTTGAGTGGCCTTGGAAGCTGGATTACTCTTTTACCTTATGGATTCATTTTCTCATCAGTACCAAGCCTTATCAATTATGCTACCTTGAAATATCTGGCATAGACTAAATGACTTCTACCAGGATGTTCTCTGGGAAATGTAAAAATTCAGCTTCAAGGGCAGCTTGCAAATCCTCTTCTCTTTACAAGTACATTATGTTTTCAACTTACTTTCCAGATTCCATTTCTTTACACTTTTTTGTCACCTGAATCCCTTCAATTCAGTGTTACTGAAGAAAAACCAAGGAAAACCAGTACTCTGACAAACAGCTTTTAAGTGTTTGGGGTGACAGAATGCCTTGGGTTCTACAAAGATTTGCCTATTGATTTTATTCTAAAACCAGCAAACCAGCTGTATCAATTGCATCCTATCTATAGAAATGTGTGTGAAACAGCCCTTAGAGCATTACTTCTTTTCTTCTTTTTTTTTTCCTTACTTTCCTTTTTTTTTTTTTTGTGCCGTATCAACTCTTAGTAAATTTTATTCCTTAGTCTGTTCATACTCTAAATTAGCATGTGCTTGTGTTCTAAAATTGGAAGAAAACCCCATGTAAAACTTGCACGGGAGAAGATAAGGGAGTGTCATTGATTTTGTCTGTTCAAAGTTCAATACACAGGCAAACTTTCTGCTGAATGAGTAGTTCAGGCCCAGTTAAGCTGGGATCTGTGTCACTCTAGTGACTGTTAAGCTTGTTAGGTCCCAGCAGTTTTTCTTCGATCAAGCACTAAGGCATTGGCTTGTAACACACACAAAAGAATCTGATGACATAATCTAAAAGTACTTGGCACAAAGTTTCATTTTCACTTTTTGTATAGTTGCAGAAAGTTATTCTACAGCTCTATAGTGCATCTCGTAGCTCCACTCCTGAAGTTATGGAGCCATGGAGAGGTGTTAGGATCAGCGTGATCAGATGGAGAGGATCAGCAGAAGGAAAAACCATTGCCATGGACTGCTCTCTTGTACTGTACTCAATAATCATTAAATCTACCAAGACAATGAGCATTTTGTTCAGACCATTCTGAAACCTGCCTATAGCCATGAAGAAATTGTACTTTTCAGTGATGCTCTACCATAGAAGGTGTGAGCATACAAAAGTTCCAGATACAGTTCCTAGCTATGCCACAAGTATCTCACTGACATCTTCTGAACACATCTCATTTTCAACTTGTCCTCTGCAACAAACTGAGTGTTTTCAAGTGACATTCTTCTTGTCACTGCTGGCAAGAGTCTCCTCCAATTTACTCTGTTGTTTGGGAATACTGATCCAAAATAAAAAAAGGAACATAAATGTTTAATCCAAATAATTTATTTGATGCAACGACCAGGAAGAATCTTGACTTGGTTACCTTCTTTTTGTTTTATTGTCTCAGTTGGTTAGAGCATGGTGCTAATAACACCAGGGCTGCAGGTTAGAACCCTGTGTGGGCCATTCACTTAAGAGGTGGACTTGTGGGTCCCTTCCAACTCAGACTATTCTGCAATTTTGTGATTAACCTTGGATGGTCAAAACAAAGCAGAAATGAGATAACAACATTATTGTCTTGCTATGTATACAGAATGTGTAAAACAGTCTCTTCAGGAGAGCAAATTAACATGTGCTTTTAATTGCATGACTTACATAACCTGTCTGACATTCTGCCATCTTTCAGTCTCTGCCCTTCCCTTTTTGGGGTAAGTTTTGTATTCCAGAGAAGCTCCTTAAATCAAGATTTAATTAAACTCTTCTGATATAAATGGAGTCAAAATATTTTCTGACAATGAAGACTCTAATAAAGCATTTTCAAACCTACAAGGCTGTGAAATGGGTGTCTAACTAACACCTCAGTATGTTGTAGATTTGCCATTTTAGAATCCTGCAGCATTTTGAAGGAGTAAGGTTAGAAGGTGTCTTTGGAATGTCAGCCTTCGTACAGTACAGCTGTCAAATGAGTTCAGATTTCACCTTGTGAGTAACACTTGTCTGAATGAGGGTGAATCTAACACATGTACAGCTAAATGTGCACTGGATATGCTTTGTGAATCAGAGTCATTGCAGCTTCCATCACGCAGATTCCCAAAGCTTACATTTGCCTAAATGAGAGCACAGCCTGAATGAGGGCTTGAACAGACCTGCTCATGCTAAATATCCTGACAGACTACATAACTCATGCATGAAAGGAGTTTGTGCTGCTAAAGTGACCAACTCAGAAATAGTGCCAACTCAGAATCTAGCACTCAAGAACCTCAGGACCAGTATCTGCTCCCATTTTTGGCATCCAATACAGTGTAGAAAAAGGCAGAGTCCAAGCTCCAGCTGTTGCCTCCTCATACTTTTTGCATGAGTCATGAAAGAGATAACAGCTGGCAGGAACCCTGTTAAGAGCCCTAATCTGAAGCCTCATAGGATGGTTTTTCTTTTGAATAAGGAGCATGGTTATTTTTTTCCCTTCACCAGCTGTTTTAATTAGATCAGAGTTTATCTCCCACTGAGTAATTTTTTTCTAGTGATGAGATACATTGTGTTAAAAAAAGTCCTTGACCATGGGGCATCTGAGCTGTTACTTGAGAAGATATGAAATGAGGTTTTCTTTTGTGGCATTGTTCTTTGAAAAACAATTGTTAAAATTTTTGTGTCCAAGGTAGAGTACAGAAAAAAAAATCATTGTCCATCTAAAATAAAAAATAAAGTATTTAGGGACTAAAATTTAATTATTCACGTACTTTCAATGTTAGGCAAAAGTAGGAATTATTGGTTAGCAAAAAGAGTTTCCTTGAACTGTACATGCCTCCATCATCCCCTTTTCTCTGCCAAACCATATAATAATTTTTATTAAAACCACACTTTATGGAGAAAGTGAAGAAAGAGTCCAAAATAGTAAGCTCAGAGGGCACAGAGTTGAAAGAATGATTTGTCAACATGACAGGAGTTCATGTTTTTTCTTGGACTAAACTCAACAAATTGTTAGTTACTGTAGCACATGATGGAAGATCCGTAGTCTGACCCAATTCCTCATCTAGTTAATAAAAAACTTACATCTGAATGAAATGTAAGTTGAATCAAGTATCAGTGTGCTGTGGCTATTTGCTGTTCAACATTTACAAACAATTTTCACAGCTAAAAAAACACAAAGTATATTGCTAGACTAAAGTTCTGTTACATCAGTCTATAAAGCTCAGATTATTTTTCACCAGTAATATCTGTAGGTTGCCGATAGTTTAGCAGCAGCAGACCCAGTCTGGTTGGGGAAGTTGTCCAGTCACATCAGTGTCAGGGAATTAGGGGCTTGTGCAGAAATGACCAATGCTAACAGCAGGAAGAAGCCATAGTTACACTGGCTCTTTCTTTCACTTGGTCAAGTCAGATCTGGGCTTTATAAGAATATAGGCTACAGATATAGTATCATAAATTAGAATTCTGGCCTTACAGCTCTGAAAAGCAAGGCATATCTGAAGCAAACATCCTTAGAGATGTGTTTCTGGGCTGTTGGTTGCCCTTGGTGCATTTGTTTCCCTCCTGTTTTGGTCAGATCACACACATACCTGACAATACCAGGTCTCACAGACAAGTAAGACCTTTCACCTAAGTACTGACATACTTCACAGCAGGAGAGCTCTGCTTACTCAGGTAAGTACTCTGCACATGGTGAGACAAGATACTGTGCTTTGGTTTGCATCTGACTCTTAATGATCTGTGCTCTCTTACTGAGTACTGTATCAGCTAATCAGCTCTCAGACTCCTTCTAATTAAATGTCAAAAACAACAGTACACCGACAAAACTATGTTCCTTAGCTAAATTGTTCAATGATTAATTTAGTAGTGTTTAACCTGGGTGAGCAAGAAAAGAATTTATCTCAGCAAAAAGCTGCTGAGGAACATATTAATTGCAATTGTTTCAAGATAAAGTACTCTGGGTACAGGAAGGATTACAAATAATGATCTTAAAATTGCATCCATCTGGCAGCAATTACTGTAGTTGAGCAATCAAAAAGATCTCATACCTTCCCAACCAGCAGAACAATGAGTTCTAGCTAATAGTGATTTTGTAATATTTTCTAATGGTTGTGTTACGGTAGTATTTTCACTTCTGCTTCCTGCTTTCTAGCTTGAAAAAGTGAGCACAGAGCTGTTTTGGTTTCTGATTCAAAGCTCATTCCCCAATATGTGTTCCTAATACATTTTTGGCATTGTCTATTATATATGATAATTATAATAATCTACTTTAAAAATTGCTGACTATTGCATTATAATTTTCAAGGGTTGGTTTGTGTCTGTGTGGAGAAAATCAAAACACCTTAAAATAAGACAATGATCACCTAAGAAATGTGTATTTAAAAGACTTTCACCAGTTGTCTCATGTCTCTGCCGGAAGGGAGCAGGTTATTTTCATGGGATGGACATTTCCTTCCAGGGCTGGGACTGTGCTACTGAGAGAGTCTACCAGACCTTCAGAAGGTCTTAGGTCATCTCAGCCATCTCTAGGAGACCATTCCCATTTGATTTTTGTGTTTCTTGTTGGATTGGGACTGAACAGACTGCCTCTTGTGAAAGCAGGATTTCCCTCAACTTTGTTCCAGACTTTCTCAGTTTAAACCATACTCATAGACGTCACTGATCATGCTTTACATTATTTTGACCGGTTTAACTACCATAAAAAATAAGTGGAAACTATTTTTATGATCTACCAACCATTTGAGGATGTTTCCCTTTTAGTACATTCAATATGAGACTTTTCTCCCAAGCATATAAAGAATAATTTTTTACATGTTTGAACTGCATATTTATCTCAAAATTTGTCTTGATCTAAATGAAATGCCTCTTAAACAATAATTTCCTTCTGAAAACTAATCTTTAAATTTATGTACAATTAATAAAAATATCTTGAAGTTATTTTTGAGATTAAAAGTTAAAAAATGATGTAAATTTTATCATGCCTGTAAGATGCCTACATAAAAATGGTGACAGTTCAGAAAGAGATACTGTTATGAAAAAAATATTTTGAAGAAAGAGAGAGAGGCCACTTCAATATAACAAAGAGAACACATGTGTTTCCTCTGACCATGCTACCTAATCTCCCTCCCATAGCACTCTAGAAATATCAGCATAGGTTTCTGTCTGCTACATGGTATTTGGGAATTGGAAGGAAAAAGATAAAATATTGTTAAATAAGCATGTTTTATTTGGTTCCTAGCTATTGTGGTCAAATGCAACTCAATATACATTAAAAAGATAAATTTCTGTCATTTACAGACTTAAATAGGCTTCAAATTAATCATAGAGTGCATGATTCAGTTTTAAATCTGGTGGAGCTGAACCAGTGAGTTATCACCCAAAAATCTACCCTGCAGGAACAGACATTCATAAAAACATCCTCACCCATATTTAACACCAGAGTAATTAAGGTTTCTAAATTTACCAATTCCTACCACACCAGATACAACTTCTTATTTGTCATCTGTTTCTCAGAGCTATAATGCCTTGGGGAAAATTTTCACCCCTGGAAGATTGTCCTGTCATTCATAATTTATTTATGGTTCCACACACTGTAGATACAGATTACAAATCAAGACAGGGAATTTGGAGGATATAGGGAATTATTCAGGTTTTACAGACGACTTCCTTTTTTATATTATACTTGTTCAAATATACATTGCTTCAAATTATTTAATGTTCCTCTTTCTGGGTACTGATTTAGAAGGAAAATTTTCATGGAAAAGAATATGATTGCCCTGGTTAAGCAATCAAATAATGTAGATATATAAACCAAATGGTGTTACTAGTTAACAATCTAAACAAACACTTTACTGAAGTCTTCCTTAGCATGCAAACACAGGTAAATTATTTCTATGTGGACCACTCTATTTAATATTAATTAAAAAACAAACAGACAAACAAACAAACAAACAAAAACAACAAAACCCAGGGCATCACAATTTGGAAAGAAACCCCCAAACCAGAAGTAATTGACCAGATTAAAATCTGCTAGTAATATACCAAGCAAAATTCAGAGTCATACTTAAAGTTAAATAAGAAAAAAGTCTCATCCAGATATACTTTCTATTCCCTGATATCACTATGAATCAGGACCATGTAGCTGAAGCTAGTGGGTCATCAGCAGATGCAAAAATGAGGAGAAGTGCTTCTGTGATGAGGTGTTTTCTACACCACATGCTCATGTATAATACCTGTATTTACAGAGCAGCATAAGGAGATTTAAGTATATATTAGAATCAGAATATTTGCTTCCCATTGAGTTTAGAGTCTTTTAAATAAGAATCTGCCATTCCCTGAAAATAACATTTCCCATTTGTAAGGCAGAAAAAAAAATCCTCGTGCTTTTCTTTTTGTCTGATTTGATTCAGAGCATGCCCTTTCTCAGAGGCTGGCCCTTGTTACGTGTCAGCACTGTGCCTCACTCCAGTGCTGTTTGTTGTCAGGGAAGAAAGCACTAAGTGTTGTCACTCCAGGTCTGAATCAGTAGGGTTTGGCTGTCGTGCCAGCCTAGGGCACAATGTTGTGTAGTTCTGGACAGACATGGTGATGCTCCAGCCCAGAGCCTGTCAGCAGGGAGTATCCTCATTAAAAGGAAGGTCTCCAAATGTTTAGGCTTTAAGGTTTCCTTGTGAGATGCTTCATGGTACCCACCTGGGCTCTTGAGAACAGGCCATGTCCCTGACTTCCCTCTTGTTTCAAGATGACAAAAGTCTTCAGCTAACTGGAGAAATACTAAATTAGTTTTCCTTATTTGGAAATAAATTAGTGCCTTCTGGTTTAAATTTCTTTGCTCTCCATTTACAAAAGTGTGTGAAAAGAAACTAATTACAAATTATATTTTATTAATCTTTGCTGCTGGGCAGAGAAATGCTGTATAGTCCTGAGAATTCGTAACATGTCTGTAGGCATACAGTTTTCTTAACTTAAATAAACAAAACAATTAGTATATTAAAACAAACACTGGTTATTTCTGGGTTTTCAGTTTCCAAAACAAATGACTGTAATTCATTGTATTTTTACTCCAGAACAACATTTTTCAAATTAAATTAACTCAAAGAGATCACAGGAAAATGCCTCCAGATGAGGGAAATATAGCATGATCTATGACACTGGCTATTTTAATAGATGTCACTGGCTTCAACCCTTTGTGTTGCCATACAAGCATGAATCACAATTTGAAATTATTTGAACAGTAATGCAAAAAGAAACAAGAGGAGAAAAAACAATGTCTATAAATAGGGTCAAAAAATTTTAAGAGAACCATTCCTTTGAGAAAATATAAACGACATAAAAAGTACCTTATTTTGGTAATATTTTTAATTAAAATAATTTAAATATTTGCTTTATTTCCTATTTGTTGTTTTGTTTTCCATTTTTTTGTGGATCAATGTGAAATTACTGTCTCTATAGTGATAACAACTTGATGTGACCAAAGAAAATATTTTAACTTTACTTTGTTCCAACAGGACAGAAATCAAGTTAGAAGCATTTCTTCCCAGAAAAGAAGCATCTTTCAGAGAAGAAGTTGTTTTTTACACCTTCTACAATTTATTATACTGGTTTTATTCCACAGCTAGAGAGATTAAGGTTTAGGCCAACTAGTTTGTCTATTCTTCATACAACTTGAAAAACTAGTTTTCCACACCAAAAGAAATTGTCTTACTTAAAATCCCAAGTCAGGTACAAGATATTTCCTGCTTCACTGGTCAATCTGTAAAAGAAAAAATAGTCCTTCTTCATACTGAGAATATCACATCTTGTTCCCTACTTATTCCTACTCATTCTCTCTCATCTTCCATTTCTATCTCCACAGCTGGTAAAGATTTCCAAGACATTACTGTGGTATTTTAGAAATACCAATGCTGTGATATTGACTACTGCTCTTTCATTTGTGTTCTTTAAAGTCACATTTGTTTGGAAAAATAATTTATGGGTTTCTTCCTGTGTGTGTCTGCAGGAACTGGTGTCAGCTCTCAAAGATTTGATCCTGCTGTCCCTGAAGTAATTCAAAAATGTCTGCCAAGATCTGGTACACTAGAATAGCTGCTGTGGTAAACCCAAATGGAAGATTTTAAAAATTCAATTACAGCAACATTGTGGACTATATTAATTTTCAACTGCATGGGAATCCATCCTTCCTCTTTCATTGGGCATCTTACCTGGAAATGTAGATGAAGGTAAATATTTGCTTACTGTTTCACCACCACAAGCTATTGTATCAGTAACATAGAGCTAAAACAGATTTGGAAGAGCAATCTGGATTTTTATCTGCTTTGTGTATCAGCAGCAAAACTGCCAGCTAAACCCTAATTGTGGATTCTTTATGACAGGTAATAATAGGAGATGCAGAGAAGAGCACAGCTTGTATTTCATCTACCATGCTGCACTGAAAGAGCTAGCAGCTTATAAAAAAATGTTTTGATTTGTAAGCAAAGCACATTTTATTTGGGTGTCACCAAGCAAAAATATACAAGGGACAGCACTGAAGAGTGAAGCTGACCCTGGGGAAGTCAATAGGAATTTTCCCAACGACTTCAGTAAAACCAGGATTTCATTCAATATCTCTTTTCTCAGCATTCTGCAGTTTTGCAGGCTTATTAAAAAATACCCTAAAAACAAACAAACAAACAACAACAACAACAACAAACAAAACCCCCAAACAATACAAAAACCATAGTACCAACCAATACTAGTAAATAACACAAGAAAGATTTCTTTGTAGAAGTATATCATTGTCAAACACTCTGCCTTGTGGTGTAGACATTCTTCTCCCACCAACTTTGGCAGGAGCAGGGCACACTCACAATGGGAGAAATTTGACCTCTGGACCTTGGTGCCCATTTAGTGGTTTGGCACACAACCTCCAAACCCTTTGGATCTTGTGGTCTTGTTCCATCTGTCTATGTATTGACTATAATTTAACATTACATCATCAGATAATCTTGTTCTTGATTGATTTCTGAGCAAATCACAACCTCAGATCAAAATTACACCAATTGCTTTCAATGCCCAAGTCCAGCTAGAAGTTTTGTGTGACTGCAGCTGGTTTCTCAATCAGCTTTGCCATAATGTGATATAGGATTTATATACTGTGTTTTCATTAGCACAATGTAACTTTCCATATAGCCAGTTTTGTGCTGTAACTGGCTCAGTAAATCTCTCATTTAAAGTTGTTCCACAGCCAATGGCTGAAGTTGGAAACACACAGCAGGGTTTTTAAGATGAATCTCAGACACTTTCCCTAGATTATGCATCCTTCTCAGGTTGGAAGTTTTAAATATAGTCTGGTTGGGAATGACTTTTGCCCTCACTTCATTGTAGTTGTCAATTATTTAGACAGGCATCTGACATTCCTAAGTCTGGTGTCTCTTGTAAAGTCTCATGCCTGGTAGCAGAGAAAAGGTCTTTGAGCTCATTCTTTTCTGTTTTGCACCTGCCAAGTTCGTGCTTGTAGGAAATAAGAAGTGATTCTAAAATGTCCCAAAATTGGAATAAAGTCATCTCACCTCAAGAATATTTGTCATGGACAAAAAAAGCTAACAGGCAGTGGAGCTGTGGACCAAATTCTGATTTCTGAGCCATAGTATTGACATTCTTATTTTGTGTTTATTCTTTTCATTGGCACAGTAAAGGTAGATTCAATCCTCTAAATCTTAATCTAGGTTTACCTTCCTTATGATAAGTGATTTAGAACAGTGCCAGTGATTTTTATTCCATGGTCTTCCTGGTTAGTCTTTGTCTAAACATTTTCATTCTATGGAAAAGTGCTTATTAAGAAAAACTTCAGTTAAGTATGTAAAGAATTCAAAAAACATGCATTTATCAACATACCACTTTATTTTAAAAACATTTTATATCAATTCTGCAAAATACAGGAGATTTTTAATTTATTTTGAGAAAAAAGTTTTAGGATAACTTGAGGAGGATAACCTGAGTTAAAGCTTCACAGAAAGTTAACGAAGTTCCTATACGTAGTTTCAGTATCGACTGCTTAAAGTATGTATTTGATAGAATTCAGTTTTGAAATTCTTGGTTTTAGTAAGCCTTTGTAAGGAAGAATCTTTAATAAAGAAGTTTGCTTCTCATCACTTTTGTGAAACCAATTATTCTAAAATTAGCTACTCTGAAGCTGATTTTCTAAGGCATTTTCTCTTAGCCTTTTCTCCACTAACCTATAGGACAAAACAACAAACATGCCTGTCAATGGCACATACTGATCTGACCCATACCAAAAGACTGCATACCTTGCTCCACCTGATCCTTTGGAGCCCAGGAGTAAGAAACAGACGGCTGATCCAGCTCCCCATGCAGCACTCATTGCACAGTCTGTTCTGCCCTAACTGAACTGACTCAGTGGATCCTCAAGGCTTGAGTGAACGTTTGATTGTGGTCCTAAAGAGCTAACACTGTTAATTATTGCAGCTGCTAATAATTTTTGATTTCTCAGCTTCTTGGAAAAATGGGTCCTGCATCTACTTTTGCACTGCAGCTCATTTTGGCGAATGGAATGTGCTTCATCTCTGCAGATCATTAGTGGATACCTGCTCATGGGTTGGCAAAGAGCAATTCTGATAGCATAACAGATACAGCAATACCATTCATTTGTATAACTATGCATCTATTCCCCCTAATGACACTGGCTATATTAGTTTTTCCTGTCGGTAACAGACTTCAATCTCCACCAACAGCTTTGCATTGAACTTCACAACCTTCAGGTCAATGACAGATTGAACATAGCTGTAGGTTGTCTTAATACTAGAGGGGAACAAAGGGGAGCAAAGGCCACCTCACTGCTGGTGCCAGCCTGGCTGACCAGGGCTGTCTGGCAGTCAGACCAACTCTTGAGCTCTGCAGAGTACATTGTGTCTCCAGTTCCATTAACACTCCACTGCTGCTTATGTTCAGGTCCTCATGGACTACAGGACCACTGCTGAAGAGCAGTTGCCTGCATGAGGCTTTGTTCAAGACCAAATGAGCTGAGACTCATGTTCTGGCAGTCTGTACCCTGTGGTTCAACTTTATTCTTGAGAAGAACATTGGTCTTGTAAGAGATGCCGTGCCCTTTTTACAAGCAAATTATTTGTTTTCCAAAAGCATGGCTTCACAGAATCTGATAGTCTGCAATCATATTGCTAAACAACATGTTTGGGTGGGGATCCTAATGACTGACCTCTGAGGGAGGAAGTCAGGGACTGCCCTGGTGCAGACACAGCCAGTTCCAGCCACCTAAATGGACCCATGGCAGGACACAGCTGAGTCCAACAGGGGAGTTGATGTTGCCTCTAACCCAATCAAAGAAGTTTGCAGTGACACAGTGAAATCATATTTCAGAAATTACAGAAAGGCCAGAGGAGCAGGAGGTGCTTTGTGCTGGAGCAAGGACACCCCCAAAGCAACTGAAGCCCATGGGCAAGCCTATGCCAGAGCAGATGTGTCCATGGCAGCCCTTGGTATTTAAATGTTTGTCATTTTTTGTTTCCCAGTATGAGAAATGGTAATTACATATTGTAAATTAAGTTAAATTCCGCAAGCCAAGTCTGCTTTGCTTATGATCATAACTGCTGAGTAGTTTTGGGGTTTTTTTTTAAATCAAAATCTTTCTCTTGTTCTTCCTGTTTACTCCCCAGTTTTGCTAGAAGGTGGGGAGTGAGTGAGTGAGTGAGTGAGTGAGTGAGTGAGTGAGTGAGTGAGTGAGTGAGTGAGTGAGTAAGTGGCTCTGTGTGCTTGGCTGCTACTCAGGGCCAACCCACCATGTCATGCTCTTTTTTTCTAAGGGTTATTTTTTTCCTGGCTATTTTTTGTACTTCTTGTATATTTCAACTCCTTTCAAAATGCAAGAAAGTATCTCAGTAATTCAGGATGGAACCAGGGAAAAAGTAGATAGTTTGTTAGTTCTACATAGTACCAAATGTATAGGTGAACTTAATGACAGGCATCATGCAAGGTATGAACATGTATTTGGGTTCCTTAAAAGAGAAAATTTAACCACTTAAAGATGCATCTATATGGATAAGGCTTACTGACAGAAAGATAAGTATTATTTCCCTAATAACAATTTTCAAATGTTTCTTCTGTTTTCAGTTACATTTATATAATTTTCATTTAAATTCAAAGTTGCCTATGGGGGTTGTTTTCTTCTAAGTGTACAAATATTAATTTTTGGAAGAAGATGACATAGAAACATGCAAGAAGACAACTATCAACATCAGGGTAAGATATTAATGTTTCAATCCATGCCAGAATTTGGCCAGCCCTTTCTTTTCTCAATACAACAATAACAGTTGAATTCCCCCTATGAGAAGTTGTGAGATCTTGCTCATTTTTTAATTTCAACACAGCGCTTGCCCAAGATTTTGCAATATAGTAGTCTCTTTCCTTTTGTGCTCAGAAAAAAATCAGTATAAACAAAAATGCTGTAGCAAGTCTGATCAATGATTCAGAATAACTTTGTCTATTTCTCTCTTTGTTCCTTTCCATATATAATTATAAAAAATTTTCCTTTTTCTCTGATGTGCCCTCCACCTCTGTTTTTCCTTGCCTTTTAGTTATTTCACTCTGTAATTGCACTTTGTTTATTCTGAGGATCATCTTCTCATGGTATTTTTATTATTTAAGGAGAGGTGCTCTGAAAATAATAATGGCAACTTTGTGAAAGTCATGAGCTGTGCAATTTGTTTAAGAATACTCAATTTTTAATTTTTTTTTAAGTTTGTTTTTTAAGACTGAGTCTAGAATAGTAGTCTTCCATCAGTAATTGTCCAGCTGGGGACATTGCTGTGCAGTTACTTTGAAATACAAAGAAATACTTTTTTTTAAAAAGGCCCTACATTTCAGAGAACATTCCACATCACCAAGATCCCATACAGTTGAACTGGTAGGTTAGAAATCTAAAGAAAGAGGGAAGAAGCAGCTAGTATAAAAATCTCTTCTGAAAAGAGTGGTAAAGTTCCAAAGAACATGACAAAAAGAAGAAGGTTTGGAGACAGTAAGGACTTTGCCTTAGCTTTGTAAAAAAGGGAGAAGTATTGGAAGGGTTTAATAGTTCTGTGGTTTTTGGGGTTTTTTTGGTTTCTGTTAATAAATAGCTATTCCTTTCCATAATTAAATCTGTCTCACTGGCTTCAGGCACCTGATGATGATGATGGTGGTAATGATAATGATGTTTTCTATGTGCGTAATGAAACATCCTACGCTGGCATTTTGCAATGTTATTTCTAGAAAGTCTTAAATAAATCCAGGCAAATTAGAAGCTATATCAGGTTAAAAAAAGTTTCAAGCACACTGAGTACTCCAGTAGTTTTTCTCAGTGTCTTCAGCCAAAGAGTTCACCTCAAAGCATCCAACATGTGCATACGAAGAGGTTGTGGGATATCCGTTGCTGATTCAGATAGGAGGCTCAGTCTTGATCTGGACAAATAATAAAATGATTGCTTGATACTGTGCAGAAATACAAAAATTTCATTCTCTGCTCTTCAGTAAAGCTCATCCTCTGTTTTTCTCTGGATATTTGCTTGGCCTTGCAAATAATTTGACTATGTGCTCAATTTTGCTGAAATTGCTAAACAACAAGCTCCCACTGTCTACTTTGTTCCCTAGGTTAGTGACCCATCAATGGAGCAATTCATTTATCTACCAGGCAACAGAAATGAAAGAAGAGAAAGAAACTGTATTTGCTCATGATCAATTTTTAATTTAAATACATGTCCACTTAACTAATCACATTTATTTGTGTTCTTGGACAGTAGGTTTCTAGTTTGGTAGAGTTAATGGAGTATTTTCTACAAAAAGAACGTTAAAAATTAATGAAATCAGCATGAACGAATAAAAGAATCAATTTTATTTGCCTGGCCACACAATCTTGTAGACTTTTCTTCTGTTTACTTAAATGCAAGAGGTAAAACATTCACAGTATTAGTTCTGAGTGGCTGTCGAGGAAAATGGTTTCTTCACATTAAAATGTTGATGGAGGCTTACTGCCATCTTTACAGTTCTTTATGCTTTGCAATGCAAAAGCAATAGAGCTTTGACAGTGTTTTCAGAAAATAAAATAATTATTAAAAAAAAAAGTAATCCAGTGCAATTCTAAATACAATGCATCAACTCAAGATAAGCTATTTATACATATTGAGCGGTGATAAATCTGCTTTTATAGCATAGGTAAATGCTTTGAGTCAAGGACTCAGTGGAAATTCTGATAGTGCTAAAGCAATGCCAAAATGGAAAGAAGTCCTTCAGGCCTGACTTTATGGGGGTGTGGACGCACAGTAGGACGTGTTTTGGATGCTTTTAGAGTGAAAATCATAAACATTGATAGCTGCCTACAGTACCTGCTGTTATAGCTGAGAGCACTCAGATGGCTAACAGGATATGGGATTTTTCAGGACCTCTGCTTTATAGGCTCACTGTGGTTCTGGTGGGCTGGCCTTGGTGGGAGGACTGTTTCATCAGTGATGAGTGTTTTGGTAGTCCAGCTGGACAAGACATAAAAATTTTTAGGCAGAGTCCAACAGTATTGCCAAGTAAAGTTGCCTCTGCAAAAAAGAAGTTAGACGGTATAAGGGAGAGAGTCTTTTCTCTGCATTACTCAGGAGATCAAAGATCTGTCTGGATGGCCAGATTGGAGTGTAAATTACATTGGGAAGTCTTCTTGCCTGAAGAAGAAGTCTTTCTAAATAGTACTGGAGATAATCCAGAGGGAACAGTGATTGTAAGCTGGCCTGATAAACAATCAGTTCTCTCTGACGGCTCACAGCAAGCTAACAAAATGTTTTCCTTTAACAAATGCTAGTTCTGAGGCAGGTAACTCTCTTGAATGCTGTAGAAATAGATGTATTTGTTATGACTTTCCTGCTAGCTCCTTCTTCCTTTGTGAATCAGCAGCTTATTTTTCATTTTCCTCAGATTGACTATGCAAAGCAGCAGTGCAGCTTAAGAAAAACACGATGAGAATCAGCTGTGAGATCTGCCACAAATCTCAGCGAGGTCATAATAAATGATGATCAAAACCACAGGCAACTATTATGAACCCAAGTAACACTGCAAATTAATCATTGACTCTACAGAAGAAATAGTTCTAATTGTCACACAGAAATCTAGGTTTAGATTTCTGCTAAAAGCCAATCCTTAAAAAAAAAATCTGAACTTTCTTTTTTTTTTATCCTGAAACATCAATGCAGCTGGACAATTTTAACCATCACAAAAGACTTTTAAAAGAATGGATTTTGAGTGATTAAATCAACACATTTTGGGTCTCATGAAGAGAGAATAAAATGTGTCCTGGGTAGGAAGATTCTGCACATGGTGTGTACAAGGCCATGCTGACCCTTTTATGCAACACACCAGCATCAGTTTTTAAAGTTCCTCTCCTGAGAAGTCCTAATCAAATTCAAAAAGTGGGGGAAAAGTATTTATTAATCAAACAATCTCCCAAAGATAAGGAAGAATATATAAAAGAAGAAAAAATCCTAAAAAATTCTCTCCACACAAAGAAGAATTTAAAAAAATCTTCAGCCTAGAGCAATCAACATATCCCTTTCATTTTTATTTCATTTTGTACCACAAAAGAATCGATAGAACCCTGGGAGAAGGATACTGGGTGTACTGTGTGAGCTGTGCTATACTTTCCTAAACTACAAAATCATTCTTAAAATGAAAAACTTGCAGCATTGCTTCAATCACCAAGGTCATCCTTCAGCTCAGTAAATCTGTCAACAAAGCAACTAACTATGGGATTTTGCATTTTGGGGGAAAAAAATAAAATAGAGGGTTTCTAATTTTAAGAATTAGATAGGAGAAAGGAAGGAGGTTGTAGTATCTAGCAGGATAACATCATTTACAGAGGAATGTACAAGTCTGGACAGGAGAGTAAGTATAAGAACAAAATAATATCTAATAAAATCATATCTAAATGTATCAATCCTGAAAAATAGCAGAGCACACTTCAAAAAGCATTTCTGGTGTCATCTCTCTAAAGGTCACAATGCAAAACCATGACATCTTTTTGCAATACAAGATATGCAATTATGGCCATGAAATAGCTTCATCTGAGACAATGCAGAGCTCCAGATGGAGTTGTAGAATATAGCCTGACTCTTGACAGGTGTTCCTCCTATATATGTGCACATACATATGTTTGTGCATAGTAATCATTTTCTGTGTAGCAAGCACACATAAAAATATTGCCAAGGAATTCTGTCTAACAGTTAAATGAAGTGAGGGGAAAACATCAAATTCCGAATTAATATAACTGCATTATGGTTTATGAAGTCATACCACTTTGTGATATTTACCTGAATTCAATTGCAGCAGAAATTAATATAACACAAGGTCTAACTCACTGAGAGCTTAAGAACCAAGTGTGCAGGTGTGTTAAACTTGCATGTATCTAATTAAAACAGATTTGTGGAGAAAGAGATGAAGATGCAACCAATATCCCATTAATGTCTATAGCTAACAATGCAATGCTAAATGTTTTTAACCCATGCTTAGCTGCCATAAGTATCAATTTACATTACATAGGGACCTGTGTTTTTCTTTATCATGATCCCCAACAACATTTTAAGTGACTTATTTCCAATTTAAGTGTATAAGTTTACTTCTGCTCTGGTCTCTATTAAGCATGTCATAGAACTGAAGTAAAATATACAGCTATGGGCAGGTATGGCTGGATTTGTGGATGAAGGAAGAGCAGTGGCTGGGGACTTCCAGGCTGCAGAGCAATTTTGGGGGTATTGGTAGTCTGTGAACATGAGACAGGAGTGCTCCCTTGGCAGCAAAGAAGGTCAGCAATATATAAGTGTATAAACAGCAGTAGAATCATTGGATGGAGGGAAGTAAATATTCCTCTTTGGATTTTGTGGTCTAAGTATCCCTTAGACCACAAATCATTAGATGTAGACATTGCATTAAGTGTTGGGATCCTCACAACAAGAAAGATTCTGATAAACTGGAATGAAATCAGTGGAGGGCCACCAAGATATTTGCAGGCTGCCAGATTTTGCCTTGTGAGGGGAGGCTGAGAGAACTGGCCTCATCCAGCTTGGAGAAAAGATATTTCCTGGAAGCCCCCAGCTGGGCCTGGGGGGAAGTTATTGAGAAGTCAGGCTCTTAACATGTACACTTGTGAGTGGTGAGAGGCTGGGAGGAAAAGGGCACAGGATGAGAGGCTTCAGACAACTCTTCTCACTGGATATGACACAGACAAAAAAAAAGACTAATCATGAAAATACAGCTGAGCAGTGGAACAGAGTACCTAGAAAGTTTGTACTGTTGATGCCCCTAGAAGTTTTCAGTATCAGGCTGGAAAGAGAGCTGAAACAGCATGGTCTGATCTCTGAGCTGGTCCAGCTCTGAGCAGGAGTTTGGTTAAGAGGCTTCCTGAAGTCTCTTCCTGACTTGTATTGCCCTGTGATTTTAGGGTAGCTTTCAATATGCATTCATGAGAATATGAGTAAGGAAATATTTCCTACTGCAGGTTCTTGTTTATCAACACTAAGGATGCTGATCTGTCCTGGTGTGTGGTTTATTTTTTGGAGTTTTTTTCCCCTGAGGAAAGTTCTGCCATTCAGGAAGCAAACCTTAGTAATAAAACTGACAAACTCAAGTATGGGCTTCTCAAATTGCATTAGAAATGATTAATTCATTAGTTTAAACAGACTCAAATAAGTATTTTATAGAATTATACAAATATTCACCATGAAAGAGTTGAATCTGAGATGATTCAGCACACAGTTCACTTAGTGTGATTCTGCCCTATTCCTGGATGAGTACATTAATTTTAGTCAGGTATGAATATTTACAGTTACAAAGCATAAACTTATTTTTAAAATATTTTTTAATTCTCTCTTAGAAGCTGCTGTTCTGATAAGTTCTTATGAAACTGCATTAATTTATCATAACATTTGCAAAGAAGTGACACAAATTTAAATATTGAAAAATGAAACAATTGAAAAATTTCCTAAAGTCCCTCAGACTACTCACATTTAAGAAGCCAAATTTTCTCATTTCACAAGTTTTACCTGGTGTCCAATGATTGTTAACTTGTGCACAGGGCAGGAAGATCAAGCTCATTGCTCTTCTGGCTCAGAAAGTCATGAGACAGGCAAGGCAGGAACTATACAGAACAAATGTTTTATAAACTATACAGACAAATATTTTAGCAGTCTGGTTTTACTGGACTCATTACCATTTTTATAAATTATATAAATAATTTTAATATATTATATGTAATGTATATCACTGTAAGAAAAAGAAAAGAAAAATCTGATTACGGATGACTTAGTCTTTTAAACTTTATATCAACTATTAAAGAAATCTCTGGATAAGATTAAATTATATAAAAAAACCCCTTATCTCTATCAGCTATTCTTTCCAGTTTACTTATAGGGTCTTCCTTCTCATTATAATAATCCCAATGATTTTAAGTCATCAAGAGTATAAGTTTATGTAATTTTCCCATAATAATTTCATCTTAAGGTTATTGAATATCTAGAAACTATTACCATGGGGAAATAAAAGAATTATTAATTTTAAAGAAGAATAATTCAAGTACAACTTGAAAACATGATGGGCTACTCTAGAGAATTTCACATGGAGCAGAGTAATCCATTGCAATGAATATTTCAAAATGAAATTTTAAGGCTACAGTTGTAAAAGAGTCACATAACACTTATAAAGCTTCAGTTAGCCTAAACTGCAAGTGTCACTCTTTCCTAAATGCAGTGTACAGCCATGAAAGTTTCAGGATTTGGGAGTCTTCCTCTTTCCAGTATCCTGTTTGCCATGACACTCGAACTACAAAAGACAGTCTAAAAAGACAGGACACATGAAAACAGATATATGTTTCATAGCTGTAACAGATGTGTTACAGCTATAAAACATAAAGAGAGGTGTGGAGAGGAAAAAAGGAGTGAGTTAAAAGATGTTAAAATTGGCATTAAATATTTATCAAGTGTGTCAAAGAGTAGGGAAGGATCTGAGGGAAAACCTGGTTAGGGACATGGTTACTACCAGAGTTTTCATATGCTGGTTTTATGTCTTACTAACACTTGACCCAGATGCCAATTCCTGTGCAGAATAATATAGTGTGGTGGGCTATCTAGAAGTTAATTACTGACCACAAATGGAAAGCAATTGAGCTTTTCATTTTTCAAAGTAACAAAATGAAGGCAAAGCATTTGGCTGCAAAATCAGATCTATCAGAATGAGGAAATCCAACCCACTGACTTTGCAGGACTTCAATACGAAAGCCAGGCATTAAAGACAGAAAAGGTAAAGGGCTTGAAGTGCTGTGGCTGCCAAGCAGAATTCATTCCATGGTTGTCTCCAGTAATTTACAGTACAGTGAGCCAGCTCCTCTCCTCAGCCTACATCCAGTTGGTGCAGAAGACATTAATTGTCACTGAAAGTGAACTTTATATACACCAGGTATTTTAGTTTGCTGCTTAAAACATAGCCTAGGGCTGCCTCAGGTTTGCTTTAATTTAGAACAATTTCTCAAGACTCAAACATAGTGAATTAGAGCTTCTTTCTGCATCTCATCTTGATCAGGTATAAATAGAATGTAGACAGTTTTGCCTAGCCAAAGGAAAGAAAACAACCAACTTCTTTGGGCTAATCTTCATACCAACATGGCTGGCCCAAATTGGCTATTTTCTCTGAAACTCGTCAAATAATCTGACCCAAGGGATAAAAAAAACACAGAATCAAAATATCTGAAGTACAAACGTGGTCTGAATATAACCTAGGAATTTTGGTCTGTTTTCTGAAACCATGACCTGAGATGAACCATCAGTAGGATGGTCCAATATTCATAAGAATAAACAAAAAAAGCCATGATATTCTTGGTCCCAGTAAATTCCATTTTCCTCTTGGACTCTTATTGAAAGATTTTACATCTGCTGTACGTGGGCAGCTGCCAGTTTAGTCAGCATTTGGGAATACCCCAGATGGCATAAGAAAGGACAAAGCTTTTGTACAATATACTGCAATAGTTTTGTGCAGAAGAGCATTCCTAGGAGAGCCGGAACAACGCTTAAATTTACTTGGGGACTTGTTCATCACAGTACTAAAATCACATTCAACCAACAAGTGGGTGAAAACCACAGCTGCACAGCTCCTCTGTTCAGCCTGCAGCATGGCCCATGAAATCAATAGGAACAGCAGTTGCAAAGAGCCTGACTGTTTTGGCTTCTTCTAAGGAAAGCAGTGAATCATTTTAAGACAAAAGTTGAGTCTTAATCTCTTTTCCACTCTTAAAGCAGAATGAAAAGCCAGTCCACAGACTTTACTAGGGAAAAAAAATCCTGAAAAAAACAAGAATGAGTGACATCATAATGTCTTGCGTTTTGGACAGAAATCTTAAGATCAACTTCTCTGAATTCCCAGTAAATGTGTGCTTCCTATGCACAGTAAATATGAAGTGTTATTCAATTGACATCTGCTGTCCTATGTCATCAGAATGAATAGCTGAAGAGAGGAGCAAGTGGAAGTCTGCTAGTAGAAAAGCAGACTTTTGGGTAGCATAATTAATTACATTTTGTGTTTAAAATCCTATACAGCATCTTATATTATGGCATCTTATATTACATCTTTTAGACCTACAAAATAATCAGACACGTAGATTGCAGGAAACTTCATTCCCTCAGTGCTCATTCCTCATTGTCTAGCTACCACATCCTCTCATTGGTTATTTTTGACTTATGGGAAACATTTTTTCAGACTGCTGTTAAAAATATTTGATTTCTCAGTGCTTTGCACCATTAAAGGAAAGTAGCCCTCAGCTTTGCCCAAATTTCATTCTTCTTTAGATCAAAAATGTATTTTTGAAATAAATGTACCTCTCTTCTAATTAATCAAAACAACTATCCCATCCAGCTCCTGATTTTTGGAAGGTTTCTGGAAAATGACTGAACTTCTGCATTAAATTATACTCTAGAACTAATATCCTCTTACTGTCACGTTTTACAACATGGCTGGCACTGTTGTTAGACAACTGCCAAAAACTTCTGCTGTTCAGTTTACAATGCCATGGAGACATGTGCATTTTTCCTCTGGTCGCCTAACACCTCCATCATGAGAGATCTGCCTGGATCTGTATACTAAAGAGTACAGTTCCTTTACATGCTTTCACCTGAGACTACCAGAACATTGGTGGCAGCCAGCTTGCAGATAGATGAGAGCCTCTAGAGAGAGCCTTCTGCTAAGCAAGGATTTGTGGGTAACCCAGGCCTTCAGCATTGCTCATGAAGAGCAATTCCGTGTTGTTGTTTTCTTAAAAAATGTACATATAGTTGCATGTACTGTTGTTTTCTTCAAAAATGTGCAACATATAGTTGCACATTTTTACATTTTTTTTCAAAAATGCATAAATGTGTTACTATCTGCCTCCCATATCTACATATGGGTAGTAGATAGTTGAATATTTGTCTGTCCTATCTAGGATGTTAATCTTCCTGTTCAATGAGAAGCAGGTTTTTCTTCTATCACGTTGCCTAAGCATTTACATTAATGGTTCCCCAATGAACTCCAGTGCAATTTTGTTCTCCATATACATAAAAGGATGGAAAATGTTCTACCAATACCTCTATTATTGCCCCCAAGACCTTTTCCTTCATGGACCTAGGACAATATGAAATATGCTGTTGGGTTTTGATACTAATCAAATGTTGTGATTATAATACTACTAGTTTCTGAGAGATATGGTTAGGATTTCAAAAAGGTGACAAAAATCCCCCAAAACTATAGGAAAGCAGAAGTAGAAATAAGAAAAGAATATAAGTTATAAAGTTGATGCCACAGATTAAAAGTGATTCTGCAGTTCCTGGACAATCCCTGTTCACCCATTCAGAAAACACTTCTGAAGCAACAAAAGCTAGCATCAGACCTTGAAAAATTTGAGAACATTTTTACCTTCTTAATTTGATTTTTTTCTCATAAATGGTTCATTCAGCCACATTGAGGTGGAGTTTGCAAATTTCAAATTTAAGGCCAGGAAAAGAGTTGAGAAGCAGGATAAAAAAGTTCTTTCAAGAGAGGCAAAGATCAGGTAAACATATTGCTGTGCTGAGTGATGGAGAGGATATGAAAGGGGAAAGGGAGAGAAGACAAATGAAGATATTCTAAGTTTTAAACTGTTTGTGGCATGATGTTTAGGGACCAACACAAGAATAAATGCTGACATCCTGAATGTGTGCCATGCAATTCAAATTTTTCTTCTATTGTCATCTAAACTGGCTTCTGCAATAATTGATTCTGTTCAACAGATTCTATTAGAATGCTGAGGAATATAAGGTAGAAAGCCTAATATCTTTGTATTTAAGACTTCTATATTAATTTCCATGGTAGTAGGTTGTGCTTAGTTTGTTTGGAAATTAGATTGAGAAAATGACAGCATTTTTCAAATAAATTCAGTGAAAACTGTGGGAAAAAAAAGGTTGCCTACTTTTGTTTTACATTTCCACAGATACAAGCAAATTTTCACCCTGTGCAAATCTCAATTATAAACTCTCTAAAACAAGTTGAAACATTGCAGAACAGAATTCAAAATTACTCAGGCTTCCCCCATTGTGAGAAGCATTGCTGAGATTCGTTTAACATTTCATCACAGTAAGCACAGCATAACTATAAAGATTTGCAAACTTGTTACAACTCTGACAGGAACACTAGCACAGTCAATTATTTCATCCATAATGCCAAAAAAAATAGAAAAAAAAAGAAAAAGGAAAAATGAAAAAAAGATGAAAAAAGAAAAAATAGAAAAAAAGAAAAAAGAAAAAAGAAAAAAGAAAAAAGAAAAAAGAAAAAAGAAAAAAAAAGAAAATAAGGAAGACAGGCATGAGACCTGCAATTCCAATGAAGTCTTTGGATACTTGTGGATTTGGGTTTTTATCAGTTTCATTAGTTGTACCTGTGATGCCTGGATTTGAATTTAACTGTATTTTTGCCTCATAGCTTTCATGAGTGGCTTGGCTTATTTTTTTTCAAGAATAAGATCATCATGAGTTCTTCATTTTGCTAGTTGTATCAAAAGAGTGACAGAAGTCTTTAAACCTAAGAAAAATTGAATTATAAAATTGTTAAAATGCGAGATACCTATCTTGCACACTTGCACTTTTCTACAGAAAAATATTTCAGTTCGACAGGCATATTTTTAATGTATACTTGCTTTGAGCTTAGTAAGGAATTTCACACAAAGAGAGAAGATGATTAATGATGAATATATAACAAAGAACTCTTTCCTTATGTCAAAACAAACCTCCCCTAGAAATTTTTGTTATCATTCTGCAAGGGCTTAAGAGAGGTTATTCCTTCCTGTAATACAAGAAGCCCATGGACCTGCCTCAGAGAAAGACGGAAATATATATAAGTTGTCTTAAAGCAGTTGATACAGATTTCTGAGAGCAATGGGAACTGCTCCAAGAAATGTGTGCACTCGCAGAAAAATGCTCCATGAAAATTCACTTATTTATGCCAAAATATCAGCAAACTTAATGGCCAACAACTTTGAACCTGCATGATGATCTGCATGTCACAAGTTTAGTTACGCTTTTCACTCTCTTTAATAAATCATATTTCAGATTTTAAACTTGCAAGATGCTAGTAGTGTTCCAGTTCCTATACATGCAACTTCCAAAGTAAAACCACCTGGCATGAGTAATGATTTCTACACAATGTAAATTCAGAAATAAAAGATTAAAGAGCAGGTCTCCCAGGACCAATAGGCCTACAGAACCTCACAGGTTACTTTCTCTACATCTCAGTTCAAATGCAGTGTTTCAAGTGTTTCAAAGAATTCCCTTGACTTCCCTTGACTGTAAACATACAATTCACTTTCTTTTAAGGAGAGTCATCAAATTGCCATGAATGTAAGTACTCTTTGCAAACACTTGAAGAGATACCAATTGAGTACTTGGTTTTTTTGGTCTTGTTAATACCTACTTGTCTGTTGTTTTGCTCTCTTTTATATGCAGCCATGAATAGATGAACTACAGAAGAGCAGACAGTCAGTAGTACTATGAAACCTTATAGTTTTCTTCCTAATCCTCATTTAATATGTGAGCTAACAATAGAAGAAAAATTGACATTAAAGGATATGCTTATTAAGATAAATACAGCAAGCAAGCAGTTTTATGGTTGCTGTTGGATAGAATTAAATACAGCTGGTTTTAAAAGCTTTGGTTTAGTCACACAGTATTTTGTATCCGTGTTTGTCTCAAATTTGTCTTGCATTTCCATTTGCGCAGTAGGTGACTGCAGTGCCTGCATCATGTATTGTTGCAATTTAGGGCAATTAATTTTTAAGGCTGATTTAGTTGAGGTTGATGATGATTTCAGGCTAGCATGCTCTTCCCAGAAAGTTCCAAGTATTACCTCAGAGTTGGCCTCTCTATAGATTTGGGAAGTCTTGACGCATGCAAAAATTTACCACATGCATGTATTTTCACAACATTGCAGCTTTTCTAGGCAGAGCTGATGGTTTGATGTGTGAAGACTGGAAACCAGACCTCTGGTTCAGTGTTCCTGAAACATTTTTGTATTTCTAACCAAACGAGTGTTGATGCTCTCTGTGTATGTTACCCACCCCTGCTCATGAGCTGTATGGAGCTGTTGAGAGGATGAGGGTCACAGTAGCCACTACCCACAGAGAGAAAAACCTGCTTCACCTGAGTTTGGAACTAAGCTCTTTGTACCTCTCATCTTACCAACATCCACTGCAGGAGGTATTTGTTACAGTGACCCAGGACCAAAACATGACGTTGTACATGATTGTCACATTTACCTTCTAGTAATCTGTATTTTCATCATAATTCCATCATAACCTTAATCCTAACCAGTATTTTAAATTGAAGCATGTTGATGCTTTGTTATGATGACATAAATTTCCAGTCTGTACAAAAGCTCATCTAAGTAGCACAACCATGCAGGTGGAAAGACTGACCTATGAAAGGGTGTCTCAGTGTCGACTGCATATTTGAATGTAGAGCTGCACGTTTAGAACTTCAGCTGGGCCTTGGCTGTGACACTGAAAGCAATGCCACAGCACACAAACATCTTCCCAAACAAAGCTTGGGGAAGGGTCAGGTTTTACACTGACAAGTGATGAATTGATAATGCTTTCATGATTGCAATCCTTTCAATAAGAGGGCAAGTTAACATTATTCTACTTCTACCAAGCTCAAAATCATGCAACAGGCATTAAGGTTACCAGGTAGAGCACTCTCTGATTATGTACTATTGCATTTATGATGATGTTATTCTGTCTTTAAGGGTTTGCAAATGTCCTTTTCTTGAGGCATAATTCAGAGGGTTAGGTGAACTTAAAAGAAAAGCTTTTAGAACTGCACTTTTCAGTGATACAGTGAGGTTATCTGTAAATGCTACCTTTTTTTTTGTGTCTGTGTTCAAAGGTTCATAGTTACAAGATTGGCAATTTTCAAAATATTATAAAAAAGCAGTTCTGAGCTGCAGTCTTACGAACTCACTTGCAATTTCATAAAATTCAGTGTGAGATTGTAATGTAGCCCAGACATCAATTCCTGAGAGATTAAAAAACCTGTCCAGAAGTTATCCATTCTTTAACAAGTAATAATGTTAAATGTGAAGATTGAGTCATTAATGGATGAGTAGCTCATTCTGTCAAGTTTGTTACAAAACCTTTTTTCAGGTTATTACAATTTCCCCTTGCTATGTAAATTGTTAGTTGTTATACATTCAGGGAAAGCTGAACAGTAGTCACCCTGTTTTTTCAAAATATTGCTAACTTAATTCTAGTACTATTTGCACTAATTTCTTGACCAACACACTGAATTTTATCTTAACATTGAGTCATAAGTTACAGGTTTTACAAAGTGCAAGAAAAAAAATGCTTGTGATCACCTAAAGCAGTAGTTTAGTTCTGAACTAATGAAACAAGGTAAAAAATTTTATTAGTTACTGCATGGCTGTATCCCATCCCTAGACATACCAAAATCAAATCCTAAACCTGAATGAACCAAGCAGTCACTTGTTCCTGAGAACTGAAATAACTTCTTTGACTAGTCTTTATGA
This sequence comes from Serinus canaria, assembly GCF_022539315.1. Taxonomy (NCBI): domain Eukaryota; kingdom Metazoa; phylum Chordata; class Aves; order Passeriformes; family Fringillidae; genus Serinus; species Serinus canaria. The sequence continues at coordinate 30,890,537 of NC_066315.1, forward strand.
AGGAAGTCTCAGATTAATAATTTATTAACTGGATCTCTGCTGACTACAAAAATATTATAAGCATCTTGCTCACAAGCAGTTACATATACTTAAATGCATAAATTAGGCATTTTAATTTCATACTCAGTCCTATCTGAAATAATTCATATGGACAATCCACTTAATTCCTCAAAAGCAGTGGTTCCAAAATGACAGCAGATTTTTATTATAGCCAATCCTACCTCATGCCACAGACTGAAGGGGAGATCAAAAAACCAAAACCAAAAAAACCCCAAACCAAACCAAAACCCCACAAAACTATAAATAAAATGAAAATCTCATAAATCCAAATTACAATTTCCTAAATTTATCCCTGACATATTTTAACTACAATTTGAAAATTAATCATAATCTCTTTGCATTCTTTATCCCAAACTCCAGATTCAGCTCTAGTACAATATAATGGAAATGATGGAAAGTCACTTACCATACTACTTCCTTTCATGTACAAGCCCTAAAGTTTAGTATAGTTAGTGAACATTTCTAAACTGAATTTATTGCATCTCAGAACTCTCTACATTTCAGAATCCTAACCAAATTCTAACTCTTGCAATCACACCACCATTAGAAACTTAATATTGCATACATGTTTGAATCCAGAGAAAATACCCTGGAAATATCCAGAAATAATATTCTTTTAGATCCTAATGGAACCAGCCATAATCCTAGGTTGACTAATCTGTCTAGATCCGAAAATTACAGGAGCTGCTCAGACCTTTCATGTCCAGAATAGTGATTTCTACATATACTTTACTTCCAAAGTAGTACCCTGGAATTTTATATCCTAAATAGGATTATAATTATAATATTGGATTTATTTCTAGAGAAATTATTCAAATCCATCAAATTTTAGGACCTTTAAGATGGGTTAGCAAACTTGCCTACACTATAGCACAGCTCTCCTTCCGTTCAGCGTTACTGAATCCCTAACTGAGACCTTTTTTCCAAAACAAATCATGTCAGGTTTGCCTTTCCTCCTGCAGAACCAGATGTAAGAGTCAGGAAGAAAACTTCTGCCAACCAGCAGTAGCTGCAGCTCATGTTCCCTGGCATTCCCAGGCAAACTCTATATCTGGACCTAACCCTAATCCTGTTTATGTTGCTTGTTCACCTGCACCAAAGTCAAGGTGAAGGGGCTGGATGCCTTCAAGCAGGTTATAAATATAATCTGCCTCCTCTTATCCACGCTCTCCAGATAACCCTGCTGGAAGCAGCTGTCATGTGCTGGCACAGGCCACCTGTATGTGAAAAATGTTTGAATATATAAAGCTGTATGTATCTCAAGAGCTGCCTCTTGTATTCTGCTTGTCCATTCTTCCTTAGTCATCTGTCTGCTTCTGTGTGGAGAATACCTTCCAGTATCTCCCTTGTCTGACACAGCTCTATTAGCAAGGCAAGTTATCAATAAAATAAAGTGCAGCTGTAAAAAGAAGAGGAATAAGCTTCAGATAAAATAAATAAGCACGGGATTCAAGCAGCAAGAAATATTTAGTCTAGACACAAAAAAATTTTTCGTGGTTTGAATGGCTAATTACCAAAATGGATTCTTGAGGTGATGCTGTCAGGTCTCTGAAAAAATTGGCAAGCTTCTTTGCAGGTAAAAAACAGACTCATGAAAATGAGATCTCCTAGTTCTTCTGGACTTGGTTGCCTGTGATTTTTATCTAAATAACAGAGTCAGGTGATGTAAAAGAGGACTACTCTAGCCAAACATAAATCTGTCTTTCCCATGAGACAGAGGAAGAGACCGCCTCTAGATTCCTGCAGTGAACAGTGCTGTGTCTCACATAAGTTTCATGTCTGAGTAATCCTTTTTTTTTCTTTCTAAGTATCAAGAATAAAATGTTTCTGTTACTTTTTTACTGTATTTTTGTTTTGGGTCTATGCCTAGCATTACTTAGATGCCAATCAAATTCAAACTATGAAATGCTTTAAAGGGTTTAAATTTGTATCTTCTCTAGCATAATTGATGCACTTCTTGAAGATGTTTCTATCTATTTTTCCACATTCTTTAAATGAGAAATGTGAGTTTCAATTAACAGCCAAACATTTTTATTACCAGTTCTCTCAGTAAATAGATACACTGATATCTTGCAGAGTATATTCTGCAAAACTTCACAAAGTCTAGACAAGCCCTATAAGTTACAGTAAATCAACTCTGCTTTGTCAAACCAAGGATCTGGGCAGGAGTGGCAAACAGCATTAAGCTGTGCCACAAAAAATATAGAAAAAGAAAATATTCTAGAAGAAACTTAAAAAGAAAAGAAAAGGAAAAAAAAATTAACTGAAATGAAGGTTTCAAAGGTATTTTAGGAGCTGAGGGATAAAAGACCCAACCTGCAAATGTCCAGAAGATTTATAGAAGCCATAAGGTACAATGTTCTTTAGTGCTTAATGTTGTGACTAGTACATAATACACTGCCTGATTGCAGAATTCCTTGCAATTAATAAAAGTGTAATTTCTTTCTTGTACACTGTACTGATGTAGAAAAGAACAGTCTGCAGGAGTCATTTTCTAAGGGGTCTAAATAATATAAAATTACTCTTGTTTAAGTTTCAGTAGTCAAATTCTGCTTATAAGAATAAATTTCCTAATTAGCTGAGACATACTTCTCTTCCTGCTGAAATGAAAAGAGAGTTTGGTTATTGCTCGCTTTTTTCCCCTGTGGATTCTTATCTAACATTAGGTGAGGTGTCAACCATTGTCCATTATCCTTCTGAACGTCTGTTAGTTTCACAGCCCCCCTACTTTGTTTTCCATGGAGTTGGCAGATCTATTCCCACTGCCAAAACCACAGCTCAGTGAAAGAGGGATGGTATGAGCCAAATCTTGATTTACAAGAGGCTAACAGCAGCAGGTCATAGCAGGACATCCTCACTCCTTCTTCATTCCCAAGGCTGCTAGATTCAATTTCTGCCCAATTTTGGATTTTCTTTCTTTTCTCATTATCTCCCCCATCCCACAGTGGGCCAGGGAGAGTCTGTAATCAGCTGTAGGGGCTTAGTTGCCAGCTGAGGTTAAAACATGACACGGTGGAAGCTTGCACTAGATCCAGCTTTGTTGAATTAAGTAAAAAGGCAAAAAGCCCTAAATCAGAAATGCCAACAAGTGATAATGACAATTTAAACTCCTGAAAGAAATGAAAAACTTATTTGACTGTGGTGCTGTTTATCCTTTGAAACTGATCAGGACTTGATGAAATTGAAGGAATCAAAAAAATTCCTTGTCTCAATGAACCTTATGTGTGTATCTGTACAATTCATTATACTGTTAATAAAAAAAAAAAGCATTGTAACTTTCATACTTCTAGCTCTTTAAGATCTGTTTTCAAATTCAGGATTTTCTTTGATTCTGTTGTAAGATGGGTCACTGTCAGATGTTACAAAAGGATGTCTTCTATGTCCCTAACTGGTGAAAATTCAGACAAATTTCAAGTTTAAATGCTGTTTCAGCTTCTCTAAAATACTAATGCATGGATGCCTCATTACTTTACATTTTTAAAATTATCCCTTACAAATGAAATAGTATTTGTAACATTGTTCTGAAACCAACAACTTGGATGAATATTAAGAACAGTTCAGCATCTCAGTTCTCAAGTGGCACTTCACACTTCCCAGGAAGGGCTGTTTAGCACTCTAGAAATACGAGCAAGTATGTTCTTTTTCATTTAAACAGACTCTGCTCATGTCCTTTAACAGGCAAACTGTTTGCCTTTCAAAGAAAACATTTGGTTAGATGCAACCACAAGATGTTTTTCTTTGATCACTATAAATAGCTGAGTTTTGTTTATACAGAGTGATTTCAACTTTAGCACAGCTAGAAAGATGTTGTAGTGCAGGATGTTCTTTGGGAATATTTTAACTTGAGTTTTCACTAATATTCCTGGAAACTCAAACCCAAAGTCTGAAATTTTATCACTCTTATGAGGACTCCAGGTCTCCATATGCATCTCAAGCCAGTTACTGCTGCTAAGCATTGGTGGCAGAGCACAACTAAAGATGAGACTTTGCCAGAAAGCTCCTATGTTTCTTCAAGCAGCAAAAAATTTGTTGCCTGGTGGAGCACATTCTGCACTCAGTCAGGGTTAAAGTGGGTGCTATGCTGTGGTCAGGAAGGAGTTTTTGTCTGGTCAGGTGGACAGAGAGATATTTAGTGGGATAGCTGGGAGGAAAGGCTACCTTCATGGTCTCTCCTCTGCTCTGCTCTTATGGTGCATAATAACTTTTGAGACCCTATTCTGCTTTCTGTTCCAAGAAAAAAAATATAAGTGTGTCCAGATGATACAAATATATGTGTTCAGATAATGTGAATAGAATGCTAAGGTATTTGCCTGCTTTCTTTACCCTCAAAAAGCCCAAACATGTATGAGCAGGTTGTCAAAGCAGAACACATGTAGGAAATGAAGGGAGGTATTGCTGAAAGTGCTGGGGATATTTCATTGAGTTTGCTTTTCTTACACCTGCAAACCATGCAGTTTTCTTTTTATTTAGTTGCAGCTCACTCACAAACGTAAATGTAAGCAGATATTAATGAATAAATCTAAATTGACAGCAGAATTCAGTTAAAGAAAATATGGTTAAAGAACTTTATGTTCCCAAAACTTATCCCAGCAGGGAATGAAGGCAATATGGAGATAACACATGTGATTAAACCTATGGTGCCAGTAGTGAACCCGGATGAACAGCATATTGTAAGCACTGGATTGCAGACGAAGTTTTATGTCCTGATAATGCCCATCACACGCCATGTGAGCACGTACAGCATGCTCCCCTACTGAGCAGCTTGCTATCTAACAAGCACATTTCATCAGAGTGTTCACAAAAACTGAACACACATCTCAACACATTCACTGATGGTTTGTGAGCTAAAAATGGCTACACTTGTCCTCTATGTTATTTTCAGTGAAACATTCACTGAATTCTTGTAAAGTCGCAGACCTCATCTGTCTTTTGCCAATGCAGAGCAAACGTAGATCATGCAACTAAAAATGTCATTTGCAAGGTACTCCTTGGATTAGATTTTGTATATTACTAAACAGTCTTTACTGAGAGACTGAAAGCTTTTTTATTGTATTTGCCACAGTACCTTGCAGCAAATGCTCATCTTTTCTCTACAACATTTTCCACTTTCAGCAGGGACATAATTAGGCAGCATTACTAAACAGCTAAAGCTAAGATATCCCTTGCTAGGCATTTATCTGGTGACATTCATTATGAATAAACATATCTTCATTTCATTTTAAGAAACCTTGTTTTAAGAAAGATTAAAAAAATAAAAAATAACAGCATATATATTGCTGTTAAAATGCAGCCTGAATAGTCATGATCTCTAGTTATTCAGATTGTTTGGGATGTATTATTTCCAATTTAGCAAATATTGTGCTGCAAGAGGATGAGGTTTGGGAAAGATCTGTCTAAAAATAGAACTGCTGATTCCACAATGGTCGTTACTTTACCCTCAGGCTTTATGCCTAACTGAGCAGCAGTGCTTGCTGAGGTGCCGATGCAATAACCTCATTGAATGTACTCTGCTATTTCAGGCTTATCACTTCAGCATCTATAGACTCCAGCTTGGAAATCTGCCTCTCCTAAACTGCACATATAACAGCAAAAGGCTACGTTCCATGCTAAACCTGTGTTTAAATAATTTCAGAACATAATGAAGACTAAATGTATGCAGGAGCACATCTACAATAGACAAAATACTTATGAAGAAGCTGAAATGGAACCTTTTTTTGAACTATTGCGTTTGGGTTTCTGTGATTCAGTGTTTTTCCCCTGGATTTTCAAAATATACTCAGTGCTATGCTCTGGTACCTTCCACAGACTCTATTTAAAGCACCATAATCATAAATCATATGCTACTTGATACCCACAGGCACAATCAGTTTTAATTCAATTGGTTAGCCTTGCTAAATGCTGCAAGGGTCTCAACCACCCAGCTGAGGTGAGGTTTAACCATCTGCTTCAAAAGAGTAGCAGCAGAAATGAGCTAACAAAGCTGACATGCAAGTCTCTCAAGGAGAAAAGAAGCCTTGGGCTGCTAAATGTCAAAACTGCTTACTTCTCAACCCACCCCAGTGCCGAGTCAGCTGTGGAGTTCAAAGATAAATGACCCACTGAGCCTAAATACAAGTGCTTTGGCAATTGGCTATGCCTGAAAGGAGGGTATTTTAATCTGTCATGTTTTCCCTTTATCAAACCCATTACACCATCTGAAGCATCGTAGCTTTGTTTCCAAATTAACAACACATAAATGTACGAGCAGAACAGAATAGCTGCAAAGTGCCAGTAGTCCCTTAACTGCACTTCATTTCCTAGCAGATATATAGCTGAGCAGATGCACGGGTGGCTTCTTGAGGGAGGTAAATTGCCTGCTGGGCTACCTTCTAACCTCCCTGCAAAGGTGCTATGCAAACACTAAACATCGTTGCCTTTCATTTCTTTGCTGTTTCCCCTCCACACTGAGTGCATACTTCCACAAGGGAGTGATTTGCAGGTTAGTTGGAAGCCTAGGATTCTTTCATCAACAGCCCCCAAAGAGAAGTTAACCTAGACATGGATCTCACTGCTAAAAATCCTGCACCATCATTACTGCCACTTGTCTTTGCCTGCAAGGAAGCTAGTGCCTAGCAAAAATAACTGAACAGATCTTCTTCCAACCCAATCCTTCCTCAGAAGGATCCATGTATTTTTGCGCCACGTCAAGGAGAAAATTAAAATTCCCTTTAAAAAGCAGAGCAAAAATAGGCTGTGCAATGTAAAGAGAGGACAGAATGACAGGGTAAAGCATTCAGATGCTGCTCTGTGAGGCCCAATGCTTGGGCTGCTTTGATATGGCCTCCCTTGATGCTGCAGATGTGCTGGGTAGCAATCCCCATGGAGTTTTATCTTTCAGGCATCCAGTGAACCCGTCCCCGAACATCAACAGAAAAATTCCTAAATTAGTCCACCTGACAACAATTTTCCATAAAGAGATCCTGCAGAGATAATTTTAGATCCTGGCGTTGATGTTGACAGAACTGCTACAAGGGGCTCCAGAGGCACTTACTCCTGCCACCACTGGGAAGGCAGACAGGCATTTATTTCAGGCATGGACCTCTGATGAGCCCCATTTATATCTATCAGCTAGGTGCACTTCTTGTTTCATACAGAATGACAGCCTACTGACTCAGTTAGACATTCTGAATTCAGCTTCATACTAAACTCTCCTTTTGAAGTGTGGTAGAGATATGGACATGCTACACCTTACAGGAATGCAATTGATGTTATTTAGAGCAAGAAAAAATTAAAGGGTTTTTTTCTTCATGAGCTCTTAAATTCTTCATTTTTTTTTCAAATACTAGTAGTGATTTTTTTTTATCTTGTACATATATTATTTTTAGTAGTAGATGCTGTGGAGAGATGCTAGGTTTCCAACACAGTCTTATGTTCACTTAATTATGAACAAAATTTATTTGACATCTTGCACTTTACATCCATGGTCTCGTATTCAAAATTACTTATTTTTGAATGAAAATTTTAGCAGATGTCTGCCTATTCAAGCAAAGTAAACAAAAAATCGGCCATGTGCAGCATTTTCTTCAGACTTTAAGAGCACCTTGAACTCAACAATCTCATCAAGTTTTTCCAAATGCTGGTCAGGTATTGCAATGAATCTATAAGAATGCATTAAGACTAACACAGGCAGTGCTTGTAGGAAACTGCCGGTGTTCATAGGCAACTGGTCCTTCAACAGCAATTTCTCCTTTAAGTATTAACTGCATGCTCCCTGTGAATGCTAGTGGAGTTGTGACTACCTCTCACAGCCAAGGAGGGAGATGAAAATGTGAATTTGAAAGTTGTTTGAATTGAGGAATAAAAACCAAAACTATGCAAAATTATTGAATTAAAATTCTGAACTCCAGTTGTCTTGATTCAAGTTCAATATTAATTTATAAGCACAGTTCATAAATAATTTAAACAGGAAAATTATTGTGTATTGTGTATTATATTACTTTTGCTGTCCCTAGGTATACACAGTATAAGAGCAAAATTTACTAGCAAGTCTCAAATAAAAATGGTGTTTTAGAGATATGTGACATTTCTGCTGTACTTTTTATAATTGGAAAAGGTTTGAACCCATCATACTTAGATTTTGCATAGCCATTACACCCACTGTATTGTTATTTGCTAAATATAAGAATTCAAATCCATCATCAAAATATTCCAGTTCTTTAAACTATTCCCCCTGCTTAGAGACTGAGTTGAGGTATGGTGGAATGGAACTTTAATATACAGTGGAAGTCATCTTTTAAATTAATTCAGGATTTCCTGATATATAACTCAGAGAAAGTACAATTGTGGTGACTGTGTCTTTGTGTCTGAACCCCAGGCAATAATCCTAGGAAATATGTCACCTGTCCTAAGGTATCTTTTTATGTGAGCCCATCCTATTTCCTTTCTAATAATTTTACCCTCACCTTTGTGAAAATATGTGGTTTGCACATTTTCTGTACTTCTGGATTGTTTATGCTGTCTACCTAAGAAATTTGGTCACTATAAAAGCAATAATAAAAGATTTGCTCTCCAGGATATTTCTTAGTTGGCAAAGAAACAGCCCAGAAGATCCAGGATTCTGAACAGAGGGAATTCTCTTAAATTCAATGGCAAATTTATGAACCCTTAGTTCATTTTCTACATCACAATGCTATGAAAATATCTACATTTTTTGTAGCTGTAACTTTATATTAATAAGAATTTTCTTCTTATTAATACATAATATTTAATACTTAATAATATTTAATAATATAATACTTAACAATTTCCTTCTTTCCTTTCATTAGCTCTGATTTCTGAAGTATTCATTCACTCCAATCAAGAGCACAAAAAAGCTCTTATCATTTATTTAGTAATAGCCTTTGTCTGTTAATCAAACACTGCACACTTTCTATTGGCTATCAAATACAAAGAATTCAAGGTTCACCTGAGATATCTGCATCAGACCAAATCATTTTCTCCCATAAGGAACACATGACAGTAGCAAATGTAAGTTCACAGACAAACTAAATTCTTCAATCACCATAATTTAATATTAATACTAATGGAGAAATCTGGTATCTTAAAAAAAAAAATTTGTCCAAATTAGATTTTTAGTGCTATTTTAATAAATCAGAAGGATAGAGAAATAAGTTTTCTGTGTTTTAAAACCATGTTTATTTGCAATATTAATCTATACAGAAAAAGCTCATATGAAGTTTTTTAACCAGGATACAATTTCACCTGAATTACAGATTTCATACACAAAAGACTGCGCACTAAAATTTGGATCCCACCTGGAAACTCAGAATGGAACAACTCCAAATCAATAACCCCCCCCCAAGTATTAGTTAAGAAGGATGGTCATTAACATAGTCTGTTTACTGTCTGAACAGGAGATGGCTCCAGATAGCCATACCCAAGGGGCACTAGCATTTTCTAAGTGCAATGCAACATTATCATTAAGTTATAAATTATGAGAAATCTTGTAGAGAATATGCAATGTAGTCAGAAAAAACACATGAATACAAAAAGAGAGGTTTGCCTCCTGATCCAGGGAATTGGATTGTGAACAGTGTCAAGAACTCAGGAAGTTAAAAAGAGGCAGTAATCCCCCATAACCTATTTGTTTCTAAATTTCGTAACTGTGTTAACACCAGGGTTACAGAAAATACATATTTAGTTTACATCAAGCAGTAGTCTGACTTTGACAGTGAGTGCAGCAAACTACCAAATTAAATGGCATTCCATCCATAGCAAGGTGATGATCTCAAAACCTGGAGTACCGTGTATCCTATATTAGACTACCACTTTCTAGAATTCCAGAATATTAAAAAACATTCTTTGCTTTTTTTCAAAAGGAACAGATTTTAAGCACAGTTACATCTAGTCTATTTTAACAGAGCTAGCAAATTAAAAAACAAAAGAAATTGGTAAGGCTCCTATCTCTGAGGCACCTAATATCATAGTTCCAAAAGGAAGAAAAGCTTAAATTAAGAACTTCCCTCTTTACAGGCAAACCCCCTTATTCTGAGGGAAAAAAAAGGCACCACAACTGCTACAGCACATGCTTATGACTTCCAGAAGTGGAGGAACTCCTCTGTGGATCCAGCAGGTGTGCTGAAAATACACATTGGGATGTGTCACAATTTTCATTAAATTATGGAAGCTGCTTTGGTGGATTTAAGAGTTCAGGTCAGGCATTTCAGTATATGGAACCTGTGTATCTAATTGAGAGCCTTGGATCCAACCAGGCCAAAAACCTTTTGTGGATGTGGCTATACAGAGATGGCTACTACTGTGGAAGAGAAAGGAGATCTATTCTTTAATGCTCTCCACTATCATCATAACAGTCAGGAAAAGCAGAGCAGCACTATCCTAATGAGACCATCCTTTGTATATTTTTATAGCACCTGTTTTGACAGCACATACCACAGTGAGACAAGGAAGGATAAACAAGGAGAGATTCATTTTCTGTCTTGCAGACAGGCTTTTGGGTATGGAAAAAAGTGGAATGGATGTGGAAATGGGCTGTAGTCATTAAGCAGTAGAATCAGCAATTTGTTCAGCTCTCACAAAGCCCATGACAAAACATTCATTGACTTAATGCAAATGTTTTAGCCCCAAGTAACACACAGCAATACTCTGCAGGCTCTTTATTATGGGTAAAAAAAAAAAAAATTCTGTGCTGAAAAAGCAAAATACCTAATGCTACTTTCCGAAAAACAGTCTTTGCAATGCCTAACACTAGTTAATTTAGAAAATAACTCCAGCTGCGCTGTCTCTGTTCCCCAGTCAGCTGACATCCCTTTTCAGCTTGTTGACGTGTTTTCTTGTGCCTAAAAACATTGCTTTTTTCCCTGTTCCATTTCCTTGAGCTTTACATTCAAAATGCAAATATATGGAAAACAGCATATATATTGTTTACAGAAAGCAGCTAGAAGCCTTCATTGCTTTACTTTTTGAATATGAAAGGAAGGTTGGTCAGTCTACAGTTAGACAAGAAAGTGAGTTCAGAGCTCAGCTCTCACAAAATTTTTCTGTTTCATTTCCATGGTCCTCTGTAAATCATTTAACATACAGCACATTGCCTCATATTTCACTGCACAGAATACAAAGAATAATCACTGCTTAGATGAAAAGCCAGAGTAGCAAGGATGCAAGTGAAGAATAGCTGGAAAAGGGTTAGTTCAGGTCAAAGAGCTGGTACACCAGCTAGCACAGAGCATCTGAGTCAACTGCTGACACAGAGAAATTTGAAAGATAAACAGAGGCCTCATATAGAAACAAGGAAAGAAAATGAGTTTAAAAAAGGCCACCAGGAAACTTTATAAGCATACTGCCATCAAAAAAATGATTCTGTAGCATATTGGAAAGGACCATACTAAATTACTTTTTCAGTGAGGCAGAGTAGATGAGATTTTTAGTAGTTCTCTGCAAAAATGAACAAACAACCTTAAAATAAAATATAAAAAAAATTTTAAAAAAAGGAAAGTATGGGGATAACTATAAAAAGATATCTTCTGCCCAAATATACTGTAAAGAACTTGGTGTCTGTGGAAGAAAGAAGCTATTCAAACATCATAAGTTCTCAGTTTTTGAAGATCCTGCACCATAACCACCATATCATAAGGTAAACTATAACCTGTGGGCTTGCAAGGGCATGCATGGGTATGCACATACATGGGTATAGAATACCTATGTGTAGTATACTCATATACTTAGGAGTGTAGTATTTAGACTTCTATAGAAAAGATAAAAATTTGCATTATTTCTCCTTTGGGAAACTGGGACAAGGCACATGTTTTAGGAAAGAAGTTACATGAAAAGAAATAGTCCAAACGAAAGGCTCAAGAAGCTATCAAAGAAGGATATCAAAGAAAAAGATGAGTTACAATTAATTTGTTTGTCTATTCTACATGACTCACAGAAAAAAAAAAAGTAGAGAAGCAAAAATGGCATTATTTTAAGACTGTCTCAGGCTTTTATGAAAGACATCTAATATTTGTGCCTTCTATTTTCTTTATTTAAAAATTATTTCTTTGAGGAGCACTCAGGTCATAATTCATGCTTCTTGTTGAGTAACCCCAAAAGAGTAAATGTAATTTAGGAGAAAAAAAAAGAGAAAGCTGAAAGTTTCAAGGTGTTCCTCCAATGTCAATTTAAAAAAAATATAAAAAGTTACATTCACAGTATCTGTGACATTTGGTGATCTCCCAAGTTTCTTCACCTCCTACAACAAAAAGTAAGTGACAACCTGAATGTGAAAGGCATTATGCTTTAAAGACAAAACTCTCTTTGTTCTTCATTCCAAGGTTTTAGTGGAAATCTCCATAGGCCCATCTCATCTGATTCCTTCCTCCCAGCCAAAGGGGAACACAACTGATTTACTCACAGGACCTGTTTCCCTGATGCTGTGAATTGGCCAGGGATGAAGCCTACTCTGGAGAAGCACTCCTCCAGCACTGTGGAACTCCCTGCCTGAAAAAATACATCACTACTCATGACTCCCACACAATTTTCCTTTTTCTCATATGCCGAGCTTAAAAGCAGAAACTCATAACCAAATTGGCATCAAAACAGCGATTCCCCCAGAATTTGCAGGCTACATACCAAATGCTCTCATGTCAAAACGAGAACACAACTCGAGAGGAAAATTGCTGAAACATTGCAGGCCTGACTCTGATTGTGCTGATCTTATGGAAACAAAATGGCCCACTAAGTCACTGTCTTAGGTTGGGGGTGTTAAATCTGTTAGAGGTGGAGCAATTATCTTCTGTTAATTGGGCAGTTTTCTTTATCTCTTCCACAACCAGTCCTCCCTCTGGGGAGATATCTTCTATTAATGGGCCACTGAGTGTCACTGATAAAATTACATCATCCCTTTGCCAGAGGGAGGAGCCAAGCATTCCTACCTGGATATAATCAGAGATTTGGAACTCCGGAGACAGCTTTTTCACACTGGATTCCTGGAGAAGCAGATGTCTTTTCCACTGGATTCCCAGAGGAAGACCAGGCCTATCTACACTACTACTGTACCTTCAGAGGAAAACTCCACTCTTCTACAGGATCCCTGCTCCAACAGAGCCACATCTGTCACTCCAGGAGGACTGCAGCCACCATTTAATCAAGAGTGCTGCCAACACCCTGACCAACAAGGTGTTAGGTCGTATTCTGACTCTGTCAGTGTTTATTTTCTTTTTGTACTATTGCATTTGTAATTCTTTTTAATTTTCCTAGCAAAGAACTGTTCTTACTATTCCCATATCTTTGCCTGAGAGCCTCTTAATTTCATAATTATAATAATTTGGAGGGAGGGGTTTACATTTTCTATTTCAAGGGAGGTTCCTGCCTTCCTCAACAGACACCTGTCTTTTCAAACCAAGACTGACACTGTGCCTGTGTAGCACATCCCATGCTGTGCATTCCAGGCAGCTTTCCTGGAGCCAAAGAAAGGAAATGTGAACAGGACTGTTTCACACAGCTTGCACAGCCCTTCCCAGCAAACATGCTTGCTGCAATGCAGGCTGCTTTTGCACAGTTTAATTCTGCTTGTTGAAGAGTCTTCCAACCCATCCAATAGCCAGGGTCTGAAAGACAAAATGCACTGGACTTGTATACTGCTCTGTGGGTTAATGTGCTTCTTATGCTAGACATACGTCCTAGGAAAGTGACTAAAGGACTTCCAGGTACTGAAGACATCCATTTTTTGTCTGTCTCTCAAATTTACAGTGTCACAGCTGGATCTCCATAAAAGGTTTAGGAATTATGAACTCACAAACCTGAATGGGAAAAAAAGCCAGGAGCAGAAAATATCCCAAATCCACATACTGAATATTTACCTAAAACAGCTAAGGTGCTTGACATTTGAATCACTGATTTTAAGACTTGGGAAATAAAGGACAGTACTTAAATACATTAATGTAGAAACAAATAGAGAACAATATCTGGAATTGAATTGATTTCTATTTTTATTCTTATTTATCAAGGCAGTTTTTATTCTTGAATTCTTTTTTAAAAAAGAAAATCTAGAGGTGGAGCACTGGTACCCCAAACCTGGAGCAGACTACAGCCTTATTTGTAGTTGCTCTCAGTACAGCTACAGCATGGATTTTTCCACCATATTTTGCAGCAAGGATACCACAAAGACAGCAGCAAATATACCTCAATTCAAATTAAGTTGGGCTATTATTTTGCCACTTATCATAAATCTCTCTCTGATAGAACAAAGAACATATTTCACATAAGAAGCAGCTTTACATCAAGGCCCAACTTAGTGCACTTCCTGCAGTTAGCATCACAATTTTGCAAGTAGTTTCTCAGATACCACTGATATTTCATAAGAACACAAAGGTTTACTAATTGCCATCCTGTTGAGTGAATTCTGCCTGAAGAACAAGACACAGAAATACTTGTTCCAATACCAGCATCACCACCAATTCCTATTGACATCAGTAAGTGCCCTGAGATCTTCAATATTCACAGATTAGCTGAAGTCATTAGTCACAGGAGATCATATTGTTGTTGTTAGTCATTGATTTTCTATTTACACTTAATGGCAAATTTAGCACTTACCAAAGCTGCCAAATTAACAACATTGACCAGAAAACTGAAGTAACTTCAGTAATGAAAAAAAAATTAAATAACACAGTCCAAATTTTTCCATGTTGTCAATATTTGTTCTTTGGAGCACATCTGAAGAAAACGGATCGTCTACATTACTAAGTTCCCTTTGGTCTCTATAGAGACAGCCCAGAAAAGTGCTAAAATATGGCAAGGTTTCAAAACCCTGCAAAGATTCCTTAGTCATACTCTTATTTAATTTCCCTGATAAAATTCCATTAGCTGGTTGTTTTTCTCCAAGAGGAATTCACATCTTATTAGAAGGACTTCTTTACTCTGAATCTATCTGATGCCGTTGTCTCTGGCCAAATTGCTAGAATTTGGAAGAGGGCAGGATACCCCTTCTTTATTTGTGAGTAAGACTGTGTTTGTGGCTTTATATAATCCCAACCACAAAGATAGCCCAATCCTTTAGAAAAAAAGGCCTATTTCACATTTTTAAAAACTCAAATTTGACACTTTTGAATTCTCTTAAAGTGCAGACTGTCAAACAAGATTAGTTTAAAAATTAGATCAGAAATAGCACTGATATTTTTTTCCCCCTACAATGTTATTTATTACAATTATGGTAAATCTTGGCTTTGAACAAGATTTACCATAATTGACACACTATGATTATAAATATGACATTAAAATGTTCATTTAAAAAATAATAAAACTTAAGGTGGGGAGAATATCAAAGAGCTGGAATACATGCTTTTGCTGCTTATAAAGATCTACACTTTTATAAGGAAACTCTTGAGAAAGAAAGAAAATAACCTTCTTTCCCCTTCCAAAGACTTTGTTTTCTTTCACTAGGAATAAGCACCCCAATGAATTTTGCATTTTCACTTGCTAGGGTTGGAGTGGGAGATTTAGCCAGGGAAAATTACATAATAAACTCACAGTCTGGCATTATTAGCAAACAAAAAAATGTTATTCTATTAATGAAGCTTGGAAGATCTGAGTAATATAAAATCTAGCAACTACTACTGAAAGCAATTCTGGCAGCAAAAGGCAATATTTTTCTTAATGAATATTTTATCCAGAAAGCTCTCACCTCCCAAATTCCTGCAGCTGAAAACCTAAACAACAGAGGATGAAGTCAAAACATAGAAGAACAACAATAAAATCCCCATCCCTCCCCAAACTTTTTTCAAAATTCCCAAATCTTAAATAAATGAGAACTTGTCAGAAATCACTAATCTTTGTTGACTTTAATAGAGTGTACTAGCTAAATGCAAATACTATTAAAATGTAGCAAAGAATTTCAACTTTCTTTTTCACAAGACAAAGAGAATTGGCAGGGCCTCAGTTACTTTTTTGAGCTCCAAACCACAACCCAGATGATCTGGAGCATATTAAGAAATATTCTTAATATTCAGTTACTTTTAATAATTTCTCAGGAGTGACCTTGATTTTTTTTTCTTTCCCCTCATCCACTACCCCTCCCATTTTCTGTGAAACCTTTTGGTTGCAATTTTCAATCCTCATTTCTATTGTTTATTAGAAATTTTTATAAAATGCTTTGCAGAGTGGGTCATTTAGGGCTTGTAGAATATTTTCTATAGACCACTGAAGAATAAATGATCACTAAATAGCTTTGTGCATTTGGAAGAACAGGAGTCTGTTCTCAGAAACAAAAGTGGTCCCAACAAGTCTTATCAGGAGGAAGATAAAGAGGCAAAAAAGAAAGTCTCCAGCATTAGTCTGCTAGGAGTCATATATGGAATAAAGTAACTGGAACAGCAACGCACAGATCTGCCAAGTATCTTGGCTCTGACTGACTGCCATGCATCACATTATCCTCTGCTTTTGCCTCCCATTTTGGTTCAGCACCTCCTTTTCTTACAACCTACACCTGACCAAAAATCCCTCTTCGTACTCATGAAAGTTTCTTTTTGCTCAAATTTTCTACTTAAATGCTGTTATTGGTAATCTGGGATGATTTGGGGCTCTTTGCATTTTAATCTGTGTATTTCAATTCTAAACCCCATAAAATGGGGTGTAAATTCAATAAATGTTGGTACAAATGCCCCATAGTAGAGAAAATAGAACCCTGTTATTCCAACATATTTCAACTACACTGGTGATAAACCCACTGACTCTGGCTGTAGTCATACTATCATAAATGAGAGACATTAAGACCATTTATTAAATCCTATAAATATTACAAACCTTTTTACAAGCCTTTTTTTCCATACAAATCACATCCTTGAACAAAGCAGAGTTATCCCCATGAATACAAGATTTTGCATAAGAACTAATAACAGGACACAAATAATTTTAAGAAATAAATGCTGATGATAGTTAACAATAATGTATTATGCTAGAGCATGACTATTTAAAATCAACAGAGCTACAAATTGAGTATAGCCTTAGAAGACAAGTAAAGAAATATTGAATTAAAATATTCTATTATTCACTCCTGCACAATTTTCTGAAAACCACACAGCACAAAGTTTACATAGATCTTTTGTTTTCAGATAAAAATGACCTCTTAGAGCCACTCGACTCCATATTTTTCAGTACTACCATATGCTGTGGATACAGAAGTAGATCTGCTTGAAGGGAGGAGAAGCACATTTGATGATTTTTCTGGAAGTTACTGTGCTGTATAAAACACTTCTAATCTATCATGACTAATTATTTAACAGTGTTTGTGTTCGGGGGAAGAGCTACATCTCTTTGGACCTTCACCCTGACAAAGACATTGCAGGGAGATCATTTACTGGCTCTAAACCCTGAGATAACCAGCATGGAGGGGGATTGTTTGGTAGTAATCAAGGGACCTGTCTATACAACTGTATCTTTTGGCAATGCTAGAATAGACAAGGCATGATATCTAAGAAAGGAATATTAACCAATCCCACTTTGCTAGTGAGCAAGTGTGGCATAGATCAGTGAGATGACTTCTCACACTAAGACAAAGCAAAAAGTAAAGTCAGTACTTTTAAAATCCTCAAATCTTTTGACTTACTGATTTAACTTAACAATTTAGCTGTCCCCTATTTTCTTTCATCTTACCTTCATGGCTGTTTTTTCCCACTGTGTTATCCCACCACATCAAGTGTGTCTCTCTCAGCCTGAAAGTTACACAAGAAAGCAAAATATCATAATGAACCTGATTTTCCAAAACCCTTTAAAATGTCACTGGACAAGTGTGACACTAATTTTTTGTTGGTGATGTTTTAAAAATGCTGCATTGTCTTTTTGAAAATATTTTTTAACGCAAACAGGGTAATTTATGAGTACTGCCAGTTAAATTCTTAACTATGGCAAGTTTTATGTATGAGTTTCTATCATGATAAACTAAGAGTTTAATAACACAGCTGTCAGAGTGGCTAAAGTTTGAAGAACTTTAAAAGCTGTCTTTCAAAAAAGATATCCTAAATCTTTTGAAGGAAAAAGCACAAAAAAATAATTTGATGGAAAATAATCCATAGATCTTTGGCCCTGGACCATTTACCTCCTTTTCCTCTAAATTGCCTCTGATTTAAATGGGGGTATGAATGATGGGAGGAAAAAATTCTGTTTCTGCTACACATTTCTGAAAGAAAAAATTCCAGTTCAATTCAAGGGTTGACCTATTACTCAAAGCCCCTTAACAGGGATGAACTAGTTGCCTTGAAGAATTTTTTTTTTCCCTTCTCTTCTCCTTTCCACTTTGTGGGAGAAATTACAACCTCTGCTTGGGATATGCTTAATTTTACTCATATAAGTACTGTAGATGATGCAGCATAAATATTACTGCTTCATTAATTACCATGATCAGACAAAGTCATCAAGAGTCACAGTGAGAGGAATTACATAAAAAATTAACCAGAGAGAGATCATGGACTCATAGATTCACAGAATAATTCAGATCATTGACTCTGGCCATTAATGCGTCACTGCTGAGTTTACCACTAGACCACGTCTCTAAGAACCACATCTAGACGTCTTTTAATACTTCCAGGGGTGTTGACTCAACCACTTCCCTGAGCAGGTTGTTTCAGTACTTGACAGACCTTTCAGTGAAGAAATATTTTCTTATATCCAACCTAAACCTCCCCTGATACAAGCTGAGGCCATTTCCCTCGTTCTGTCACTTGTTACTGGGAAGAGTCCGACCCTCCCCTCACTACACCCTCCTTTCAAGTAGCTACAATGAACAGTAAGGTCTCCTCTGAGCCTCCTTCTCTCCAAACGAAATCTCCCTCGGTGGCTTCTCACAGGACCTGTGCTCCAGACCCTTCCCCAGCTTTGCTGCCCTTCTCTGGACACTCTCCAGCACCTCAATGTCTTTATTGTAGTGAGTGGCCCAGGAAGTGAACACAGGATTTGAGGTGTGATCTCACCAGTACCCAGTACAGGGGGACAATCATTGCCCTGATCCTACCAGCACACCATTGCTGATACAGGCTAGGATGCCATTGGCCTTCTTGGCCACCTGGACACAAGCTGGATCAGGTTCAGCTGGCTGTTGACCAGCACCCCAAGGTGCTTTTCTGTCTGACAGCCTTCCAGCCACTCAGCCTGCAGTGCTGTAGCACTTTCTCCCAGCCTGTAGCATTGCCTGGGGTTGTTGTGACCCCAGTGCAGGACCTGGAACTTGGCCTTGTTGAACTCACACTGCTGGCCTCAGCCCATTGATCCAGCCTGTCCAGATCCCTCTGCAGATCCTTCCTACCCTCCTGCATATCAACACTCCAACCCAGCTTTGTGTCATCTGCAAACTGAGTGAGGTTGCTCTCAATCCCCTTATCCAGATCATTGATAAATATGTTAAACAGGACTGGCCCCAACACTGGTCCCTGGGGAACACCACTAGAGATCAGCTGCCAGCTGGATATCACTCCATTCACTACCACTCTCTGGGCTTGGAAGTACAACCAGTTCTTTGCCCAGGAAACCGTTCACCCTTCCAAGACATGTTTTTCCAGGAGAATTTTGTGAGAAATGGCATCAAGGGGTTTACTAAAGTCCAGACAGACACATCCACAGCCCTTCCCAGCAAATAAAGCAGAAAAAATGTATTTTCTCAGGCTATTGGTTACCCATAACTAAGGAGAATTAATCAAAAATTTCAGCTGCTTTTAAAAATAAAAGTAGTTCTACATTTTCCCAGACTATATTCTACGTGCAGAATATAATTTACTTCCAGGTGAACCTAATATCAGTAAAAACATTACCCTAGTTTTGTTTTCTGCTGTGTTGTGTCCAGTGGAGCTGACATACCCACAACTCTTGCAGTGCTGAGGTCTGCAAGGAAGTACAGTGACCTCTGGTCAGACTCAGCACAGCTGTAAATAGAGAGAGTTGTGATTGCTCTTGCTCTAGGTGTGCTGTGCATGCAGAAACTGAGGCTCCTCTAGTGTACTGAGTGCAGTGTTTGCCCAGGGCTGCCCCAGAGTCCATCCAGCCTGTCTAGAAGGAGAAGAGCCACTCTTTCTCTTTGAGCGCTGTTAGACCTACTCATGAGCTACATCCTCCCAGGTGGATTAGTGGGAAGTACAGTACATGAAGTGCTGAAACAATTTTTCTGTGCAGCTTCGTGTGTAATTTGGCTAGGACGTGTGGCATCCACATGGAGTTCACAGAGAACATAGTCGTGTATTTTCCCTTCCATGGCAGCATGTGTGCTGATAGACTTGAATTCTATTGTCTTGTTCATCACTCAGTACAATTGCACTGAATTCCTAGAACCAAGTCACTAACAAAATAAATTTATTAAGTAATAAAATCCATTGTATCTTACTTTATATCCTACTCACAGGTAATTCTTACAGAGAATTACCTCTTTTTGTGATAATTCAAAACTTGATGTTTGATCATCAACACTATGATCTCAGAGGACTTTTCCAACCCTAATGATTCTAAGTTTCTGTGATTCTGTGACTTTTTGAAAGCTAGTCATTTAGATAAGTTTAAGATGGAATTTAGTTTTGTACACGATTCAGGCAGACAGGCTTTCTCAGATTGATTATTATTGTTAATAATGGTTAATTCTTTCATCTCTATCTAAATTTGGGTTCTTGGCTGGTGTAATGTTTCTTAGAAACAGCTTTATTGCACAAGTAGATTTTCAGTTACTTTTTAAAAAGTCATATTATTTTGATAAGAAAAGGCACATGAAACCAGATAATATTTTCACTGTGACAAGTTCTTGATGCCCATTTTCAGCAGGAAAATCTTCCCATTAAATTTTTGAAGTCACTTGAGCATACTTATTAAAAGCCTTTTCTTAGCAAGAGTTTTAAGCAGGGTTTTACCTGCCTCATACTTTTTCTCAGTCCAGAGTTTACTATTTACATCAAAATTTGTGCTGGAATGTAAGGGACTCTCATAATTTGTTTTTGTCTCTATTATTTTTTGCCTTTTCAGTAACTTCTTGATTTTATAAGTTCTAATATAGATTGATTATTATTTTGGGAGTGGAATTATACGCCTCCAAAGCATTCCCTCTGAGTCAGTCTGTGGAAGATAAATTCATTCTATCTCCATGCACTGTAAAGAAATTGTATGCTAAAGAGATCAACCTTTTTAAATATCATCATGTCTTTTTTTTTTAATGCATCTTCATCTTTCCAAGCTCAATAAGCAAACTGTTATGAGGCAGACTAGAAAAGAGAAAAAACAAACACAGAGAAGTGCAGTATTACCTCTGCTTTCCAAATCATTAGGCATTTTAAATTAGATTATGACATTACAATCTTTCAGCAAATATTTAGTTTTCCCTTACCAATTGCCACTTTGAAGTATATTTAATATAGTCCACAACTAGAGGGAATTTGAACAAGATTACTTTAGGTCCATTGTTCTGCAGAAACTATTGTCATCCACATTTAGCAGTTTCTAGGTCAGCAGTTAATCTTCCAGCCAAGTTCTAAATAAATCCTTATTCTTAAATCACTCTTAGATTTCGAATGATCATTTGACAGCACTGATACTGAAATCACTGATCTTTCAAGCATCCTTGTCCTGCAAGGATACTCTAACACAATTAAGACTTCCAATCCAGTCCCAGCTCTCAAAATCCAAGTGTCTCACATTCCCTCTCCAACAGCAGCCATGCTCCTGGGTCCCCACAACCTCTTCTCTCAATGCCTTACCTCAAAGCTTCTTTATTAGTTGCTTCAGCAATTTCAGAATGTTTCAGAAAGCAGCAGAATATCTCAGATAAAAAGCAACAGACAAGTCATGGGAAGGCAAAGAAGAGGAATCTTCATTGTTCAGAGAAAAGAGAGTGAATCCAATTCCATCTGCTGAAGAATGTCACACAAACCAGCAGATATTAGGAGAACCAGATGGTTCTTGTCAGGTCATAAGCCAGTGGGATAGGGATAGATCAGAAGAGCTCTCCCTCAGACACAAACTCTGCTTATTCTGGGATCCTTCTCTGGAAAAAATCCCATCATTGAGACCAGAACTGAGGAGTTTATAACCCAAATGTCTGTACAGCACTAAAAGCCTTTGAGAAAATTGGCATGCTACAAGACATCCAGAAAACAATAGCAAATCATTATGCTTGCTCCAGGTACAATTCATTTGCTGTGGGGCAAACCTGTGTGAGAGAAGGGCTTTGCCATCACACCTGCCCATGAAAATAAAAGCTTTGCAAATGCCTGAATAGCATGTCTGTCCTTTGGCTGACAGAAATAAAAGACGTGTGAGAAGCTGCCAGAAACTTCCTCCAAATCCAGAAGATCCAGTTCCAGAAGGGTCTAAGATGGACCTGCTCCTGGCCAAGGCTGGGCCAAATAGAAGTGGTGGCAATGCCTCTGGGATAACATATTTAAGAAGAAGGAAAAAGAATTTATTGCACAGTTGTAATTGTGGCTGGAGAAGAGCATGGTTATAATACGTGAGAGGAACTCTGCAGAATCCAAGGTCAGTGAGGAAGGAAGGGCTGGAGATACTCCAGGTGCCAGAGCTGAAATTTCCCTGCAGCATGTGGTGCAGACCATGGTGAAGCAGCTGAGCCCATGCAGAGCCATGGGGATGCAGAGATCCAGGTGCAGTTCACGGAGAATCCCCACGCTGGAGCAGGTGGATGCCTGGCTGTGAACTTGTGGAAGGCCCGTGCTGAAACAGGCTCCTGGGGAGGAACCTGCAGAGAGGAGCCTGTGCTGGAGGCAGGTTTGCTGGTAGGACTTGTGACCCCATGGGACACCCATGCTGGATCAGCCTGTCCTTGCACACCAAAGAGTGCGCCCACCCTACAGATGTTTGTGGAAGACTTTTGACCATGAGATGGACTCCTGTCCAGACAGGTTAGAGATCAGAAAAAAGTTCTTCACCCAGAGGGTGGTTGGCCACTGGAACAGGCTCCCCAAGGAGGTGGTCACAGCACCAACCTGAAAGAGTTCAAGAACTGTGACTCTTGGGGTATCCTGTCCAGAGATTAGAGTCAAACTCAATTCTTGTAGGTCCCTTCCAACTCAGCTTGTCCTGTGATTCTGTGTAAGGCTAAACTACAGTTAAAATATTTAATTTTGCTAGGATTTTTCCCAACAAATTTCTTTTGCTACTATTTTTAATCCCTGCTTCCCTCATCTATCTGTGTTATCCATCCATCGGTGCTTTGTTTTATCATAATTACTTAGTTTTTGCTTTTCTGATATTTGGCCTGAAAGGCCTTTTTCATTTTCTCTCCACACAGCCTAATTTCCTTTCTCTCTAAATCTCTAAATTGCTATGTACAAAATACATTACATCGAATACATGCTGCTATAGAAGCTGAGAATAAATGGTTTGGCACCTGGTAGATGCTGAGTTGCCAAGTTACCACTCCAGATATCTGCAATCTCATTGTTGAAATGCTAGTAGCATTCATCCTTTGCTCACATACACTATAGAGTTATAGGAAATAAACAGTCATAATTAATAGAAAATACTACAATTTAAGAAGAAAATATGATTTAAAAAATTGACAAAAAACTCCTGGAATGATTTTGTGAGCCCTTTAAATATCCTGAATTATTTCCTTCAATGCTAGTGTCCTTAATTAAATCTTCACCAGCTCTGCACTAACTCTGGGCAAAATTACAATCCTTGATCTTTTCATTGGGATTTTCTAAAGTCTCCCATTCACCAATTTCAATTTTCTTTGTGGAGAAGGAAAGAATGAGAGAATTAAGTTTGTTCATTAGGCTAGAAAAGAGGTTTCAGGATGAGCTAATCCCAACCTTCCAGTACCTGAAGAAGGAGAGGGACTTTTTGCAAGACATGTAGTGACAAGACAAGGGGGAATGGCTTCAAAATGAAAGACAGGAGGTTTGCATTAGATATAAGGGAAATATTCTTTACTGTGGGGCTGGGGATGCACTGGAACAGATTACCCAGAGATTTTGTGGATGCCCCATCCCTTCAGGAGATGTTCAAAGCCCAGGAGGATGGAGTTCTGAGAAACTTGGTCCAGTGAAAGGCATTTGAAACTATATATCCAGTTCCTAACCTGAGATAAGTAAATATAACATCTCTAACATAATTTATTGAAACTTAACTTCGTTTTAGATCTCTCTCCACCTTCTGTTATTTCACTCAGAAATTATTGTTTCAGAAATAATTTGGAGCAGCGCACTCACAAGTTGAGAATTATTTTATTTCTGAAGTCATTTATTATTAAATAGAAACAATATTTTAAAATTTGCTTTTCCAGCAAAATTATGTAATCAGGGGATGGCAGCTGAAGTGGGAATGAGGAAACAATAAGGAAATGTATGGAAAGTATAAGAATAGATGTAGTAGAAATATTATTATCAGTCTTGCAAGAACTTTTTTTTTTCTGTATATATATTGTCTCGAATGGGATTTAATTTTGCATTTGACATTTACTGTTTTTCCCAAGCCCCACTCTCTTAGAGTGTTACCTCAATGTCCTTTGTCTTGATTTCTTGAATGAAATATAGTATTAATTGTTTCTTTGGTCTTTTCTTGGATTGAATTCTGTATGCATTTGCCTCAGTTTTGTTTGTTTAATCCTTGCTGTTCTTATTTTAACTTTAATTAGTTCAGTGTTCCTCTTTCCACTCCAAGTTGCACAATGCTTTTTGAAGTAGCAAAGAAGTAGGTCAGGAGGGAAGAATTCTGATCTTCAGGAAATGGTGACATTTTGCGCTTTTATTTTCCATTATGAAATGGAACTAAAATGACCTATAAACATATTTTCAAAAGCATTTAGGGGACTCATATTACTTTTTCACAAAAATTTATAAACATTTTATTATTAGAACATTTTGAAACACCCGTGATATGTATTAAAATAGAAGTTATTTTTAAATTAATTTGGAAACAAATGATTCAAAACTTCCACAGATGTCAAAATGGGACCAATCTCTATATGAAAAAAAATGTGCCATATTCTCCAGAATTTCCAAATATATTACTCTCTTTTTCTAATACCTTTTTCAAGATTCAATACTCTCCACACCAGGGTAACTTTCAGGCAAAACAAAGCAGCCATTTCAAAAAGAAACACTATGACTTCTGTCTCTTAGAGAAACCTTTCAGCTTTCCCTTTGCTCCCCACTCACCAGCTTCCCTATTTTCTTCTGAACAGCACCAAATAGCAGAGCTGTCTTCTCTTTGCTCAGGTTTCTGGCAGCCCCTCTCCTGGTGACATCAACTTACAGAGCTCTGACTCATTTTATAGCTTCACTGCAAGTTGGCTTTCTTGCCTACCTTTGAATTGGCAACATCTGTTATGGCTTTGTCACAGCCAAAATGCAGAACTCTCCCCATCTGGAACGACTCACAGCCGTGCTTTACACCACCCTACTTTTGGAGTGTGACTTCCCTGGCTCCAGCTGGTCTTTTTTCTGCCCTCAGTCTCCATAATTTCCATTTGTTCTCTTTCTGTCAGGGCTTCAATACGTTCATAGGTCTTTGGCATATTTTATTGCCCCCACAGACCCATTTTGACCCAAATTCAACTGCTATCCTGATACTGATGCACCCTACATAGCATCCTTCTACCCAAATAAAACTGTCAATCTTTTCTGGTTTGTCTCCCCATTTCTGTCAGTCCAATGCATGCAAAACATTTTCTTTTCCAAGTTCTCTCTGCCATTGGGCTTTTTGCTAAGCACTACCCTTTCTGCTATAGCAGTTTATAATTAGGTATTGACTCTGGTTCACTAAGCTTGTGAAACTTTGCAGAAGTTTATCTTTTCCTGATAGCTTTCAACTAAGATTAGTAAGGACCCATCTACAGGACACAAACGTTCTTCAGTAATTCATCTTGCATTTTGATTTCTGTAGCATCCTGAAATTGGGACTGAGCTAGAACTTCTTGAAAAATGGACAAGATAAGAATGAAGAAATTGGACTGGAACAAGGGACTCCAGTAAAGCCATAATTTATCAATACTCAGAGAAAGAAGCAAAAAATATGTGCCTGCTAGAGTGCATACTCTCTGGTGTTTTACATGGAACCTGGGATTCCTAATTGTCACAATTTGGTTCACAATTAAGCAACAATTTGGTCTTCTGGTGGGCAGTCATTGTTGCTACCAGTCACTTTAATTTCTCAAATGGCAGAAACTCACATGAATATAAATACTGTTACTCTGCTGGTGAAATACACAACATTTAGAGTCAACATAAGATGATGTTTTTCTTTTTGCAGCATATCTAGGAATCACCAGAAGAATGGTTGTCTACAGAGAAAAGTCTGGAGGCAAAAATCTGTTCAGCAAAATGGGTAAAGTAGAAGAGCAGGTGAATGGTTAAATTTGTGCAGGAAGATGAAACTCGAGGTGAAAGCACACTCATCTTAGCCCTTAAAAGCCCTCTCCAACCACAGCTGAACTCCCTTGCACCAGGACTTTGCAAAGCACCCTTCAAGGGAAGCAAATTAAAGAGAAACCCAGAGTGGGTTCCAGTGGACATGAAATACCTGCTCCAGGGTTGGATTGGGGCTTTATATTTAAGGTGACTGTCACATATCAAATTCTTACTTCAGTTCTTGCAGATGCTGTGAGCAACCACAGCGCTGTACCAATGAGAAATGGAAAAACTGTACTTTCTGTAAAGTTCCTCTGCCTAAATTCTGGACTGCAAAATTGCTTAGCATGTGTGAGTTGTGTTCATGCCAATGGAAGCTGTGCTTCATACTTGTATGGGTACTACCTGCTTATTTAATGAAAAAACTTGGGGACCAGTTATTTTTCAATTTAATTTTTATGCCTGTAGGTTAGATGCCTTCCATTTGCACATGGAACAGCAACAGCACACTCTTATCTCAGAAGGATCTTGAGAAGATTCAGTCATTAATACACACCTGATTGAGTGAGGCCCCAGCTGAGAGCTTGTGAAGGAGATCCAGACCCAGCTGCTACTGACATACTGATTTCAATTACTCTGAGGGTCTTCAGAGCAAGCTCACAGGGCATGAACACCATGATTCCTAAGTAATGTTTGCCAGCATTAAGCACAGTCACCTTATAATTATGTCTTCAAAACATATTTTGAAAATTAAGTAAGCTCTAGAAATGATGGGGTGTGCATAAAAATATTATATAATTAGTCATTAAATGGGCATTACCAATTTTGTGCACAGGAGGAGACAGAAATTTTGTGGAAAAAAACCAGCATGTGAACATATCCAAATGTATATGTGAAATAAAATTAATGATGGGTGATGAGGCATGCTTTTTAATGAAACTTCTTAACTGGCAAGTGTTTGACTGAATAGTTTCAGTACCGTTATTCTAATATAAGTATGTATGTGTAATTGAACTAATGAATATTCTGCACATAATCTTGATTTCTGTTGATTTCAGCTGATTTCTGACTGGTTCTTCTCATTAATTTCTCACTGGTCCCCAGTACCTGATAATACATTTTGCTGCAGTAATACTGATGTCTCAGCCTAACTTCTAGTGAATAAAATCTGGAATATATTCAGTGCAGAGCAAGTATAGCACATTTCAAGGACTCAGCGCAGTCAGCTCAGATCACTTCTTGTGCATTAGCAACAAAAGTAAAGCTCAAAAGCTGTGTTGTACCTCAGAATCTCTGAAGCGTGACAGACCATTCCCGGTGCTTTCTAGCGACACCTTTTGGTGATAAACCCATGGTCTGTGACCTGACTGAATGCACAGCCTTGTTCCTCTCTTTTCTGTTGGCATATTTTCCCTAGAAATGAGTCTATTTAAAGACCCTTTTAGTGGCTGAAGAAGAAAACAGAAGAGAAAAATCAATGTATAATTTAAATAAGAGTTGAACAGAGTATGTAGTAGTAATGCAAAGTATAAACAATCAGGATAAACTCTGAAATTTAACCCTGTTTGTAGGCTCGAATTAATGACCTTGCATCACAGCTACGATTACATCTGGCAGAGGTCAAACAGGAAAAGTTATCTTTAGATTTAAGACTTCAAATTTCAGAAAAAATTAAGTGATGAACTGGCCAAGGTCCACTGAAATACATGAGTCCAGGAGGTACACAGTTACAGTGATCACACTGACAACTGAGGTTTGAAATAACATGGTCCAAAGTCTGTTTTCAAGAAGAAATACTCAGTATAGCAGCACTACCAGTACCATTGCTTGGCCACATAGATTTGAGTCTTTTGAATGTCTTATTTAACAATAAGTGTACCACATTTAATATGTGTACCTTATTTAACAATGTATACATCTGTACTTCAGTTGTATGAGACTGTTGCAATTTAATATGTCAATTTTAGCCAGTGTGACTCAATGACTATGAAGAAGGTGTGCTGGATTAATGTGCTGGGAGATACTTCTCATTTACATATTTGTTAACTCTTATGTCTCTTGATTCATAGATCTTTAAACCTATGAGGGACTATGGAATTATTGTGATCATTTAGATGGATTTCTTGCAGAACATAAGCTGTAAACCCAATCATTCATGTTTCAAATCAGTAAACTCTGAGGTAGATCTTTCAGAACAAGTACCTTGCTACATTCCTTCTTCTAACCTGTACATGCTCTTGTTGCTTCCCTTGCTTTTTCCTCTGGAAAAAATGTCTATTTTCATCTGAAAACTCCTAGCAAAACCCCTTTTTCTTAAATCACTCACAAATCCCAGCTGTCACTTATAAGATACTGCATATGACAGTCACAGGTATGCTTACTTTTTCAGCACCTGCTCTGTACCAGCTCTGACCAGTTACTGACATGGCAGTGACAAAATTGCTGCTGTGTTATAAATAGACATGTTACACACACAGACTGTGATTCTGTGATATAGGATATAGTTTATCCTATGTACAGAAGGAAAGAAGGCAGGTGGAGAGTTATCATGACCTGTCTTGAGTAGTTCTTTCAAGTGCTCTTGTTACTGCTACAGCCACAGAAATCTTGCCAAAAGGAGGAGACCCCAGGGATATAATGTTACAGAAGCCTTTATGTACCTTTCTGACTAGAACAAATGAATGGCTGACATCTTTTTGTGCAGGCATGCAGGAGTGTTTCCAGGGAGGCAGGAATCATTGTTGATATAGCCCAGAACTGATCAGAATGGAAAGTGGATCTATTCCCATCCTTTCCTTGTATGTGAGCACCTTCTAAGGCACCAGCAGCAGCTATTCTCTATAGAGAAGTTTAATTGGGATGCACAAAAAATGGTCTAGGAATATATTTATCTTTAAATACAGAAGAGCTAGATCTGCTGGAAAAGACAGAAGAAATCTGATTGAACATGGAGGGACCCTTTATTTATGCATTTTAAGGGAAAAACTGACCATAGCCTTCCTTGGACCTATCTGGTCTCCTCTATATCTTGAGACATATCTTTTCTTTCCTCCCAAGGCCTTGTTGTTCATTGTCCTTCACAGCACACAAGCCCCATAACTCTGCTCTGCAACAGCCACAGCAGAATCCCAATCTGTCCCAAGTTCCTTAAAAGGGAACTTGCTCTGGCTTCAGCCTCTGGACTTGCTCTGGGAAAGATAGATCCAGATCTGTCCTTTCTTCCTTCCAAAATATTTCATTGAACCCAAGAGTTGAGATCAAGACAGCTTCTTACCAAAATATGCAAGATATTCTTCTGCATTAAGCACTGAAAAGTAACCTGGAGACTGGAGGAGCACAGCAACAGCCCTGTGATCTCTAAAGCAAGCTGTTTAAAAAACTACTGTCCATCCCTTGAAGGAGAAATTTTGCATGTCCTCTTACCCTTGGTGCAACAGAACCAAAGAGAATAGTGTAGAACCAAATACACCATAATATAAGCTAGTTCTCCATCAGAGTGCTGTATTACTGTAAGCACTATATATGTGCATTTATATTTATATAAATAATATGTGTATATGTGCTATTCTTGTTGCAGATACATTTTAAACTACTGTATGGTTTCAATATTTAATGAAATATGATTTTTCATCTTATGTCCAAACCACTCTGGTATTTCTTTCTATGTGTCAAACAATGTTTATAAATTCCTGATGAATTCTCTGTGAAGAATGTAACAAGAATTGCAGCTGCTTTCAGCTATAGATACCCTGAGTGAAGTGTACTAAGCAGCACTTTTCTCTGACTGATGGAGCTCTGCAGTGTTGCAAGAGGAAAAGACAGGATTTATCCATGAAAATCAGAAGTTATAGCAGCAGAAGAAATTGTGATAATGTGCATAATTAACAAAAGGTACCTCTCGCACTTTTATCTCAAGATTTTGCACATAGGGAGATTTTATGTTGCTGCCTTGCATAACATCTGCAAATGTCACATAACCAGTTCATATGAGAATGCTGATACTGAATTTTTTGTAAGCTGGGCATGCTGAAATGAACAGTTTGAGTGATTCAAGAACCTACAGTAAATGGTTTTTAAAAATTAGCAATTTTTAAACTTTTCTTGCATAGTTTTATGTAATTACTTTGTATTTATGAGGATTTTCATTAGACAGTCTCAAAGTTCTGAGGCTGAACATGCCTAAGAGAGGAAAATGATACTCTTTTTTTAATAAACTACAACTGAGACTGAGTTAATGGCCAAATCAGTGAGAAAGCAGAGAGTCAGACACACTGGGCCTCTGGGCTGAGTGCATCTGGGCTCAGATATAACCACCTGCTTGGAATTATTCTAAAGGCCTTGCTACATTGAAGACTTTTCTCATCTGAGAAATGAGAAAACACAGTCCAAGTCAGCTAAAGGATGGTATGTTTAAAATAAAAGAACTAAGGAAACTCATATTTATGTGCTATTTCAACGACCTTTAGAAGTACTATTAAGCCACCTGAAATAAATATAGAGATATAGATATAGATAGATAGATAGATAGATAGATAGATAGATAGATAGATGATAGATAGATAGATAGATAGATAGATAGATAGATAGATAGATCTAGAGAGAGAGAGAGACAGAGATAGATATAAAATTAGGATCTAATGCAGTATTCATTGAAGCCAGAGGAGGTGTGTTGTATTGCACTAAATAGTTTATTCCCAAGAAAACCCGGAATACCGCAGAGGTGCACTTAATAAATTGTGCATGTGATCTCTACAGAGTCAATTGTAATTTGATACTTTGCAGGAATACTACCTTCTGAGTAGACAATATGAAATCAGCAGTTTTATCAAGCTTAACCTTCACTGGTGATTACATTCATCTTGCTTATAACATTGGATTTTAAAGAAAAGATTCTCAGGTTAGACTTTAACCTTATTTCATTGTCCCTTAAATTGCTCCCAAAACAGTAAGATAGCAGACAAAATCAGGGATAAAGTACTGAAAAATACTCCATAAATCCATAAAAATTGTGTCTGCAAAAAAAGGAAATTTCTGTGTATTAATGGAACCATGCAGCATATCCATGATGCTACATTTTATAGGTATGCTTAAAAGCAAGATGAAAGAAAGAAAATTGCCTTTCTGCAATTAAAAGAGAAATGCAGTTTACTGTTTACACATTATAAGACAATTTATTATTCCAGAAACATAAGGATTCTGCTAAACCCAGTACACAATTATGGTGCATCAGAATTTCCTGACTTCTGTATTTTTTTCAGCATCAAATGCCACAAGGTCTTTAAAGAGGGTTGGGGATTGAGACGCTTATTGTCTTGGAGATGTGAATAAGCCTCCTATAGGTGTGTCAATCCATGATGCAGGGCCTATACAAAGTGTGCAGGATCAGATGCTCTAAACCACCCACTGGCAGGGGTGGGAGATTAAATTTATGAGTATTTTCAAAGCACAATATGTATATTCCTTAGGTATAACCAGCATATTACATTATTTGCCCCTCATACAAGGACACAAGCTTATGTCATACTTGCACTGAATTCATCTGGGGGACCAGGAAGCTGAAATTTGGAAGTTTTTCATTCAGACTATTTGTTGAACTCAACCGTGTTAGACTGGTGGTCCCCCGATTTCCACTCTGCCCTGACTTTAAAAGCAGTGGCAGCCACTGCTTCCTCCTTTGCTGTGCCTGTCAGGGAGGTGGTAAGAGAGTTCTGGTAGCTCTGCATGCAAAGTTACAACCTCTGGCAATGTTGTAAGACAAGGAGTTGAATGTTGGTTTTATGGACCTGATCCTGCATATGAAAACAGAAGCCTGGATTTTGGCATCTAGATTATGAATCCCTTTGTTTTAGGGTTTCAGATTCTCTGTGCAGTGTGGCAGGCATCATGGCAGTCCAATAAATCATATCAGCTTTATGCCACTGAGAAAAAGACAATGCCTAAAAAAATTCTTAATATGTCACCCCTTTCAAGACCTGAAGGTTAAAGCCAAGTTAGAGTTGGCAGCTCTGAGCACTGAGACCCAGCACTCTGTGTGCTACAGAACCACAGCCTTATTTAATTCTCATCTCACTTCCATTTAAAATCTTACCACGAGTATTTATATGGTTACATGTGTATCCTACATTAAATTTAATGAGAGAGCTATGGAGTTTGGAAATTACACTGTTGGCAACCCTGGGGTTCTTCATCAGCTTTTTTTAAAATTTTGAGCTATTCCCTGAAGCTTGCTATTTTTATTTCATGAGCCTGAAATCTTAAGATTAATATTAATCAAGCAATACTATTTCATACTTCTACAAAATTATTATTTTTTTCACTAAAACAGGTTCTGTGTGGAATAGTAATATTCAGATTCCATGGGTTAAATCCTTACCTTACTATCTGTTTGAAAAATAAATTTCTAAATGTGTTTCTATGGAGACCTGATAGGATAGGATTATAAATTGTGTCTCTATAATCCTGGTAATTGCAAGTCTTTAGTTTACAGATCTACATAAAAATGCCAGTTTGAATAAGCTCTTTCATTAATAAATGCTATTTTATTTTTTATCTGATATCCAGTTTTTCATATACAGATGAATTTTATGTTTGAAGAATAGTAGACAGCAAGAAGATGTCACAACCAAAGACATGTTAGGGTATGTTTTTCAAACAACTCAGGGACTTAGAAGTGCAGAAAGCATCTATGCTGCTCTGACTGCAGAAAATAAAAAGCATTGCAACTTAAATTACATAATTCTGTTTTATTGACTCTTTGGCTATGCTGAACATCAATAACTCTTTCTTTACCTCCTAAGTCACCCTGAATTTATCTTGTTTTTTTTTTATACAGAGATTTTTACAAATCCCTCCCATAAAAGAGAGATCTGTCAGTAGCACAGCTTCTACCCAGCACCATTGTGCCAAGAGAATATGGGCTATGTGCATGTGATCCACTAGCTCTAGAAGTGTTTATACTCCAGACATATTTATTCAGAATCTTCCATCAAGATACATCATTCTTTAAAGCAAATTTGAGGGGAGAAAATGTAGAGGAAAAAAAAAAAAGATAACGCTTTCTCTATAAAAAAAAATATATATACCAGGGACCTTTAATTTTGTCCATTGCCAACACCCTTGATTTCCTTTATCTCTTGAGCTGAACCACCCAACCAGTCTTATTTGGGACAGAGCTCAAAAGACCTATGTGAGGTTTGGGTATCCTGCTTGAAGAGTTAACCACAGATTGATTCAGCACTGCTTCACAAAGCATACATCTACCAGGTTACCTGTACCTACACACAGAATGTTTCACTGGCTAATAGACTGTAACATTTTGTTTTTCTATTTATGGAATGCCCTATGGAATGGATGTGAGATTCATAATTCATGGTTCCTGTCATGGTGCAAAAGGAGAATTCCCACTGCAGGGCTGTCCGACTGCATGTCCTGGGGTCTGACTCCCTGCCCTCAGCAGAACTCCAGCTCTGATCCAAGCAAAACCAGCAGACATCACCTAAGTTATATTCTGTTATGCATCATCAAGGAAAAGCATTTCTCTTACTTGTATTTGGCTTCCATATGCTTGGTTTTTGTATTCATATCCTGTTTAGCTCTTGCTTTATTCCTTGATGTAAGTAAAGCAATATTTTTAAAAAATAATAAAAGTTATATAACCTTATTTCAGAGGGGGCAGAGAAGGGAAAAATCCAAAAAACAAATACCTTTTTTTTATAAAACATAAAAATCAGGATTCTGTCAAATATATTCTGGTACTTATAATCTAGTCTTTGCATCTAAAATTATAAAATACATTGGATAGAGAAAAGTAAAGAATGAATTTAATAAACAAATTCAAAAAAAATGTTAAGTGTACAGAACCTCCATGTCTATAAAAAGACTTCAATACTAAAGATGACTCTTTTATTAAAGAGTTGTATTTTGCCTTCCTTGTTTTTGAAGGATATTTGTTTTCCAGGTTCTTAGATTTATAGAAGCCATCATCATTCCTGCAATGTGTGTCTTCTGATAAGGCTATGTTAAGCATGTGCTGCTAATGTATATGCCTCCCAGAACTCTTCATTACATAATGAAGCTCAGCAATTATTCTCTTTTAGGGGAGGGATTTAAACTGTGCCCTTTGAGTCAAACCAAACATTGACTGATTTTAAATGCTGGGGCATGGAGCTGGGCCTGCTTGCATCCCAGAGCTGTGCACAGAGAGAGGGCTGAAGAGTGGACATATGGCTCTGTGCTGCCACAGGGCAGTGATGCCAGTGAATTACAACCCACAGGATTGCATCAGCTGCACCACTGCTTGGAACCCCATAGTGAACTCCACAGTCTATCAAGATACAGTTCTTTTTGCTTTCTTTTATGCTCTTAAAATGACTTGCAGATGTGTTGGCAGTCACAGCTCTTGCTGAAGGCAGTTGGGATTACAAGTCCTCATCTCAAAGTGATTAAAGATCAGATTTATGTAAAATGTAAATATTTCATAACATAGCTGTCAGCCCATTCTGAAGTGAAAACAAGTGTAAGAGCTGACTACAAGCTTTGGTTTGGTGTTTAGACAGGAACAACTGCTATAAATTTATTTTTATAGCATTTATTTCATGATTTTTTTTTGTTTGAGAGCTATTATTTTAACTGTGTCTATTTGATAGCCCATATGGTTTAATCAATACAATTCTTGAATTAGTTATGTGGCTGTTCTTTTGCCATGTTACCAAGAGCTCAAAAACGGTTGTCTTGGTTGAGGACTGTAGCCAGCCCAATGAGGCAACACTTCTGCTAATGTGCTGTCATGATTTTTTTCTGTGAAGCCACACAGGAACAGAACTGCTTTTCCTTCTCAGAAGGAAAATCTGGCCAGCATCTCTGTGGCTGAAACTCTTCAATGGGTCCCTCTTGCCCACAGGCTATTTTTTCTTCCTATAGTTATTGGCCATGGGAAAAGATGATTGGGTCCCTCCAAGTCAGGTCAGACTACAGCTCTGAATAATAATGCTTTCCTCTCTTGTTCCAGGCACATAATACACCTTGGTTTTAGGCACATGTGTTTAAAAACTGGGGTGAGTATGTTGTCCTTCTTTTTAGATATCTGTTTGCTGGACTTGTAAATTCAGAGTGGTTTATCCTGAATAACATCATTAGGAGTCACTAAAGAACATGTTACTTTGACAGGTGAGGTGAGATCTGCTCTTCTATAGTTTTATATACAGCTTTAATTTCTAGATCCTAGATTTCCATATCTAAAGAATGGGGCATTTAAATACAGCATTTACCATCAAGAATACTTTTTATTTACATGAAATAGACCTCAAATACGGTAAGCTTTCCTGAAATATATGTCTGGAAAAATTTAATGGTTTTTTAATTATTTAAAATTTCATTCACATTTGAAGGTTTGGCACTGTGTTCATTTAATCAATTTCTGGTCTCTATTAGAAATATCACTCTCTCAATCTTTGTACCATCCATGTTAAACACAGTGCTCCTTATCACCTATTTCATATGTCTCTCTGTAGAATAAGAACTGTTTTCAGGATGAAATGTTTCTTTGAATAGTGTGTAAGAAAAGGAAAACAATAAAATCAGAATGTATAAATTTTCAGAAAGTGCATAATTTAATTTAATTTGAACTAATTATCCCTAGAAAAAAATGTACTAATTTTACAGCATTATCCATGTCTTTTGTTTTTGTACTGAATAAGCACGTGTCTGTGATATAAATTGTCTCTTTTCATTTAAAAGAGCATTACACTGTTCTGCAAAGGATCTAGATACAATTAGGGAGAGGACATATTTTATCATCTCAAATGAGTATTTTAAAGTACTCAAATTTGTGTTTTAAAACTTCTTCAGAAAAATACCAAGCAAGCAGGGGGAAAAAAGTCTTATATGACATATTAAAAGAAAAAAACTCCAAAAGTAATATTTTATAAGGAAGATAGGTTCAAAGACAACAGTGGGTTCCAAGAAAAGATTGGGAGTCTTGGATTTACTTCTAGCTCCAATGGGGGCTGTTTGTGTAGTTTAGTTGTTTAGTTTCTGTTTACATTAGTGTGACTGTGCTTAACAGAACTTTAAAATAGGCCAAAATATAATTAAGTCTCTCTTTAAGGCCACTTTTCCTATTGAATGTCATGATAAGGGAATTATATCTGAAAGGATTATAACTGAAAATCAGATCTCTTTGCTTCTGTTTTCCCATTTCAAGAATAAATGGAATGGAAAATAAGCAGAGATGCAGGTTTGGAAAATCAATTATTTGGATCACCTCAGTAAAAATTTGATTTTTCACAGAAGAAACCTGTGAAATACTGAGGATATTACAGGTGTTATGTTTATAGTTTTTTAAGTCAATTTATCATTTATTTTTGGTGGAGTCTTTGTTGTGCTTTTTTGGGGGGTGGGCATTGTAAAATTTTTAGGCCACGTAGTCAAAGACAATAATTCCTTAGCATTTCTGAATCTGGTTTTGGAAAAATAAATTGCTTGTTATTGCAAAACTGAAACAATGGGCAGCAACAGTGTTTATCTTTTGCTTTATTTGTTTTCAGTTCACTAGTACACTTAAAATATGAATGAGTTTGGTTTTCTGTTAATATTTGGTTGGTTTTTTGGGGGGCTGGATTGTGGCTCTTTCCCCTGGACCAGAAGAATCCACTGTTTTCTAGTGCTCTTCCCTTTCATTTTGCCAATAAAAATCCCTGCCTTTTGTAGATGGCTACCATTTTCTTCCCTCTTACTACCCCCCCCATTGCCTAAAACTCAACAACCAATTCTCTTAACAAAAATGCACAGAAGATTCAACAGAATACAAGAAACCCTATCTTCTTTTTCTTTATATCCATTATTCCAAAGCCAGTAATATCAAACTTCAGGGGAAGGTAAGGTGCCATCCACTGATAAGGAAGTTCTGTGTTCAGCTCTGGGCCCCCAGCATAAGAACCTGGACCTGTTGGAGAGAGTCCAGAGGAGGGCCATGAAGATGACTGGGGAGCTGGAGCACCTCTCTGATGAGGAGAGGCTGAGAGAGTTGGGGTTGTTCAGCCTGGCAAACAGGAGGCTCCAGGGACACCTCACAGTGCCTTCCAGTACCTAAAGGGGACCTACAAGAAATCTGGAAAGGGACTTTTTACAAGGGCATGGAGTGACAAGGTAATGCTTTAAACTGAAACAGAGTAGGTTTAGATTAGATGTTAGAGGTCATTAATTACTGTGAGGATGGTGAAGCGCTGGAACAGGTTGCCCAGAGAGGTTGTAGATGCCTCATCCCTGGAAGTGTTCAAGGTCAGGTTGAATGGGGCTCTGTGCAACCTGATCCAGGGGCTGGCATCCCTGCCTGTGGAAGGAGGTGGTGTTTGGATGGTGTGATCTTTACAGTCCTTTCCAACCCAAAACATTCTGTGGTTTGAAACATTATATTTAAAGGAGTAGATGGAAGAGAGAAAAATCACAGGTAGTTTTGGCCATGGTCTCGCCTGCTTAGGTATTAAAAGAAGAATTATAGTGGATATTAAATTCTCATGGACTTAACATTTTCTCAGTATGAGTTATTGAAAAATAATGAAACTTTCAATAAAAGTGCTACTCTTTTATTATAACCCTAAACCTTAATGCCTACCTTTATTCTGGCTTTTATTGTAACTTTTAAGGAATAAAATGTCAAGCACATTCTTCAGTTAGTAGCAACTGATTCTTGATGAGAAAATTCTTGGTGATAAAAGCATCTGCCAAGCATCTTCACCCTACGCTCTCTGTTGCTGATACACTATTATTGGGTGTGAGCATGTGTGTAGGCATCTGTCTGTCTATCCAGACACAGATTATAGTGTATACCTTGGCATTTAAATTTTTATCAGATCATGTGTTTCCCATGAAATCTAAGAAATTACATGCCTCAAAAAACTTTATAAAGAAGAGGCATTTGACATTAAAGCTGTTGTGACTTTTTGAGCACATCCAATTGACTACATCAGTTAATTTTCTTCTCAAGTATTAATGTTACATTTGATATATTCCACACCATACCTGTTCCTTTGACATCAGTAGAAATTATAAGTATAAACTCAGTGAGAGAAAATTTAAGTCAATGGTATTTACAGTATAAGATATAGCTTGGCTACAGAATTTACAGCATGAAAACCAAGAAGTAGGTTAATCTATTATTATTAATAATAATTATTAATAATAATTAATCTATTAATCTATTAATCTATTATTTTCCTACTCTACTGAGGCAAATAAGTACATTTTTTTAGTCAGAAAATCACTCTCCTTCAGGTTTATTCCTCTTTAAATTTTATGCATTTTATTTGGTTCTTTTTTTATTTTTCCACTGTTAACTTGTACCCTAGGCTACAGTATTCTAATCTAATATTTTCTAAGGCAATTTAGGATTTCTAGTGCCTGTAGAGATTATATAGTCCATATACCTAACAATATGAGTAGGTTTTTCAGGGACAGTCAGTGGGCAGCTGAAAGTAGGGGAATCAGTCTGTTCATTTACATGGACTCTGGATCAACACCTTAACTTTTGAACAAGAAAGAAGTTAATATTGCTGGCTGAAGACTGAAAACTTCTTCAGCAATTTGTCATTAATTTGTAGCTGGAGGTCATTACTTCCCAGCTACATTCACACAGACAAATAGAAAGGTCAGTATTTGAAAGAGCAGTTTTACCAGTGGTTGCTTCACTGTGAGGTCTGTGACAGGAGTTATTTCCTATTCCAAATGCCTGCAAATGCCAAGTTTCCCTGGAAAAAGGCAATAGCTAGTGAAGACTAAATGTTTACAGGGAACTACTGTGTCTGGTGCCCCTTATTGAAATCAATTTTGTTCAAGCAAAATCTTTCTTGTCCAAGGGAGGCTAATTATAGATACATCTACAAGGACTTTAACATATGTTTAACTGCTTAAAAAATGGTTCTCTCCAGTTAAACTGAGGGAATTACACGGTGTTGTTAAATTAAACATACATGTATATCTCCTGAAACATTCAGGAAAATCTGGAGAACAATAGATTCTATTAAGTTTTGGTTGAGCAAGAACCATGTGCCCTTGAAAACTTTAAGAAATCTTTTTTAGAGTTTGATTCTTAAAGGATAAAAATCCAAACAACAAAACCAGATTTCCAATTGACTTGCAGGTTTTCTTATGTTCTGCTCATTCCTCCTGCCTCTCTAATTAAAAAAAAAAGAAGAGAAGATTAAATTCAGGGGGGTTTGGTTTGGTTTGCTTTGTTTGTTTGGTTTTTTGTTTTATTTTTTTTTTGTAATTTAATTTGAATTCAGGTTTTTGTTCACA
Organism: Serinus canaria; assembly: GCF_022539315.1. Classification (NCBI taxonomy): domain Eukaryota; kingdom Metazoa; phylum Chordata; class Aves; order Passeriformes; family Fringillidae; genus Serinus; species Serinus canaria. The sequence goes on from NC_066315.1 coordinate 30,930,196, forward strand.
TGCTTGCAAATTAAAACATGACAGTTATCACCATTCATTAAATGCGACAAAGAGATTTTAGCTCATTTTTTAAGATCTTTTTTGATGACCTGATTATCCAATGCAACCATTACAATATGGTTTTCCTAAAAGCCTAGCAGAAGTGTGTGTGAGAGATAAAGTGAGAAGTGAGACTCTGGTGAACATCTTGTTAAAAGAATAGCTACTGAAACACTTGTTCTGGTTTTTACACATGCATCTTTCTTCTGCAGCTTATCCCCAAAATGGTCCAGCTGCCCCTGTCTCAGTCCCCTGATAAACTGAAAGTTTAAATGAACACAGATGTACATGGAAGAGAGAACATGGGCCGTGCATTCTTGCAGAGTCACAAGAAAACTGAGTCAATGAAAGAGTTGTTCTCTTACACACACTTTCTCATGACATGCTGCTGGCAACTCTGAGGTATCATATGCCTCAGATGACAGTGGAAGTCTTTATTTATGGATGTGCAGAGCAGGACAACACAAACACACAGCAGAGAGCTCACAGAACCATGCTGATAGTCCCTCTAAGAGGAAGGACAACACAATCCAAGCGAAGTTCAGGAGTCTCTTCAAGATGAGTAACTAAAGGAGAAGTTAACAAGCCTCAGGGAAATGAATCATTTCAATTATGACCACACCAACTGCAAAAGGCCCTGAAAAATGTTAACATTTTATAATGCAAGGGATACAGAACTTAGGATAAATTTAGGAAACTCCTTCATTCACACACAAAGTGATGTACATGAGGTTTGAAAGTTATATCGAAAGATCACAAAAGAAAAAATTATAGTGACAGAGGAGAACCCTGGACAGAGGGAGCAGCAAAGCAACCACATATCTTTCTGAACAGCAAGCAAGTTTTTTAACATCATAAAAATGAATGTTGTTAAACTAACATAATTTATCAATCATGTTCCTTGTCAGTATTTTTTTCTGCTTTTCCTTTCATGCAGAATTAAGAAATAGTACAAAAGGAAGGTATGTAGTGAAAAATATTCTTTTTGTGAACTCTGCAAAATACCGTGATTATGATATAAAATCAGAGAACTAAATAATTTAAATAATTTAGCTCTGTGATAAACCATCACAGAACTAAATAATTTCCTGTCACTTTTGCACGGGCTGCATTTTTGACTCTTAAAAAAAAATAAAACTATTACAAACAGTAATGTGAGGGGAATGTAGAGATCACTTACCTCAGCAAATTCTAGGTGCTATATACTTTATCCCAGTCAAATTTTGTACTGTGAGGAAACTTATTCAGGCAAATATTCATTTACCACTATGTTAGATTTATAATCAGACAAAAGGAAAATAGGAGTTTATCTGTACTGTTTCTTCCATTCATTTTTTTTTTTCTTTTCTAGTTCTTCCAGGTACATTGTCACCTTTTACTTAAAGAAATTGGTGCTCTGAGCTAAACCACCTATTTCACAGATTGATATGTAGATACAAGCTATATAATCAGGGAGGACTTAATAAACAGAAAAGGAAAAGGAAAGTCAGTTCTATTTTGCAACCAGATTTTAACATATAGGAAATATAAAAGATCCATCACATCTTTCAGTGATGAATTTCCTTCTCTAATAGCTCAGAGATTTCATTCTGCATAGGAAATGAGGAACTGCTCATTTCTTCCTTGCTTACTTAGGATTACACAGAAATTCCTGAAATATAAATATTGAAATTCATAACTGAGGGCCTATGATTGCTTCTAAATTCCAATAAGATATGTGTCATAGGGGACCACCATTCCTTTTTACATGGATGAAGGCCAGCAGCATTCTTGCCCTGTAAAATGTTCTGGAACACTTCACACTTGTATCAATTGACATTAATCCTCTGTTTGTACAAGAAATATCACAACCATGTGGGAGGCATTTACTGGATCAAGCAGAAAAGAATTTAAAAAAAACATACCCAGCGTGTCAGTGACTGATGAGATTTATATTAGTGGGAGGAAGAACAGGCATTAAATCAAGAGATATTTATGCAAACTTCATTTTACTGTGTATTTGGCCTTGTTATGAAGTTATTTATAGTTATAATTTACTTAACCAGTGGTTCTGTGTCTGGCTCCTGTTTCAAGAATTCATCAAAAATTCATCATCTGGTCTGTTCAATAATATATACTTTAAAATGGAAAGCAACAAACTATAAATGACATAGGAGGGAAAGAAAACACATACTGCTATATATTCATTTTTAATGAGTATGAATCACAGAAGTGAGTGTAGGTAAAATGAATGGGAATATTGGTTTGCAAGATAGAAAACAGGAAAAGTTAAAACATGTTTCTCTTTCATAATTTCTGAATTTCCTCATTACTGAAATGTAATGGAGGGAAGTACTTTTACTACACTCATCAGGAATCTTAACTTCAGGTGTTTCTGCCACCCTGCAAATTGACTGCATTGCGCAGATCCCTGCTTGGTATAAAGAGCCCTGATGTCTGTGACCATAAAAACTCATGGGGAGTTTTGGATCCTTGAAACTCATTGGTTCTGAACTGGTAGCTCCAACTTTGCTGCAAAGGTCCAGTCCTGCATTTCCAACCTGGTCCTAGGCAACATCACAGAAATGGTGACAGGGTTTGGATACACTGCTTAGTGTTGGTCTTTGTATACCCTCAATACCTGAAAGAAAAATCTTCACTGAAAGCAGCACAAATGCTGCTGTCAGCAGTGAATGGGGTGGGTTCCCAGACTTGCAGTTTTTGGGTATGTGTCTAGCAAGTATTGAGTTAGAGGAGACAGCTCCAGACAAATGGGGAAATGGGAAATGGAAAAAGCCTTCTTGCATAACCTTTGATTCATCTTACAATAAAACTGTGTTCATGTCATTGTTAGTGACAAGAAGATGTGTGTAATCCTTGTGGGATTTATCTGTTGGTGAGCCTTAATCACTTCTCCCTGCATGCTGGTGAAAGGCTCATGTCAGCCGTCAGAGTGCAGCCTGCAATGCTCAAACAAAAACTTCTTCTTTAAGCCTTGCTGGTAAGAGTTCTTATTTTGATTCCAGTTACTGTCAGGAGAACTGCAAAAATCCCAGGCATTTCTTGAAGTAATGAAGTGGAAGATTTCTCCCAGAGGAAGATGGACAAAGTTAGAGAGGCACATATTACCTGGTATTAGCGGTGCCAGAGTCTCAGGAGAGCCCTGTGCAGAGCTTTCCAACAAGCCTCTGAAACTACAGCAAGTAATGGCATGTCAGAGAGCCTTATAAAATAGTGAGATGGACAGAAAGGCTCTTTGTGAAAGTAATCAGCATTTTTATGCTTGGAAGAAATTAGGTTGTTCTCTTTTATGGATCGCTGATCAAAAGATTTGCAAACATCGCACATAAACACTTCTCAAAACACTCAAGTTCAGTTCCAGAATTGAGAGCCACATTTCCTGTACAGCATTTGTCTAAGCCATTTCAGAAGCTTAAAAGTGAGCTGAGATTTCTCTTGGTGAAATCCAGGTATGGTTGTCCTCCTTGCTGTTATATACCAACATAAAGATGAGAACCCCATGGTCTGAGGGAGTTCAAAGCTAATGTGTGAGCATGGACCTCCTTCTGCTTTGGTTTCCTTCCTGCTTCCAGAGTCCAAGTCAGTATTTCTGCTGTTCCAAGGCCGCTTCTTATATTTATTCCAAATGGAAGAACTTATCACCCTTCTCTCTTTTACCTCTTCTCTCAAATTTTTCTGAGGTGGGCACAGGCTCTGAGGAGCGGTGAAACCTCCCTTTGGCCAGTCAAAAAAATAGGTCTGGTAATTTCAGCTGTATTTCTAGGTCATAAATTAGGTAAATGTATGTGCTTTTCCATGGGCAATTTTGAATTTATCATGGTCTGTTGACACAAAAGTTTGGAATTTACTGAATTAGAGAACAGAAATAATTAGAACAGAAATAATTAGAGCTGCAATGAGGAACATCATCCTGTTGAAGCTCAGCACAAAATTTGAGTATGGCTTTTTCTACAGTCTCCCTTATATGCAGTTGCACAGATGAACTAGTTTAACTTCTTTATAGAACTGGAGCCCAGAAAGGAGGGAGTTAATAGTAGAATCAAATATTTCAAATTTTAGGTGATAAAGAGGAGAAATTATATATTTTAGATAGCTAAATATACATAAGTTACGTACTCTTGATGTAAAGACAGTCCCCAAAGAGCTGTTTCTCCCCAGAATTATACAGTGAGCTATTAGACTGATATCAGGACAAGTTATGAATACAGTGCTAAACAAGACTTCTTACCAAGATTTTAAGAAACCTTTAATACTGAGCTCAGGAGTGTGGGGGGTTTTACCATCTGTGGTATTTCTGGGCTGATGGTTTTGTTTTCATTCTCTTCCTGGATCTTCTCTTCTGGGCAAGTATTGGCAGCAGTTTCAAAGTTCAGACAAAGAGGGGTTTGTTCCGCAAAGACAAATTCATCCTTTTTGTTATGGAAACAAAAGTGTACATCAAGGTCCCTAACCTTTTGGTATTTCATGTTTCTCCTTCCCCATGCCCCTTATTGGGCTGGATTTTGTTAAGCAGCAGCAGTAATGAGAAAGAATCCATCAGATTCTTAGTTTGGTTGCTACATGAATTGGTCATTTCCTCATCTAAAACAAATGAATCTTCTGTCTTCCCAGGACACCTGAAAATGTCAGTCTTTGTCAATTATTATTGCTATCTTATTGTATTGTTACCTTATTGTTGTTGCAATGTTACATGCTCTTTTTCATTGATGTTTTATTTGTAGTGGTTACCCACAATGTAAGATTTTCAATTAAACAATGCCAAGTGAGTCAGTGCCTTCAGAAGAAAATGCAGCTGATAGAATGCTTCTTATTTGTGTAATAAGTATTTTTTATTAGAATTAGATTGCAGATTCCTCCTCTCCCCCATTCTCTTTAACCATTCAGAATAATTATGGGTGAATAAAAGACAAAATATTTCTTTGTCTTCCCTTGTAAGATAATTGTTCATAATAGTAAAAATGGATGATTTGCATGTTTGCATAATGAAATGCAAATGAAGGCAGACTGAGTGGAGGGAGAGCAATGACTGCAGTGCACAGGGCTCCACAGGCACAGCGGGGTGGCTGGTGGACTCACTAGGCTAAGTCAGAAAGCTTTACAAATTCCAGTGAAACTCCAGCTACAGTGATTGTGTTTACATTTTAAGAGGCATTTAATAGAGTATAAAAGTGAAAATGCCCACAGATTGGCTCACCACAATTCATTGTGGGGGGCACAGAAATTCCTTTGCTGGGCTTTGTGTGTTTCATCAGAATAATTAATGGGCCTGACAATTTAATTCTGTGTAATCATATTCTTATAAGCAACTTTACAACTCCTCATTTATCAAATTTTGCAGGAGAAGCAGAAATGTTGCAGAAATAGGCACAAAAGAAAACCTGGGCTCTGCTGGGTGCTGAGGTACTTGAAATTTCAAGAAGAAAAAAAAAGCTATAATACATAAGTATGAAAAGTAGATTATTCCATCTTTAAGGTGAAGATTTTGTGCTGCACATGTGAAAGAGAAGGAAGTAGATTGGACCCTTCCTGTGGTCCAGATTACTGGTGAACAAAAGCCATGAAGAATAACAGGACTTAAGGGATGAAATGGGATGATGTGACCAGCATGATCTCTTTGAAACCACCTTTGCCCTTCCTGATGACATTTTTCCAGTTGAGAGGCCAAACACTGACCAAACACAAAGTCTAGACTCTCTCTAACCATTGTCCACATCCAGTTTTCTAAAGTACCCACCAATAATTACAGTTACTGTTATACTTTTAGAAAAGTGGCTTAAGCACTCTGAAGGTTAATGGTTAATTAAAGACAGTGGGACATGTAGTCTGAAGAAGATTGATTAATGGTCATTTATTATATCAGGGTTTTAAAAAAACACTTCATATTGTATCTCACTTTCCATAGGTACAAGTGCTATGTAACATTTGGAAAAAGAGTTGTTCTTACTATTCTTACCCTGACACCATGCATTTCTTCTGAAGGTACAGTACTAAGATTCAGACCCCAAAATTTATGAATTATCTATAATTAATTTTAGTTCTTACCAAAATTATCTAAAGTATTCAGTTATTTCCCAAGGGATCAATCATTAGGCATGGAGAGTTCACAAAAGAGATCTGTTCTGCTGTTATTTCCAACCTTATCAGGAGATGAAAAGTCATAGAATCATAGAATACCCTGAGTTGGAAGGAATCCATGAGGATCATCAAGTCCTGCTCTTAGCCCAGCACATCCCAAGAGGACATACCATGTGTCTGAGAGCATTGCACAAACACTTAAACTCTGTCAGGCTTGCTGCTGCGACCACTTCCCTGGGGAGCCCATTCCAGTGCTCAACCACACTCAGGGTAAAGAACCTTTTTCCTAATGTCTAACCCAAATCTTCTCTGACACAACTTTGGGCCACTCCCAAGTCCACTTATTTCAATTCAGATCTGGTGTGTCTGTTAGCAGTGACTCTCCAGGTAAGTGGTAGATTCTATGGCATTTCAGATTTGAGGACGATGTCAAACGTTTCTGACAACATTGCTTGTTTGGAGTAACAGCCCTCTGAGACCCCAGGGCAACCTATTGTGACTCACTACTGTTTGCAAGTGTTGGGTTTTTGGGGGCTTTGTTTTTTCTTTTTTCTGTTTTGTTTTGTTTGGTTCTGTTTCCAAAGAAGTATAACACTCGTTTCATGCTTCCAGGACATTAGATCATTCCAAGGAGTCTTTTTCTTGCCTTTTATTTGTTTTTAATTCATTTTTGTCCTTACTATCCAGGAGTACAAATATTTTAGAAGCCCAGAGGTTCGTATTCAGGATTTCTTTTAACCAAAAGCAATAAATGTCATTTTGTAATAAAATCATGCTAAATACAGATTGTAGTCTTACTATAGACTTACATTCTTTCTATTTAAAATTTCTATCCTTTTGTGATTTTCATTCGCTGCCAGAACATTGCCTACACATTGTAGAGGGTGTGCATATCCAAGCTGGGCATATTTTGCACTGACATTTTAGGACCCAGTTTATCCACTTGGTTAATGTTAATGCATACCTGGACTTCACCCAGGGATGAGCTAAACAGCTCCTTTTCTGAAGCAGCCTGACAAAGAGGTTACTGCTTCTTGAGGTTCCATCCCTCTCTATTCTATGTCAGTACCAGAACTCTCAGGTTTGTATGGACCCCAGTGATTTCATGCTTGTCTTATTTCAGATCCTTATTTCACTGCACAAGTTATTTGGTCTTGTAGGGACTGTGCTCAAACTGACATATTCTTGCTCTAGGCCTGTATGTGTAGCTTTGCTGCAGAAAGATTTACTATTGGACTTTGAGGACACAGCTAACAAGGCAGGTACAGGCTGGTTTCCAGGAACCAGCACATCACACTGGATCAAATTTCAAAAGCTGAAAAAGGACAAAAGCTCTTATTCAGAGACAGGTATATATAACTTCAGAATCTGAGACATCTTTGATATGACAATCCCTAAACATCTGCCTGTCTTTTTCCTTCCTCAAAATAAACACAGGATACCTGCTCCATCAGTGGCTGTCCCAAGTGTCAGAGCACTAGAACACTGGGTTTGGCTGCCTGGACTTAGCAGCCAAAGGTACAGAGGTAAAGGTGCCAGTGTCAAGCCTTGAACACCTGGAGAGGGCTCTGCCAAGAAACCTTGTGAGAGCTTTTTCTCCCTGTTTTCATGCCCCAGCCCACTTTGTTCAGGGCTTGCTCTTGAGCTATGGTGCAGCCTTCTTGTGCATGTTCTTTTACCTCCCTTGCTCTGATCCTCTTTTGTGGTTTAACCCCAGCTGGCAGCTAAACACCATGCAGCTTCTTGCTCTCTTCCCCTACCATGAGATGGGGAAGAGAATCAGAAGGATAAAAGAACTTTTGTGGGTTGAAATAAAGACAGTTTTACAGGCAAAGCAAAGCAAAGAATTATTCACTGCTTCCCATGGGGAGGCAGGTGCTCTGCCAATCCTGGGGAAGCAGGTCTCCATCACATATAATGGCTAAAGTTCTATCACTACAAATATCCCCCTATTTTCTTCTTCCCCCAGATTTATTTGAGGAGCATGACACCATCTGGCATGAAATATTCCTTTGGTCAGTTGGAGTCAGCTGTCCCAGCTGTGTCCTAATAATTACTACAAAGAAAATTAACTATACCCCAGTCAAATGAAGCACAGCACCATGATTCAATGATAACTTTCTGGCTTGTCCTCAGACCTGCCTCATCCCTGTGCAGTGGATGGATGATGATTGGACTACTGAATGATCTTTCCTATCATCCGAGCCCTGCTCTCCATGCTCAGATACTGTGGGCTTGCTCCTCAATCCCTGCTTGCTCTGGTTATGGAGCAGTATCTGCTCTTGCTGCTCCTACACTGCTAGAAAGAAAAACTGTCCATGTGTACCTAGAGGAGACACCTGGGTTTAGAAAGTTCATTTAGTAGCCTTTGTTACCTTTAGTCTCTGTCAGTCATCTCCAATGAGTGACAGAGACCTGTAAGATCAGGATTTCCCATACATTTTTCTGAAGGTTTCCTGTAGCATATGGGAATGGACACCATTTACACCAGACTGTCTGAAAGTCATAGAGGTGCTATTAATGAGCAGCATGAAAAGATAGATCAGTAAAATGGCATCATCTGCCCTCTCCATGACAAATCCAACAGCAGATTTGTAACTCCAGGCTGGTTCCATAGTGGTAAGGGATCCAGGCTTCATGCTGGCACTGTTCCTGCCCTGGAGAGTGAAACTGGGGGGGGTTGTGGGGTGAGCTCACACTATAGCACAGATGCCAGTTTCTCCCCAGGAGCTCTAATGCAGATTTTTTTTTTTTTTTTTTTGTCTTGAAGCTCATTCTTTCTTGCTAAAGATCCCATGTCAGGCAGGTTGGTTCTAGATGACCTGGAAGGTCCCTTCCCACCCACACACTCTACGATTCCACCACCAGCTTCAGTGACAAGGATCCAAACTGGAAGAGATTAATTAATGTTACAGTTTTAAGACCTAGGGAGAGGACTGTGGTGGAAAACTCTGAGGTTTTAAAAATCATTTTATTATTGCCTGCATGCTAAAACTGTGTAGTTTCTAATTGTCATTCCTTATGCATAAGGAAAGTTGTTACTTCCTCAACCTCACATAAGAACACTCACACACAGACCCTCTGCCACCGTGCCCCAATTCTTCAGGGAAATCTACAATTAAAATTGTGTCTGTGAGGAGTTGGACTAGGAAGAAATAGAATAAATGTATTGTGTAGCGGTCCCTGTCACAGACTTCTTTAAAAATCTGCTATTTAGGATTATAATTAATTTAACTTTCTGGAGGAGGGGGCTGGTTCCATTAGCAAAGAAATTTAAAACGTTATCAACATTAAATTTAGTTCTTTGGGTGTTGTGGCATCTATCTATCACAAGTCTATTCATCCCACAACACAAATACCATTCCCAACTCATTTTTGTCATTCCCAGACTGTGTAGATATAATGAAATGCTTTCTGTCATCATTAGAACCTGTTGCTCCTTTCATAGCAGGACCAGTACATTCTAAAATGGAGCATTTCTTGGAAAATTCTACAGCTTGTTATGGTGTGGAAGAATTGCTATGTAAAGTCTATTTATTTTTTTTTTTTGTGATGTCTGCAAGTTAGAGAACAATGGCTTAGAGAATGAGGATTGGGAAAACATGTTATGAGAGCAGTTGGCACCAATGAAAGCAGTGAAGTAGGGAGCTAACATCATAGCTGACTGTATCAAGAGCAGACGATACACCTCAGTTCATCACATATTGCTGAAGTTCTGTAATTGCACTGAAACAGTTGAACAGTAGTAGCATTGACCCAGGTCAGAAAATACTACTTGTTCTCCTTGCACATATGTTACATTTAATTCAAAACATTAAAACGTTTTTTAAAAAGACTAGCAAAGACTTTGGAGAAGCCTCATAATGGTTTTAACTAGTTAACTATGAAAACACATTTAATCCAAGTGCTATCTCAGGTAGACAAGAACTGCAGCCAGCAGAAGGACACAATGGGTTCAGTTTCCATGGAAATTTACTCAAAGGAAAAGGAAAGGTAGGCACGTCATCTATAGATAAGTTAGTAAAATGTTCTTTAAAACACTGTGAAATCAACTAGTTCTGCTATAAAAAAAATCAATGAAATGCAATAGAAATTTTATAACTCTATAGCTGTAAAAATAAACAGCATAAATTTCTAGAGATGAGGAGCAAGGGAAGGGTTCAAAACAGCACCTGGTAATAAGTTTGCTTAGTAACAGGCAGAGTCTGCTGAGTGAACCAAAGCTGTCTTTCCAAAGTCCTATTTTTAGCATGATCACTGCATTCTGCAAGCTCATCTATGACTTCACTGGTTAAATCAAAACCCTACCTGGCCTGAAAAGAGTCAAAAATGATGAGGGTTTTTATGACTACATCCACCAATATAAACGAGGGGTTTATGATGTTTTTTATTGATCATCATTTTATACTCGTGATATTAGAGTTTGTATAAAAAATTCAGGAGTCCTTAGTTTGAGGGTGGAAACAAGTGACTTAGTAAAGGACACAATATATTACTGCTTGAATATATTAGCAAAAGGGGGGTTTTATTATTTTATTGTAATCAGAAATATATGGATGTTTGTATACAATATTCAGTAATGTGCTTTTGTATCAGTATTCAGACTGTTTATTTGGGCTTTTGTGTTGCCTGTCTAGAGTCTAAAATACCCTAAGGGAGTCAGATTGAAGTCTTTTACAAAAAAGGTCTGTATCAACTCAGATATTGGTCAGCATCATTCAAAAATATAAATATCTTCTTAGTAAATTAAACAGCATTAATCCAAAGGCTAATGCTAAATTCCATAAGCAAAAAGCTGTAAGAGTTGATTATTAAAACACAGTTTAATTTTGGTGAATCACAGTCCTTCTGAAGTCACCTCTGCTGCCTGCTGGCTGTACATTAAATTGCACATCTAATAGAAATCAGCCAGTGTCTTTTGTGACATTGACATATTTTAAAGGTAAATTCTTCTCATTAATTCATTATCTTGTTGAATGAAGGACTTATCATGAAATTTTGACCCTTCACTCAAGCCTCTGTGAGGCAAACAGGTAATTCCTGGTGACCTTAAGTCCATGGTACAAGCAGTACTGGTATAAGCCTTCCTTCATTATGTCTTTCACTACTGAAGCAAAGCAATAATTTGTGCTCTATTTTCATTTCCCGAAACCTACTGATTTCCAGAAAGGCTCAGATGTGATAAACATGAGAATTTTGGCTGTAAATGTTAGCTCTTAATGCTTTGTCCACTAGAGATTTGTTTTCCTCTCATTTTCTGTCATATAAATGGTGAGTCTTTCATATGGGGCAATGCCAACATAAATCCATAACAAGTAATTAGATCTATAATATTCTTGCAGAGATGTTGCCATTTAAGTTAGCTACACTGGAATGTATCTAACAAGTTCCTGAGATTTATGTAGTAATTATTGTTTGCTTTTAGGGTCTGATCTAGATTCCACTGAAGTTAATGCACATTTTATTATGCCAAGAGCATTTGGCTTAATGCTTTAGGAGTGAACTTATTAAAAAATAATAATAATAATAGTAATAAAAAATTAAAGCATCATCTTGCTTTTGTATTAAAGTAGCATCATATTAAGGAGATAATTAGGCTTAATGAAACATTATGAGTTTGGCAGTCAAATGGCAAGAACCATTTCAGAATAAGAATTCTATTTTAAAGATATACAAGATCATTGTTAGTCAAAGTAAAATGGTGCTAGGTCAAAAGAAAGAGTTGAAAATTTGGCTGACTTTATTGTTTTTACCTTTTGGAAGGCACTGGGACTTGTGCTAAGACAGATCTCTCTCTACCTGAAAAACACTTTCATACAAACACTTACAGTCTCACTTTGTGACTGGACCTTTCCTTTTAGTCCTACAGCAATTACAATATTAAGTAGATGTAATAATGAATATCACATTGTTGGCATGAGTACCACATAGCAGCATTGTGAATCTGTGAAAGCATGGAACATGCCTCACACAATGACAAAAAAAGCATTTTAGTTAATACATTTCCTAATGCTGAAATAAACTGCTGTGCAATTGCCTGGCATTTGGCAAGCCAGAAGCACAGCTCCTGCAATGCTGAGGATGTCTTAGTTATGATGCTACTATTTTAGATCATCCAGAATGCCTGTGTCATAATTATTCCTGAAATGCTTCCTCTGAAGAGCTAAACTGCTATTTTAATTACCTAATGCAAATTCCCCCCCAATCAAAAACAAAAACAAACTAACCTCTCAGATGCAGATAATGAGAACAAATCAATAACACCATTGTAAAACAGTACCAGCTTCGGGAGACAGATGCACAAGTAAATAGGTCCATTTGTTTTGAAATCCTTCCTGAACATCATGACTCATCTTCTGGTTCTATTTTGGGCTCTGTCGTGTGTGTGTGTGTGTGTGTGTGTGTGTGTGTGTGTGTGTGTGTGTGTGTGTGTGTGTGTGTGTGTGTGTGTGTGTGTGTGTGTGTGTGTGTGTGTGTGTGTGTGTCTCTGAGGTCACACAAGCCAGTAATCCAAGCAAAAGAAGCAGTGTGTGTTGTCAAAAAAAAATAGTTTATTACATGGATTTGCTGTATAGAAACATCTTTTCGTGCTCTGTCTGTCCATAAAAGGATATGAGCAATAATCTACCTTGCCTGCAATGACTTAAAGCTTCTAACTCAGAAATGGAACTACCTTCAAATTCTTTCTCCATGTTACATCAAACCTAACCCTTTATTTTCAGGGAAATCAAGTAAAACCAGTTAAGAGGTTTTTTGATTTTATCTGAAAAGCAGTGTGGGAGGGGTCAGAGATATAATATATATTTAAAATAGAAATAGATTCCTAGGTTTAGATAGTAGCTTTTGCTGCAATAATGCCCTCAGGAGACTAGAAGGGTCACTTTTTCTGCATTCATCCCCTAATTAGGAAGAGTCAGTATGCATGCAGTTGATGAAAAGCATGATCATGAGTGCTTTTTTAGCTTGGGTGTTAAATTTGAGGGCTGCAAAGAGTGCAGAACAGAAATGTTCAGTGGCTGGGACATCTGCACGGAGATGGCAGGCTGGGGCTCCTTCAGGGCACATGATGAGTCACCTGTGGCTGGCAGAGAGTGCTGCTCAGCAGGGTGAGAAAATCCCCCTGGCCAGAGCCTCTCCAGCCTGGAGAGAGCAGATCTGTTGGGAAAGCAGGGAGAGGAGAGGCCCACCATTCACACAGAAAATGCTGTGCTTTCTCCAGTTTTTAAGATTTTCATTTGCCCTTTTGAGAGCTGGGAATATTGGTGGATTTTAATACAAGCCTCTGGATGAAATAATGACAGGCTCTTAAAGTCAGTGAGAAGAATAAAGATCCACTAGCACCAACAGGGTACTGTCATTCTGCACTCACCACTTCAAAGCAATCCTTGGTTTTAGAGTTGACAGTTTTGGAATTCCAGGGACAGTATTGTGCTACAAACACAAAGAAAATAAAGCCTGTGAACTATACTATGCAGTAAAAATTCTGGGCACTATATGTCTGCCTCAGATTCTGACTTTCAAAGAAGATTGGTTGGCAGTTTGGTTTGGGGGTTTTGCTGCTGTCGAGTACCTATTTAATTTTTAAATTTTGATTTTATTTTTTTCCACAGAACTCCAAAACCTTTCACAGTATGGAGAGCTACTACATTTTCTAGTTTAATTAGGATGGGGATGGGTGTTTTTTAAAACACTAAGATTTCTAGATCCATTAGGGGGCTTCAGCAGACTGACAAAAATCATCTCTAGATTTAATTTTTTATATCAGTGTCCTGAAAATAATGTCCAATAGGAAGAAAGTCATCTTATGGCTAGAAACAACAGGTCCAGCACTCCATCTGCTTTCTGACTTGTTAGGCTCTCTCACCATTTCATCCAGGACTTTATGTAATGGGCATCTTGATACTACCACAGCAAAGCTTTGAAAAAACAGAAATTATTGGCAAACAGTCAAATAACCAATATAAGCTTTATGAAGAGTTTTGAACACAAGGGCATTTGGACATCTTGGAGTCAGCAGATAATGTACACAAAAAGGTATTTTTCAAACAATAGCATGAAGTTCCTTGTGTTTCTTTTTCTCTTACTACACATAACCAGTATACTTTATGGTGGATGGCTTCAAAACCCTGCAAGACGTTTTCAGACTAACTAATAAAGCAAGTGAAGAAACAGTGATTATGTCTTTCTGATCAATGGTCCTGATGCCTCATGAGGCTACCTAGAACTGTGTTAAAGGAATAAAGTAAGTATTTATTAAAAAGGCCCTTGGCACCTGCACTGCCTGCACCTTGGGCAGTACAAGAGCCTGGCCATGGCTACACCCAGGATGGATGACAAGTCATGAATTTTCATGACTCGTCACGAAAAAACTTTTATAAGTTTTGGTCCATATACATACTGGGGTGAATTGTCCAATTACAGCTTCAGGTTATGAAGTCCCATCCTCACAGATAGCTCTCCCCAGTTTACTGTTTTTTATAATTTTTGGGCCTGAAACTGCAACACTGTGCTTGGTTCTCAGGGTGGAAAAGGATTTTTTGGTCTAACTAAACTGTGAAGAGAACTTGCCAGCACTTTACATGCAGTTCAGAGTTATATAGTACTGCAGTACAAAATATGGAAAATATGAAAGCTAAAACTTAAGGCATCATTTCAGAGAAGTGGTCTAACCATTTCTTGAAGAAAAGCTGCTATTTGCAAAAGATTTATGCTCCACATAAACTCCCATCTCTGCCACATATAAGTGAATGTGTCTTCCAAATTCTGTGTAATTTGTCTCATATATAACTGTTACAAGAGACTCTAGTATCTTGAATACTTCTGGTAAGAAACTAATCAAGGAGTCTAAACAGACAACAAAACCTGGCAAATTCTCATTAGAACAACATATGTTGCTATCAAACCAGAGGTATTAAACATACCCATGTTTATTCATCTGGAGCAAAGTGACATCAGCAGCATACACAGCAGCATTCCAAGAAGGGAAATGTGTGAAATACCCAATTGATTATTGTTGTCTTCTTTTTGTGGTTGTAGCACCAAGATTACATGCTAGAGGAACAAGGATATTTGTCTTGCATTAAGTCAGCTGGAGAGCTTCTTTCATGTCTAGGAACTCGTTGGCTAGTGGGTTAATTTGCTATGATTCTCCAAAATGTAGTCTTCACAGCAAAATGACTGGTTGGTGTCAGTAAGTCCTGCTTTAAAATAAAAAACTAGAAAGAATATATTTCTTCTAAGGTACCAAAAAAAAAATTATCTTGCCTAAATTCCAATTTACCTAAATTTCCATATGTACCAAGATGCACAGACCAACTTGTGTCTATAGCACAGATATAAAAAGATCTAATCAGCCAAGCCAGTAGGAGCTTTTGCTTTGGTGTTTGGTGAGGTTTTCTTTGAGTCCAGACCATAGTGCTTGCCTACATCGTGGCAAAGCTCTGGCATTTTAATTAATGCAAATCATAGACAAGTTGCAACACATGACAATGAGTAATGGGAGCATAAACTCCTGTTGTTGGTTGTTGCCCTCTACTATGGAAATCTGGAGGCTGCTGTACAAAGGAGTCTGCTGAATTCTACCAGTGAAAAAGTAGAGATGTTTTGCAGAAATATTGAATGTCATTTAATGGGTCCACTTTTCTCTCAAGGGAGAATAGATTTTTCTTTTGTAAAGATTTATTTTATTTCCTCACAGTGTTCAGAACTATAAATTTCATACAAGGGATTTGGTTGGAATTTACAAATGACTAAAGCCTTTTATTGTGTTTTATGCACTTGTCAAACCAGAATGGCTACTGTAACTGAAGTAATATAGTAGTCATTTTCTATACAATTTGATTTAGGGAAATCTAATGTCTGTGGAGAACTTAATACAGGATTGAGAATTAATATTATTTCCTGCTATTTTCTGGTTTAGTATCTCCCTTTAAACACAACATTCATTGACATTCTCCCAGTCATGCTCAAGGTTATTAATTATGTGATCATTACTGCTGACCCTCAAATCACTTTTGGGGAATTTGCAGTCTCAGGAAGCTATAGTATTTTAAAAGTCCTTCAAAAAATTTAAGTTTCCTAAAAATATTTATATAATTTACTTCTTCAGCAGTATCCAAAGATCTGGGTGCTATTGGGACACCCTGATGCTCCCACCTTGCCCCACATGAGGAGCTGCAGTGGTAATCCCCAACAGCACAGCTGTGCCTTTGTTCCACATCCCTGATGGCAAGCAAAGTTTCCAAGTTTGCCACAGGCATCCACACCAATCTTATCCTTTTGATGTGTGATTTTTATTCCAATCTTTACTCTTAAAGCTATTTCTTGAAATGGATTTGTGCTAAAAATAAGGATGATTGAACCCAAATGTGCCAGAACTCTATAGGTTTGATTTGCAGGAAACGTGCCTTTCTGCACTTTGGAGATTTTAAGATGAAGTCTTCTGACATTTGCTGTTTAAGTAAATGACCTCTCTCTTGAAGATTGGTGATTGTAAGACTGTCTACTTTCATTTCGGTGAAATCTCTAGGCCTTTGACTGCATGGTAAAGTTTGAAAAGTTATTCTGAGTTCACTTTACATTTTCAGAAACAAAACCAGAAGCCTTCAAACTAAAAAGTAACTTGAGGTTCGGGAATGTTTGGGGGTTTTTTTCTTAATAAAACTGCTTTTTGGTCTGGTAGAGTTTGGGCTCTTTTGAGGCTCTGGGTTTCTTATTTTCATTTTGGATTGTGGCACGTTTTTTAAAGACAGACCTTTTGCACTTGGCAAAAGAGCACTTTGCCTCTACTGTCATTTTTGTCACTGGTCAGTGAAATAACAGTGGCAACTGTTGAAAATTCCTTTGACGATCTCTTAGATCACTACTTCACTTTAATTATAAGAGTTAGCATAAAATATGTTTTGAGGGGAATTCCTCTATCAGATTTAGAAACCAGAATGAAATTATTAAAGAATGACTGCATGTTTGACTCTGCAGACTAACTCTTTGGGCGCTTAACTGATAGAGGAAAGACCTTGTTTAAGATGTATGCTCCATGGGGATATGAGAATGTAGTATTCCATCCCTCAATTTTAAAAATAATTATTATATTTATAAAAACCAAACCAGATAAAAGTAGGTTTTCCACTGTCATATCAGTTCCCTACTTCCTAGGTTACAAGGCTGGGATATTTCACCTCTGATATCATTTTCATCTTCTAACCATGAAGTTTCAGAATATAACAGAGATTTTGGGGGCTTAGACTCTTATAATGTAGTTAATATTCCTTCTTTTTCAAACCAATACTGAGGCTTTATCTCCTCCAGTGTTTTGTCCCAGCTCCAGGCAGCATGTCATGGCAAAGCTTACCTTGTATTGGCAATGAGTCCACACTGCTAAAGGGTAGCAAGGGGATTATTCTGTTTCAACCACTGTCATTCTAAGCTTTCCCTGAATTTCCTTGCCTTCTTGCAGACTCCAGGAACAGCAGGGTTTCTCAGCCTCACCAGTAGCTGGCTGCCACTTTATAATACCAGGAGGGTTTTCAAACAGTAAAAACAAGTAAAAAGCCTCATTTCAGTATTAAATTACTACTAGCTGGTAGCTGGACAGTAACCAGGCCATGGCAATGCAGGAAAGACATAGACTGAACAGTTCATGACTTTCTCCTTCATTTTTCCAGATTTTTTTTCTTTTTTTTTTTTTTTTTTAACAATCATTAGGGAAGTGTATTCTGCAACACAGTGTAATCTAAACATTTCTTCCTCATAAAGTTTCAATCTTCACCAACAACTCAATAACCACTCATTTGAACTGCTCAGGCTGTTTGTTGAAGCAGCAGAAGTAAACGCAGATTTTATAGACTAACTGTAACAGTGTTTGTCATGTACTAGAAAATCACTTAGAAATGTTTTTCCATAAGCCTTCTGTCCTGGAGTCTAGAGGGTTTAGAATTTGCATAAGGTGGGTCAGTAGGCTTTCTTGATCAGACCTATATTTTTATTCCATTAAATTCAAAATATGTTGGAGGTTTGCCTTCTTCCCATTTCATGATTATTTTCACCTTTACATTTTAAAAGTTTTTGCCTCATATTTCCTGTGTGTTTTTCCGTTTTGCCTATTCATTTCCCTCTTTTTCATCCCCCTTTCCTGTGTAATTCGAGTTTTGATTATCTAATCAGACTTGTTCTTACAATGGACTTAAGCTGTAATTGGAGAAAGATGTTTGCTCACTTCTCATAAATAGAAAATGTCCAAGAAACATGCATACTACCTGTGACCAGAATATAATTGAAATGGTAAGAAATGTAAATCTAGAGATAAGACACTCCAGAGTTTCCTTACAGGTGGGACAGGGAAAGTTTTCAAAAGAAAACACTCATTGCACTGCTGAGAAGAAAATGTTGAAACATTAACATTCAAGAAATATTGGCCATGAGAAAGGAAATATTTTGTGAATCAAACAGTAAATCTAAAGAGTGTATTTGTGGAAATGTAAAGAAGGGGACAAGAGCGAAAATAATGTCATGCTTCATGAGAAAATATCACATGTCCCTCTGCAGAGAGTCTGCACCTGGGACACCTCACCAGCACTGCACTTTCATCCTCTTTCCCCAGTCACCTTTTTCTTGCTCTGTCTGGATATAGCATTGTGCAGAAATAAGAAACAAATTGCGCTCACTATGCCAGAACAACCAGTTCACTGGAAATTCAAGGGAAAATTATGAGTGAGGAAAAGAAGGAAGGAGCTCACGATATAAAAGGAACTGATCTACAAAGGGACAAGTGGAATAGTAATATCAGCATTCCTTACTGTTAATGAACAGTGGCCAGCAGGCAGATTTAAAACAACTATTTTTCTAAAGTTTCTTTTATAACTAGAAAGGGACTGCTACGTATGAATCTACACCTACTTTTAAATTTTGCTGCTAATCCTGCAACACACATAGAAGGAAGCCTTGTTTCACCATTTGAGTAAACAAGAGGGGGCTTTAGTAAATGGACAAAGTCCCAAGATCTTTGTCCCAGCTGATCCTTTTGCCCAACTTTGTCTCAACAGATCCATGTGCAATTACCAGAAAATAGAATTTTGAGGATAATATAAATACATTTGGCTTATTTTCTCTTTTATTTTCAAAAAAAGATCTTAGTGCGTTCTGCATGAATAGATCTGAAAGGTACAGAAAAACAAAGTGGTTTTCCAACAGAAGTCATAAATAGTAACTTCTGCAGAAAGCAGCCACTAATTCTAACATTTGAAAAAAAAAATTGGTAGTGAAAGGTGCTGTTTTGTTGGGTTTTTTTTTCCCCACAAATGCAGGTCCTTGTTACTTACAGACCTGATGCTGAATCAGTGTTAAACTTTATGAGGGATATTTTTAAAAACTCCTGGTGGAGCTGAAGAGCAAAGGTGGCTAAACTACAAAGACTTCACAAGGACTGGAGAAGTGAGCAGCTTGGAGAGGCCCCTGCAGCAATACCAGCACTGCCTTTGTAACCCAGGAGAGACAGAGCCACTGGGGAGATCATTATGCAGGGGTTACTATTCAAAAGCTTCACAACACCTTGTAAAGAAGTAGCAAAACAAAACTATGGCAGAGACAGATCTCTAGGACCTCAGCACAGTAGGCATTGCCTCAAAAATAGGTAATCCTTGCTTTCCCAATCCCCTAAGAGATCAATTATGGAATTCTTTTGAATAATAAAAAAAAAGTCAGGTTTCAGTTTCCACAGTTCACTTACCTTATATTTAAATTCAGTCCTCAGATAGCCTAGCTCATGACAGAGGCACTGGGGCACAGAGACTCAGAGAAGTTTATAGCTTGTACTTTATAATTTTTAAATAGCTTATAGTGCCCTAACTTGGCATGAATAATTTAGGTATCTTGAACAAAAATGGTTCAAAAATCTTCTGGCTACAGTGACAGTGGTATTACTGGTTTTTGGCACATAATTTTCATCCCATCATTTTTAGATGTTCAAATTGCTGCAGAGACACTAACCCTGGAGGGTGGTTTGGTGTGGAGAGTCCCAGGCAGGCGATGGTTCTCAGGCTACTCTCCCACTCTCACCGAGGCAGTGGCTGATGCTCCCCACTGCCCACAGTCCACTGCTGCCCAGGGTCACCTGGCCCAGGCTACACAAGAAACACATTTCCCAGCCTGCAGCTCCCCTCAGAAAGGAACATTTACAAATACATGGATTACTGCCCCATAATGAGCTTTTAACTGGTGCTATTCCTTTGTAGTTAATACATTTGCTTATTTTTAACCTCCCACAACAAGAAGTCCTTTTTCTGCAGGACTTCCAGATTCCTGGTTCTACCTCCAGCTTTTCCCAAATGGTAAGAGTTGGAGCATGCCTGTTGTTCATTTAGCAGTGAGGCAGCACCTGAGAAATGGAACAGCAATTTCTGCATCCCTTGACACATGGAGCTTTCCCCCTACTCTGCTATGCTAAGATACTAACATAGCACACCATATCTCCTACTATTTTTGCAAGAAATATTTGAAACCAATGTATGTAGAAACAGCTCCTGGGCTATGAAGTAAATTTAGAGTGAGAAAGATGCAATATGAATAGGCAGCTTGTTTTCCAGAACATGCCTCCTTCTTGCTGTGAAATCCCTTTGCAGAATGGGCAGGCTTGCACATAGTTACTAGAAGGAAAATGTGTGCCATTGTGTAGTTGGATTTTCTTCTTTTTTTTTTTTTTTAAAGGAGGGTTTGTATTTACCTCGACAGAGAGGGAGAACACTGTGGGTCACAAGCCCTGTGACCCTGCAGCAGCTGGGCTGGGAGGCCAGTGTGACAGCACAGCCAGGGCTCCCTGCCCCAACTCTATAGGCACCTGGACTCCTGCTCATACCTAGGCACAAATCCTTCAGAGCCAAGGTGTGAGATTATGGATTTTCTTGAAACTGAAATTGAAGCCTTCAGCTACTAAGTTAGTCACCATAAATCTCATAAAGTTTTGCAGAAATTTTCTAGATGAAGTATTGATGTATGTGGAGGTGTCGTCAAACAAATTCACTATTTAGACTTCCCTTGTTTACGGAAACACTATTTGGAGATTTTGATAATTAAGGCAAGTCAGATCATGCAGAATTTTAGGAGGGTATTTGAAAGGTTAACATTCAGTAGTGAGACTATCAGAAACATCTCAGCCAGAACTGACAGTTTTATAGCATCCTAGAAAATATACCTTTACTCTGCTCTGCAGCACTTCAGAGCCTTCATATATCAATCGTCCCAGAAGGAAAATGTGAACATTATTGTTTTGTCTAAACAAAACAAGTCTGTTCCAATAAACTTTCTGTCCAAAAATAATTGGGCTAAAATAACATGACAGAATCAATGTGTCCTTCATATTAGTGTGATGTTCACTTGGTTTTGTTTGTGTCTACACACCAGCAAACATTTACAGAATGTGGAGTCCCTTTGAAGTTCCATGGGTTTGGAGCCCATAGACAAATTCAGTAACATAAAAACACATGTAACTTATGACCAGTACTTGAAATGATACTTCAGAAATATTGGTAAAGGTCAAATTCTTACACGTCCCCATTCCATCTTGTTTCCTATGGAAAATGTCAGTATATGTTGCTGAAGCCCCAGTGCAGTATATATAAGTCCACTTGTGTCATTGCACAGATCTTTCACACTTATCACTGAGCAAATAATTTTGTGGAGGTCACTGTGGTTTATGATAAAGCTATGCCAGTTCCAACCAGCAATATTAAGCTCAACAGAGTGCAAGGTATTTTCTTTTGCATTACAGCTAAAATCTCATAAACACCTCTATCCAAAAGAAATATGAGCTTTTAACAGCTTTGAGGCAAAGACTCATAATAAAAAGTTTTTTTATGTAGCATTTTTCATTTCAGGGTTGCACAAAGCACTTTGATTCATGGAATTACTTTTAAGCTGAGACAAATCATGATCTTGGCCTCACTGCAGTTCTTCTACAGTGCCTTGTAACTTGGGACTACTGTAGTAACCTCGAGAAACCCGCATCAGACTTATTTTGAAAAGAAGAAAATTGTGGTATTCAGTTAAGTGTCTGACTCTCAGAACACACAGCAAGAAGTGTCAGTGCTCAAAATAAACTGAGATTAATCCAGGAGTTACTTGTTTTACCAGCTGCAAAATGCTTAGCTATTTTCAGACATGCATTTCTTAGGGAAAAGAAAGATTTGAGCACAGTCTCTTCTTTAAGTCTCAAGGGCTTGTATAAACAGAACTCACTGTCTGTAACCAAAAGGTTAAAAGCAGTGATGGAAACCTATTATTAATAATTTTGGGGTTTCATTATGCTATTTGGAGTCACAACATAACATAGAGGACATCCAGTTTTTCTTCTTCATATACCACTAACAAGCCCAGTAGTGATGCAAACAAGTCACAAGAAGTGTTTTAAAGAGATTTTATTACATTTCTTTACCATGAAAAAATGATGAAATAGTAATAAAAAAGAGGTAAATCAAAGGGCAAAAGCAAAAGAAATTGGAGATTCAACATTGTTTATTTTCCAAGCTAGTAAAGGGCATTTGATATTCTTTTCATGATGGGTTAATGAGTAGAGCTGTCTGGATAAAGAGGGAGCAATTCCAACAGAATAGCAGGTACAAAGAGGCCATGCCTTTAAAAAATTTCAAAAGGGAATGATTAAATTATAAAGATTCTTTTTATCTACAACGGTGACTTTCTGAGATGCAGGGCAAGATATGCTATTCAAAGTTAGGATCGTTGTAACAAGGCTAACAGATCCAGTTTATGGCTAAATTAAAGTTACTGGATTTTTCACTTGCTATAGGAAAAAACAATATTAATATCAACTCAAGTTGAATATAGAACTTTTAGACTTGATTTTAGATGCTAGGGTTAATACCTTTATAAAATGTTTAATAAATCCAAATCTGCCAAATTCTTATTTGAAGCCTTTATTTATAAGTTTCCATATAGTCTTTTTTAAAAGAGTTGCATGAATGGTTTTTTTAGAGGGATTTTTTAAATCTACATTTCTTTTGTAAACTTTATTTTAGATGTTGTTGCTTCATCAAATTACAGGATTTTATATACCCAAAGCCAGTGATAAGTCTACAGCTTGTAGGGAACATAAATATAGAAAAGTCTTCACTCTCCTGGGACAACTATTATATTATAATATGAACATATTTGTTTATTTAAATCAGTACAAAAAATATCCACTTAATTGTGAAAGATGATTTCTTTCTGTATAAGTACAATGTAGCTTTTTATCTATTTAGAAGTCTGAGAAGTGTTTGTTAAGCTCTGAGTCAGGTCCTGGGTATTGACTGAAAGGCTCCATCCTGTTAAAGGATGTCTTTCACTGTAGCACTAAGCAGATGAAAGGGGTGTTCAAACAGGGTCACCTTGTTGTGTGGCTGGTTTCTCATCATTCCAGAAAAGGCTTTTCCAGCTTTACTGAAAAAAGTCATGGAAGCAAAATAAAATTACCCATTTCTTCACCTTGCACACTTAGAGCCACTTGAGATCATGTCCTGTCTTTTATCACAGCAATATATATTGTTGCACACTCCACCAGAGCAATTTGTTAAGATTTTTCATCTGACTAGAAGAAATAATGAATAGTTTTCTTTTTATATTAATGACACTTCTTTC
Source organism: Serinus canaria (assembly GCF_022539315.1). NCBI lineage: Eukaryota > Metazoa > Chordata > Aves > Passeriformes > Fringillidae > Serinus > Serinus canaria. The sequence goes on from NC_066315.1 coordinate 30,953,935, forward strand.
AAGATGATTCTATGTTGAGTTCAAGCTCAAGTACCCACATCATTGATTTTTAAGCACAAAGACATTCCTGGTTTTCCACAGATTCAATAATGTTAGGCTGCTTGGGAAATGGTAGTTTATTCTGACTTTTTTTTTTTCAGAGTTTAGGCGTTCAAATTTTTCTTAGTTAGTGCTGTATTGATTTTAGCTGCTAAGTGACCTATGATTATGGGCTTACTTTCTAACACTGGAGGGGGGGTGACTTTCTCTGTATCAATTTTCTTTTTTACTCTAATGTCTAGGAAGCCATGAAAATTTGAGATAAGCTGTGTCAGTGAGATTTCAGGGACAAAATGCTGGCTTTAAAGCATTCGGTTTATTTTCAAGTATGAGATGCAACATAGCAACATAACTTCAAACTACTGAATTCTTTCATCTACAGTCTACATTCTTTGCTTGTACTCTCAAAAAATGACAAAAGTGTTAAAAACAATGATGACTTTAATTTCAGCACTGCAGAAATCTACACTGGAAACTATTTACTCCAGGTAAATTTTACATTGATCACCTGAAAAAAAGAAAATAATATGAAGCATGCCTTTGTGGCTTACTGTGGCTATAAAATAACAAATTTAGCAAATTTGAACATTGGCACAGAACAGCCTCTATGCAGCTGAAGAACCATCAATAATGAGGTGTAGAATCCATTAAAATAACATATTGCTTTATGCAGGATCTTTGATAATCTGACTAAATATGACCTACCACAGACAGCAAACCTGAAAAACACAGATGTATTTGGCATTTTGCACAAAAACACAGGAGAATTGTTCTTATTATCTGGTATGCCCAAGGCTATCACTTGGTCTGCAGGATACTGTAAGTGCTACAGTTGGGGTTTTCATTAAAAACTCTTGTCCAAGCTACTCAGCATCACAGAGTGGAGGGCAAGGACAACACTCAGATCTAAATCTTGTACTGCTAAACATTCCCACCTTTACTTTTCCTGCTGCTGCTGGCATAATGCTATTTCTGCCTTACAGAATTACATGACAGTTCTAGAAAATTTACTGATCATCAACAGGATGAAAGCAAAACCCTCCTAAAGTTTCTCTCCCACTTCTGAAACACTGGATTATCAAATCTAATCCAGAATACCCAGGATTTCTATTGTAAGGAAACTTGGGCTGCCTATGAGTCATGAAAAGAGTGGATCAGGCAATACGACTCAGATTTCCTGGTCTGAATTATGACACCTCTGGCTTTGAACCCAGAGTTTCTCACCAGATTGTCCAAAGTACAAGAAAAACAGTATCTGTGATAGCTCAGTAGTTTTGACTAAAAAAAGTTTTCTGCAACTTGAGAAATCCTTCCTAATGAAAATTGCTGAGCTTGATACATGAAAGGTTTCATAGCAAGTAACAATATAACTGCAGCTTGTTCTTCAGCTTCAGAAGTCCCTGAATAAGTCTTGAATAATATAAAGTTGGGGTTTGACAGATTTTTTTTCTGTACTTTTTCTAAGGGGGTTGGGGGAGTGGTTTTGGGTTTTTTTTAGATTCAGCTTTTATTTTATTTTTGGTCTTATTATGCATAGGCATTCTGGAAAAGATAGAAGTATCCCATCAATCTCTGTCTCTTGCACAAATAGACTCTTCCATTCTTGTACAGATGCCCATGATATTGGAGAAACAAGCTGTTTTTTGTTGTCCTTGGACCTCAGCTTTGATCTGTCTTCCAGAGCTCACTGCTAGACTGTTCAGGCCAGTATGGAGAGTGAGTATAAAGTGTCAGGAATGCTTTCCTAGGGAATGCAATGCAACTTTCTGTACTCATTTCATATCTGCATGGGACATCTGAGTGCTAGCTTACACATCTCTAACTGAGACTAACCCACCATCTCCCAGAGACACGTAACCAGTAATTGATCAGAAATGGTAGGTAGCCACGCATATCAGAAATCTTACATGAGATCAAAATGTCCATAAGGCATGCAATAGAATTTTTAAAGTTCTTTTTATGTCCACGACAGTTCTGGTCCCAACCCAGCCCTTAACTGTGCCATGACATGCCAGCAATGCTAAAAGATTTTCTGTACACAGAGATTATCTGAACTATAAAGAAAGATGTAGAAAGATGTGTAACGCAGTGGCCAAAGAAAATACTAAATATGGAAATTAGGCAGAGATTAGGAAGCTTAAAATATGAAAGCTTCACTTTCAGTTTCATATTAAGCCTCACTTAATAATTGCCTGCATTACTGAGGAACTAGTCTTCCTTGTATTTTATGGTTGCTGTTTGTTGTGGCATCTAGGAAATCCAGTAATTACTCCATCCAGGCACATCAGATATATGATATTTATAATAGGAATATATTCTCACCACAGAGGAACTAAAAATGTAGTAGTTGGACATCTAAGATACAGCAAAGGTATGAGTATAGAGAGAGCAGTCCACAGGAATAATTATGTGTAACCTCTCACTCTTCAAAAACACCAGCCAATGGGCTTACAAAAAACCCATATTGCGACCCTTGATTCCTTTTTCTTAATATCACACCTGGAAAATCAGAGGAACAGCCTGCTCTAATGTCCTTTTGAAACTGTGTTACAGAAACAATTTTTCCCTTTCACTGCCTAAACTGTAGCTTCTCTTTCAAGTTAGCTGGGAAAGTGCTTTCAGAAAGTCTTTTCCTAACCACTCAAATTGCCTGCTTATAAAATGAGTACAGCTTTGGAAAACAAAAATTTAGTTCTTGGATTAGAGGCAGATGGATGTTTACTCTAGAGTATCTTGGCTTATTTTAAATAATCTACCAGATTGGTCAATACATTTTGCAGTCATATGACGTAAAACCATAGGATTAGAGAAAAACAGGACTGGAAGGCATTTTAAAAGGTCATCAACCCTATTCCTCTGCTTTATGGTGGGGTCAGCCAGGTGTGTGGAATTTTAAAAGTGGAGATCTCACACCCTCAGCAGTGGGTTCTTCTTCATTGGTAGGTTATTCCTGATAAAGAACCCCCACATTTTCTCCTACAAGACGAGCTCATCCACGTGTTCTGACTGCTCCTGCCTTCATAATATATTCCAGCACACTGTATTACAACAAAAAAGAGCAATGATCAGTAGGAGATGCATCAATTTTTAAATTATGTTCTCTTTTAATACAGTTCTTTTTTTTTTTTATTGTAGGAACACTGGTGCAAATAGAAAGAGATGAGATTGACAGTATCCTTTAAATTAACTCGTTTTTTTAATTAAGGATCAATTGAAAAACAGATCAGGGAAAAAGGAAATGTAGCACTTATGGTTTCTGCTGGTAATGTAATAGTTCAGATAATTGCAGTACTCTTATTGTATTTTCTAAGTAATCAAGCAGAATTTCAGTTTTTCAAAATAATTGTTATTGGTGATTGTCATATCTTCCCCAAAAACACTATATCCAATATGTACAAACCCAATTAGAATCACATCACATCAAAATAGACAGGACCTTTTTTGTAGTTTTTGACAACCCCTCCATAAAATTTTTTGCAGAGTGAAGGCTGAAAAACTTAATGGTTGAAAAACTTAATGTATACTTAGTTTAACAACTAATATCAGGCAAAATGGCTTTTATATAATACTCACATATTTTATATCTGATTCTTTTTCTCAACCCATTGTAAATGCTTCTGCAAGGTGGATTTTTCACGCATTCACTTCAGTGCTAAAAATAAATTTTTACTTAATTAATTGTTAGAAACATGACAATTTAAGATTGATATACAGTGCTATATAAATACTGAAGGTATTCCTGATGGTAAAGAGTCAATTTACCAAAGCATTTTAAGTATGAGCACAAAAAAGTTTGATTTCAGTGGAAGTTAAGCTGAACTAAATTTTCTGAACACACTTGTAATTTGTTTAATGCCCATTTTGCAGTGAGGAAAATAAAACTCCCCATTTAGCCTGACTCACTTTGTCAAGAGCAAAGATAAACAGTTCACTTCCTGCACCTTTCTACCATTACTATGCTACTTCTCTAGAATAAGAGGAAAAGCTGCTGAAGGGGAAGAAATCCGTGACATCTGAACTGTCAAACGTGTGACTTTCAGCCTGTATGTCTGGTAACTGTAGAGACAAGGAAACAGCCAGTGCCATCCTCTTGCCAGTACTGCTAGTGCAGAATGGGCAAACAATTACTTTCCCAGGCCTTAGTCTGACAGGGAAATTGGGAAGACAAGTCCAAGGCACTCCTCTGACTGGGCTTCCTATCTGGCCTCAGGTACATCAGTTTTCCAACCGTAAAATAAAGATGAACATAATTCCCCTTTCTTTCAAGTGTTAGGAAAAGATGTATGCACCAGATGCTCAAGAAAGACTATATGGGTAATCTGAAAAGTTCCAAAAATGTTCAGTATGATGCCTTTTAGAAGCTTAATACTAGGTGGAAATTTAACCTATCTGAAAAGATTCCAAAGATTTATTGCTAGTTTGATCTTTTAGGGAAGAAATATACCAAAATTGAAAGAACAGTAATTAGATTTTCACTGTAATTTAACCCACTGAAGAACTGTAAATGACTTCATGGCACCAATATAATGTTATCAGAGGGGCCCAAACCACAGATTCTGATCAAGCTTTTAGCAGACTAAACATTTAAATTGTCAGATTTTCAAAGAACACTTTCTGAAACACAATCCTTTAAAATTGCTTTAAATTGTTGATTCAAAAATAGACAGTCCAAGCCATTAGTTTATCTTGAAAATCTCAGACTTTAGACAAGAACAGATCACCATATTTTAATGAAACCATTGAAAGAGCTCCTTATAAACTCTTCTTCAAAAGTGTGGGATGTGATAGTTCATGGAAGCAATTTCTACAGCATAAGTCATCGGGATAGGTTTCAGCTTAGACACAAATTCTGGTACAGTTAAAGATCTGAAAAATGAGCCCAGAATAAAAGGGCTGGCTCAGTGTTAACCTTGTGCAATTAAATCAATACTGTAATACAGACCCCTGAGCTGAGGCAGCATGACCCTTCCTGTGCAGCCCTACTTACTGCATGCTGCACTGCATTGTGCGTATCCTGCCCCTACCACCACAGGAAACTATTTAAAAATAGAAATGAGGTGCAGTGCTTGACTTGGGTTTCACTTTTGGAAAGGGAAGATATTACAGACATCAGAGAATGATCTTATCCTTTCCTTCTAAATGCACTGGGTGAGAAAGACATCTTTCCTTAGCTATGCCAGCTGTATTTTGACACTGTACTGGTAAAACTCTCATCTTTTGCAATTTTTGAGCAAGTTTAGAAGCCCAAAAGTAGGACTGGACCTGCATACTTGATGCAGCATTTAAGACTGCCTTTTGGCTCTGGGATCCCAAAATTTTTCTAGCTGTTTTACAAATAGTAATTCTTTGCTTTAGTTTGCTGTGGTTTAGTTACTGATCAAAAAAAAAAATAGTGGGTGGACTCAAAAGATTTTTTTCTAGATAAATTGTCGTAGTTTGAAAGGAAATGAAGTTTTTTGTGATGGTGTGGGCAAGCCAATCAGTGTTCAGATTTAATATTGGCACCTGGTTTGTCCACTGAGGGCAGGATACGCCTCTGAGAACACAGGGGTTAAAAGCTGTGATCTCCCAGGGGAACTTCCTCTTTGAGTTCCGCTTGAGAGTGAGCAGACCCCCCTGCCCGGCCGAGCTGTGCCGGGGGGGAGGGGAGCCATGTGGCTGGAGAGAGGTAGGCCAGGCCTGGGCCCAGGGGTGGAGGAGAACATTGCAAGGGCTTCGGGCAGCCATCCTCCATTCCCCCCCCCCCGGAGAGAGAGAGAGAGCCAGAGCCGGTGCCGGTGATAGCAGCCGGTGTGAAGGAGAAGGGGGGGGTGCCCAGCAGGGCAGCCAGGCGTGGGAGTTCATGGAGCAAACCGGCAGAGAGCCTGGGACTTTTAACCCTTCTGGGGAGGATGGAAACCTTGCAAATGCTGATTCCTTCTGAAGTTGATGAGATTGAGAAGATGTTGAGAAGAATCCTAGGTGGGAGGAGATGATGGAGTGGCCTTTGGCTGTACTTTTCTTGTATAGCCACAGCAGAACCACTGGTGTTCCTGTGCCACAGAGACTGCATTCTAGGGGGAGGCAATGGCTCAGAACCGGGAGAGTGCGGTGATGTGGAGGAGTGAACAGAGACGACGGGTGAGGAGGGTGGTGGTGGTGCCCTCCGTCTTCGAAGAAGAGGAAGAGGAAGATGATCTCTGTTCAAGAGGCCCCTCGGCCCGAGGGGGTGAAATTTGGGGGGGACAGGTGTCCCAAAAGGAGAGGGACTGTGCTCTTTTTGGAACTGGACAAAGTATCCTTAAAGGGAAAAACCCTAGAAGCAGCTCTGATCCATGTGCAGTGGTGAGAGCACTGGACATGGAAGGAAGGAGTCACGATGGCAAAATGTTCTCCGGGCGGTGCCACATGTGACATGGAAACACGAGAAGTTTCGACTGTTTCCTGGGGAAGTCTGTGGTGCAAGAGAGACTTCTCTCTTCTCGAGGAATTGAGAACTGATTATCTAAAGGGTGGATTTGGTGGTAATGGAATTGGAAATCTAGGCGGGGGGAGGAGGAAGAAATTTGGAAGGTTTTCATCTTGGGTTCTATGTGTTTTGTGTGTTTTCCTTAGTGTTTTCCTTTGTAATTTTAGGTTAATAAAGTTTTTTTCCCTTAAACCTCAAGTTGGAGCGTGCTCTGCTCTGTCTCTGATCACATCTCACAGTGGGTGCCAGGGAAGGAGGTAATCTCGTGGGGGCACTGGCATTGCGCCAGGCTCAAACGATGACATAAATATAATAACTTAAAAAACCCAAACCAAAATAAACCAAAAAAAAAAAAAAAAAAAGAAAAAGGAAAAACCCAAAATAAAACAACAACAAAATCAGAACCATGCATTTTCTGTTACTTATTTTCCGTTTTGGAAAGATGTTTTTCTTTAATGAATGTCTAAATTAGCAAATTTTTTCTGTTTAGAAAATGTCAAAAAATATTCTGATACTTCAGGAAGTTTTTTATTACCCCTCATTTTTGTTTTTCCCCCCACATTTTTTTTTCCTGAAGTCCTCATGAATTTTTTTTAATCTTACCCAAATATTTCTAATAAATTGGGGAGGGGAGGATTTCTCTGTCAAAGAGATTTTGCTAAATAAATCCCCCATCTCAAAGAAGTGCCTATCTGTATTCAATGGTCTATTTAAAATGTGTGTGTGTATTTGGTCTAGTCTTTAGAATTATATTCAGCTTAATACCACTATTAAGCAAAGAATCACTGTCAAAGCTGATTCCATTGTTGCCACTCTTGCTGAGCAGCTCAAAGACTGAATGGACTATGGGGTAATTAGGCAGCTGGAATGGGATCATTTCTTATCTGTAAAGCTTTGCTCATCAGAACAAAGCTAGGGAGGATGACGGAAGAAGAGCTTTTTCTTTTGTCACATGAGCCTACTGTGTTATTTTCCATTTCATTTAATTAAAACAGAGAAGTATTGCATGACAACCTGATAATTTAATTGTCATTATGAAACTATAGGAAGATGATCCATGATTTTTGACTTAAATCAGAGCTCATCTCTGATAAATATGGAAATCATAATACTGATTTCCAATTTGCCCTGTCAGAATTATTTTTCTAAAGGTTGCTAAAAACTCAATATAATATACTCAAATATTTTAAATATCATTACAGAAATGTAGTGATCTAATAAAACAGTATCAATAAACATTAAGGAATCATGTTTTAAATTGCTGTTGTTTGTTCTCACTTTTGTTAATTTTACCAATAGGCACCTTTAAGATGGACTTAGAATTCTGAAATTAAGTTTCTATTTTTGCCCAGGGATTCTCTCTTCTGTCTTTATTCTGATTTTAAAAATTTGCCTGTTATTATAAGGATTAGTTTATTAAAACTCTTCATCTCTCTGCTTAAGCATTCACTTCTGCTGCTTGAGCTGCTACACTCCAGTAAGCTAATGCTGGAGTAAAATCTATTTTTCTTTATAGCTGCCAAAGTGATTGGTTTTTTGTTAGAAACAAATTGCTCATTTGCAATTATATTCTGTTTTATCAGAGAGCATTTGTACAACTATTTTTCTATTTCTTGTGGGGATTAATAGTCTTTGCTTGAGAAATTAATTTCAATAGCTTCTAGGCAAATCTTACCTATTCTAAAAATGCAGCTGAAAGTTCACCAAAATTGTTTAACACTTATGTGACTTCTTCATAATCTTTTCTCAGTATGCAGCAGAAATACATTTAAGAGGATATCAAGAGTGCCAAGTATTTTCTATAAAAATACTTGTCTATCACAAGAATTCAGGAGTTTCATAATCATAAGACAAATCTTGGAAAAGAGAAGTTGTAAAATGCGTTTTGTATGCTTTATACTTACCCTATGGCTTTACTTTAAGATATGCTCTTCAGATATATTTTGCACCCTTTCCTTTGCAACCATTTGATTCCTAAAATAAAATGAAAAGTGAGGTTTTCTGAACTATAAGCTTCTAGAATCTGGAGGTTTAAAGAATATTTAGACTCAAAGAGTTGATAACTGTGCCTTAGGATCTGGCCAGTTAATATGGAAAGGGATTCTTACTACCAAGATCTGACTGCAACCCTTTAGACTGGAGACTTAAGAGGTAAGAGATTTAGGTGGTTGTGATGTTCATTAATTAAGTAACACACCACCAAGAAACTATTAGTTCTCTAAACTAGAGTTTTGTTTATCAAAACAAACCAAAAAACCAAACCCACAACTAGAAGTATTGGGTCACCATTGCAGTGCCATGGAAAATCCTTTCAAATCACACACATATTCTTTTCCTTTCTCCATTTATTGTTAGGATACAAGTCTGTCCCTGCTTGCTTTGTCCTGTCATGCCATGGTGTACACTTGATGGGGATCCCGGTGGGTTGTCTAGGGAGTAGCTCTTCCTGGCGTTATATGAGACTTGGACAAAGTGCTAAAAGATTTTTAGTCCCTCCTTCCTCCAAACAAGTCCATTGTAATTTAGTCAGGATGATCTACTTCTTTGCATGAAAGAAAGAAAGAAAAGAAAAAGAAACTTATCCGTAAGATGGCACATGGTTCTTTTTGAAAAAGTCAGTGTCATGCTGAACTAAGTAGTTGTTACTGGAATTCTAAACTGTTTTAGCCAAATTTGGACCTCATGCCATGATTCTGCCTACTCACTACAGAGGTCTGTGATATTTATCTTCTTAATCATGCATTTCTCATCATGTGTTTTGAAGGTGTGATGATCTGCCTGCCACAGGAGCCCTACTTGGCTCATAGGACAAAGCAGAATGCTTTCTAGAAAGAGAGAAGGGATAGAGACACTTCTAACTGAAGGGGTGGTGTTGGGCTGAGCTGCTAATCAGGGAGTACTTAAGAAGAGGTCACTAGAATGCTCACCTGCACAGGTCATGCAGGTGTAGTTTAAGGTGTCTTAAAAGTTTTACTTTAGTCTCTGGGAATAAAATACTAATATAAAGAGCTTACAGCACTTTGTGTTGCTCAATTAACACTACTAAATGGTGAGTCAGTATTCTAAGAGGTCGAATCTGGCTTGGTCATCTGACTTAGTTTACTTGTGGTTTTCATTAAAAGATAAGAAAAAGATACTTGTCCAAGAGAGTAGATTTTATTGCAGATATGAACAGTAAAAACTGTAATGAGGCCACTTGGCTTAAAAGATAAAATAACAGTCTCCAGTAGTTAGAAAAATATCTGATCTGTGCCTAAACAACTTTATACCCTATTTAGAATAAACAATATGCAAACAATATGTTGTCCCTTGCTTTCTATTAGAATTAGGCTGGGAAGTCTTACAGGGATCAAATAGCACATGCACAAAGAGGCATCCCTCAGCTGACTGTAATGGTATTTTATGATGTAAAACTAAACCACTATTCAAAGTCCTTAAATAAGGATATTAAAATTATGCCAATCTGGACATTTCTGAAAATTACTCTGTATTTTTATGGGTTTTTCTCTTTACAAAAACGTGTTTGAAAAAAGAAGTACCTTTTCCTCTTATTCAGTATTTGGCAAATGCCATAACAGAGAGTGAATTAAACACCTAAAGATGGTCAGCATCCAAGGTATAAGAAAACTGGTAAAAAAACTCAGTCTGAGGCCCAGGTGTCAAGAGCAAAAGTGGAGACATTATTTTCTTTTCAGTCTCCACAGTGGATCTTGTTTTATCTTTCATGAGAACCATTATCTATATACTTCAGGCAGTTAAGTAAACATTATATTTTTTAATTCCTATTTTAGACATATATAGCTAATTTTACAATATAGATGTAAGAGAAGTGAAAAAGATCCAGGCACTTGAAGTTTATGATCAGTGAATATTTTCAAAAGAAAAGAGTTTATAGTCAAACAAATAATGTTAGTGAAAAATAATTAGAGTGCTTTTCCCTTAGGGCCATTGTTTTTAAACCTTATCCAGTTTACCCTGCTCTTGGCATCCTGCTGCTGGCATCAAATGGGCTGATTTTATAGGTAGTTACCTTGTCTCACAGATGTGTATGTCCCAGGAGAAGCTAACCATATGAAAGCAGCTTGGCAAAACCATCCAGCCATTTACAAAGTGTCTTGCTGGCTTTTGCAGTAAAATTCAGATGCCAGTTGCCACAGCTCCCAAAGAGATTCAGAGCCTGCTTCCCATTTGGATGGCAAAGAGGGTGGTTAGCTCTTTTTTGTCACTGCTGTAATTGAAGCACACTTCCAACAAGACTAAAAAATTATTTTAAAAGTTGTGTGTGTATGTATTATGTTTTATAATTGCAGAGGAGACTGGTCATAAAAGTCAGCCTCCCAGACTGACACAGTGTGCTCTCTGATAAGATCTGTTTAATCACTGACTGTAGCAGCAGAAATTTGGGGCACACAGCACCTTGGAAGGATGTGACAGCAGGCCACATTTATAAAAGATATAGAAGGAGTGATATTTCTCATTTCTTAAGTGTTGTTAAGAACACTGGGTTTGCCTTTTTTTTTTTTCCCAAATTTGCAGCTATCTTGTATAAATAACTATAACAATGTTGTCTACTTTGGATTTACATGGATGTGTGCTTTCATTTGAATTTGACCTTGAATTGCCTTGAATGAAGTGAAACTTCATGATAATAAAATAGCAGGAGGCCATTCCTTACAAAACAGTGTGGGAGCACCCTGGGTCCCTCCAGAGGATCTGTGAAGTGAGAGCTCTATTCCAGCTCCTCAGGCCAGTTAAGATCTAGCACCACAGCTGTGTGAAAAAAGTTTCTTCCATAGGAAGGTGGTGACCATGAAAACAATTCATGCTGCAGCAAGACAGTGAGATTCATGTTTGGACCCCAGTTTTTCTGCAGCAGAAGCTCAGAGAAGTCAGTGAAGCAGGCAGCTCTGGAAGCTGACCTAGGCAGATGAATGAGCCAGATTGTTATTCCTGATAATTTCTACTGCCAGCACCGTGAGTTTGGACATGTGAATAATGAGAGCAGACACACTGATAGTGCTCAAACCATGGTATTTAGGTCAGTCTGAACAGTCAACTGACTGCTGTCTAGTAAACATCACAGGAGGAGCCAGTGCAAGAAATGGCTGGTACAGTGGCTAGAACATGTGATTTTCAGTTCTTTATTTCATGTCAGTCACCTTCACTTGTCCTGTGCAGTCAATCAGGAATATTAATGTGCAAATTCCTTGTTTGCAAGAGAACTAAATCTATGGTTCTCAAACTGCTGTTGCAGAATCAGATGGCTAATGGTATTTAAATAATAGTCCTGATCGAAGGGACTAAGGCAGCTGTAAATTAGTGGACATCTGTGACCTTTCAGCAGAGATGAAAAGCATCTCTGTGCCCTTTACAGTTGAATTCTGTGGTTGCTTCAAGGAGATCTTGACAACTGCTTTTTGCTCTGACTTTATGCAGTGCTTAGCATAACAGTACTGATTCTGCCTGTTTCTGGATCAGTTACTACAAATAGCACAGTAATAAAATCTTTTAAATACATTGGTCTAAATTATCTCCTGACCTTCAGCTGTGTCCTGTCAGCATCAGACTACAATCCTCCACAGGCTTTTTCAGTGTTTATATCAATAGCCAAGATGTGTCAGAGGCTGAAATAGGTTTAGCTATAATAGAAGAGTAATGAAACACAGTTATAGTGTTATATGTTGCCTTCAAAGTAATCTTAATGAGTCTTGATGTTAATATGGCTGTGAAGTGGGGGAAATTAAAGCAGAATGTAAACAATACAGAACCAAACAAACCAAGCAAAAGGCAAAAATAAGAACCCAGTGATCATAATAAAGAAAAAAAGGACAGAATTCTGAAGACTGAATTAGAATACCACTGCTTTAATGTCAGGAGGTATTTCAGAGTTACTTAAAATTTTGAAATTTTCCTATGATCCTCTCTTTCTATAATTAAGCTAATGACAAATAGGAGCACAGGAAAAATAATCCAAGCTAGAGTATGGTTACTGTATTGTGCTCAGGGGATTTTTGAGGAGAGTACCAGCTACAGGAAAATGTTTTCCAGAACTGTATATTAACCAAACAAAGCTAGAAAAAGGAATCCATATTTTTCTATTATTACATTCATGCATGGAAACTATGAGGCTTTCCACTAAATGAAACACAGGAAAGAGAAAAAGCTCCAGAATGACAAAGAATCACTCTGGTTTTTATTAGTCTGGGACTTGAGACAATGGCTGACATCAGTATTCATTTTGTTTTGTCAAGCTGTTTTGCAAAATTTAGGTGGGCCATAACTAACAACAGCATACAGGAACTCTCTAACTAACCTCAGCAATTATTTTTCTGCTTATTACTATGTACTGTGCTGGCTGCCTCTTAGCATTTGTGTAAGCACTTTTTTGCTCATTATAATCTTAGTCATGTGCTGCCAGCATTTCAATAAGTACCTCCCACAAAAATGTTTCTTTGTACTGTGTACCAAATTCTGCATCCTTGCACACAGAAAAGGAGGGAGGATGGGGGAAGAGACAATTTAGATTTTTAAGTACTTTTCTAAAAAAATGAAAAAATAGTTCCCTGATAATTTTTGGTATAGGCCATTTAATATAGGTAAGTACAGAGAAAGATTGTGGGATTTGGTGGGGAAATTTGCCAGAATTTTCATGACTACAGTCCTAAAACTGTATTGTTTGGTGACATAAAGCCACCAGAATACAGGCCACTGTTGTTACATAGGTATTTTCATAGTACAATGAAAACTATTATTGCTGCACATAATAAAGCCATCCAAACCATCTTTTGCTTGTAAACATCTTTCAATGTGTCCCTTCTGCCTTAATTAGAAAAAGAGAGACCTAGCAGCACTATTCTAAGTTAATGGGCATTCCTTAGGATAAAAACAGTTGGATTCGAGGGAAAAAAATTATGCAAAGCCAGTACCTTATTTGGAGACTTGTAGGTGTGTCCAGATTCTCATTTAGATTAAGTAGCCTGGGATGGTATTTTCCTATAATCAGTGATATTTGTTTGAAAGAGGCAGTCTGCTAGAAAAAGCTCATCTGAAATAATACAGTTACAAGAAAGTTGTTCCCTTTGGGAATGGCAAAATATGAAATAATATTTAATTGATTAAAAGTGATCAAACATCTTACTGCTGCCCTTTCTGGAGATGTACCTGACATTATGTAGAAAGACATCTGGATTATTTAACTGTTGTCTTTTCTTAAGATAAACTGTTACTTGCAGCTATTACACAGAAACAGGGAGACTCTTCTATGAGTGTCTTTTTCTGATAAAGATATTTCCCAGCTTTTATTGTTACTGTCCACATTTACATTGAGAAGCCTGAAATAAAAGATGTACAGCAGTCAAGGTTTCTGCCAAAATGTCCTGATTTAGATGTCCATTATATATGACTAAAAGCATCTCTTCCATGGCTAATCTTTCAGTTCATCACAGGTTTTGGCCTACAGTTGCAATGCTGGCTAGCTGCTCTGCCCTAAAGCTTCATCCCACAACTGCCTGTGGTGAGGTATCAATGACCCCTCCCAGGAGTGACCAGCAGTCAGCTGGAGGGTTCTTTCTCCAGTGCAGTGAGATGCCTAAATCTCATGTGCAGAGGATGCCCATAGTTTGGCTAAGAGAAAAATATGTGTCTGTTTGTATGACAAAAACCTGCACACTCTGAATAGCCTGCAAATGCTCCTGGAAGAACCCATGAAGCTTGTTGTGCAAAACCATGAGTATTTCTTAATATATAGCTTCATGAAAATCCACATAACTGTGAAGGTAGCAATGCTCAATGGATAAAGCAACGCTCAATGGATAAAACCTTTAGAAAGGTCCTGGAGATATCCTTTGTGTGACCTTGAAAAAAGGTTTTCCTAGCTTCACTTTTCTTCTTGTGCTTTTTCTCCCTTTTCATTACTGGAGATCACTGCACCGTCGATCTTCAGCTTCAAAGCAGCCACTGATGTGGTACAAATAACTAACAATCATAATCATTTGAGTAACAGTAACTTCTCTTTTTCCTCTCTCTCATCTTTTACCTTCCTCTCCTCTCCAGACCTGCTTTAAAGTAGGCAAAATTAAACTGGAGAGGACTTGAAATGTGTGGGGCTTGAAGTGTGTTGACTAGCTGTTAATATCTTGTAGTTGACTAGCTGTTAATATCTTGTTAATATCTTGTAGTGTGTTGACTAGCTGTTAATATCTTTTATCTTATTGTGTCTATTGTGTCTTTTGTTATATTTTCATTCTCTGGTGAAGTAACCTGACACAAATTTCTGTAGAAACACAAGTCTGTCAACATTGCTCTTAGATTAACATGCTGAGTTTCTGTGCCAGCAGAACTCACCTTTATGCAACCTGATCTCCAAAGTAAAATCCTACTTGTTAGAAGTCTTTAAAAGGACAAAAGCTGTCTTTTAAGGTTGAAGTCCTTGCAATAAACAGATACTGGCCTTAACTAAGGTGTTTGTCCTAAATATCTTTGCTTAATTAACTAAAAATGTATAAAATAGCAAGAAACAAAAAAGCTGTGAGAAAGTGTCTTTAGCCTAGGGTCAAAATTCATATTTTATCTTTGGTTTCTGTCCATTAGAGGACACAACTACCACATTTCTGTGTTCTCTTTTGATTTTGGTCTGGATATATTCAGCTCTGCTGCCTTCAAAGTCATCTGTGGGCAGATTTTTTGGCTGAGGCAGCCTGTGTTGTTCTTCTCAGTCTCACCAGGGACTGGATCCTGAAGCTTATTCCTGGGCACAGAGCCAAACCTAGGGCTGTGCTCAGCCACTGAGGTGCTAATGGGAGAGCATGCTGACCAGAGATGGAGCAACAGGGAACACAGGTTTTGTGACCAACCTGCCAGGACCTGCAGGGCTGGGGAGGGGTGGGCATGGGGCAGGCAAGAGCTGGAGAGCAGCTCACAGAGATGTGTCACAGGTGGGAGAAAGCCCAGGCAGCTAAGGCTGTTGGAAATGGTTATCCAGCTTAGGAGAAGCTTTGGAGAAGGAAGAAAGCACAGAGGGCTGGGGGTCAGAGGAGATGGGGATCTCATTTCCAGAAGCCAGAGCAGTGGGTGAGGGAGAGCAGCTGAGGTGTGAGGTGGAGTGGGGTCTGGAATGACTGACTGCCAGCTAAGCTGAGGAGAGGACACCTCTGGGAAGAGGGGCAAGAGGATTTGAGGGAATGAGAAGGCCGGGAAGGCAGGTTGTGGCATGGGTTGCAAAGAGGTCTGTGCCTCCGTGGGACTGATCTGAACAGTTCCAACCAGGACCTGTGGACGAAAATTATACCAGACAGTCTCCACATGGATCTACACTGGTCATTCTCATTCTTCTCATCTCAGCTACACCATCACTTTTGCTTTATGGAGCAATATAGACCTTCTGTAGGCAGCTAAAGATTGAGGAAAGGATAAGGTCCCTTCAGTTTCCTACAGTAGTTTGTTATGTTTGATACCCTGACATGGAGGTAAATGGCTTCCCACTGAAGTCATCCTGCTGGCTGGAGGTCCCCAGGTGAAAAGACTTGTTTGTGTGTATTAAAATGAAGCTTCTGACCTAAAACCTTTAAAGAATCTTGCAGGCATATGAAACCAATTCAAATTTCTGTTTCTATGAGATAATCCCCTGGCACTAATGACTGAGGTCTATAATTTATTCAGCAAAATGTCCCAACTCCTTCTTCCCGGGGTTTCAGGGAGTTTTTTATCTTTTCTTATTCTTTTAGTTTTGATAATCCTATTTAACCCTCCTGCAAATGGGACCCCAGGGAGAGCTTTTCAGTTACACACAATTAGTTTCATAAGCAGCATTATTAAATCATCCATTGGCTGTTTGGTATTTTTAAATTCCTTTATAAATAGCAATAGAGCCTTTTGTATGAAGAACAGAGGGTGGCATTATATGAAATCACTTTAGACTCTAATAATAACTTTTCCTGCTTGTGAGTAAAGTTAAGAAATGAGCTTTCTTGTCTTAAATTTTGTTCCAAAACCTTTCCCCCACTCATTCTTTCTCCTCTTCATGATTTTCCCTCAGATGCATAAAATAAGCCTTCATTGGATCCTGAGAGAAAAGCAAGTTCATGGAGCAGGGCCAGCCCTGAGGAATCTTGCTAGGTTGATGTCTCCCTGCCTAAAGTTGAGAACTGTGCTCCCCTATCAGTGTCCCCATTGCCAGGGGCAGCATGTCAGAGGATCACAGCTCAGTCCATCTGCTCTTGGACTCAAGGCCACAGAGCTGGAGAGGGGCCATGGCTGTTGCTAAATATATTGAGGAACTGGAACTGTGGTGTGAACTGGGGCAGAAGGGAGGCAGGAGCTGGAAAGGAGCCTGCTGGGATGTCTGAGGACCATGTGAGTCCCAGGGTTGTCAGAGGGTAGTTCCTGAAAGGTGGCTGTAGTCAGGTGGGGTTAGGTCTCTTTCTCCAGGCAGCAAGTGACAGAATGAGAGGTCACAGTCTCAAGCTGTGTCAAGGGACATATAGGTTGGATGTCACCAACATGTTTTATGAAAAATCCTTTCCTTAGGATTTTTCTCCTCCTGAGAAGTTGAGAGGCCTCAGGAACAAACTGTAAACAATTCTTATCTGCTGCTGTGGAATGCAACAGGGGGAATCTGTGATTGTCCTCATCAGACTGTTTCCAATTACGGGCCAATCGCAGTTCACCTGTCCGGCCGGTCTCGGTCTGAGAGAAGACCTTTGTTATTCATTCCTTTTCTATTCTTAGCTTAGCCTTCTAGTGAAATCCTTTCCTCTATTCTTTTAGTATAGTTTTAATATATTATCTATCATATAATAATAAATCAAGCCTTCTGAAACATGGAGTCAACTTTCTCGTCTCTTCCCTCATCCTGGAACCCTTGTGGACAAGACCACAGTTGGATATTAGGAAAAAGTTTTTCATGGAAAGACTGATAAAATACTGGAATGGTCTGCCTGGGTAGGTGGTGGAGTCACCATCCCTGGATGTGTTTAAGAAGAGACTGCATGTGGCACTCAGGGCCATGGTTTAGTTGTGGTGTCAGGGAATGGGTTGGACTCAATGATCCATAAGGTCTCTTCCAACCTGGTCATTCTGTGATTCTGTGAAGAGTGCAGGAAAGGTGGGGTGGGAGCAGGCATCTGCCCACTCCAGACCCACAGTCTCTAGAGGAAATGGTGAGAAACAGAATAAGTGGAGCATAGTATTTCTCCCTGCTGCATTTTCAGTATCCAATTCTGTATTCTATATGAAGCCAGTGGCTGTAGAAAAACCACCACATTCACTACGCACTTTTTTTTCCTCTGTGACTCTGTGAATTTTCCTGTTTTTCTTTTGAACCCACGTATGATTTTGTCTTCAGCAATATCCCATAACAACATATTCCCCAATTCCTCACGGTATGAAAGGGTAATTTGGTTTATTTTTAAACCCATTGCCTGATAACTTCATTTTTATGAGACAGACTGAGCAGTCATTGCATATTCACTTCCCCCTTGTCACTCCCATTTCCCATTGTTCTCAGGGTATTGTGCTTGACAAGGCTGTATTTTAGATCTTGTACTGAATTTAACACAAACATAATGTTTAACACTCTGAAGTTGTGGAGTGGAGCTAAATGCTCTTCACTGATGTCTGCTCTTTGTCTCCAGGGACTGTTGTGCTGCCTCCCCTATTCCTGCCAGGCCACTTCATTTGCATTTTAAAACCTGGGATTTAGAATGGATATGTAAATTGACCTTTCAGTTCATACAGTAACTCCTGATACAAAGCTTTAAATTTAAGTCTGAACCATAAATTTAAGATTTAAGATATAAGCTGTGTTCCTGTCCAACTTACACTGAAAGGATCATAAGAATTTGATTTGAGAAAACTGAAACAAAAATTCAATTTAAAAACTAATCAGCACTATTATTTCTGTCTGTGGAAGGTTCAGAAGCTTCTGCTAGTTTTGACTGTCCTTTTCAAATGAGGTTTTATCTTTTTGAACTTACATTCAAGATTCCCCAATTAAAAAAACAACAACAAAAAAATTAGAGCATATTCTTGTAAGAAGAATATGGTTTCCACTGGTTTCCACTGCAACATCCACAGACTGCCCTCTTCTCAAAAGTGAGATAATTCTGTTTCTGGAAGCAATATCAGCAAACTATTTTTGCTTATGAACACAGTAAAAGGAGTGTGCATTCATATTTTCAACATAGAGAATTTATAAATGAAGAGAAACGTGTGTAAAGACATTGCTCATTTCCCGGAATTTATTGAACCATTTTCTTCTACCTCATGACCTCTTCCTCTGCTCTTCTTAGTCTTACAAAACCAAAATAAAATTCTCAAGAGATTCCAGTGGACAACATAATTTTGTTTATTTTGTTTAAAAATATATACTGTAAACTAAAAAAATAGATTATCTACATATATATATACATTGGCAAGAAATAGAAAATGGCACTTTTTGTACTAAGAATAATCCCAAGTTCTTTGAATATCCCATAGTGTCTGTAGATATTTATTGGCAATATATCTTTCAAGAACAATGGTTATCACTCACACTAGACTAACATTTCCTTTACATATCTACAGTTTTTCTAGGGCCTTGCCAGAGAATTTAACAGTTGGTGTCTCACACTAATGTGAATAATATAATTTACTACAGTCTGTTCCTGGACATGGTGGGAAATACAGCCCTTTGCTCTCTATTTTATTCCCATCTTTTCACAGGAAAACTTCATATCTATGACACAAACACAACAAAAGAGCACAGCTTTATATCCCTGATTGGTACAGCTGACCATAGCTGAACAAGCTGTTAGATGATGAAAAAGCAGGATCCCTGACTTTAGATGGGAAAATAGCATTGCCATCTGCAGTTCCACATAATTGCCTTTGTTATTTAGTGGGTCATTGTCAGCTGGATCACTTACTGAGCCCAGAGATGCTTTAGGAGTAGGTCTTTGGAGTCAGCTCAACACAACAAAATTGAGTTGCTCCTTTGGAACTGCTCAGTGTTTGTTTTCCCCACAGCTTAGGTTTACAGAAAGGATTTGTGAAAAACAGTCTTTTTCATGAAAAAATTACCTAATAAACACTTGTCTGCTCCTCTACATTTTTCTGTTCTCAGTAGGAAGAAAGATGGCTGGTGCCTCCTCCCATTGTCTCCCCTAGAAAACTCCACAAAGAACACCTCACAACATATAGCTTGGTCTTGGCATCCAGCCTGCTGCCTGGAGCCTGGCTTGGGGAGTAGCCCTTTACTTACATCTTAAAAGAAACTTCCTTTTCCTTCCCTACACCTCTGCTTTCCAAAAAAAAGCAAGTGAAACCTAAGAAACTGAACCCTTCCCCAAACCCAACCGGAGGGCTGGAAATTCCGAGGAGGAATAATATGCCTTTTCTCTCCAATCTTGACTGTTATTAATTCAGAAATATGTCACTGCACTGTGTCATTAAATGGCATGAGCCCTCTGCACTGCAAGATGAATGGCTTCCAACTTCACTGAAAGAAAACAGCTTTTTGAGTGTGAGTGACAGGTTTTCCTTGCCACTGCCCACCATGGAAGGTGGCTGCCCCACTCAGGCGCTCTCAGCCAAGGGAACCATTATTCCAGTTTTCATGGGTAGGTGGAACTGTAAAGCAAAGGATGCGCTCACAAATTTCATTTGCTCATTTGCTTAAGAAACACTTATTGAGAGAATAGAAGGATGAAGGAAGGTGAAAGGGGTTTTCTGTCTACAACTTCAAAGGAAAATGGAACTGGCTGACACAGCTGTTTTCTACACAAAGAAATTAGGAAACCTGGAAACAGAGGGTCATTTAAGGCAAGGACCAGCGGCTGGTATTTTTCCTTGTCTCCTCCCAAGGAGCTGTTAATCTCATCTCACTTTGAAGAAACCCAAGAAAGTATGTGTGCAGGCTCATGGGAAAGCTGTTCTCTCTTGACAGGGTGGGAGGAAAAGAAAAAAGGTCAAGAACAGAGCATGTTTACCTAAGCCATGTGCTCCAAGCTGTGTGTTGCTGTTGAGTGCAGCTGCTTTCACTCTGAGCTGGCATTTTGTGGTTCTGAATACTAGACCACTAAATAAAATATGGGGTTTTAATACCTTTTTTTTTAAATATATCCAGTGTGGGCTGCTAAAGTAAACAGTATATTGCACGAGTGCACATTTCATTCATATGAGCAGAAGCTTAAAGCAAAAAGGGGAGTGCAGTTAGCAACCAGCAGTCAAAGGCCCTGGAATACAGCACAACTGCAGGCAGATATAAATTTCCTTTTAAAGAAATATACTTGGAGGACATGTTGCATAATTCTGCAAGCTAAGGAGAACACTGACTCACTGAGTCAATATTTGCTAAATTTGCTGGGCCAAATTCAACTCTTGTTCAGGACAGAGAAAGCTTTCAGTGCAAAGAAAGGGCTTGGCCATGAGAGCTACAGGCAACATCCTCTGATCCCTGGGCTCTTCTCTTCCTGAGACCATGACCACTGGCTACCTTCTTGGGATGGGCTTTCCTTCAGCCTCAATCTTTGGGCAACTTGTCCTTTATATTTATATTTGGCAGACTTGTGCCTTTAGGAATTGGTGCTTCTGGTAGCTTTTCCCACTCTTTTGACTAGTATTCATAACAGAAAAATACAGGACTGAACAAAGAAATTACTACATGTCCTTTTGAAAAAGAAAGTAAACACGCATTTACTAAAGATAAGAAATTAAGATGTGGAAGAAAAGGATGAGAGCACAGTCTCACTCTCAGAAGCAGATGCAAGCTGAGTTGCTTAGCTGTTGCAGCGAGGTTAACAAAAGAGGGGAAAAAGTAAAAGGAAAATGGTTTTAAAAATTTACTTAACAAGGCTTTAAGCAAGGGAGCATGGCCTGCTTGGATGCATGAAAAGCAGATAGTAAGACAACCTAGTAAAGCTGAAAGATTTGCTTTGTGATCTCCTCTGGTATTTCAGCTCTGAGGGAGGAAAAAAGTATATTTCCCTGAGGTTTTAAGTTGATTTGGTGTGCAGCCTCTTGCACTGCTACAAAATCCTGTTCAGGTTTCACAGTCTGCTCAGAGCAGGGTCTAAGGTAGAAACAGAATCAGTCTAGGAAACCTAAAAAAAAAAAAAATCTCATCGAGTTTGTATTAGTTCTTAATATTTTATATTCCAATATTTGCATGTGTCCTTTTACCTTTAAAGACATCTATTAATATATTTTATACCTTTTCCTTACCTAGCAGCACAAAAGAGTAGGACAACCTACTTTCTCATCTTTCAGGGGCTTTACTACCTGCAGAAGGAAGGACAAGCTGTCTCTGCACTGAAGCGCAGATCACAAGAGAAATTTCTATTTTCTCTGCAGCTCTTCTTAAAACTCTGTGGGGAAAGATACAAAATCGGTGCTGGCAAA
Source organism: Serinus canaria (assembly GCF_022539315.1). NCBI lineage: Eukaryota > Metazoa > Chordata > Aves > Passeriformes > Fringillidae > Serinus > Serinus canaria. The sequence goes on from NC_066315.1 coordinate 30,975,797, forward strand.
TGAAACAGCAGGGAGCTTTGATAATCTGGCTCCTTTTTCTCTACCTTTCCTTGATCAGCAATAGCAGATAGTGCTCTGTGGACTGAATTCCTCATTGTCCTGCAAATCAAGGGCAAGTCCTCTGAAGGCAGATAACTTGTATGCATACTAATTCAGAAAATGCCCTGATGCTAGAGAACCTTCTGGTGAATGAATTTACCTATTATCCAGGCAAGTACTCCTTCCTCAGCCTCCTTCCTGAGCTAGGGGTACATTGGTAAAGCTTGATGAAAGTAGAAAAGAAAAAGGTTAGAGGATAGGAGAGGGGAAGAAAAATGTCTAAATGCAGTTTTATTTTAGAGTGGCAAAACCTCCCTTAGTAGAAATGAACTAAGACAACAGTGGAAGCGCAGTTTCTGGACTCAAGTGCTGTTTTTTGCTATTCTTGAAAGAATTTGGCTTTGTCTTGTCAACCACAAGTGATGGCAGAATGCCAATTCTCTTTTCAACTAGTTGTCTTGAGTATTTGCTGATGTTTCTGAATGAACGCTGATCAAAGGAGCTCAAAATGGATTTAACCTTTAAATCTATCACTTAACTTAAAATATGTTTAATACATTAAAAATTATATTAAACAGTTTTGTCAGCCTGTAATTATTATTAGGCCTGTATTTTCTGTACTTATAATAAGCTACTCAGTTATTGGAAGATTTTTACTGGTAGCATCTAAGCAGGGTTCTTTTTAGATCATATGACTAATTATAAGTAATTGCTCCACAAATAAATTAATCTTAAAAGCACTCCACTGTTAACTTTTTTTGAGAAAATAATAGTCATCTTCCACATCCAGTGAGGTAGAAGAAAACAATCAACAGATACAGGTGTGAATTGTTTCCAGTCCTTGTACCTACAAAGTCTCCTTCCCTAATGTACTTACCTAAAAGCAACAGGGAAGGACTATGCAAATGATCAGAGGGATGGACAGTGGGCATAAAAAACGGTTCTGGAATTTTCTGGAATTTCCATTCAGCAGAATGTAGAAAAAAAATGGCAGAAATATAAACTAACAAAAATATTAAAAGAGACAAAACCCTGTTGAGCTACATCAACAAAAAAATCAAAATCAAACAGTTTTGAGATTTTATCTTCTGTCTCTCTTGAGTCTTTAAAATAGATACCAGAAGCTGTTTTGGAAAAGTGCAGCACACACCTATTTTTTGAGTGTGTGCAGCACACACCTATTTTTCCAGGAACTGTTGAATTCCTGTGTGGTGAGACAATTAGATTAGTTTTGTCCCAGATGAGGATGAAAAAATCTTAAAGGTTTTTTTGTAAGCTAATCTGCACCCACTGAATTAGAGCTGAGGGGTTTGAGCACCAAATATTAAATGTATTAAATATTTAGATTTTAATACTTGACTGGAAAGAATGTAAACCTAGGCTCTATATGCTGAACTCATTCATGAATAATTCTGTTTTTAAAACTGATCTCTGCCTAGAAGTCAGTGCAATCAGAAATAGCTCCTTTTAGAAAATATCCCATAGAATACAAGTCATTTTGTTGACCTCGTTAGTTTAATTCCCCATTCTTTTAGTTGAGAACCATAAGGCTAGACTCAACATCAGCTCAGTTAAAACAAACTTCATTCTGTCATTCTCTACAAGTATCTCTGAAACATAAATACACAAATAAACTCTATACAGTGGTATAGTTTCCTAAGAGTTTTTCCAAAAACGTACTATGTCCATTACTCTTCCTCCATTTTGGAGAAGGCACTTGCTCTCAACACCTCCATGCAATTTACAAGAATCAGAGCTCCAGTTAACTCTCTCCACTGTTTTGTTACTGGGTTTTTCATTTTATCCAAGGCTGATTGCAGGTCTTGTAAGACATCTCTGTAACCATCTCCATAATGGGCAGCCCAAGTGTAGAGAAAGTCATATGCAGGTTTCCACATCATCTGAAAATAAAGGGGAAAAAATAGTGGCAGAAATTTAATTATTGAGGAAAAAAAATAGGTAAATAGTTGAAAAGTCACAAAAAAGAAAAGAAAAAATAAGTGTTTAATCTCTAGGCATGCTGAAATACTTTATAAAAAGAGGCATGTTGATATAAATCTTATTTACGTTATTTCTATGAAACTCAAATTCTCAGAGAGGTAAATGACAGATAAACTCTTCCTTCAGACGATTATCACCAAGTCAAAATTTATCCTTGTCTGAAACTATAAGTCAAAGAGCAAGAGTGGAAGGAAAATACTTTTTCATCTTTTGCAATGCATACACCCATGTCTTAGGCTGGGGGTGTGTATTCTATTTGCCATCTGTTTGAGGTGTGGCAGTTATCTTCTGTTAACTGGGCAGTTTTCTTTATCTCTTCCACAACCAATCCTCCCTCTGGGGAGACATCTTCTGTTAATGGGCTATCGAGTATCACTGCATGGCTGATAAACTCCATCATCCATTATGAGAAGCTCCGCCCAGAGGGAGCAGTCAAGCATTCCTACCTGGATATAATCAGAGATTTGGAACATCAGAGACAGCTTTTTCCCACTGGATATCAAGAAGAGTAGCTTTCTTCTCTACTGGATTCCCAGAGGAAGACCAGGCCCATCTGTACAGCCACTGGACCTTCAGAGGAAAACTACACCCTTCTACAGGATCTCTGCTCCAACAGAACCACCCCTGTCACTGCAGGAGGACTGCAGCTAGCATTTAATAGGACTGCTACCAACACCCTGACCAACAGGGTGTCAGGTCATATTCGGACCCTGTCCGTGGTTTCCTTTCTTTTTTGTACTATTACATTGGTATTTTTAATTTTTTTAGTAAAGAGCTGTTCTTCCTATTCCCATATCTTTGCCTGAGAGCCTCTTAATTTCAAAATTATGATAATTTGGAGGGAGGGGGTTTACATTTTCCTTTTCAAGCAAGGCTCCTGCCTTCCTGAGCAGACAGCTCTCTTTTCAAACCAAGACTACCCAGCAACAGTTTCCATATTTGGTTGTGCTTTTGATGATTATTGCCCCATTAATCAACATTCTGCAGTCCTTCTACTCAGCCTGGAAATTTTAAACACGCTTTTTACCTTTCAGAAATTTTTTCTAACAGCAGCAGAAACTTAATCTGGCTACTGCCATAAAAGACAATAAAAGATGCTTCTAAAAAGACGTCAGCATCCTCAGGCTAAGGAAAATCTCCAACCTTTATTAGATACACGGGGCAACACTGTGGCGAAGGATGAGGGAAAGGTTGAGGCACTTAATGCCTTCCTTGGCTCAGGCTTAAATACCCAGACCAGCTGCTCTCTGGGTATCCATTCCACTGAGCTGGAAAACAAGGGGGGAGCAGAATGAAGTCCCTTTAATTAATTTAGATTGGATATTAGGAAAAAATTCTTCACTAAAAGGTAGGTCAGGCATTGGAACAGGCTGCCCAGGGAAGTGGTTGAGTTGCCATCCCTGGAGGTATTTAAATCACACATAGGTACTTAAGGACATGGTTTAGTGGTGGACTTGGCAGTGCTGGGTTAACTACATCATCTGATTAGCTGATCTTAGACGTCTTTTGCAACCTCAAAGATTCTATGATTATAACATGATTTATCCTTAAAATCTATTTTTAAAAAGGGGGGAAAAGCATCCAAACACTCTAAAACAGGCAATTCAAAAGCTTTTATAAGTTTTAATCAAGACATAAAATTTAAAAATTTTCCTGCAAGAAACAAAAGAAATTAAAAGATTACCAGTGCTTTTTTGTTTTTCAAACTACGATTTATTTAGTTTATGTCAAACAAATGGAGCAAATCTTTAGCAGGTGTAATTTGTCATTGTTCTAATGACATTAATTAAGTTATAGCAGCATGATTCAGATACCAAGCTGGACTTTTATCTTTCAAAGTGCTGAGTGAATGTGCTGAGTTAACAAACAAAATAATTATTTTCCCAGTTACTGCTTTTCCAAATGTTACTTGGGCAATCAAAATTCTGGTTTTCCTCTCCTTATTGGCAATAAAGGTTTTGCAAGCAGCAATTGAGTTAACGGTTGCAGGGATGATGCACAAATCCACAAAGAAACCCATGACTCTCCAAAAAGGTTCTGTCATTCACTGTTTTAACAGGAACATACCTATGCATAGAAATAAATGTATATAGATTGATTTTATATATATATATATATATATATACACACACACAAAAGTGATCAGGAAGTTGAAGGGTTTTTAGCATCTTTTCCTCTTTTATCAAAAACCCTAGTTTTTATGGTTGTGAGGGATAATTCTGAAGGAAATTGGTTACTTCCTCAATATTATCTTATTAATTTACAAACAGTACACAACATAAAGCTTTACTTCCTTAATTTAAGCTTTATTTACTTGATCCCTGGAGGAACTGAGTAGGAGGAGAATTTCTTTGCTCATAGGTCTGAACTTTTCTCCATATTTTTGGGCTATATTTCAGCTTACCCAAGACTGATTCTGTCATTGTTTATGTGAACATTTCTCTCAAATTCTGCTGCCATACCCAAATGGAAAAAAAAACCCATTAGACTTACAGTCTCACAGTCTCATTAGTCTAGTCTAGTCTAAACTTACTGTCTCACCATCTGATTAGTCTGGTCTCTACCTTGAGTTTAAGTACTAAAAATGTGCCTGTCCTATCAGTGAATTTTCTTATTTTATGACTACAGGAGAGAAAGGTATCATCATTTTCCCAAATGAATGGTTCCTAATATTTCCTTTAAGCAAGTCTATCTTAAGTCATAATCATAAGTTTACAGAAGAAGGGAAAAGTACATTGGTGGTAGGTGAGAAGAAGGAGATTGATGAATTCTTTTGGGGTTTTTTAGAGAGGCTAAGTAGAAAATAGGTTTTTTAATATACTACTGTAAACATTATATAACATATCTTAATGAACTAAAGTAGGTCACTACTGTTACATTTTTGTTGGGACCAGAAAGTTTCTGTATTCTTATTTTTAGCTTGATAGCCAAAGTAGCCAACAAGAGAAGCTGGTATCTTCTGAAATTCTGCTACTGGTATCTACTGAAATTCTCTTGTGACCTCTTTCTGGGTCTCTTTCTTCATTTTCTTACATTCCTGTTAAACCGGGATATTTAAAGAATGAGGGGACAGTCTTCTGTCTTCACTAGAATGTGATAAAACAATGCATAGGAAAAGAAGTTATGCTTTGCCTTATGCTGAAGGTCAGTCTGACTTTGTAATAAGAGAATTGGCTGAAATATCCTTAAATACACACTTTGATTTCCTCTAATCATGCACAACTCTTTTGCTTTTTTTAAAAATCTAAGACAAAAGAAAAGAAAGAAAGAAGAAAACGGAGAATGTAGGGATCAAAAACTTTACAAACTGGTCACCATTTATGAATAATTAACTCAGCAATACTCTACACACTCATCACATTAAACTAGTACTGCAAACACAGCAGTGGTTCTAAGGCAGATTCTTCTCCACATCCAAGTACTCTAATGCAATGGGTGAACTGAATTGCATTCAAAATTCCTGAATTGTATCAAAGCAGAATCTCAGGCAAAACATTAAATCACTGCAGCATCCTGGTCAAGTCACATCTCAGCAGTGTGCATGAGTTTTACCTCTTTCCCACTCTCCCTTGCTGAGTATGCAATAACGACACCTACATCCACAGCAAAGTGATTTGGAATTCACTGATGAAATATGCTTCATAGTCTATGCACCCATTGTAGGTACCACAAGCTGCCTCTGTGATCATTTGCAAGATTTCTCCCCCCCCCCCCCAAAAAAAAATATGAAGTTTAAAAGCAGAAACATTTTTTAACCAATCAATCCTCCTGATGATGGAACAACCTTTAGTGGGGAATGAACTAGTTAATATTTTTACGTAATCCTCAATAGCTAGTCAAAACTTATTAACCTCCCCCAGGTTTGCTGGGTTTCAGGTTTTAAGGCCAAAAACTACTATCAGGGGCAAAGTTGAAGGTCAGAAGAAAGCACTGATATCCACTAGAAAGTACTGAAATTTATGTTAGGTTCAGAGGACACTGAGGGTACTGAGTGATCACATGAGACACCAGTGCTAGAAACCTTCTGCTTTGAATTCACACCCATGTGGGCAAGCACAATTAAAAAGCTCACCCAAATCAAATAAATCCTCCATAAGCCCAGTATAATCTTTGAGAAATGACACAGAAATACAGCAAAATTCTGATCTTTAATTGTTTGTTGAATGTTCTCTGAAAAAAAAAATAGAGCGTACTGTATTATAGGCTTTTAATTATGATGAATTTGAATGCACTGTTTTGTCAGCAGACATTGTCACTGAAAGGCAGAGAATTTTCTGGATGGTTTGCCATAAAAATAATTTAAAAACTCTTGAAAACAAATGAGTAGATTGTATGAGGTAGAAGATTGGCTTCATGGAAAATCAAAACCCATTCAAAGCGAAGTGTTTATTTAAAAATTTTCTTAATATAAAAATAAATAGGCATGATGCTGGAAAAACAGTTATAAGATTGTTTTATTTCTGCTGTCTATCAGCAAAGGGGAAACATTGCCAAATAACACGGAGAACAGCAGAGTTGTATATTGTTCATGTCAATAATTCCTTTTGTAGAAAGCTGGGGGTTTGTCAGCCAAACACAGAGAGCTCATTAACTAGAACAAAAGTGGAGGAAATCAGACAAGCCACCGCCTAACCGTAAAAAAGAAAAAAACCAAGAGAGTAGACATGGGATTGGAAAGGCTGATAATTTTATGAGAAAAAATTGGAGGAAGGTGCTTCCAGAATGAAGTACCCATGAAAGAAAAAACCCACACAAAATAGCTCAAAGAGAAAACTGGATCTGAGAAGGAGGTAGTGATTGCAAACAACAACTATGGAGATAATGTTGTTGAAAAGTGCAGAAGCACATGAGCAAACACGTAGAATTTTGATCCAATATTGATTGGGGAGGGAGAGCAGAGCATTCAAAAGGAATAAGAGGTAGTAGTTCATGATTAGAGCAGAAATATCTTGATAGTTTTCACCAAGCAAATGAAAACAAGATGACAGATGCACTGATTCAGACAGTGGAAAGGAGTGGAAAGGATAGGTCTGGCAGGGAATAAGTAGAATCAGCTGCAGGGATATAGAAAAAGAAAGAAAAAATTATTTTGAGTAGTTGTGAACCTGTGAATGGGAAATAGCAATTCCTTTGGCATTAAGAGGTGAGGGAGAGGGAGTGCAGTCTGGATCATGTACATTACCTGCAATAATCAGGAGATGATGGTCTAGGCAGAGGGAGAGTCAAGCCTGAATGTAAGCTCTCAAGTCAGAATGATCATTCAGCAATGCTCATAAAAAAGGGATTTTCAGAGCAAAAGCCAGTCTGGAGCCTAGAAGTCATTGGCACGCTACTGCATGTTTTGGTGTTGAAAGGGGAGAAGGGGAGGAGGTAACCTGGTTGCCCAGGCAAAGGTATGCCAGGAGCAGAGGCTGACCCTCAGCTCAAAAATATGGACAAGGGTCCACCCCAACTCTTGTGGCATATCTGACATTGCAAGGATGCCACGAGTATTTCTGGTCACCTCTAATGGCACTAGAGATTTAATTAGTCACCTAAATTTCTCCTTAGGTCTGTATGCACTAAAATACATCTGAGAGGATAAATTAGCTTTTATACAAAGCTCGAACTTCTGTACAAGAAAGATGCTTTACAAAGGAAAAAAAAATCACCATGATCTACCTGACAAACTATAAACTTAAAGCATAGGTTTCCACATTCATACATCAGAAGTAAAATTGGTGTCAGGGCTTCCAACCTCTTCTCATGCTACTTAAGCTAAATGATAAGAAGTGTTACACTTTTATAAAAAAGTATTAATGATAGAAGTCAGCTTCCTCTTTGTGGAAATAGCAAAAGCTGTACAGAATGCGATTAGAAGCGGCTCCTGCAAGGACCAGCTGGTCCTCCTCACTGTGAATGAAATGACAGCAGAGGTATGAGTGAGGTTAACAAGTGGACAGGACAATAAAAAACGATTGAACCTAGCCCTGAAGCTCAAGACAGGAACTGAGACCTTCACTGGACAGTGCAAAAGGAAAAAAGCCTGCAAAACTGGGAAGAAGGAAGGTCCCTGGCTGTGTTTGTGCAGAGGAGGAAATGTGCACGTGCTGTTACACCAGCCCCTTACCTCCAGAGCCACTGCTCCATTTTTCCCGTGGTGGGGCACTTCGTAAGCCTCTATTTGCTGCTTTGTGAGGCGGGCGAGCTTCTCCGCGAGCTCCCGCCAGCTTTTGCCAAGCTTGACAGCTGAAGTCAAGATGATGGTGTCCTGGGTAAGACGTGCCACTAGTCCCTGGCAATCTATTTTCAAAAGTGCCTGCAACAATGATTTTCATTAGTGATCCTTCACCAGTAATTGCAAACAGAACATTTTCATTTAATTTTATAGCACTATTCTGCATTTCTACGTAAACAGGAAGACTTTTTTTACTTTTGTGTTCTTACGAGCATGTGGGGTTTTTTCCTACAAAATGGTGTTGACAACACTTTCAGAGGAAAAATGCCCATGAGCTTAAGAAAAAAAAAAATCAAGCTGGCATTCAACTGCTTCAGCATTCCAGTGTCAAGTGGGTCCTGCCAAGCTTACAGATCCTGAAAGAAATCATACTTCTCCAATGAAAATATTTGGCACAAAAAAAAAATTAACTTCTTAGAAGCATGACATAAGACTTCAAAATTAAGTTAGAGCACCATTAGACTAAGGTGTGGTCTTTAATCTAGGGCTTTATTTGGAAAATGACACATTGGCCAGCATCTTTTGATTTACTCCTCCCACAGAACTAATAATTTTTTTGACCATTAAGGAGAAATGCAAACATGAAACCTTTCCCTCCTCCTTGCCAAAAGAGCATTTAAAGACACTCAAATTTAAATGGTTGAAGGAGTATAACCTTGAAATGTAGATATGTTGCATTCTTCTTTCTTTATTTGTTTGGATAAGAGCTAGTGGGAAAAATAAATGTTGGGCTTTTTCCTTCTCCTCAATTCACACCAAAATATTCCACTGAAACTGTTCAGGTTTTCAGGGAAAGATCAAGATCAAAACACAGAAATTTTCCTTGTTTTTTAGATACTGATTTTTATGGAAGTATCAAGAATTTCTGCAGAAATAAGACATATGTGTGATTTATTTTAAAGTATTAACCAATAAAGTCCTCACAGCAAACAGAACTTTGGTAGACAGAGTAGTGAGAAACTGACTACAGTGCATTGTACAAAATTTCCCTAAACTGGAGAAAAAGTTGTTCAGTTTATGTTAGCTATGATAAGCAAGAACCCTATAAAACACAAAAGAATGGAGATTTCTTAAAAGAAGTAACTGAAAATTCCACCCAAAATTTACATGGATGACATCTAGGTTTATATCTGACTCTACAAAGACAAGGACCTGTATTGGCACTTCCTAGCAAAAATACATAAATCTCACAAAACAGGACATTGAGCAACCTGGTCTAATGAAAGGTGTCCTGCCCATGGCAGGGTGGTTGGAATGGAATGAGATGATCGTTAAGATCCCTTCCAACCCAAGCTGTTCTATGATTCTATAAGCTTAATCTAATTATGCCCCACTTTTTGCCTGTTTTGTAATGAACTCTGTTTAACTGTATTCAGTTAAAAGTGTGGACAACTTTCACATTTAGGTCCCCCTCTCCTTTCTGTAAAGAGACATGACAGGTTTTGCTATACTTCATACTGGCTCAGTTTTATTCCACAAAAATTGAGGTGCTCTTAAGAATTGTAAGTGGCCACTGCTACCAAAACTTTCTGAATCCTGCTGAAATTTCTGTCAACACTTCAAAGGGGATAGAGTAGCTTTGAGAAGCAAACTCAGTGGAGGTGTCCAATTCAGGAGAGTCAAAAGGCTTTAGATGAATAGCTACAATGTGAGTTTCTAAACATCTACATTTGTAATACTTCATTTGCATATCAGAAATTTAATTATCTTCTGTCCCTTCATTTGTTGGTCAATTTTTCTGTCAGAGCCAAGGAGAGTATTAAGTGACCATGAATTTCAAACTAATTTGCCCACAGATCAGCAAGTAAATTAGGATAGTTAATAGTGCCACCTATTACCTGGAAGGAATTAGAATAAACTTTTGATTCCCATTTGGCAGTATTTAGTCACATAGAAGCTGTCCAATGGCTTACAAATGAGGTCCATGAAAATACATACTGAAATATTTGCAAAATCCTTCTTAGACCACTTCAGCATTGACTAAGGAGTAAGATGTGGATAAAAAAATCTTGCCCTCAACATTTGGATTGAGATGTGTCTTTTAATTACATGAAGCTAAACTAGACATGCAATTTACCATAGACAAATATCTATGAATATATATATATATATGTATGTATATACAGATATAGACAGATAGATGATATCTATCTATATCTATATATGTATAGTAGAATTCCCACAGTATAGTAATTTACTTAATATTTCACAACAGGAATGTGAATTTCTCAGGAAAGCAATTTACCAAGACAAACAACAAAACAGTTTCAATCATGGCTGTTTAAAAACCAGAAAAGTCATCTTAGTCAACCTACTAAACGAACACAGTTCATGCAGCATTACAGAAGACTGTTCACAATGAATTGATCAAAGTATTATTCTTTATGAGAGTTTGGATGTATTTTCCACCTATTGGTGTCTACAACTTTTAGAAATATATTCAGGTTTATAAAGATCCTGCAAGGATCCAGAATCATGTTTTCTTGTTCCTACATTACTAATGAGTTCTTTCTTGTCAATACATTCCCAACAAGCCAGTTAGCTCATGCAATACTTACAACAATGAGTTCATAAAGAAATAGTCTTTTTTTTTTGTTAGCATGGCAGTCTTGCTTCATCTTTTTCACAACATGTGCAACTCTTTCGGATTCTTTATCAATATGTGCCTCATTAAAGTCATCCAAAGACATATGTGAGTATCCCAACACCTCAGCTAAAGCTCTCCAGTCATAAACACTCTCTGACACTGTAGACAGAACTACTGAGTAGATATAAGTCAGTTTTTTGAATGGCAATGCAATTTGTTCAACAAGATTCCTGGTTGTTAGCTCACTATCAGCAGTGTCCATAGCTTGTTCTTTAGAAATCACTTTAATGTTTTTGCAATGTACAAGACCAATTTTTCTTCTGAGAACTCCCACGTACCACTCTTTCATTTTAGTTTGTCCAATGGCTTTAACTTTATCTTCACCAAGCAGAGCTATTGTGTCTCCTTTAAAATATTCCAGCAAATAGTCAATCTTATTCTGACGTAACACAGTTTTTAAAGCCACTCCATAAGTGTTGACACTCAAAGTTTTGTCTTGAAACTTTGGATATTTTATTGTTGGTATCAAAAGCCATGGTGCAGACTTGATTTCCTTGTGGTTTTGTAGGCACTTTGGCCGATTAATAATTCCACTTAATTTTGGAGCTGGATCAGGAGTCGTAACATGGAACTGTGTTATTTGACTACTTTTCAAGATTTTAATCTGAACAAGGAAAACAAAGAAATGCATCTCCCTGCATCCAAGCATGGAAAACAGGAATTGTTGGCGGACCATCTCACCAGTTTTCAACTCCTCCTTTTTAATATTTTTGCTTTGATCTTCCATTTTTACTTGAAAGTCAGGATCACAGGATATCAAAGAAATGTTTAGGTCTTGTGGTTTTTCAAGCAGAAATGTATGCTTTCCCCACAGCTGAAACACCACAGGAGGCATACTTTTCCCCCCTTTTTTTATATCGCAAATCGTGAGTTTTCCTGGAATGTAGTTATGACCAAAGACTGTAAAAACTGCTGTAAAAGATGGATGAATGTATTTGGGACCATAAATTCCAACTGAGACTGTTCTATGGACATAGTCCCACACATTAGTTGCTGGAGGCTGGATTTTGCTTGCTTGCACGGCAATCACTGCATACATCACATGACTTAGGTCTGTTAGCTTCACTTGTATGGTATCTTGATAAATATAGCAGTTCTCTAGCTTCTTAAAAGGTCCTTCTTTGTTGAGACTAAAAAAACACACAATATCACACATAACTTGGCTGAGTGGATCACTCTTCACTTTAGCTGCAACTTTCACTTCTAGGAAAATGCCTTCGCTTGTGTTGAGGTTGCTCAGTGTAAGTTCTATCAGAGGACTTACTGTGCTGGACAGCTCATTGTTGCATGACAATGGAGGGTTAAGGATAGCCTTTAAACCAACTTCTTGGAATTCTCCTGGTAATACATGACCCACAGGGACATGAATGTTGATATCTGAGTCAGGTAGCTGCACTGAGCCCCCTTCGTGATTCAGTTTACAAACTACATGAATGTCTGTAGCTTGTGTTTGTGCCCACCCAAGGCTGTGGCTCATGGCTTCTAAATCCAGGCAGGACCTGGTGAGCTGTCGGTGGCTCAGCCAAGCCATCTTGTAGGCTTCACGGTCATTCTGAAGCCATGTCATATCAGAAGCTGTAGTTTTTTGAGGGACTGTCTTGTGAGGATTAAATCTTTGGTTATCAACTATATCCAGGAAGTCAGAGACACTCTTGGATCGTCCAGATCTTCTTGCTGAAGTCTTTCTTAGGAGACAGTCAATATCTAGCTCATCACCAGAGGAATCCAAAGAGTCCCTATTGCTTGAAATTTTAGAGAACCAATGAGGTTTTTCCTTTAAGATTGAAAGACGCTTATTGTTTTCATTTCTATTGGAAGCAGCTATGTCATGTACAAAAGGGTTGGATCCTGACAGTTCATTCCAGAAAGGATTAGTCTTGGAAACAGATTGGGCATGCTTGAATACACCAGGCCAGTCAATATCCAAATCCAGTTTACTTTCATTGGCATCTGTTTAAAAGCAAAAAAGAATCATTTCCTGAATCACAGAGACTTGAAATGTTTCATTCATGTCCAGCTGATAGTTTGATAAACTAAGAGGTGACTAAATTTTCCTCCACAAATAGACATAGATAATTTCAGTATTTCTCCTTCAGATTTTTAAACAGTATCAGAGTTGATCTAATTAAGAATCTTACTTAATAGAAAGACTGCTAAGAAATTAGTGCTGAATTAAAATTGAAATTAGTGCTAAATTAGTGTCTTTATATCCTTCAAATTGTTGTTGAAGGATATAAAGACACTTCTTTGAGGTGCTGATCATTATCAACTCATATGATTATTTATTGGCATTGAGTTTGATAAAGTTCCATAAGGTTCAAACCATTATATTCCATTAATCTTTGGCCTCTTACAAAATGCTGCAGACTTCTTTTCTTTGTGTCTGTCTGTTTGCAAAGATTAAACAACTAGTTTCATTTTTCAAACACTGCAGACTGTACAGATAAATGCACTATTCAAGATTCCTTTTCATGCTAGTACATGTGTATTCAGTTGATAGCAGCACTCTTACTCCTTGTGCGTGGAATTTGTTACACTAGCTTTCCATTAAAAAACAATCATTGATATAATTTATGAGAACTTGTACAACTTGAGGTTTGAAGCAAAATGTTTGTGTGTCTACTAATTTTCTGAGATTGCATTTAAATAGACAAATCCGGGTGCACAAGTGATATTTATCTATGTTTTCTAATAAAAATCTCATTCTTAGCAGAAATAATTATTTTTTTCTGAAGAAGATACATCCTTACATTTTATACTAATAATTGTTCAGAAAAGCTGGTTTACAGTTGATTGGAACTCACCCTTCTTGCAATGGAATATCTGCAACTTTTTATGCTAGGGGTTTCTATTACTTTATTTTGCCTTTTTTTTCTATATATAGGGGCTATACCATTCCTTCTTTATATATTCTTGCAAAGAGTTTAAATTTTAGAGGGAAAAAGCAGTTTCTATTTTTTTCACCATATCTATAGCTTACATCATTACACCTTCCATAGTACTTTCCATTTCCGAGGTTACTCTATATTGCTCAAATGCAAGCATGACAGTGAGTACAGCCACAAAAAGAAAAAAAAATTAAATGTTAGTACTTCTCTTTTTGTTTCCTTTTTCAACTTGTAATAAAAAGCCAAAACTGTGATGTCTTTCCACAGTCCCAGAAAATTCCCAGTTTGGAAGAACCAAGGTGGAATTTACCTGTTTGCAGCTGCTTATCTACAAAGCTCTAACATTATCTTGACAAGAGCCTTCCTGTTGAGCTGCCAGGGTGTTGAGCCCAGGGGCAGCCTCCTTTTCCTCGAGCACTTTGTTTTAACCAGGGTCACCAGAGGGGGACATGCTGCACAAGTACTACTGTAAAGTTCTTTTGTCTCTGCCCATAGGCCAAAAACTTTCCTTGTGCTGCAATGTTATTACAGTCAGATCAGTATTGCACATGAAAAATATAGATTAATTAAGCCCAAAATAAACATAAGGATTTTCTTTGGGTTTTTTCCCCATTCTAAAGGGCATGTTTCTACAGGAAAAATATAAGCAGAAAACTCTGTCAGAGCCTGAGTCACTGGGACATACACTTTCTCTTGCCAAGAGCATGAGAAAGCACAATAGCACAATTACTGGGATGCAGCATGTCAGCAAAGAAATAATTCTTGCTCCACAACTTACACAGCAAGTGTCAGGCTTGCTGTTTTGTCTGCTACTGGACAAGAAGCTGAGAGAATGACTACCTTGTGGAGAGCAAAGTTTTCTCAGCTTTGGGGTTAAAATAGCAAGGAGATCAAATCAACTTTGCCAAGACTCCAGTTTTTAAATTGAGCTAACTTCAAAATTAACCTGCCTTCATGCCTTTAAAACCCTAGATTAATCTAGTTTGGCTAAGAACTTCCTCCTCTCTTCTCCACCTTGAGCCCCAGTAAACTTACTCTAAGTAGCATTTGTTAATGTAACATTAAGGATTTCAACTCTTCCTCCCAACCTGCCTGACCCAGAGTTTTGCAGAAATAAAGGCTTTAGCTGGAGGGCCTTAGTACAGAAAGTAGCAGAAGAGCCATACTGTAGCTGTCTGGAGGTGTCCGGTCATCCACATCAATCAAAGTCCCCTCTGACCGGCTTCGTGGAATCTCTCCGCTGCTTAGGGAATCTGTTCCACTACTGGAAGAATTTTCCTCCTAGAAGACAGTTAAGAATGTAAAACATCAGCAAGCATGAAATTTGAAAAAGGAGAAACTGTTGAAGAATGATGGAGCTTGTTCCTGTAGTGTGACATGAAAAAAATAGTGAAGGTTAGATTACGAGTAAATTTATGAATTCTGCCCAAGAGCGTCACAATCCTGAGTCTTATGATTGTCTGTGCATCAAACCCAGCAGATGCTACAGCTGCAGTGCAATGTGATACCCCAGCCTGTAGTGGAGTCCAATAACTCACAAATTTAAGTGTCTTGCAACTGGAACTGAGCCAATTATGCAATAACTTCCATTCAGGTCTTGAACAAAATAATTTTTAAAAAATTACATAAATATCCTACCTCCTGTTTTCAGGTAAGTTTGAGTAGAATCATTAAGGGGGATGATCTATATCTGTTACTTTCCATGCCAATTAATAGAATGCATTTTCAATAATTTGTGCTTTATTATTCTTCTTATATTCCTCTCTGGAAGAAGATCAGGTCAGATTTCCTTCTAGTCAGCTCAAGAATGACTTAAAGTAACATTCCTTAGAGACCACACCATCATAACAGCCTAAGAGAGGGTATTCAGGTCTCTCTTCTTCCTTGTTCTGGCTACAAGAAGTTCTGTTTCATTTTAGTGCAGTCCCTTTGAGGCAGGCAACAGAAGGATGAGCCTCTCAAGGTACATTGGCTAATGCTGAAGAAAGCAGGAATTGTTGTGTCTCCTATAGAAAGAGGAGCTACAGAAGTTTCAAGCAAGCATTTAGTATCCTACATGCTGAAATTACTGTATCCCAGAAACAGAAGTTAGAGGAAATAAAAGATGAGAGACCTTTTGCACAGAAAAGCTCTTCAAGCTAGTGCTAAAAAGCAAGACAACCTCTAGTGACTTTCCCAGAATCCTCTCACACATCCTATATGCAGTGAGACAAAATAAATGCTGACAACCAACAGATATATTAAGATATCTGGGGAAAAAATGAGAAAAACAAAGAAACAAGGAAGGGGAAGGAAGACAGGAGAAAAAAAATTCCAGAATTTTTTTGGGTCCCTACGTGAGATACAATAGCTTTGTTTGGGAGCCTGAAATATTGCAGCCTTGTTACTACTGCAGCAAACATTGCAGTCTAAGTAGATGTCTTTTTATAATGTTTAAAATAAGGAAAAAAAGGATTGAGCCTGTTTTTGCTGCAGCTGTAAGAAAAAGGAATTTTCAGTTCCAGTTCCAGTAGGTGAGTTATGGGAAAAGGAAGCATACCTCATATCCAGGCATTGCTTCAGAAAGCTGAAGCCAGCTGTTTGTTGTCATTGCACAATGCCATGGTTTAAGATATCTCCTTTTTTCCCTGCAAATATAAATTGGTACTTTTTGCTCTGACCACAAGAGGTACCTTCAGCTAGTGGCAGTCAGTTCAGGAGTTGTTTAGTACACCGGCAGCATGCAAGGCTGAGGTCAGGCAAAGCTCAACAGTCACCCAGCACCTCCAAGGGCTGTATAGATTTTCAGGTCCTTTTGTTACCAGAAACCTCTTTTATTTGGCCTTTGGAGTCCTGATTTCATGGAGTAGGTAAAGCTAGCCTCCAAAGCCAATACATTCTGGCTTCTGCTACTACTACCCCACCAGAACAAAATTGGAAACTAATATGCCTCCTTAGTCCCAACACCATTAATTCCAAGATCTGGTATTCCACATCTGCATATCATCACTGTTTCTTCTGTCTCTGATAAGAGACGATATTTGATAACATACACAGACTTCTTCAAACGAAATAAATTTTGCTTTGCTGCTGCATCTCAAAATGCTGAAAAACTGAACATATTATATAAACATGCAAGATAATTATCTCTGGCTTCCACATACACACTAGGGAGGTTTAATCACGCAAGCATAAGGTATCCATTGTCTAAAATCTCAAAAATGTACAAAAAATAAGCCTTCATTTTACAGTACCAGTGTACTTGTTGCCATAACTAATCTCTGACAGAAAATTTACTGATAATTCACAAGTGAATTTAAGAAGAGTTCTTTAAATAGTTAAAACACCTACAATTATTTCAGTAGCTGCATAAAGTGGGAGGCAGTAAATAAGGATGACAAAAGGGCAGAAGAGTGCAAATTAACAGGGGCTAAAATAGGAAACTCGTGGAGAAGAGAGAAGATAGAGGGAAAGAAAAACAATCTCTTTACACAGGGGGATTATATTGAAAGAGACATGACAACAAGACTGCATGTGGAAGTTTTTAAACACAAGAAGGACTTCTGCAAATAGAATAAACCATTTCCTTAAAGTTCCCTCTGGGAATTCCTCAAAATGTTCATCACTAGCCTGGCATAGAGATAGAAAAGGCAGATACTGAAAAGGGAAACCACTTTCAAAAATAATCCTCCACCCCCATGAAAGCATTTCTTGGTTTGACAGGATGATGAGGGATCCCTTGTGATTGAGGCACATCTTCAGGCCAGCCGAGCAGAGGATGAGAGAAAGGGAGATGTATAAACATTCCTGGGCAAAAGATGACCACATCTGGCCAGCATGTGAAGGGATGTGGGAAATGCTGGGGACAAGCTGTACACACACCCCTGGGTACTGGGCAATGTGCCTCCTGCACTGGGCTACATCAGCCAACACCAGGGTTGGGTCCCACCTCTTTTCTCTTCCAGCCTGAATGCTGGGAATGGCTAAAGCCCCAGTTCCTTCCAAGAGACTAAGAAAATAGGAAAAGCAAAGGCTTACCCTTTTCCATGGATACATTCCGTGATAAAATAGCATCCCAAATTAAAATTTTGATAGCACAAACCTATTAACTAGGAACTTACCTGAACAAATTCCTGAAGAACAATCATTCACAAGAGAAGTGAGGTGGATGCATATGGGATAAACAGGCATACTGATCAACACTGAAAGGGAAAGGTATAAAATGCTTCCACTGCAAAAAGAGGGAACTGTGTATAGGAAGAACTAGAGACCAAGCTTTTCATTTGCTGTAGCAACTGAATAAGAAAGATGTAAACTGACAAGTGCTTAATGGTGCAAGGAATTATTTGACTGATGGCATGTCAGTTCACAGTGGGAAGTCAGGAGGGAGTGAAGAAGTGAAGAGGTTGGAAAGAGATCAGCTGTGGAGGTGACCAGTGAGTGAACTTGAGTGACTGCTGAGAGATTTGGCACTTTTTGTATGAGGGCAAGCAACAGTTTGCCAGGTGCCTTCTGCTGAGGATTTCTTGACCCATAAGAGCATGTAACTCAGGACCCAGGGCACTGCTGGTAGCACTGTTACAGAGGAAGAAAAATGCACTAGATGCCCTAGAGGAAGAAGAAAGTCTTGGGTAGAAAGTTCAGTTTCACAGAAGTCAGGAGACAGATTTGCTGCAGACAGCATTTTTGCTGCATAAAATGCCTCCAGAAATTTCTTCCAGGTTTTTCAAAATTCAAATGCACCTTTTTTTTTTCCCCAGTATCACTACGAAAAAAACCCCATATCCTGCTGTGTCTAAAACAGTGGTAATGAAGAAAATAAGAAAAATCCAAAGGCAAATGCATTCCCACTACCTTTGCCTTCAAAAATAGGAAAGAACACATTCCATTGTGTTTTTTAAGTATGAAAATCCCAGACCAAAACACTAGCAGTTTATATTCCATTCTACCTTATCCTTTCTTCAAAAGCAGGTTTTGTTAAGAACAGAGCTCTCCTGTGGCCATGTCTCCCCGTGGATTTCTTACACCATTTCTTACAGACAATGGTACCCTTATTCAAAAAGATTCATGGCCTTTGTGTCGAGGATGAAGTTCATGCAGTAGCAGTGACAGAGCAAGAAATAGACATGGGTGTTGGTGATGTGTCTCATTCCTCAGGCTCACTTTTGGGTTACATGGGGAAAATGACTTCCTACTTATGTGGGTTGGATTGTTAGACTTTCAAGTTTCTGAAAAAGGAGAAATGTAACTGCATCATAATGTTAAATAACATGGTCCTCATCTAACCAAATACTGAGTATACTGAATTATTTAAACTCTATTATATAGAGAGAAGAAAAGGAATTCTAAAGAGACAGCAATACACAGAAGAAGGAGTGTGTCAGAAGGACTGCCAAAAGAAGGACGTCACCAACAAACGAAAACCGCTGCCCTTTCTCAGCAGACTAATATATTTTGAGCAAACATTAGCTACAGTAATAAGCCATATTTTAACTGTCCCTTGGCTCTTGAAGCCTAGAACAGCTTTATGCAGCTCAGAGTTTAATGAAAGGCTCTTGGACCCAAGCTACAAATCTTTGATGACAGAGCTGTACTGTAGGCAGTGGCAGTACAGCATTGCAAATGGAACATTCAGCTGAAGTGAGGAAGCCTTTGACTTATTTCAGCATGCTGCATGTGAGGTGATCAAGGAAATGTATCTCACTTAAAACAGAGATTAAATTGGCTTTTAATGCTCAGCAGAAACATTAATGATTTAGTATGACCCAATACCTTGCCGTTTTGGCTGTAATTATAGAAAGGAATTCTCAATAGATATATCTACTAGTTTACTCTGCTGTTAAACAGTTGCCAAGTTTGGTACCTACTTTTTTGATGTTCTGAAAACTTATCACCTGTGGTAACAGCAAAGCCATTCCCACTGAACCCAGCGCTTGGCTTTCTGCAGACCCAACATTTGTCTGCATGGCTGCTTGGAAGTGACACAATCCCTCTTATAATGCTTCACCTGAGCTGGAGCTAAAGGGTAGAACTGGTACTCTCAGCACAACAAAAATGAGAATTGAAGTGGGTCATCCTCTCAGTACATTTCCACTCTTTTGCAGGTGGGTTTTTATAGGCTCTGCTCAGGTCTGCACAACCCAGAATTGACTGCTTTTCAGCCTGTTTGGGGAACACTATGAAAACAAAAGCTATACTCTACACACTCCCTCCACAAGACAAATATCCTTCCTTCCCTTCCACACATCTACACTTCTAAAACTGCTTGTTATAAGCATAAGTGGTAGAGTGTTTATTTTCAGTTACAAACCTCACATTTGGGAATATTGCTTTCCAAAAGCCTCAGGAATGTATAGTTAAGTTTTGATGTTATCCTTTAGATTCTAGTTACCATTCTGAAATACTCCATTGTTTCACTTAGGCCTCAGGAAAAAAGAAACTTGTTGCCTCTTACTTACTTTACTTAATAACTTCTTCAAGAACATGAAAAGGAAAATAAAGATATCACTAACAAATTACTTAAAGGATCCAGCTTTGCACTATGAAACTGCAATATTTTTTGTTTTTCTTGAACACAGAAAACATTGCAAGTTTATTAGCCTAATTCTTCTATGGATGTCCTTACACCTACCAAAACAATAGTTAAATATCACACTGAATTCTCACTTAGTGTGTATACTTGTACATGCTTTGGAAGCACAGTGAGATTCTTCACTTTTGGAGGTTCTGTGAAACAACTTTTGGTTCGCAGAGATTACAATACTACAAGTATTGTAATGTTGTACTACTGACTGAAGCCAACAGCTGTTCCTTCAAAGTGGATATTGAAAATACTCTGTAAGGAACACCATTAATTTAAAAGTTTCATTACAAAATTCCATTTCTAGGTGCCACAAATGTTTCAGGGTCACCATAACTCATGCATTAAACATTGCAGAGCAAGGCAAAGTCTGTATCTGCCACATTCTGCCTGCGAACCAGAGCCCTGCTGCTTTTCCTTAAGTACTTTTAATGTTTGCTAGGATGACACAGAAACCTCAGCTATCAAAAATTTTAATCAACCTAGAGAAGTAGGAGCTACCAAGATTCTCAAAATCTCTGTTAGCTATTTATATCCCTGTGAACTATAGCTGTGATCACAGGTTTTTAAGTACATGATACCTCCAAAGTACTCTATATTTCATTACCCTGATTTCTTCTTCTCTTTCCACTCAGCTAGACTTTTTCTCACATGCTTGCAGGAATCACGCTGGGTCTTTAACTGAGCAGCTTGCCTGTCAGTGGCAAGGGGAGACATCTGCCCACTAGCTTGGCTTAGAAAGCGCTCCCAGCCCTGCATAGTATTCATTATGTCCTGCCCTGGGAAAGGCTCATGTCTGAGTATGTTAATGCCATAAATCAGCTTTGAGCAGGATAGATATGAGCTGAGGGCAGGAAGCAGTGGTGGGGGACAGAAGTAGTGGTAGCACAAGCTGAAATCCTTTGCATGCCTCAGAGTCACTGGGGCATGACCAAAAGAAAAAAAAAAAATCCTTCCTCTGTCCCAAAGACTTGATTGTGGAAACACTCTTTCAGATTTTCCAGTTATTTATAGAAAATAGCACATCTACTATCCAGCCAGAAAGCAAGCAAAGGATCCTTTTTCCAGACAATCAAACCCAGGTCAAGTAGTGAAGTAGTTCTTCAGTTCTTCCGTAGCAATCAGGCACTTCTGAGTTACATGTTTCATAGAAATAATTACTTTTAAATTTAAGGGATGAGCACAGGCAGGGAAGAAATCCCTCTTGACTTTCAACATTTCAACATCTCATCTGGCCCAGTGATGTGATGAAAAACCCTGCAAAAGCTGCGCTCTCTTCACAGCATCAGGGTAAAGCAGAATATATCAAGGAAACCAACCACAGAGAAAGACCAGTGTTTTAAATGCTCATAGCTCTTAAAGCTCCTGGAATTATTATTGTAATTAATATAAACAGCAGACTTTGAGCACCCAAATCATCCGGATATGTTGTGAATATGTAAGATGTTTTTTCTGCTATTTCATTCTAGGAATGATATGACAAAGTGGCATGGATGACACTGTGTCAGGATCCAGTCTTGAACATCCAACTGTGGAACTAAATTGCCTGTCATTGTGCTGCCTGGATAATGACACTTTATTTGGACAGGTGTAGATTAAAGACGCATGAGCAAAATATGCAATAAGAGCCTTGCAGGAAATTGAACCTGATATCCAGGCATATAAAAGGTGCCTTTAGGCTTCTGATGTCCTAGTTTCAGCAAATTGAGGTGAGTGCCCAGAGAAGGATACAGGGGAACACTACAATGTGCTGTGCTTTTGATGAGATAAGGTACTAGAAAAGCTTCTTTCCATGAGCATGACAGAATTCTGTCTCAACACAAAGGAAAAACATGTCAGGAAGTCTGTACTGTCAGGTGGGCCTTTTCACATGGAATCACTTTGGTTTGATATTGGTTAACTTGGAGTGAGGACAAAAAACCCCCAACACGCACACCAACCAAAGAATGAATTAATAGAGTAACACACATGAAGAATTTCCTTTGAGAGGTTTAAACTATCTCAGGCAAGCTTTCAAAATGTATAAAATAGCAAAAAAGCTACCAGTTGTGTAGGGCAAGAATGGCATGGTGAAGAGGGGGGATACATGTCAATCAGTTGTTCCATTTCTCTTGGGAAATATAAAGGAAACTAAATCCTGAGATGGCAGAAACAGTGGAAAATGTGTGACATGTGATCAGCTCAACATGGAAAAAATTAATAAAACAGGTAATTACCTGTCTGGGGAAAAGAATTGTATTAGATATGGTAGAAGTAAATCCATTTGACAAGGATTCCTCTGGTTATAATTAGGGGTTAGTTCAGAGAGTAATAACTGCAAGCATAATCATTTTTCAATGCATCCACAAACTACATTTTGCTCTACTTGACTGACCACATAACAGACACAGGGAACATGTACCAGAACTATTAGTATGTTTGATAGATCACAGCAATATTCACAAGGAAAGACTGTTACCTTTCTTTTCTGTATTGATCTGTTTTGACTGAAGAACTTGTTTAATAATCCTTGACATTTTAGGAACATGGCAAAAAGAGCATCTGAGAGGGAGTCAATCACAGAGAGAACTTCCAAAATAAACTGCAGAAAGTGAACTTTTCCTTTGTTGCTTTTTATGGCAATTACAGTTCCCCAAGTTTGGTTGGAACTTTTCTCCAGAAGTAAGACATCATTGCATTTAAACTATTTGTGCCTGTGTTGTTAATAATAGTCTGAGCTGTCCATTAAGTTACACCTGCCAATATTTTAAAGCTATTTTTGACAACACAATTTTGAAGGGAAGAAGGGAGGGGAGTTCATAAAAATGCATTTTGTTCTCTAAAAGCCAAAAACAGCACTTCTCATTATACTGCAGACTCTCCCTTTACATAACAATCACACATGCTCTTGACAAGAAAAGGCCCAATTATTTCTATCAAATAGGATACATGTTTAAATGGACAGTTACTCTACTAATGAAGGACATTTCAACCTCTGAACTGAATACTTTCACTGAAATAATATGACTTCCAGATCGACTCTAAAATGGTAAAGATCCAGCAACAAAAATGAAGTCAGACAAAGATAAACTGCCATGCAGTATCAGGTCCCATTTAATGATCCATCTCTAATTACAGAAGACTGCACATTTCAGGGGGAAAAGGAAGAAGTTCTAACTAAGAAAATTAGGAACTGCTCCTTCCAGTACTGCTGATAGTTTTAGAACCAAAATGACAGTGATTCTATTAAAAAAAAAAAAAAAAAAAAAAAAAAAAAACAAAACAAAAAACAAACAAAAAAACAACAACAACAAAAACCCCAAACATTGAATATAGCATTCATTGCCTCTGGGGATCTTCTTCTGAAGGAGCAATAAGTTTGGGAAGATTTGAGGCAACAAGTTTCCAAAAAAATGCATGCTCTTATGTGTCTAAATTTAGTTTTTAAATCTAGCTGCTTTACAGGTTCATTCACTGAACTGTCTATTCCTACCTGTTTAGACGAGGGCTATCTATACTTTTGGTCATTAATGTTTAGTACAATAAGCAGAATAATATGTTCAATCTTATCCATTTTTATGCAGCAGTTATGATTGCCTGTCAACAAATTTCTCTTTACAGAAGTGAAAGTAAGAAGCATAAGAGATAACTGTTCCAGGTCTCTCCTTCCTCCCATCCCTATATTCTTCAACCACCTTCATTCTCTTCACTCCACCACAGCATCCAACTGTGTTTTCAGCAGCAGTTCTCCTTCTGGTGATGCACACCATTAGCCTAGATGCAGTGCCTCAGTGGAAAGCCAGTTTCCCATCCAGGAAAACCACACTATCATATTGCAATTGACAGCATTACCCACTGGAAGCATCTTAAGGCTGTGTATTTTCCCTGAACAACTCAGACACAGAAGCCATTACCGAGGTTCTCACCAGACAGTTGGCTGATATCCACAATTAATCAGTGAAATGTTCGTACAACAAATTGGATACCACGTTAACACAGACATTCCTGTGCTGACTTTTATCTCACATTGTCTCTATTCCCCCCAAAAGCAGAGCTCTAGCTTGCTTTTCCTGACATCCCTGTCCATCAGCAGACAGGCACCCTACCTTCCCACTGGTTCCTGCTCTTCCTTTTGAGCCAACATCACTGAGGGCAAAATTTGATAAGCAGCTGAGAGAGTTCTAATTGCCCAGGAATAGTCTGAGCTGGCACTATACACTGATGGGTGCCTACTGATGCAAGAAATCTATCCCACACAGCTCTAGAACATTTTTCCATACCATTTGCCATGAAGAAAGCTTAATGTTAATAATAACTTAATGTTATTCCTTTTCTGCATTTAATATGGCAGTGGTGCAAAGAGAAAGAAGGCATAAAGCTGTTGCTTCCTTCTTTCTTATTTCCTTCCCTATCTCCACAAAGGTTCACTATGACACTGTGTTAGAGATTTTGAGGGAATGAGCATAGGACAGAAAATGAGGATGTCAGTGGGTCAAGCTCTATAATAGAAAAGACTCTCCACTCCAGCCACATGTCAAAGGGAAAAAAAACCCCAAACCCAAACCAACCTATAAATTATCATAAATTTCATCCTTTTACATACAAAAAATAGTCAGTTGCAGAAAAAATTTTTCCTAAAAAACCTGGCTGGCATTCTGAAATAAAAGCAATGGCTGAAGAGATGTAGTCACAAATTGCTTAGAAATTTGGACTGAAAGCAAACTTATTAAATTCCCAAAGAGAATCTCTCAGATACTCCTGCACAAAATCTCCAGGACAATGATTCAGAAATGCAGCTGATTATACTCCATCAGTTCAAAATATCTGCCCAGACTTTTATTCCAATTTTTCTGTCTCAGCAAGCTTTACTATTTTTCACCACAATTGAAGTTATTGCCTTTGCAGCAGAAGTGAGACAGAATCACAGCATTTATACCATATGTTATGCCCAGCTTCTCTCTTGGTCTGCCCCTGTCTCCTTCCCCCCTTCCAATAAATAAAAAACAAACAAAACAAAACAGCAAACCCCTCCCCCCCAAAAAACAAAACAAAACAAACAAACAAAAAAACAAACAAAAAACTCCAAACAAAACCAAAACCCCAAACCCTCAACAAAAACAAATCCACAACTCCAACCATTCTTGCCTTTTTCCAAGAACTTTTACAAGCAAAACATTAATTTTCACCAAGAAAAGTGGTAGAAGAACTGGCAACTCCTAAACATGTGACAGTCCTAGTTTCAATCCTTGGTTTTGCATCACCATTCAAAGACACTGAGCATGCTTGCCTTTCAATTTTATAAAGACTAAGCATGTTCAACATTTTATTCTATTAAGTCTTTGAAAAAGCTGAAGCTTCATGATTTCACTGGCTTCCTACTAAAAACAAACAAACAAACAAAACCGAAAAACCAAAACAAACAAACTAAAAAAAACACTAATAAAACCCCAACCCCAAAAAAACCCAAAACAAACCAAAAGCTTTTCTTTAGACAGAAATTGATCAGATACAAGGTTACAAGTCAAATAAACTAAAACCCAGACCTCACTTACAGTAGCTTTTTAGTGCTTTCATTTTCCTTGTTAGGAACCTGAAGGCACCTGCCATGTGTTAGTTCAGAGAATTCAGCCTATTCAGGAACACCTTCCAAAACCAGCCCTAAAGAAAAACTTTTTCTGGTCTCACCTTCATAAGTTTACTGCCCTTGCTCCATTTGTACCACAACGTGGGAGGAAGAATTCACAGCCCTTCCATAAGGTCACTGACTTTGATGATCAAAGCATTTCCTTACCCATCTCACCTCCTTGGCATCAGGTCTTGAATTTTGCACCTTCAACAAGATCCTATACCTCAAGATAATAAGGTTCAAATTTTGTGTTTTGTTATGTGAAATACTGCATAACCTTATATCCAAAATTCCACCGTTCAGTTTTTCCTAATTAAATTTGTTATTTTGTGTTGGATTTGTTTTTCCATAGAGATCAGCATACACAATACATTTACAGTGCAGCTGAAAGACTGTTCAGGTCAATCAGCTCACTCCTACCACTGCACATATATCCTTGCCATCACTGCCAGTGGTTCCTTGATTAAGATATACAAGTGTCATGATGTCCTAAATATCATAAACATCCTTTTAACATTTAGCTTACAAATAGCAAGTCAAGCACACACCTTGATGTGCACTTTGATGCATGACACCTAGTAACTTTGCTTAAGGCATTTTTCCTTCACTGTAATGAGACAGGAGACTCCTGTTATTTGTTTTATCTCTATCCTACAGACACATGTAATCCTGATTATGCAATTTATTGAACGTGTTTTTCAGCCTCCCTTTTATGGCAATTATTCATCTGTATTTCAGGTCACTGATGATGACAAGCAGATATTTGCAGTATACAAGATTCTCCAACAAAGTGTTGTCTAACACAGAAAGGGAAAGAAAATGATACTCAAATTAAATGTATTCTGCTCCCAAAACTTCACCAAAACTTTAATTTGGCAAACATTCTTGGAGGTGAATGGTTCAAATGTTGGCCAGTATGAAGTTAGTTTAGGTCAGCTCCTGACAGATCACAACCCAGAGTTGTATTTGTATAGGTTCCTTCATCTGTAAATACTAGAAATGCTTACAACTTTGCTCAAAACTTGAATCATTCTGTTTTAAACACCTTCTATAATGTAGTGTTTTTATGTTAACTATTATACAACTATCTCACATCCACCAGAAGTGAAAAGTATCACACAGAAGGTCATCAATGAGAACATAAGAAGATATTTGTCTAAGATGGTGCAAGTTCTAATCTTTAGAACTTCAAGAGATTTTACTCCACATAAGAAGAAATTATATTACACCCCAACAATCTTGATAAATGTAACTAAGTTTGCTCTGCTGTGAAAACTGGTTCAGATAATTTTATTTTGCAGTGCAGATTCATCTCAAATTGCTGATTTCAGCAATATTTTAAAATGGTGAGTCGCTGTCTATCATCACCATTCATTATGTTGAATCACTAGCATCCACACAAGTAACTTCATTTCAGAGTTCTTTAGGGATCAGCATTTAAAAAAACTGAGGCTTAACTCATAATCCATAAGTCAACCTCCTACCTACAGGGAAACAGAGTGAGCTTTTGCTGCACTTTCTCCATATTAGGAGAGACATGATTTGCCACCTAGGAAACAATTAGGTTTTTCAGCCTCATAGACCTATCTGTGACAAGACATAGGCACAGAAATCTGGAAAATCCTATGGTTATGATAATTTCAGAATCACTAAATTTCATTTATTCATAGATTTCAGAGAAAAAAAAAAACAAGAAAACAATCATCTTTCCCCTTCTTATGCAGAATCAAGGTCATAAAATTTTACTTAGCTGTTACTGTGGACAAATTGTGTGATTGTAAAACTTTTTATTGAACAGAAAATGTTAAAAAATACAATTCTGAGCCTCAGAGCTTATGTTTATATTGTGTTTGGGCTCAAATCAGGGTTTTCTTTTACTTTTTCATTGGCATTCTGTTGTAATAGCATTCCTCTCCTAAGCTTTGTACAAATACATAGAAACAGAGCGTCATACTAAAAAACTAATGCACAAGATAAGGAAGAGTAGGGATGAAGGAAAATGGAGATGAACAAGTTTACATATCACAAAATCATAGAATTGTTTGGAGGTAACCTTTGAAGGTAACCTTTGAAGGTTAAGTAGTCCAAACTACAAACCAAGATGGGAAGACTAAACTACAAAGAAACTGATAACCATATTCCCATGTCTTCCACCCCTACTGTAAGAATTGTGTAAACAAGTGCTAACTCCTTAAAAATCCATCTCCAAACAGCTAGTCCCAGACAACTCAGAAAATCAGTGAATGGAAACTTGAAAGTGCCACGGGAAGAGAACTGTCACTAAGACCAAAGGGATGAAAATAATTGCATAAATATCACAAGAGTCCTTCTCTCAAGTGCCTACACCCTGAAAAGGCAATTAACTGGAGCAAGGCAGGTATTCATAACACCTACTGGCAGCCTTTGACACTGCTATGTTTGTCTTCCCTTTCCAGCTGTGAGCAGAAATCAGATACAAGTAAAGTGCAGAAGTGAGACAGAATCACAGCATTTATACCATATGTTATGCCCAGCTCTTTCTGCTTTTTCATGAAGCAGAAAAATACAGGCACCACACACCTCACAGTGTTTCTCTCTCCCATGTCTTCACTTATCAGGTAAAACAAATTAGTTTGGCTTAGAAGTCTGATATTATTTATTATTGGAAACTATTTGCAGTGGTGGAAAATGCAACTTCCATCAAGTTCAGACTTTCAAAATATTGTCCTTCTGTTTCTGCTACTATTTATTGCATGAGATGAGGAGAAGTCTAGGGAAGTTCTTACTTATCTGGGGAGCACATGAGTAGTGCACACAATACCTTTTGCTGTGTGTTTTGTGACTACAGTACAATCATTACTGGTTAAAATACACCAGGGAATTCCAAGGTGCAAAGAGCTCTCCCACACATTTTTCTGATTAGTAGCACTTTTCTCCTCTGCCTTATTGGTGACCACTGCTCAACACAAGACAGAAAAAAGAAAAGATAAGAAAAAGATAAGAAAAGATGAGAGAGAAGAGAAGAGAGAGAAGAGTAGATAAGATACGCGAATAAAAGCTAGCAGATAAGAGAAGGATCAGAGAAGATACCGACGCTCACTAGACTCTAAGCTAAGACGACTATCCGCGGCCGCTCTCTCTCGTCGCATCTCCTCGCACTCCACCTCCGCTCCGTCTCTCCCTCGCCTCTCCTCGTCCTCTCCTCTCCTCTCCTCTCTTCTCCGCTCGCGCTCTCTCTCCCTTCCCCTCCCGCCCTTCCCGTCCTCGCCCTCCCCTTCCCTTCCCTTCCTCCCTCCCTTCCCTTCCCTGTCCTTCCCCTCCCTGTCCCTCCCCTCCCCTCCCCTCCCCTCCCCGCCCTCCCCCCCGCCCCCCCTCCCCGCCCCTCCCCGCCCCTCCCCTCCCCTCCCCGCCCGCCCCTCCCCGCCCCGCTCCGCGCCCGCCCCTCCGCCAGCTCCTTCTCCGTCTCCTCTCCGCGTCCTCTCCCTCCCTCCTACCCTCCCCGCCCCTCCCCTCCCTACCTCCCCTCCCCGCACCTCCCCCCCCTCCCCTCCCACCCCCTCCCGCCCCCTCCCCTCCCCCCTCCCTCCCCGCCCCCCCCTACCCCCCCCTCAGCACTCCCCCCCCCCCCCACCCCCCCGCCCCCCCCGACCTCACGAACAAGAACGGATTTCTTGACCAGAACACTCTGTCATTACTCATGTTTGAGACACTATAATTTCACACAGAGCAATAGGTAACAATTAGTGTTACAGGAATTAGGGCAGTGCTATGAATAAATTGATATTTCTTGTCTCTCTGCTGTGCACCACCCCTCTCACCTTTACAGAGATCCTGCTAAAGCTAGTGGATCAGAATGAACCCAAGAAGGTTATCATCACATCACAGCCTTTTCTCCAGGGCTAGGAGGTCTTGTGTGAGATCAAGTATGAATACAAACCAACCACTTCAAAGTTTTGTCAGTTGTCCCTCCCCCAAGTTATTTCAGACAATGTCATTTCTTTTTAATTACACAGCTTAGAGCATGTAGAAAAACAGTTTATTCCCAACGTAAATACAAATCCAAACTTTGGCCCCATTAGGAAAACAGGACAGAAATGAGGCTTTAGGATTTGATACAGATGGGTCACAAGCTTTGCACTGACTTGTGAAACTTTTGGAATTTTTTACAGACGTAGGCTCAGGTGAGAGCTTGAACAACTCCTTGTCAAGTTGTTACACGAATGTTTTACGATACAGCTTGTTCAGCCAGGGGAAAGGAGCTGCTTCCTTTGGCATGATCATAGGATGACTGGCACAATGGACAAGCAAGGCTGTTGGCAGTTATTAGTAGGTACAGATGAAACCTGAAATAATATCATTATATCTAACTAAAGGTCACTGCAGATTAAAGTATAAACCAATATGATTTAGAATTATTTAAATCAATTTAAATACTTGTGAACCCCCCATTTATTGCAGGGAAATATTATATGCCTCCATAGAGGGAGAGAGAGAGAGATTAAAGAATTAGTTTAGAGCAAACCTGGAATAGAAGAAGGGTCAAGTTTCCCAAGTCTTCAAAGTGTTAGAAAATAAATGAGATCATGTGGCACTGTGCTTGAGGCTAAGCCTGGTCTTGGGGATGCCATCTGACTGGTGGCTGGCTGTCTGGCTGCTCCAGAAAACAGCAGTCCTGCATCTCCTTTGCATTAACACTGGTGCTTATCTGGTCTCACCCGGAGCTGGTCCAGGCACAATGACTCAGAGTCCTCCTGTGCTGGCCTGCAGGAAGCAATGGCTGGGCAGGAGAAAGGACACTAGCCCATGCTGCAGCATGGAGCCATTACTGAGCTTAAATGGAGTTCAAGGAGTTACCCAAAGCGAAGTGGCAGCTTTCCATCTCACAGGTGTGCAGCAAAGAAGAACACAAAGATTTGTAACTACTTTGAGTCACCAGTGAAAGCAGACTTTCTCTAATAATTCAAAAATGTCCTTTCCCAGTTGAGAAAGCTGAAGAAAATGGCAACATTGTCTACTCTTTACATTTTAGATTCAAATGATTGTAATCCAAAGTCTTTTGTAAGTACATATCCCAGACATAAGGCCACAATTATTCTCTTCTGGGCTGTGGGTATTTCAGAGCATTTCAGGCTGCAGAGTCACTCACACAGCAAGGGAGAGGCACCATATAATATAGTTTTCAGGTAAATAGTCATCCATCTTCTCCTTGATCAGGCTGGCTTACAAGATGAACTTCAGCTGTACAAGAAAAGGTCTCCCACTCTTACAGTAAATAATGAGTATATGCCCTCTATAAAATTTCATGTCCCTCCAAACTTAAAAACTTTTGCTCATCACCAAAAGTGTACCAAACCAGAGCCCAAAACCTCTTTTGCCACAAGCTACACAATTGTTTCAGTTTCCTGGTGCTTTCAGTGTTTCAAAGCCCTGATTCAGCTTCACTGCTGCTCCTTGGTAGGGATGTACAGCGGTGACCCCACATATTGAAGTACACAATAGATTCTTTGAGGAAATTCTGGAGGGTGGAAAGGGAAAGTCAGGGGAGAGTGCTTTGTGTTTGCTCACAAACCAAAATTACTGAGATTATTAACACTAGACTAAGAAGAACTACGGGAAAGCCTAACAAACCAGACAGCGTGAGATTAGGTTTGTTGTAGATAAGAAAAAGTGGTCTCAAAGGAGCAATTTGAAATTACTCATAAACATTGATTTCTAATCTGGTCGAAATTTCTCAGGAAAACCTTAAGCATGACCTTCAGCAGTTTAAAAAGGATGTGCATAAATGCAAATGGGATACTCATCTGTACTGAGAAGCAGATGAAAAGATGGTAAAATAGTGCAGGGCAAATTGAAGTACATGTTTTCCATTAGTATATGATATCACTTTACTCTTGAATTCAGTTTCTGAAATAAAACTACCTATTTTCTCCTGAAATTGCAGACTTGAAGGAGATGAACTGAAAATAATTCCAGAAAGAGGGCAAGAGATGAGAAGGCTTCCATAGAAGTTAAAAAGATCTAAGGTACATCTTGACTAAACATTTGGGGACAGCAGCAGTATATGGGACATCAGGAAAGGAATGATATTCAAGTAGCTTTTTTTATCTTTCCAAATAATGTTTTATTTTCCATTGTGGGACCTGTGAGGTAAATTACAAATCTATGCAGTAGAAGTGATAGAAGAGCCCATAGTTCCAGACAGAACTATGCTTATTGTTTTACAAATTTTGTTCCAAGTATGAACCATGTCTGTGGTGATATGCACCATGTCATGATGAACTACAGCTGCCACTACTTCAGAGCTCAGCTTTTCAGACAGGAGGATATCCTTTAGAGATCATCAGATTAGGCTAACTAATTGGCTGTACTGTCCAAAAAAAGCCAGTCTTTTGACTTTTACAGCAGTGTGATTTATATTTCTGCACTGTGTCAGTTTTTGGGGTTTGTTCCACATATTTTGTATCCATATTTCAAGGGTGGACTTCCCTGCAGGGACTTGTGCCAAAGTTTACAGTAGCATGAACACCTGTAGTTTCTCAAGGATCTTGAGTTTATCTATCTTGAAAAATAGAGAGGAATGGCATCCAAATTCAGAGATAGTGAGCATCAAAGGTTTTTGTTTGTTTTTTTTCCCTGGATACCATTCAGAGAAATCTCACACAGATAGTCCACCAAACTCAAATATTCCTGGGCCAAAGGGGGAAATCACTATGATAAAGAGTTACAAAAACATTAAATAACAAAGTGTGCAATTGAACCCAATTAGCCATTCTCATAATAACAGGAGAAATACAAGGAAGCAAGACAGCACAAGAACTTAAACAAAATATTTAAATATTAAATAAACCTTCTATTACAACATATTTTGGCAAGTTCAAAGAAGGACAAAAAAAAAAGCTGATGAAGGGTGTACAACACGAGTATTTTGGGGAACAGCTTAGGGAGCTGGGGTTGTTTAAGCTGGAGAAAAGGAGGCTCAAGGGGAACCTTATTGCTCTCTACAGCCACCTGAAAAGGGGGCTGTAGTGAGGTAGGTGTAGGTCTCTTTTCCCAGCTAGCAAGCAATTAGGCAAAATGAAAGGGCCTCAAGTTGTTCCAGGTAAGATTTAGACTGGATATTATGAAAAAATTCTTCACCAAAAGGGTTGTGAAGCCTTGGAACAGGCTGTTCAGAGAAGTGGTGAAGTCACCATCCCTGGAGGTATTTAAAAGATGTATAGGTGTGGCTCTCAGGACATGGTTTAGTGGCAGACGTGGCAGTGCTGGTGCAATGGTTGGACTTTATGTTCTTAGGGGTCTTTTCCAACCTAAGCAATTCTTTGATTCTATGACTCTGTGTAATTAGCCTGTTGAACACACTCCCACAGGATATTGTTGTAGTAGTGAATACAAATGTAGGTATTCCTGGCTGTTAATGTACCCAAGGCAAACACCAAACTCTGGATCCTAACACGTCAATAACCAGCTTGAACTTGTGCTGTTAATCCTGTTGTGTATGTCCCACCCAACACAGACACTCTGCAGATGTTTCTGGAGTATAAATTCAGTGTCAGAGCCTTTTCTATTAACTACTGTCAAATACATGATTTTGGGCCAGGGAAAGTGCTGCCAGTGTGGCAATTTGCACCTCCCAAGATTTACCCAGTAGCAATAATTCCTTCACTTCTCCTCTCCCTGTATCAGTTACTCAGAAAGACACCTATTTCCCTTTCATAATAATACCAGTCAAAAACTATTCCCAACCTGTTAACATTTTGATCTTTCTTCTTAAAAATAATACCTCCATATGAAAAAGAAGTATTAGCTGAGGAAAAGAACAAGAGCTGTTTCTTTTTTTGCCTTTCACTTAAATCTTTCTATTTTTAAACACACCAGCCAGCTCTGCTTGTTATTTTTTAGCTGTAGAGGGAGATGGTTCAAGGTATGTCAGCATGATAGGTCTTGTCTCCATTTAGGCTGGAGGTATTACCTTTCAAAGAATTCTTTTAATAGAGAATGAAAATTTTAGTGTCCAAAAGTATATGTGCTCTTTAGACTCTCTTTCTCTAACTTCTAATGGATACCTTGTTCTCAGGGAGGATTGTTAGGGGGTGTTCACCATTCTGATCTCCAGCTCAAAAGCTGGAGGCCAGCCCAACAGCTGCAAGCATGGACTGTTTTAGCTCCTATAGCGATTCAATAAAACCAAACCAACCAATCAACCAGCAAAAAACCCCAAAGCCCACAGAGGTGCATGCACACACACCCCGATCTACAGCAGCTCATTTCACAGAAGTAAAAAGACAGAGAAGGCGAGCTTAAAACTGATTAAAAATTTTAGGAGGGTCGCCATTACTTGTGTTCTCAGCAAAGGCAATCACCAGCACTTAGCAAGTGCCTTTCTCCACACATCCCAAATCACCCTGGGGTACGATATCATGCCATTCAAAATGTCTGTAAGCTCTGCACCTTCTCCAGTAGCACCTGGAACTAGCAATGGCCAAAAGGTAGTTAGTATTGGACTGATGCAACAGTGCTAGGCAAAAAACTACTCTGATATTTCAGATCCTCCAATGTCTTTCAAATGTAACCAGCAAAAGATACTTGAAAGAAAAAAAGAAGCAAACTCACCATTCTGGAAACTAAGAGCTTTTCCCTAGATCCAAATTATGTCTTTGTTCAAGACATCAGTACTGTTGAAGGAGCACTTATTCCTGCTCTGGCTTTGAAACTCTCTGGCGTGCTCAGGGTTCAGGTGGTGCTGGAGCACACCTGGCGAGCCTCCCTCTTCGGAGAGCTGAGCAATGCCTGCTGGAATGTGCAGTCCAGCAGGAACCTGGCACCGCTGGTTCAAACAGACAGGCGTGAACCATGGGACTACATTACCCATAATTTCCTTGAGCTGGTTTATGATTACACCTGAAACCAGGGGAGGTGGTGTGGAAGTTTCACCTTAGGGGGAGAGAGATAAGCAGAGGAGAAGGAGGAAGCATGTGCTCCTTGAGTGCCACTGGAACAGACTGAGGATTTTCTACTTTAACATGCCATGCTGCAGATATACTGATTTGCTGGGAGGGGTTCAAAGAATGGCCCTCTGATTAAGGTCAAGTTAGAAATAATTAGATTTACTGGCAATGAATACTGTGACTGAAATTGCTTGAACCTGTATGACCGGTTTAGGCATCTCTGTGTATGTGGGAGAATCAGACAACTGGATATAAGGAAGCAAGAGAAGGAGGGGAGGCAGTGTCCTAACATAACATATCTACAGAGGAGGGAATTCAGAAACATTTGGCAGGGTGAGGAGGAAAACATTCCTTTTTAGCCCCGTGTCCTTTAGGAAATAGTAAATTTTCCCATAAGTTATATTGCAGGTGTTTTTTTCAGTGACTTAAGAATTTCATAGAATAAAGTTTAGAAGGACAAAGGTTACAGGAACAGATAGATAAGAAAAACGTGCCAGGAAGGTCACAGGGACTTGGAGAAGGGATGACTTGCCTATCCTGTTTTTATTTGCTACCTGTGGGTTTATGACTCTAAGAACTCACAGCAGAAACCCCCCTTCCATGGAAAGAGGTTTCACAGGCTTCCTAAACCCGCATTCAAAAAGTTGAAGTATAAGTCAGACAGGATAAAAAAAAAAATGAGAAAGGCAGATTCCTGGATGTTTATGAATAGTGTTAATTGGTGGGAAATTTCCAACAAATAGGCAACCTGCCAAAAGAAGTGGTTTTGTTTGATCTGACAGCAAAGTGGGGTGAAACTCAGCAAACAGTTTCATCCTGAAAAAAAATGAAGTTGAAATGGCCAACTATTTCAACTGAATGTTCTATCCATTAACGCAGCATTCAGGGAACTGAACACTTTCTCTTCCACCCAATCCAGCAAATAGCCTTTCCCACCTTACCATATGTGACCAAGATGAAAAAAGAGATGCCCCATCTCCAAATGATTTAAGCAACAAGATAGATTGTTGAGAGAGCTTTATCCTGCTGTTAGAAGCAGGATGTTAGAGTAATATAGCAGAGTTATTCACTCTGTGCTAAAACTGCCAGTTACAGAAAAATTGGGTGATTTCTACTACCACTGTTTTTTTTTAAAGGTATAGTTGGGAAAATTAGGATCTGGAAATAGAAAATGTAGGACAGATAAGCCCTGTCACGCACCAGGTAGAGAAGGGAAAAATTTCCAGTGACATTTAGTGGCTTATCCAGAGCTATTAAGAAAGCAAGTATTTAATTTGTGTTCTATGTTTTATTTTCTGGGTTTTTTGTGCTTTCTTGAGGTAGATAATGTCTTTCATGTGTGTCTAATACTAATGACAATGACAACCCAAACCAGTTGAAACTCGCTGTCATACTAATATAATCTAATAATAAATTAGGATTTTGGTGACCTAAACTCAAAATTTTAATCCCTTTTCTGTTATGTCAGACTACTCTTTAAAATTTCTGTTTAGGTAAGGTACCTTTCCTAGGCTTAATTTCTCTGAATGGAACATTACCTCAGAAAAGAAATGTTGGTTAAAAGTAGAAGTATTTTCAGAGCCAGATGTTTTTATCAATTCATTCTTCTGAAGAAAGAATAATTTAAAAAATATTAGTGGTATTTTACCTTAAACAGAAAGACTTTAAATTTAGGCTGTTGATTTTTAATATCCCTGTTTGTAGGGATTAATCAAAATTCAATTAAAATAGTATCCCTCCCAGCTGTTTTTCAGGTAGAAAATGAGTTTAGAACCCAGAAAGCTGCAGTTGGGACTCTGGTGACTCACATAAAACATCCACAAGATTTGAATTGATCTCTGGGTCTCATAAAGCTATAGATCCATAAAATTATTTGGGCTGGACAGCTTGCACTAGATCAGGTTGCTCAAAGTCCCATCCAAGCTGTCCTTGAACACTTCCAGGGATGGGGCATCCACAGCTTCTCCGGGTAACTTGTTCCAGTGCCTCACACTCTCTGAGTGTGGAATTGCTTCCTAATTTCTAATCTAAACTTATTCTCTTTCAGTCTAAAGCCTTTTTTCCCTTATCCTATCCCTACATGCTTCTTTAAAAAGTCCCTCCTCAGCTTTCTTGTAACATCCCTTTAGGCACTGGAAAACTCCTAACTACAAAAGGGCCCAAGTATTAATAACCTAGTCTATCTGGGTTTTCCCTGCAAGGGTGACCATCTATTAGTTCCCACATATTTATTAAAGTCTACCACTTGTATCTTGTTGCATAATAAAGTTTACCTTGAAGGCATCCAAACCAGATATTTAAACGACAGCACTGCATAGTCTGCTACCACTCCAGAAACAGTTCTGACCAGTCAGCTTTCACTTCCAGACTCCTCAAAAACCCAGGCACTGCAACAGCTTTTTTTTTTTTTTTTGAACATCATTTGATGAGACACTGCAGTTTTCTGCAGTTTGACTCATTTTCAGAGCAAAGTCTTCCAGAAAGAGATTTAGATTCCTAGGCCTTAGGAATGCTAAATAATATGTGGACAGTTAATAAGCACTTTAATGGGTTTAATTGACTGCACTGGTTGTACATGCATGCTGTACACACAGACAAAACCAACAGCAGATGCTGACAGGCTCACCTGGCAATATTTTTTCCTTTTTTTGTTTAGCTATGTTTTACCCACTTCTCAGATATATTTCTGTCATTGAAATCAGTGGAATTTGTGGAGAAATCTCTTGGAACAGAAGAAGGATGAATGAGGATAATTCCAAGATGGGAAGTCTGGAAGCTGGGAGGACATGTATATGGCAAGGACTGGATGAAATCCAGACATGATGGGTCAGTCCATCAGAGCCCAGAAAAAGTGCAGCAATAGCAATAGAGCTGGTCTCCAGCAGCTGCCAACTCCAGGGCAAAAGCAGCACCACAGGATAATTAACCTCGCTTTGGAGGTGGGTGAATTCCACCAAGCCACATCCTTCAGCTTTTGTAATCTTACCGGTAGTGGTGGCAGGATGCTGGAGTGTTTGGAAGCACAAAAAATCACATGATGGCTTGAAGTAAAATTACATGCATGGGAAGGGGCAGCCATGTCTTTGCTTCTTGTCTGATTACAGAATGTGCTTTCCCCTTCCCTGATGGAGTATTTAAACTATTGCATATTTTGATGGCTGAACCCAGCAATGACTGTAGGGTCAAAGGGCACACTTAGGTTCTGTGTGTAAACATATTTTATTTGCTTGCAGCAGATGGAATAGCTGGGGAAGAACTTAGCATATGCTCTTGGACCTGTGTCTGTTTGCTGCAGCTCTCTTCCAAGGCATGGGAAACACCAAGGCCTCACTTTACACTGTGTTTCATCCTCATCCCATTCCTTTCAGTTGTTCCTAAAGCTCATGAGAAAACAAATACAGACTCCACACAAACTCCTTGCCCATCAAGACATTAGAAGAGGGGCACCATTAGCCATAGGCTACGTGACAGTTACCTGTATAATTATTTCCAACACAAATTAGCTGTGGTCACTACACTATGATTTATGATTGCATCTGGGAGAGGAGAAAAAGGTTCAATGTCAGGACATTCTGGGTATAAAGAATCCACTCAGGCAGAGTCAAATATATAATTCTTCTGCTGCCCCTTCCTGCAAATGGTAGAAAAACTTCCCTGGCAGAACATATTCAGGCCAAAGTTATTTATACATCAGGTAGCAGCTTGGACATTCCTCCCAATAAAATAACAATTAATAACCAAGAAGAGAGTGGGGGTGAAAACTGGTCCTCTGACAGGACTATGCTAGAAAATGTTTAATAATATAGCAATGATGGCAAAAGCAGTTCTGGCTGTTTTTACTGATTCCAGGCATCTGAGTATATTCCATACCAGCAAAAGCACTCCTGCCAGTTCTGTATCACATTAGGGCTCTTGCCAGTATCAAACGCTGCCAAAACCCACATTCTTAAGAGATATGACTTACACTAACACACGTATCTAAAACAAAGCAGACTTTACAAACTGTAATGAATACTCCACCCAGGCAGGCAAACCCACTTTTCCTGATAAATAATGAACCAAAGGAATCAGAGAGATTTTACCTGGTTTCTGAAGGACAGGATACAGTTCTGGGCAATGCTGAACATCACAAAAACAGCTCTCAAAGTATGTTGTATCCCCAGCAGGCTGCATCTCAGAATTCAGTCAAGGTGAAGATTTGGTTTATAAAAATCCGTGACGTTACACTTTAATGAATACACAGAACTTGTGTATTCATTAACTTGTATCTTCCCATAGTATGGGAAGATACAACCAAAGCACAAGTGTGTACTGAAACTGCTGAAGGCAACAGCAGACCAAACTGAAACAGCACTGTCCAGCCACAAAATTTGTAAGGAAGATGCTATATTGAGCAGCAAAAGCTATATCTGTACTTACTAGATCTGCTTGCACTCTTAAAAAAAAAAAAAAAAAAGAGGTTTAATCATTTCTCCACAGAAATCTGAACCAAGAACTGAAATGTGAGTTTGTTTTCTGTGGGGGGTTTGAGTTTTGTTTCTGGTGTTGGGTTTGGTGATTTGGTTTTTTTTTTGGAGAGGGGATTTTCTTTGTTAAATTTCATTGTTTTATTCTAAGAAAGAGCTCTCAGCTCTACAGAAAACAGAATTGTTCTGGTTTTCAACATATCAAGGAAACTACTTATACCACCTTATATCATCAACTCCAGGAAAACCATTGTTTTCCTCTAGTATTTATCTTAATGAAGGAACGAGTATAACATTTCTTAACGCTGATGGAATATGAAATTATATTAAAAGGAGAACTTATTTTTTAATAACAAAAACTTAGAAGAGGATCATTCAATCAGTGATAAATTAGCTGGCAAACTGGACTGAAGAATATCACAGCAGGAACATTCCTCAATGCTGAGCATATGGTTGCCAAAAGGGACTTGGAGGAAGAGCTCTGAAAGTGGTAGAGAAAGATCTCTTTCTCTCTTGAAATAACAAGTGGGTTGGAACTTGTGCCCCAGGGAAAGATTCACAAGATATCTTTTGCAGCATGAAAACATTTGTTTCCTCTCTGTAACTAAAGCTGTTTAGTTTGGATGGTTGCTAGATTACTTTGTGCAAAGAGTGTTCATTAAACAAAGAATATTTTTGTTTATACCATTTTCATTCTGTCACTAGCAAACGTCTCTCTCCCACAGCCAAATCTGTGGCACTCTGCAGAGAAGGTTCACTTTGTCCTTTCTTACAGAGAAAAGATACAAAGAGACCTCACAAGGTAAACAAATTTGGCTTGAGCTTACAATCCTCCCACTTGAGTCAGTAAAATAAAGGTGAAGACCCTCTTGGGCCAAGCAGTTTTTTGCAGAGACCAGTCCTGAAGTCCTTGTAGTGATGCCTACAGATCCAAAGCAGAAGCAGCAGGAGAGAGCAGAGACACACGGCACTCCCTCCTGTGGCATCAGACTGGGAGAAACAATAAGATCTTTCAGGTTGGGAAAACCCTATCTCAGTCCTAGATCCTCATTAAATCCCAGTTCACTTATACTACACATCCCCAAGGAAAATATTCCATGTGACAGTAAATAAAAATCTGGAGGCAAACGAACAGGTCAGGGCCAAAATGTTCATGTCTTAAACAGCATTGAGCAGTGAGGAAAGAAAAATACTGTTCTATCTCAGATTTTTTTGTATTATATTTCCAGAAACTATTAGCATACTGTACTCAGCAACCCTTGGGTAGGATATAGCTGATTAGTAGAGAAGGAGAAATAAGATTTTTCTTGTTACTTTTAGCCTGATTTCCTCAGGAAACAGTGTCTATACGGTCATGCCATTCTATATAAGACTCTAATTGATCCTCACCAGTAGTTGATGAATTCATGAGCCAGTTCAGCTGAATGCAGGCACAGATATCTCAGACTGGGTAGGACACTAGGTTTCATGAAAACACTCATCCAAGTGAAAAAGAAAGCTGAAGATATCTGTGGAGGAAATGTTCTTCTATTATTAGACCTCAGAGAGTCATGGAAAATTACAAATGAAAGAGGGACTGAAATCAAACCACAAAATCCAGAGAAGGTTTCCTTTTTTAACAGGAAAAAAATCCAGTTCAAAACAGAAATTCAAAAGAAATTTGAATCCTAAAGCTGCTCTTCCTCATAGAAACACAGAGACATAAAGAGCCAGAATGTGATCTCATTGCAGATCCCAAGCAGCTCTGCTGAATTAAGTAGTAGGTGGCTCACTTTGACCGTGTACATTGTCAACACAGACCTGTTTTTCAGCAATGACTATGTTAAGAACTTGAAAATCTGGCCATGGGTGCCTCACTCTGGGAGTCAGGAGATACCAGACGCCCTTGAAAGACAAGCCTTTGTTTAGGTGCCTGTATGGAAAGCAGCCACTTCTGAAAACCAGATTTAAGACATCAGGGTAAGACCTGAAATATGCATTGCAGTACCATTAAAAGCTTAAAAATTATTTTCTTTGTGTAAATAGGGGTGAAAATGGATGTATATAACAAGAGTTTCATATTCTTTATGCCATTTAAAGCTGAAATTAAGTACTTGTTAGCTTGGGTTTCTCCTTTTACCTTCAGCTTGATAAAAATGAAGTTTTGGAAAGGCTCAAAGGCATTAAGATTTTTGGGTTATACCTTCTTACCAACTTATTGGTCTTGCCAATTATTTGCTAAGTATCTCTCAATTTCATCATAATTATAATTTTACCTGTAAATCAGCTATTCATCTCTTTAAAACAGATTTTTATCTCCACTAATATAGGAGCTAATAACCCTGAAAACCTAAAAACCACAAATTCATTGTTTTCTTCATTGTAATGGGAGAGTTTATTTTTGGGTTTTATTCCTCCATAATCAGTTCAGTAAAATACATTTCTCCTAGGTTTAAGGGTGCTTTAGCCTGTATTAATAATAAACCCAAATGCAATTGCTTTGGTGAAATGTGGTCTAAAGAGCAGATGAATAAGAAGTCAGCTGAGAAGTTGTGAGTAAAGCTAAAAGCTGATTTCTTGTCCCTTCTTACAATTACCTGGCCTCCTTAATTCAACAGCATGGTGCTGCTTGCTGTGACATAGCCTTGAAATGTGATCTGTTAGAATGAGCCAGATGACTGCATATATCTGCAATGACTGAAACAATACTCTAAGGTTACAACATTTCTGACCTCTCATATCCGGTACTTTTATGTCTAATACCTTAAGTATTCATTAGTCATATTTACTGTGTGGTATGGTAGATAAGGCAGTGCAAAGGTTACCTTTCCAATGTTGTGTACAACTAGAAATAGGAGTAAAGCTTTCAAGAATGTTCATAGTACCAAAAAAAGTTTATCTTTACAACTCTCATAGAATTGTATGAGATACCTGGACTGATTACGGTTTATTCGTCAATTACTTACACGTCATTTTTGAAGATTAAAAAGGTACTGGGTTTGGTTGTATTTTCCTTAGATAATTTGATTCTATTTATTTTTATGGTGACTCTAATCAGTGAAGTTCTACTAGGCCTTTGTCACATATTTTTGATACAGGATTGTGCATCTGAGCTCTTATGTTTTGTGCATTCATTTCCTGGAAAAAAGCACTCTGTTTCTCACCATCAGGTACTTTAAGCAAAACAAAACTTTTTATAACAATGCCAAGGAAAAAACCCCACAGCTGATAAAGAAACTGTTGAGCTATTTATTCACTCAGGTGTTCAATCAGGTTTTTGAGTCAGCAAAACATCATCTAATCTTGTTGTTGTTGTTGATGCATATTTAACCATGTATTTTGGTGTTTTGTTCTTTAGGAACAGTATTATCATACTTTTATTGCATATGTATGGTTTTTTATGAGCCAGAATCTGAGCTCTGGAGTATGCATCTCTCAGCTTCACAAAGCAATCAGTGCTACACCATCCTGATTATTCTGTCAGCTTTTAACAACTGAAAAGCAAATTTCAAGAAGCTCTACAAACATCCACCTGACCTAAAAAGACTTCTTGTGCAGCTGGAACTCTTCTCCTTTGACAAGGAATTTCTCATGCACTATGAATACATCACAGTTACTCCTAACTCAATGACCCCACTCCGTTCAGAAAAGGCCTGGCTTTGTCATCCTTATAACTTAAAAGCAGGACCTGGCTTTAATTCCCAAATGACCTCACAAGGCTAATCTGAAGCTCATGCAAAGGCCCAGAGATGGTCTTTAATGTTGCCTACCAAAAGGGAAGATCATTTCTGGCTTCATTAGGAGTAATAGGGCAGAAACCCAAGAGTATTTCAGCTGAAAATTAACTCTGAGACCTGGCCACCTCTGGGCAGAGCTGCTGTTACCTGTGTGCCCATGGTACTTAAAAGAGAACCTCTTATTCAGTAATACCTCCAGTTGCCTCTAATTACCATAATGACTGTAATTAGTGCCTACACCACCAGAGCAGTGTGTGCTGGTCCAGCAGCCCTCCACCCACGGCTGGCACCCCCAGCCAATTCCTGCAGCCCACGAGGCAGTGGCCACTGAGCACTCCCTACCTGTACTGACACTTTTTGCACTGAGGCTGCTCATATGGGAGTAATGGTAATGCAAGAAGAAAATATTCTGACTTCATCTTCCAGCAATATCATATTTCTCCTTGTTTCTCTTCTCAGACTCTCAAAGGTTCTGACTAAAAATGATTTTCCAGCTTAGAGAAAGCCTACAAGGTGCAATAAACAGTAGGATTTACGTACAGCATATGCTGAGAATGCAGTTATTAAAAAAAAGTAATAATGCCAGATCTGCTAGCAATCCAGGCAACTCTGCTGAAGTGAAGGGAATAATTCCAGTTTTCCTTTTCTGGGGATCTGATCCCTGCTGAAGCTGATAAACACAGAACATCACTTCAGTACACTGGGTGCCTATTAACTGAAAAACGTGGAAATAGAAACATATTTGGTTTAGAGATCTTTATGGGACCTGTTCTGGAAGGCAGGTCTCTGCAAATCACTGAATATTTTGAGCACTTACTAGCTCAAGGGAGTGCTCAGTCAAAAATCTTGCAAGGTTTGTTCCTCTTTCCTTCATTTTGAATGCAATGATTTATCTTTGTTGACACCTACAGGAGCAGATAAGATCAAATAATGAACTGCTTTAAACTTCTTTAAATGACAGGGGTAGTTTCAGTAAACATTTTCCATCAAAATAATACAACCAATGCTTAACCTGGCATCTTCCAGTGTCACACACTGCTCTTTTTGGTTTTTAAATCCAATGCAGTGAGGAAGCCATGATTATTCAGAGGAAATGAAATTGCAGTTCCACTGATTGTGGTGTTAACAGCTGCAACTTTGAGGACTTGGACAACTTTTGAGTTTCTATCAGCAGCAGTGCTGCCTTGTGGCTGGAAGCACAGGTAGGAACAGGGAATAAAAAGGGTTGAAAAACTACCTCAAAAATGGTAAGAAAAAATAACAGTTGCATTTCAGTAAATGCATGCACCAAAGTTAATCAGTCTAAGATAATTTGGAATCACTGGATCACAGAGGATCTATGATGATTCCCTTTGCATGTATTTCTTGCTGAAGGCAAACTTCAAAGACATATATAAATTGGACAGTGATGCTGCCATGCTTCAGCAAAGCTTACAGACTACAATAATGCAGATGCAAAAACATGTAAGAAATGCTCATAAATACTTGCACATGTAAAACCCTACAGTTTTGCTTTTATGTTACTAACTACTCATTTTACTTGGTTAGTTTACTGGCATTTTGGACTTAATTTCTAAATATAAAAATACTTTTTTGGAATAGGGGATAATTATCTCGCTTTATTAATAGTGGACAGGTTTAATCATAGCAAAATACCGTTCAAATATTAATCTTTTAAATATGAGGGAAAAGAACAAATGACAAAACTGAAAAAAGGTTCAGAGACTAGTCTTCCTGA
The DNA here is from genome assembly GCF_022539315.1 of Serinus canaria. NCBI lineage: Eukaryota > Metazoa > Chordata > Aves > Passeriformes > Fringillidae > Serinus > Serinus canaria. Next base: position 31,020,597 of record NC_066315.1, read on the forward strand.
TGAGTGTCTTGAAATGGATTCTTCAACAACATCTGCAAGCTGTAAGTGATAATTTTTTTCCCCTCATAAACATGTAAAATCATATACAAGTTCAGTCATGACTGTTAAATTGTGGATCAAAGGCAAGTTCGTTATGATGAAGAGAGTATTTAAATACGCCCACAAAGAGCGTGCATTACCAGTGCCACCAGGCCCGTTGTTACTGCCTTTGCTGCTGTTGAACACAGACACTGTAGCTGTTTGGTTGAAGAAATATACATATTCTTGATCTGACATTAACAATCTTGCTGTGGGCTCACACCGTCTTGCAACAGGTATGACCTGTCAAACCTAACACATGGAGAGGTCGAGCCTTGAGTGAATCCAGGATACTGTTCCTTGGTAGCCTGGGCACATCTCCTGCACTAGCCATGCATTGCCTTTACTCTGGTTCCTTTACCAATATTTATTTGCTGACCAGATGTACATAGAGCGTTTAATTGCAGAATAGCAGAGCATGCTGGACTGCCTCTTGTGACATGACTTCTTCCAGGGCTCATTTCTCTGGTCAAAAGAGCGCTGCATGATACCAACCCTCTCAACTCAGGCCTTGATCTCACTTCCCCCTTTCTATTATCCAGAACCTTCCTCACTCCCTGAATCAGACAAATCATGACAGGAAAAATTCTAAGAAAGTTATAAAATCTGACAGTCAAAGCTGCATTTAAAGCCATTCATCCAAAGCACATCTGCATGCACGTTTCTATTAAGTTCACATGAATGAATGACTAGATGATCTATAATTGGTGCCTCTCCTCTTTTGTTCAAAGTTTGACTGACTGCTGGACATTGGGAAATGCAGTTATGAGCCAAGGAAAAATGTCATGAAATACTTTGATGAATCTGAGTGTCTAGTTTTGTCAGACACACTTTTCTTAGAACTTTCTTCTTCCTTGGAATCTCAAGCACTTTCAAAAATTTATAACTTGACAACATTTTGGTGGATTTGCCCTTGACAAATCATTCCTGCCAAAATGTCTGTGGCAGTTCAGAAATTACACCCTTCACAGATTTTTATCCTTGCTTCTTTGCCAAAGATCCTGTAGCTGGAGCTCCTCTAGCATAACATATCAAGTGAGTGCTCCTCATTGCATACCTAATCTGAAATTGTACTTTGAAAAACCTCTTACTGCAGGCTCATTCGGCCATTTGAATAACAAGGTGCTAAGTTATGCTTGATATCTTATTTCTAAGTTTCAGGAGTGGAGTCAAGATTTGTCTTCTTTTGCTGCCACTTGCATTGGAAAGATCTACCGTCTTTGGAATTTTTCCATATAACTAAGTATGAAAGAAGGTGATTTTTAAAACTCACAACACTTTTTAATCAGTTCAAACAATCATTTTAAATTCTTTCTTTGCATGTGTTCAAGTTTTCCTATTGTGACTTGTTCTAGTCAGCTCAGAAATTAAAACCATTTCTTCTTTGCACTTATGCTATCCTTTTGGTCAATTTCCTTATACCATCATCTTGACTTTTATTTTTTTTTATATTTGTCCTGCAAAATAACATATTTTTTGTGTAATTTGAATTTAACTGTATGGTTTTCTAAACCTCCACAGGGTTGTCACATAAAACAGTAGTATTATTACTGTCTGAAGCTATGCCAAATTCCAAGCATGGGTTTTACCATGAGCAAACAGAGTCTTTGCCATCTCCATTTTGCTACCTATGTCACCAAGGCTTCAGTAGTATTGGATTCCTTACAGAAGGTTCCATGACAAATGAGTCTCAGGGCTGAAAAAACTACTGGAACTTTATCACTACAACTTCTCTGCACTGAGTAATCTTGAAGACTCCATATGAACTTGTTGTCATTATCCATTTGTGCTCCAATAAAGTCAGTTGTTTTTTCTTAAGAAAGTTTGCTCTGTCATCTACCATAACTGGATATCATTTATAAGAAACCATTGCAAGACCTTAAGATCCATGATTTCTGTTGTCTAATTTTGAGTAACTGGAACTGTACATTTGTTTTTACCCTCTTCCAGTTGTTGTAAAATACCAAGATCACATCTGCTTGCAAAAAGCAGTTGAAACAAGTGGTACTCAGCTTCTGAGAGACAGGCATGTCTTCAGGTTATTCAATACAGTGACCTTGTGATGAAAATCTTTGTCTTACAAGATTATTACCACTTACAATTTTGCTACAATTTGCCTTTTTCATTCTTTCTTCACTGAATACTGAAAACTTACCAAGCCTCTAGTATTGCTTGTGGTTGTCTGAAAATTAAGAGCTTTGGTGCCTCAAACTTTTTTTTTGTTTAGGGAGCCCTTGTCAAATAAATGTATTTAATCAGAAGTTATTCTCAGTTAAAAGCTGCATGACCACAGAGATGTCACACATGGTCACAGACTTGGAAATAAAAACTGTGAAGATACTGAAATTACAGTGAGCAGAGCAAGGGTTTCATTTCCCAGAGCTGCACAGAAGGAAAGGCTTTAGTGATCTCTGATTAAATGTTTCAACTCTCTTCCTGGGATCAAGTACTATTTTTATTTTTTTCAGGTGCTAATAAGTACAGGCCATTACTGCACCAAGAAGAAAAGATTTACATTTGGTTAGAAATAGAATTCTTTTTTTTTAATTAAAGCATTTAAAATACATTCAGATTTAAATATATTTCCTTTTATCGTCAGGAAAACATTATATTTTCTCATTATTTTGTTCCATCTCTGCTTATTACACTTCTAAAAATATACAGACCTCCTGATAAATGAAACTGTCTAGCTAAACTTGGATTTGTTTGTTGAGAGCGGTTTACAGAGTTATCTGAAATCCAACAGAATGTTGAAGGGAAAGTCAGAAAGTTAGGCTTGTACTTGAGGGGAAAAAACCAAAACAGCTAAATACATTTACAGTAAACTATTTTTTCTTTAAAAAAATTTATTTGAATTTCATATAAAATTTCTCTATTTAAAAATATTTCCAAGAGAAATAAAGTAAAAGAGCAGACGTTTTGACTAAAAATTTTGATCTCTTCTTCTATTTAAGAATCATACTAAAATCACAACAGTTTGGGAAAGTGATGCAGATATTTCATAGCCTATCCTCACCACAAGATCCACTCTTAAGAAATACTTCATATGAAGTTCCTGAATGACATCAGCCAAACTTTCAATAAGTACCAGCCTGGCTGTAAATGCTGGATTTTTATGTTGGATTTTTGAAAAGTAGAAAACCATGAAAAGAGTTATGCCTAATAAAAAAACCCCAAAACCACAAACAAACAAACAAACAAAACTAAAAAAAAAAAAAAAAAACCAAAAAAAAACCACAAACCAAACAAAAACCACAAAGCCCTTTACTATTTATTTCCTTTTGGACAATATCCGGCCATGTGTTTCAGCTTCATTTTCATGATAAGCAGCAATATTACCATAAGTGAAATATGTCTTTGTAGCTCTAAACATCAGCGAAACATTAATGAATTAGAGAGACAGAAGTGACATAAAAATATGTTGTCAAATCACAATTTCAAAAGATTTTTTGTTTGTTTAACATTTTGTTAGATAAAAACACTAGTTAATGTATTAGAGGACTAAGAAAAAGATTTCCATTAAATAAAGAGAAATTAACTATACTTTCTTCATTCCATCACCAGGAACCCAGTGTTTCTATAAGTAAAAAAGCCAGATTGAAATAGAAAATCTGATTACATCCATGAAGTATGAAAAGTGTATTTTTCTCCATGTCTCTTTCCTTCCCCTTCTGATTTTTTTTGTGTCCTTTCGTCACTCAATATCAGGAGGATCAGCAGTAGTCCATCTATAAAAAATAAAGTCTTTACTTTGTTCTATGAGTTCTGAAGTTAATAGAGGTTTAGATTTTGATTTTGCATAATTGGATGTTACTTTCATGTTTAGTAATAAATAAAATTCTCACTTCAACATTCATAATGACTTTATGTATACATTATAACATTCATAATTTTTTTTTGTTGTTAGTTTTTCGATGAATATTTTATTCCAATTACTCATGGTCATTGGTACTGATAGTCTTAGTATTAATTTACCCTTTCAGCATAAAGATTTAAAGTTATATATTTAACTTGAGAAGTTATCATTTATTGATGTGTGTGCTTACATGCTTTTCTGATGTCATATTTAAGAAAAAAAAAGTTTTAAATTCAACTTCTACAGTAATACACATTATTGTGAAAAATGGACTCTTCAATAACAGAAATCACATAGAAAGGTGAAGAAAAAATGTGATGAAGTGGTTTTTATCCCTACCATGTTATATTCAGATGATTTGAATCAAGAGATTCCTGAATGTGATTTGTATATAAACATTTGAAACCAGAGTGAACAGACAATTTGAAAACAAATAATACTCCAACAGCTTTTACAAACATTTCCACTGACAAAACACCCATGAGTCATATTTTTAAAGCTTTGCAATAAAAAAGCTGCTGTAGCAGGGCTCTATTCCACACGCACACACAGAAATGCTTGGAAACTCACATTAGTCTGATAGTGGAATAATTCTATTCCAGAACATGCTCTTTTGCCAGCTTCCCTCTTTTTATTTTTTTTTCCTATGGGAACAGCAGAGCTTTCCCCTTGAAATACAAGGCTGGAAACACAGTGTACTCAATCACCAGAAAACCATGTATATTTTCACAGAGCCTCCTTGTAACAGGATAATCCAGTTAGAAATTAAAGTATATTTTTCTTTTATTGATATTTCAGTCAGTAAGTTCATATTTTAAATGAAAATGTTATGCTTGTCATTATACGTAAAATACATACTCTTAAAGAAGAAAACAGAAGTAAAAAAGAAGTTTACAAAGTATTTTCTAACAAACTTAGAATTTCCAAAACGTTATGAAGCTTTGATTTTGTTTGATTTTGGTTTTTTGTAAAGTAAAAACCTAATCAATCTATCTCTGGCTCACACATTCCAAATTATTTGTTGGCACCAGATTAAGCAAGCAAACGTAAATCAGGCATGTTTGTGCCTTCCAGAGTTTGCTCCAGGATCTTTTTAAGAGTGCAGCAGAGAGATGCTGCATGCTACAATTGCTTGCAGATGATGACCTCCAGAGCACCCGACAGTCCTGGCACCCTGCCACCTCTGATAAACCCTAAAATTTGCTACACAGGTCTGTACTACTGAGATTCCATTCTTGCCAACAGTCAAGAAAGAGTCCAGAGAAGCGAGGAAAGTATTCTACCAAAATATTTGCCTGGCATTTCTGCAGGAGCCTCTACAAAGCTGTAAGATAGGCCTGGGGCAGGTCCATCCAAGTGTAATCTATTTCAGAGAAATTACGTGGAATGTTTTATCTGGGAGGGCAAAACAAATACCTCAACAGTTCATTCTGACTTTACGATCCATGAAAAATGAAGGCTCCTATAAACTTCAGAAAAGTATTTGAGACAAAAATATGGCCAAGCCTATGAAGAAAATTTATAGAGCCAAGACCTGTTTAATATACTGCAGCAACAGATATGAGGCCAGGGACGGTTTGTAGCACTGTGCTAACACAGCTGAAGTGTTTGAGAGAAAGGAATGAAAGAATTTTCAGTGGAAAGAAGGATGTAAAAAGGCTTCTTAGGGCCATGTGATAACTAAGTAATATGCATCAAAAAAAGGCTTGTTACAGAGACTTCTCTTGATAACACAATTTTAGTATTTCATGAAATGAAATATTTTTTAATATTTCATGCAATGATTAATAATAACGCAGCCTTTAATTTTTTTTTGCCTATTTCAAAAAGACCTGAGAAGCCATTTAAATCCCATTGGGCTTCAGAGAACAGTACACAGCCCTAACAAATACTTGAAGGCTGATTTTTTTGCACCAGTATTGTGCTGAACATAATTTATCACTATACCCCATATATATCATTCTTTACAAAATGGTGAACATGTAGCAGGCACATAGGAAGTTTTCTCATGGAAGTCATGATATTGCCATGAACAAAGAAGTGTGGTCCAGAGGCTTCTGGCTGAAGTAACTTCACCAGTTCCAGGAGCCAAGGATGACAAGGCCTGAGGCTTCATTGCCGTGATACCCTCTTCCCAAGAAATGAAGATGATCCGTGGGTTTTGTTAATGATGTCACCCAATTATCCAAGTGAGATGTTGTAAGATGACTTTAAGTTAGCAGAGTTTGTGCATCCTCTTGCTTCTTTTCCACTCATTGTCTTTGATGTTCAGACTGCACATGTTGTCTTAATGGAGAAGGAAACCCTTTCTTCTTGTTCCAGGGCAGCTTTTCTGTGTTTTCTTTTCATAACACTGACTAAAGATAAAACTCAAGGGTTCACACTTGATCACTGCCAGATACACTACAAAAAGCTGCAAGTGTTGTTTCAGAAAGCCTGCAAATACTTGGGGGTTGGTTGCCTGTTTCAGTTCTGCATCTGCTGTCTTGTGTAATAATAATTATACTCCAGAAGAAACCACAGAGAAGAGGAAGGGAATGAGGACACTTTTGGGGTTTCCAGAAATGTTCCTTTCTGGAGGACTTGTAACAGGTCCTTAAAAGAATATGAGACCTATTAATCCCATGGATCATTAAGACTCGGAAAGAAAGGCCTCCTGGAACAGAAGCAAAAATTATTTGAAATCATGTAACTGTGAACCAAAACCAATTTAGCCACAGTGTCTCCTAAATTCTGAGCCCTTGATTTTGGAACACAAATTTTGAATGAAGCAGAGAATGGCACAGAAGTGAGCACAAAAAACACCTCTCCATGGTCATAATTAGGAGGAGTCAACACAGTTTTAATAAGGTATTTGCAAAGGCTCTGTGGGATGTGAATTGTAGCACAGTTTCCTTGCACTAATGACATTTGAGAAAAATTATCATTTTCAGGGTACAAGTAAATGCTCAGGAAAATAGTTAAGGTGGCTTTAATGCATGTTTGATTCATGGATATATCATCTACCTCCACCAATCTGGGTTGAATAGAGCTTTCTAGTGCAATGCAGGAAAAGTGACTGATATCAATCTTCAAGGCTCCCAAGGAAAATCAGCACGGGTTCATTTTCTTGTAGTCACTAAAAACCACAAATTCTTTTTTTTCTCATCAATTGCATATCCTTAGATTGTATCCCCATTCAAGAGTGCTTGAAAGTCCTTCTATTCGGTTTCCAGGATTTCAATGGGGGCAATTTTGACAAGCTTTGATCCATGCCACTGCACTGCATGGCATCCCATCCATTTTGATGACTCTGACTTTGGTTAGTTTTGGTCTGCTTTGGTCCTTTCCAAAGCAGTTAATTTATAAAAAACCATTTTCCTGTAGTCAATAAGTCTCCCAATTTTATGGTTCTTTTGGTTTTTTCAATTGCATTTCATATGACCCTTTCTCCCTTCAAGAGTGCTTGAAAGACTTTCTATTCTGTTCCAGAAAATTCCACATCTCACTATTTCAATGGGGAACAATTCGGCAAGCTTCGGTACATGCTGTGACATAGATGGCAAGCCGAGCCATTTGATGGCTTCGACTTGGAAAAAAACTTTTTTTAAAAAAATCCATACCATGTCAATCATATCATGCCATCCAGGTTCTCTCTATCTCTTTAATATTTTTTTTATTATTTTGAAAAATCTACGAGGATACATTATAAAAGATAGTAAAAGAATAAAGAAAAACCACAAATTGGAGGGGAAGATATGAATGACATGAGAAAGATATTAAAAAAAAAAAAAATTTCCTTATACTAAAAGCCATAAAAAGGCACGGCATGCCATCCAGTGCAGGGACTTGCACCAAAGCTTTCCCAGTTGGTCCCCATTGAAATCGCAAGCTTCCGTTTCCCTTCCAGAAAGGAAATTTCATTTCCTTTCAATTTCATTTCCTTTCAATTTCATTTCCTTTCAATTTCATTTCCTTTCAATTTCATTTCCTTTCGGGAAGGGAAACAAAAGCTTGTGATTTCAATGGGGACCAACTGGGAAAGCTTTGGTGCAAGTCCCTGCACTGGATGGCATGCCATGCCTTTTGATGGCTTTTGCTTTGGCGAAGATTTTTTTTTTTTTAAAGTATCCATGAACCATGTCCCTCATTTCTTCCCCTCCAAGCAGGGTCTGCTTCCTTGATATTTCCCCCGCTTTTGCAACAGCTGTGAGGTTAGTTTTAGCTACTTTTGGTCCTTTGCACTGCACCTCATTTCCACTCAGACCACTTTCTTGTAGTCACGTTATCTCCAGATTTTCCATTTTTTGGGTTTCGTATTAGTTGCATTTCTTTTGATGATATCTACTTTCCAGAGTGTTTCTAAGTTTTTCTTTTAATGGGTTGCAAGATTTCATTTCCCTTCCCAAAAGGAAATGAAAGAGGCCAAAACTTACCTCACAGCTGTTGCAAAATCAGGGGAAAATTCAAGGAAGCAGACCCTGCTTGGAGGGGAAGAAATGAGGGACATGGCATGGATATTTAAAAAAATGAAAAATTCAAAAAAATCTTTGCCAAAGCAAAAGCCATCAAAAGGCATGGCATGCTATCCAGTGCATGGACTTGCATCAAAGCTTTCCCAATTGCTCCCCATTGAAATCGCAAGATTTTGTTTCCCTTCCCGAAAAGAAATTAAATTTCCTTTGGTGCATGTCCCTGCCTTTGTTGGCTAGCCATGCCTTTTGATGGCTTTCACTTTGACCAAGATTTTTTTTTCTTTTTTCTTTTTTGAATATTTATGCCATGTCTCTCATATCTTCCCCTTGAAGTTATGTCTTCTTCCTTGATTTTTTCCCCTACTTTTTTAGCATCCATGTGTTGAATTTCTTCCTGTTTTGGTTTTTTCTCTGCAACACATGCAATCCTACTCCATTTTTTAGGATCGGCATTGCACTCCTGCTCCAAAAGAATTTGTCACTAAAGGTTTTCCTTTTTTTTTTTTATGTTTTCTTCTACTGCATTTTCCTTGGTCGTATCTAATTTCTCAGTTGTTTTTATGTTCTTCTCTTCCGTTTCTACGATTTCAATGGAGACCAATTTTGCAATCGTTGGTCCATGTAACTGCATTTCATGGCATCCCATGCCTTTTGACTTGCTCATTGCTTTCACTTTTGTCAATTTTCTGGGGGTTTTTTTGTTGTTGTTGTTTCAGTATCCATGCAAATATCTCTCATATCTTCTCATCAAACTAATGTCTTCCTCCTTGATTTTTTTTCCCCTGCTTTCACAGCATCCGTTAGGTTCCTGTTGGCATGAATTTCACTGGATGGGTGAATTTCAGTATGGATGGGTGTTTGTCATTGGTGGCTACAGCTACTTTTCTGGGATCTGTGTGTTTAAATACTTGTGAAATTATACTGAACCACAAAGCTTTGCATTGTCTCTCATCATTAATTGTATTTAAATTTTAAAAAGGTTTTTTAAATTAAAAAATAAATGTTCTATTGTGCTTTCTGGGGACAATTTTTAATTCCGAAATAGCAATTATTGGTCTTGGGAGCTGATGGTAGCAAGTTAGATACAGAATTAAAATGTTCTATTTTCAGTATGAATAACCCTTCGAAATTTTTCCACTTACAGACAAATTTTTCCACTTCTAGTCTTTTGCAATTTTTCATCCTGCTATCTCCTTTTTTTTTCCAGAGGTATCGGTGCCAAAAGAGTTTCAGTTGCTAGCTGGATCTGCTAAAGGTTTTGAAGTCAGATCTCTCACTGAAGTATGATATTACTGTTTTGCTTCTACATTGCTCTCTTAATTGTTTAGAATCAGACCATGGATAAAAGTGATGTTGCCTTAAACCTACTTTGACAAAGATTCACCCTTTTTTTTTATAGACCTCATCTAATGAAGTAATACACAGAAGGGGTTTTCAAAAAAAAATTAAATTCCAGGGTACTTTTGCCATTGGAGTGCAAAACAATGCAGAGTGGCTTTACTTTGGAGAGAAGTTTTTGCTTCTCAGGCTCCCCAGTATACAAAGGAAGAGCAGCTGTTCCCAGTCACATGTCTGGCTGCACAATCTCCAACACTGGGCAAGAAGAAATGTGCATTACAGTCAAGAGAATACATATTAGTGCTAGTTTGTAGTCATGGTGTCTGTCAATGCAGTCTACAATTCACAGTCTGTCCCTCCAAAACAGAGACCAGATAAAAAATGAAAGTGAAAGTGGTCCCAGTCATTTTTACACTGCAGTGCACATTGTTTCTTATGTAATTTTTAACCCTAGAAACAGTAAAAACCAAGAGGCTACAGATGCTCTGCATACTAAGCTTCTTGCTTTGGCCTATGATTAGTATATCAGCAGCTCATACAAAAAATGGACTGACCTTCTGAAGAGTTAATAAGATTACTGAAGAAATTCTCCTAGCTTTTTGTCTAAGCTTTTGCATTTGCAAAATCTTGAATTCAGCACTTCTGTTTACTGTTTCCTATGTTTAACTTGAATTTCAGAAACAAAAAATGCAGTCAGTTTTTCTTTGTTGATAACAGAGTCAAACCCATACAATGAAAAACAGTGTGTATAGACCCAAGGAAGCTTTGGGATAAGGGTGTTTTGAAAAATTGATCCTTTATGAAGTGACATGTCCAGTTCTCATAAAAGGGTAGAAAAAAAACTGGGTAAAGGTTTCTCAGTTCATTTGGAGAAAAATGTGCAATTCAAATACATGAGTGACAACCTGCAATAAAGAATGCTTGAACAGTGATTGTACCCTACAGCACGCATTTATTTGGCAGAATCAAAAGCACTCATACATTTCTAAGGACCAGTATGTAGGTGAAAAGTCCTGCAACATACTATCAATTCTCAACATAAGTAGTAGAAAATGAATGAAGGTTCAATCCTTTCTACATCTAACATCTTTCTTTCAAAAGGATATGAATCCTTTTCCTTTTTTTTTTCTGTTTCCTAAAGGCATTTCAGCAATTTCTTCTAGCAGTATATTACCTAGCATATTATTCATTGTGTGGAAGGCACTAGCCTAGAACCTGAAACCTTATTTTGCTCCAGATTTCCAATATGACCTTGAAGTCAGATTATTTTTATTTTTTTTTTAAAGAAACTAAAACTTTTTGAATGCCAGACCCTCTTCTTGCTTCGCCATCTTCAGCACTGTTTTTTGGCACATAGAGATAAAAAAGGCTGTTCCACCTTACAGATCATAGCAAAAAATAAAATTTAAAAATTAATGTAATTAGATATTGAAGAGCTTTTTAAATAAGGCTGTTAATGAAGCATTATAGATGTTGTCTGCATATTTGTTCTTGCTGGGAAAAATGGTGAAATTATACATACTGTAATTACAGACTTGTCAGTCTCTGTCTCTGAAAGCAAGACACTGCCAATAAATAAGGATACTTATAATTTAATATATGATAAGCACTAAAAAACTACTCTAATTGTCATGACAAGCCTCTTTAATCAGAAAATTTTGAGATATTTGAAATACAATATAGGTCATTGTAAATGGAAGATTGAGACTATGCATAGAGACATAAAGAGTTCATATAGCTCCCTGTTATCATCGTCCCAACAGAACAAAGTATTTTCTGCCAGACAGGCTATGAAAAACAGACATTTCACATGTATGCAACTGGAATTGATTTTCCTCTGGAATTACTACATATATGGAAAAGTAAAAACTATGCACAGACTTTCACATACTTACAGGTAAAGATAGATAAGTACACATAGATACGTGTACCAAATTTATACAGATTGAGAAGAGGTAAGAAAAAAATAAAAAAACCCCAAGATTTAAAAATGACAGGAGAATTAAAAATATGTAATTTCACAGTTCTGGGAAAATGAGGTACAGCTTATTATTTTGAGGGTTTGCGTTTGACACAAATGACTGTAATAGAAATAACATGAGTACTTCTCTGTGTCTTGGAATATTGCCTAGGACAAAATAATTATGGAATTCACAGTTTGTGGCAGCCTTTTCTCATTTTTATATAGCAAAAAAATTAGAATGCCTTTAGAGCCTACATAGTGAAAGAACAGGGCCATACACATGCACAAACATATGACATATGTATGTATATAATATTTAGCAAGTGGAAGATGTGCTGCAACTGATCCCCAATTTCATAGATGTGATCCATAATGCAGACTATTTACTGCCCTAAAACCCCACACCGAATGATACAATAAGGAATCCCTGAAACGGAAAAATCAGGATTTCTGATTCTAGAACAAACAACATGCATTCTCTTACATATTAACAAAGCACTTCAGCATCTTACCAACATCATGCAAGAAAATAAAATTCTGCTGTACCGCTCAGATTGGCAACCCTTTAATTGTGGGCAGTGGCTTAATGTCTCTGATACAGCAAACTCTGATTTTTTTAACAAACGGGATTTATACATTTCATAAGTCTGGTTTCATAAACTACAACCTGTAATGACAGGCACGAATTTTTTGAACAGACACAGGTGAGAAATAAGAACATCCAGAACAATCAACAGAATAAAACCTGTAGTATAATGACCTATTAAGATATGAAAATTCAGATCATATCAGCTTCATGATTATCATTAGAATTTGAAATACATACTCATTTATGAAGAGTAATATCCCTTTATTCTGAACAATATCTCCAATTAGGAAAACAAAACAGTATTTATGGTTCAACTGTAGGGAGTATTTCTTCCAATGTAGTAAATGAACTTCCTCTAATGTGTTTGGATATAGAAAATAGATATCAAAAAATCTTGCTTAAATTTAGCACTCCTGAAAGATTTTTCCAGGGATGCAACCTACTATGGAAGGGTACAAAGCAGAAGGATGTAGGGCAGCAAAATTAATCAAGAAAAGACACCATAATGATTTCTTTGGGAACATGGGAATACTAAAACTATAGAAGCTGCAAAGAAAACAGAAACTGTAGTGAGAGGAAGAATGTAAAAGACATTTCAGGTGTTTCTCAATGGGAAAAATAAGAGGAAGGATGAAAGCCATCAAAATACAGAGAAACGCAGGGGCTAGGGAAAAGCCACCTCAGACTCAACTTTTCTAGATACTTGACATCTTGTTTCATATTTGATGCTTTCTTACTGTCTCATGTTTTCCATTAATTAAAATTTTAGTTTGTGTCAGACTGTGCCTTTTTCATCTGTTGACTCAAATGAGACATCCGTTTATTTCTGATTTCCACCTTTCTAACCTTTCAGCCTCTCTAACCAGAAGAAATATGTTAATTATATGAAACTTGAAATATTGAAAAGGTCACAAAAACCTACAGAAGAGTGAGATGTAAATTACATGTCTTGAGACAAATGTATACGCAGGTCAATCTTATTGCATTCACTCCAATGCCAAGCTTATTTTAGCCTTCTTCAGGCATGCACTTTACAGACTTCCACGTCACCCTTCACCTCAGTTCTACAGCTCTTTTCTGGTTTTTGCTACTTGCAGCTTCCTTTGCACCAGCTAGACTTTTCAACCTTTTTCTAGGCCATGCAGCAGGCTGTGCAATAAGGAAGGAACCACAACATAAAGATGCTGGAGACAATGTGAAGCCTAGAAATTTTCATCTGCCAGTGGGTCAGCAGAAAAGATGCACCCATGTGGGAAAGTAGGGATGGAGATGAAAGCACCCATCTACAACCCAGGATGCAGCTTGGCAGGTCTGCCCTGCCGTGTAAGTGCCAAGAGCTCTCTCTTCTTGGCTCCTGGATCAGTTTTAAGTCAGATTGGGAGTGCCACCTGCTGGGTGACCTTCTGAAACTGAGTCATGGGTTTAAGATCAAGATAATTGTAACAGGAATTTGTATGAGCAAAAACTCAGCAAGGGCCTAAAATTAAAGAATTGACTGATCAGACTCAGTGAGAAGGACAAATCAGTCTTAAGTATCTCCCCTACAGTTTCATGGCCAGCTTGCTGTTGCTTTTAGTAATCCTCTTGCATGCTGGTCAAAAATCTGTAGAGCTTGCCCTCCTTTAGGTGTAAAGCTTTTCAAAAAGGCAGCACACAGACCATACCTGCCTGCTTACTCTCTCACAGATTTTAGGGTTTGGCTCCAGGGTGTGATACCATTGTCTTTATAAATAAAGGAAAAAGAAATATCCATCAGCTCTTGATGAGGTGTTACACCTATGTATGTCAAAGTCAATAACAAAATACTCTGTGCCCTCCTAGAGATCTTGAAGGAATTTTCCTCAGTTCACTCAGTATAACTGAACAATCAATGCATAAGATGAATCAGAATCCTTTGAGCAGTGTGTTTTGTGTACACAAACCACTTGCTCATCCTGACTCCAAGATTCTTAAAAGAGGGGAGACTTACAGCACAGACCAAGAAAGGCAGAATTCTGTCTTGGCCAGGCACATCAGAAAAGACTAATTTTATAAATTGCTTTAAGTTTTTCTATTTAGTCTCTTAAATATACCTCAGAAAGCTGGCCAGAGAAGTTTAAGAAAAAATTAGATGTCTAAGAAGTGTTGCAAGTGGTGTACAGAAGATGAATTTCTGTTATCTTCCCTATTATGGGAGGTACTCTGAACTAAGGTGAAGGTACAAAATGTGGGTGCCTATAACCAGATGCGGGCAGCTGTGAGACATCGGGTACAGCACAACCTCTACCTAATAACTACCACTTCCAAACAAAAATATTATGCTTGATTAGTTGACGAGGTTCATATTACACATGTAACCTCAATTGTTAACTGCTGATATTTGGGGGTAAAAGTCAAACCAAAATGCCAAAAAATACCAATACCAAAAAGAAAAATGGAAAACTACAGATGGATCTGACTTAAAAGTGTGGTAAAATCCCATCAGGTCTGATGATAGATCTCAATAGGCTAGTGAAGCACAGCAAGGTCTGCAGTGAGTGTCCTGGCTTCAGAATCAGAAAGGAAGCTGCCCAGAAAAAGTCAGTCAGGGTCCAGGACCTGACTTGCCAAAAAATCCACATTGGAAATGGGGAGGTTATCACTTAATTAAATTAACAGTGCCACCATTTCACAATCTGTCTCCTGACAAGAGAAAATGGTCTAAAACATGGCAAAGTACTCCTTGGAGAGCTGAGTGGAGTTAATTAATCAACTTCTGTGTGAAGCACAGAACACAGCAGCAAATGTGACTGTAGCATAGGGTAAAGCAACAGAAAAATCACACATGCTAGCATTAGTTTAGGTTTTTAAGGTGATGGTCAATGATCAAACATCACAAAGATTTTGGTTCTGTGGCCAAATAAAAATAAGGAGACTATCCTGCTGAGAGGATTTCAAGGGAACTACCTACAAAATGATGAAGTGAAATTGAGGGAGCCTGGGTGTTCGTAACAATATGGTGGTGTTGGGATGAGAGACAAGGGGCATAAAAAGTCCAGACTAGATAGAAGGATAAAGCTTTCATCAGCTGAAACAGGTTGCCTGGTTATGGGGAGGGTGTGCTGCATCTGTCCTTCATTTTCATAGTAAGGCCCAGATAAGCCCAGTCTGCCCTTATAGCTGATGTGAGCAGGAAGTTGAACTAGGTGCTTCCAGAGGTTTCTTTCCATCATAATTTTCTGTGACTCTAAGATTATATTATTCTGTGAAAGCAAATATGTGAAAAAATATTTAGACTCTAAGTAATCTACATGAGAAGACAACTGCTTTGAAAATTGAATGGCAGAAGAAGAATTAGATGTTATGATGAGAAAAACAAAATGAAGAATTTCATTATATAAGGATTATACAAGCATTCAAATACCACTGCTCAGGTATCAAGACCACACAAGAATTGAAATACTTCAGCTGACAAGCAATGATTGTGAATAACAATATTAGTTTAAGTGATAGTGGTCAGGATGAATAGAACAATAAATTGCAAAATTGCCACAACAGGAATATGCTAAATAATCTGCAATGTCAAGTTAATCATTGAACTAGATGATGATTAAGCAAGTCACAAAGTACACGTCAGATTGGTGGCTAGCAAGGAGGGCAAAAGAATGAGTATTGCACAGAATGAAAATGAGATTTCTTGGGAGACTTCTGCATAAAAGGGCAGATATGCAGAGAAATTCTAATCACGGTCTAGGGAACTCCTTTCACAGAATAGCTGTGAAATGAAAGTTTGCATAATGGCTAAAAAATCCCAAATTAAAAAGGTTAAAGAAATCACAGGAAAAAAACTGAAAGAACTGAAATAAATTATAGTCAACTTGAAAGCGATGAATGAGATCTGCTGGGTCCAACACTAGAATAATATACTTAAGTTAATGTACCTGTATAGCACCTAAGAAAATAATGTGCAATAGAAGTCTCATTAAAAATAATAGTCAGGGATATAAATCAAGCCAGAATTTCACCCCTGGGTTTTGTTCAAAAATGCTGCTAATCTTGAGATGCAGTCTAGGACATAATTTTTTTTTTTTTTTGAGTATTCCTGCTCTTGCTGTTGTGCTAATAAATGCTATGGGGATATGTAGCTCTAGTCTGAATACAACAGATGATGCTGCAAAGGAAAAAGACCAAAGAAAACACAGATATGAAAGTCATCATTTTACCTGAGAATATGAATATTCTAAAAGGGTCCCATTGACATGGTACACTGACACATTTTCTTGCATTTAACCTCCAGCTAATGAATTTTAATAATAATTATTATTTTCAGCTTGTCCATCTCCACTGAACTTTCCCTTTTTTTTTCATCTTGTTTTTCCAGCTTTATTTTCTAGTATTTTTTAAGGTAACATTTATTATGTTTTAAGCATCACAAATCAAAATGAAACCTTGAAAGTTGATTTCTGCTTGAAATGGGAGTCTAGGAGCTATAATTTCTCAAAAAGCAAAACATTTTAAGGGCTGAGCTCATGGTTTTGAAGGCCGCTATGTTGTCTGGTGGATATTTGGGCAGTGAGCTCCCAGGGACTCTAAGCTTTCACAATGCTGAATTGCACTGTCCTGGAAGGATAGATATCTTGGTAGTCAGGAAGCAGCAAGTATCTGAAGGGCCAGTTGATGAAAACTCTGGGATCCTGATGTCTAGATCAGCAGCCAAAGTCTAAAACCCACTTTGTGAAAAAGTCAAACAAGTGTCTACAGAGATCCACATTCCCCAGGATATTTCCATTTTCAGCAGGCTAGTTTTCTTTGACAGAAAAACTGCACACCAGAAAATACCCAGCTGTCATTCTCACCTTATTATCATTTCTGCACAGTGGGCCTGTACACACAAAATACATCATTTTATCATGTCTTCTGCTTCCAGCTTCACAGATTGTACATCAGCCTCTGCTCAATGCCAAACCTGCATTTACCTTTTCTAGGCAGTCTGGAAGCCTGTTTTATTGTAGCACACATGAACCCTTCTGAATTCTGCAGTAGATGAGATGCTCTGTGTTTTGTGCTAATACAAATTTTTCCTTGTCATAATGTTGGGAAGCATGCATTCAGTAACCACACTGACATCTTGCTCTTCCCAAGACATTCTATGGGGAGGACCTGTACAGTTCATGCTGTAGATCACAGCAAAGGATGTCATACCCAGTGGTGATTGAGGGCAGCTTTGCATGGTATGAAATGAAAGACAAATAAAAGCCATCAATACCCTCCTCCCCCCTGCCAAATAAAACAGCAGCTTAGGACCTAGAAAAGAGCTGTTCAATTTTCTTGTGTGGTTACAGTATGTTTGTTCCTTAACAGTAAAGTAATGAGCTTGCTCTTGGAACAGAGAAGTTATGGTCTCATATTGAAGAATTGTGGTTTTCCCCTTCATTTAGCAAAAAAATAAAAACAATAAAATAAAAATTATTGATGCCAAATTTTTGGGATGGTACTGAACCTGGTTAATAGAGAAACCATAACATATTAAGCTTAAAACCTAAAAGAGACAAGATGAAAAGGTTATAAATGAGGTAGATACAGAACAGAAAAGCTGAGTGCAAAAATGGGAGGGACTTCTGGGGAAATAAAAGAACACTGGGCCCCTGCCTTAAAATAATACCTCATAGTAAGGCCTCAAATATTTTACAGTGGTACTTTTTTTTTTTTTAATTAATGTTCCCATGCAAGTAAAAGGGCAGAAAATAATCTCTATTTTTTATTTGATTAATGGGTCCTGTGTTGTTTTTATCACTCCAACAAAAGCTCAGTCCTTAAGAAAAGTCATATCACCTAACTTTTTCAGTGTTTTCATTATATGCTCAACTCCTTGGGGCTCTGCAGACAGAGAATAAAAATACACTCATTTCATGATTCTTTAGCTAACATAAAAATGTGCCATAGTCATTTCAGAGCTTTAGTGCTTACATCTAGATAATAGAGAGCAAGTGTATCTGCCTTTATATAATATTTGAACATCTAAACTAATCAAATTTCAACAACTTGAAGAGTAGAAGGTCCCCTATGGGATTTATTTTCATGGTAAAATCATGTTCCAGTTACATTTTTAATTTTTTTATTTGCCTACATTTTGCTTTGCTGATTTTTATACAATTCCATTATTTGAAGATGAACCAAAATTTGCTTGTAGTTCACTTTTAAGTGACTTTTAAACTGTTAAACCCCAAAATTATATACACCATTTGGATTTTCCTAGCAAAAATCTGAACATCTGCACAAATCATATTTTCCTTTAGAGTACAAGATGGATTACCCCAAACCAATATTTGATGTCCTATTTTGATGGAAATATCTAGACAAGCACTAACATCATTAGATGGCACTAAACCGTCATTTCCTTTGCAAAGATTCTACATACCTGTTTTCCATTTGGTAAGACATTCACATTTCAGTAGTTAAGCTTTCATCTCCAGATATGACTTTGTCTCCTATCACAGCTTTGCTCATCACCTACGTCACGTGTAAACCTTTGTGCTCTACTCTTCAGTTTTGGGAGCTTTTCTGGTCATTGTGCATAACTGTGTGAGGGGGCAGGTAAAGCCTTCTTGTGGGTTTGTTTTTATAAAGTGCTTGGTTTTCACATATTCCTAGTAACACCAGAACTTTAATTTGTGCTACCTTAATGTACTTTTTAAAACTAAAATACTAAAAATTTTCTCCCTGTTGAAAAATAGAGACCATTCACATCTAGATTTAATATAAAGAGACTCTTCACATCTAGATTTCTGGGAAACTTGGTTTATGTTTCATATGTACCAAATGACGTATTCTGCTGAAGCTTTTTAGAGGAAGCAGCAAATGAATTTGCAAGAGCAGAAGGGCAGCCATCCCTATGGTTCTCATGTCCTACTTTTCACCAGTTGAACAGCATTGCCTCTTACCTGCCCGTTGCTGATTCCTGGAATTCCAGGAATTCCTGTTCTATGTTGTCAATACCCAAATAACTCACTTTCATGCCACACTCAACCACTACCAAAAAAATTGGCATGTGCCAGAATACACAGTGGTGCTACAGCTTATTTAGAAACAATCATCTGGGTTTGTGCCTTGCTGACACTGGAAGTGCATCTGCTCTGAATGCAGATGCTCAGCTTGTCCAAGTGTAATCATTTTAATGCACTGCCTCTGCCTGGAAAATGCATTACTTCTGCCTTGCCACCAGCCTCTGATTTGTTGTCTGTGTGGTGTGGAGCAAGCTTTCTTTGCTTGATGGGGTTTTAATATAGCTGTAACTCTTAGTAGTTCCCAGAGGTTAAATTTTGCCATGTATCTTTTTGATCCATGTTTTTCCTGCCTGTTGGTGGCACATTTATGCCTTTTTCAATAAAAAACAAAACTTTCAAACCAATCCTTTTTTATTTAATTCAAGGATCCTGTGTTTTTTTATTACTCCAACAAAAGCTCAGTCTCAAAGAAATCTCATATCACTTAACTTTTCCAGTGTTTTCATTATAAGCTCAACTCATTAGCATTTTGCCTTCCTGTTTAAACTCTTAGTTTCACCATAGTTACAGATACTTGGTTACCTTTGAAACCTCACCAAAACTTCTGACAATTCCTTCTCCATTTTCAAGATCCAAACCATTTCTGTCCCACACATAAATTACCCTGGTTCTGACAGTACTGGGAATGGTTTTGTATCTTGGAAATTCGGCTTCCCCTCTGAAGAACTTCCATGGGCATACATAAATTCCTTTTAAATTTGACATTACTAGTGAGAGAATGATTCAGAGTAAGCCCCTAAGAACCCAGCTAGGGTTTAGGTAAAGAATAGGTACAAACAATATTTCTGAACTTCTGAGGACATTACTTTAACACTCTACTTCCAGAACTGAACGAGGAGAAGACAGTACTTCTTAACCAAACATTAGTGACCAGCTTTTCTGGGGGGGGGGGGGGGGGGGGAAATTGCAAGGGTTCCATATTGTTGTCTTCTTATTGCAAGCATTTCATACCTCCTTGATGCTTCTCATAGGCAGTTCCTCTAAGCACTGACTCTTCCTTCTTCTCACAGTAGCCAACTATTCCCCTCTCACCTACCCAATCCACTCTTTCAGAGCACTCTTCTTCTCATTGGCTACGGCTGTGGTCTGTCAAAGTCAGGCCTGTTCCTAATCTCTGATAATTGGCTCAGCTGCAGCTCCTTAGGGGTAAGATTACTTTCTATACTACCTTTATTTTCTTATATTCTATCCCCCTACAAATGTGCTCCAAAAATAGTTTTTAGAAATGAAAACACAAGAGAAACAGAGAACTCACATTTAAGCAGGAAGTTTTCAAGGAACTTAAACTTATTAAAGAAGAGGTATTCATCCATATATAGAAGCACTCTGAAGGAAGCAATCTGGTACCTACTTCCCATTTTCCCATTTCATTAAGCACTTATTTGGAAAGGTTTCTGAGTATTTTTGTTCGCTTACAAGATTAATCCTGAGCACAGATACACATCTATATTTTAAAAACCCAGTTATTTTCACACAAAAGCTTGGCTGGTGCTGACAGCTGTAGAGAAATATTTTTAAATCTGTGCAAATTATTGTCAATAAAACATCCCTGAAGAGAAATCCATTTTCTTTAATAACTTACAAATATAATATGAAGAACAGGGTATCCATGAAGCTGATCTATGTAGTTTATATTTGGAATATTTTCTTCTTTGTGTTCATAGAGTCACAGAATGGATGGGATTGAAAGAGACCACAGTGGGTCATCTGGTCCAACCTCCCTGATCAAGCAGGGCCTTCCTGGAGCACATGGCACAGGATTGAGTCCAGAAGGTTCTTGAATATCTCCAGTGAGGGAAACTCCACAACTTCTCTGTTTAATCTGATCCAGTGCTTGATCACCTGCACAGTAAAAAAGGTCTTCCTCCTGTTCAGGTGGAATTTCCTGTGCAGCAGTTTCTGCCCTGGACCTCCAGTCCAATTGTTGGGCATGCCTGAGAACAGCCTGGCTCCATCCTCTTAGCACCCTCCCTCTGGATGCTTGTAGAGATGCCCTCTCAGTGGTCTCTTGTGGTGGTACTACACGGCAATGCAGAGCTGTAGAAGGCCATGTATACTGAATTCCACAAGCTACTTGCTCAAAATGAGAGACCTATGAAACTGATGCTTGTAAGAAAAAATTACAGGAGCTGTTGCACTTTTATAAACACAGTACTGACCTGGGCAGGAAATTTCCATTCGGTGAATTACTGTGAAGAGGTCCTTTGATCCAAAAACCTCACAAAGGTTTTTGCTTATGCCAAGTGGGAGATGTATGGGTTTCAGAGCAGAAGCACTCATCTTTTCCCTCAGAAGTTCTACATGGGCTTAGCATATTTTACACCAATGAAGAAAAAGGAAGCAATTTTTACACATTTATTAGGAACACTAAATTCACAGCAAGCAAGATCTCTTTGCATCAGCAAAGATTTCGCCACTGTTTTTCCTGTGAAGTTGTGTCCAATTTATTGCTGATTTACCCTTTTCTTTTAAGAGCACTTAAGCAATATCAATTATTGTCTTTTATTAACAAAAATAAGTGAACAAATTGTTAGAAATATGGCTAATCTTTTAAAAGTTAAAAGGTTTAAAAGTTGTCCGAAAACAACAGATCATTTAGGATTAGGAATATTTTATTGTACTTTTGATGAACAAAACAAGGCATACCAGGACACTGTTTATACTGTTTAAGCAGTGCACTAATGCCTCAAATTACATTCCTCTGGGGAATCTTTGTGCATCTATATTTTGTCTTTGCTCTGGTCCATTTCCATAGCAACATGTTTGTTCCTATGGAGAATCTGGGTGAGTACTTTCAAATCGAGCCTGAAAGTTTTGAAACAAGGTTTCAGTTGTCTATAAAATAATTATGAACAAAAGTAATTTTAAAAACCTAAAAAAATAAACAGAATTTTGCCATTGTTTCTTTTACCATACTCTAGGCATGATTAGCTCTGAACAATCCTTTGATCTCTTTCCCATGATGTCCAGACTGGGAGCAGGCTTATCCACATGACTTCAGCAACTGTTATAAAATCTGGTGGGGAATTTTTCATTCCAATTTCAATGGCTCACTGTATTCACTAATTAAGTTGTTATATACACACACATTCCAAATTTTTACTCACAAGCTGGGATCTACACTTACAGAAACCCCTAATAAAGAAAAATCCCATGAGGAGACAGGGGAAAAGAACAGGGCAAGATGACTTTAAAATTACTTTCAAAATAATAAAGTTCATTTTAGAGGATCTCTTTAAACTCCAGCCAGTACCACTTCCTGTTCATATTTGTTGCTGTCCACTCTTTCAAGTCAGGAAAGATTTTATAGCTGAAAACCATTTATTGCTACAAGATAATAGTGCTAAAATAAGGTTTTTTTAAATAGTTAACTGTTCTTTATCAATGTTTCTTCATTTTGTCAAATTCATGCACTCAGAGAAATAAATAAAATTGAAAAGTTTGGGTTTTGCTTTGTTTTTTTTTTTTTTAAAGAGGATATTTTCATCAGAATCTGCTGGAAAATGAAATTAATTTTAAAAAATCAAAGGAAAGAAATCGAAAAAAATATCCCTAATTACATATTATGGGTTTTTCTCATGAGTTTTCATAGAGCACTATGTCTCTCAAGTCTAGTTATAAAATGATCCAACTAGTTTTTCAGTCAAATAATTTCAGGAATTCTCTTGGAATTGCCAAATTTGTCTGACCAAAGTTACCTTTCCTGCAATGCACAAAATAACAAGACAGAGAATCCTGTGTGTAAACTGGCATAAAAGAAAGGACCCCTGTTTAGCTTGATTGGGCAGGTGGTGTCAGCCTATTGAATCCAGCTCAGATTATGCCATTCATACGACTTGGAAAATTACTGCTGCACAGATTGAACAAATTTGCAATATTTTGAGGCAGACCCAACATCTGCATCATCTGGAGATAATGATGCTTTCATTCTCTATGCCAGCAGTTCAAGCCTTACATGTGTTTGTCAGAAAGTTTTCACAGATGGTCCATTCCAACCTGCTCTTTTTCTGCTTCCCCTGAGTTTGTGCTTTTTTAGGCATTTCCCATCTGCCTTCTTTAAAATCTTTAAATAGGTGGAATTTCTCGTGAAAGGAATGAATACTTTTATTCTGCCTCCAAATTCTTTCCCAATGATGCCACGTGCACATTAGAGCTGGCACGCCCATACTTTGAATTGAAGCATAAAGTTAAAAAGAAAAATATGGACCTGTTTTATGTAATAGTGAGTCACTGCTGCATTTTAGTCACAGGCTACAGACAATAAAAGAGAAATGAAGTGTCAGTGATTGAATTGGGAGTAATAGATAGAAGCTCTATAGAGACAGCATCATCTCTTCTCAACTGGAAAAAACCATGTTCATTTACAGGATAGGTGCCTTGCCATCAGCCAATGAAGACAGCTCTAAAAACCTATGTGGCCTAAGTGAACAAGACACGCAATCATGGAAGTGGTACCTGAATATCACTCAGAACAATAAGCTTTAGTCATACAAAAATAACAGAGAAATAGCTACAGAGTAAAGAAAGATGGTATCAATAATTTTTAATAACAATGTTGAAAGAAATAAATTCTTATTCCACAGTGGGAAAAAAAAAAAAAAAGAAAAAGTTGCAGTATCTGTAACAATTGGTTTTTAATAATACAAACCTACTTTTCCTAGTTCAGCTAGGTAAAAAAAAGGAACACAGAAAAGAGTGGCAGCTTTGTTTGGAACTAGGTCTGGCTTTCTGTAAGAAAAATGGTGTGTGTAACCATATTCAGAGTTCAGATGGCAATCCACTTGGTTTCAGTAGGAACTAGAAAGAAAATTAGTTCCTTTGTAGCTGGATATCCAGAATTATGTTGGTCAGTTCCAGGGTGCTTTGAATCCTGATCATTTTTGAAAATCTGGGTTCAGTATATCACAGTCCACTCATATTTGTAATTCAGTACTTCTGTTGGAAAATTATATGAACACCTGCAGAAAGAAAGAGGAGCATATTCACCAGAACTGAAGGTACTGAGAACAAATTATTAATCAGGTTTGGGTAATATTAGTGTTTTCTGTCCTAAATCCAAGCTGATAAATATATCCTGTGGTGTAACATCTGTGTACCATGCCACAGTGAAAGCCATGGGTATTCCTCTACTCAGTGAAATATAAATTTAAAAACAAGACACTGAGGTACTGAAAGATGTTTTTATGTCACATGAAGATAGGAGAATTAATAAGCAAGCCAGGAATAAAACAGTGAAATCTGAGAAAAAAACATCATTTCAATAAGTTGTAGTAAAAGCTGGAGGATAGATACTTCAATGAGATGTTATTAAAAGGCTAAAGGCCTTTTCCCAACAAAGTAATATTTGGAGACTCCCCACCTAATAGCAAAGAGTCGTGGATGACTCTTTGCCAGCTTATTAAGAAGTTCTTCTCTCCAAATCCACAAATTGTTTCTAAATGTGTGGAGCTATCATAGGAAGCTCTGGGAATACAGTACATGCTTTTGGTCACATAATAGCAATGTGACTTATAAGTGTATTATTGTGGCATCTGTGTCATACTTGAGGTTGTATGAGGCTACATAGGATAAGAGCTAAACAGCTGGAGAACTGAGCAAAATAAACCAGATTACTATTTATGTCTTTGTGACTGCATATATTTTGTATAGTCTCATCTCCCACTGAACACTACACTGTCCTCATGAAGGAAACAGTGAAAGGTCATGTTAGAACAGGTCCTTCCCAGAAACACCTTCCTCTATATCTGTTAAAGAAAGACAGGCTAGAGAAATGTGCTTTGCACCTGGAAGATAATGGGAAAATAACTAAAGTGTTTTAAAAACTGTAGAAGTCAATTCCACTTATCTTTTGCATACATAAATTTTAACTTACAAGAGTAAAAAGAATTTTATGAAGCCAGAATAAAGGCACAACATACTATACCATTTGTGTAAGAGACAGGTTGACATTCCCACTTACCAAAATCGTAAGCTAGAAGTTATGGCACCGTTCCAGAATTTGAAACTTGTTAATCCACAATACACCTTAATTACTACATTAGCTTTTCCATCTTGGGTTGGAGAACTTTTATCTAGAATGAACTATCTAAGCCTGTGTATTACCATAAAATATTCTGGTTTCAAAAGAGGAAAAAAATTACACTTAACTTCTTGATGGCTCTATGGAATTAAGAGCATATTACTGACTGCTAGGATAGGACCTAGCTAACTGGGGATGATATTAACAATCAGAAAAATCTTTCTGTGGAGCGCCCATAAGGAATTGAAAACTAGCGCCCATAAGGAATTGAGATGCTAGAATATGAATCAGACAAATGTAAACTTGGGTCTTAGCCAAAAGGATGAACTTTAGGCTCCTTAACACTCCAACTCTTCTTGGTTGGCTTTATCACAGATTTCTTCCAGGAAATGTTCTTATTCGGCATTAAGTTAACAGCATAGTTCAAAGTGATGAACATTAGTAATAACATTGTCATTTCACACTAAACACAGATATACTCATTAATATAAAATGCTTTATGTGCACCCTTATATGCAGACAGGTAGATTTTATGTGACAGATATATAAGAAGAAAGACCAAAATGTGCCAACATAATAACAAAGTTACCTACTTACAAATTATCTCTCTTTCAACATTCCCTAAGGCCTACCCATTTGATTTAGTATGTCATGGATCACGCCCTTCTCCATAAATACTCTTCCTCAGCAGCTGTTCCTGAAAAGGCTTAGAAATGTAGATGTAATTTCTGCTTTTTCTATTCCATCATCTCCTCAGCAGCTCTGGCCTTCTGTTGTGTTTTGTTTACAGAGTAGGAACACTTGTGCTTTAGTGTTTCTCTCCATTTAATACTGCTGTATAACAGGCTGAGGGTGTTGTCTAATTTGAAACCTTGGCCACTTAAAACGTGGCTGTCAGCAGCAGTTGCTAAGAAACTACAACTTAACTGCTTTCAAACATGGTATTGCCAAAGTGCAATTACCCACACCTGCTATTATTATTTATATGAGCTAAAATGTAATTCCTTCACCATACTGGACACGTCCTCTCTTACCTCCCACTTCAATAAGCCCCTTCTTTCTGGTAACTTCTGAGAGCATTCCTCATCTCATCCAACCAAACATTCCAAACTACCCCTATATCCCAAATATTCCCTGAGCAGGGAAATGAGCCACAAAATATCTTAGTGTAGCTCAGAATGAGAGCACATAAAGGCCCAGCCAGTCACTGTCACTTAGAAAACCATGATTATGAGACAGAGCCTTTGAATAAATTTTCCCCTAAGACAGATATGCATGTTTGAATAGGAGTGGATGGTCATTTTTCACTTGAAGAAAATGTTTATGAAATAATAAAATATTTAACTAAAAAGTAAGTGTATAATTTAGTAACTTTGTTTCTATTAAGTCAACCCTCAGTGTTTTGATATATGAAGAAAAAAATGCCAGTAATAAGGAATACTCATGCAAGTGGAGTGGGTGTCTTATGAGTGTAAAACTTCTGTCCTTACTTTTTTTATCTTGTAAACATCTATTCATGCCTCTTGAATAAAAATGGCATTTTCTACAGTATTTTGGCTGTATTCCACATCAGCTCAGCCCATTCTGTTCACTAAGTAATTTCAACCATGTGAATTAGATACTGCCTTCTTTGCTTTCTGAAGGTGAATGCAAACCTCTTGGAACCAATCAAGCAGAAATGTGAATGAGTGGAAGTCTGGGCCAGATAATGGGAGTGAACAATTAAAATGCAAAGAATTTGTAAAGCTTGATGCTTGCCCTTTTTCTGCAGCCTGAAGTATGCAACAATGCATGAGAGTTAGGAGGAACAGCCTTAGGAAAAGTATGGCACCTCTCCACAGGTGGGAGCAGAAAGCCTTGCTCTCCTCTTTCGTTCCACTCTCTCGTTCCACTCTCTCACTCGTTCCATTCCCACTCAGAGCTAAGCAGACAAAAACCAGAGAGCATGCAGGGAGGCAGCTATTAGCTCCAGTCCAGCTATGTTTTATTGCAGCTGTATATCTTCTGAAGAGACCCTTGCTGGCACCTGAAGATTCAGAAATACTGGGAAAAGGGCTTATGTATGTCTCCAGTCACCCACACGGGCTCTCACAAAATAGAGAATATGAAAAGGAAAAAAAAAAGGAAAACAGAGAGTAGGGAAAAGGAAACAAAAATAATCTTCTTAGCTAATACATGCTCACACTCAGGCAGACCTTATACCTTCACCTTCACCTTATTTCTTCAAAAAAAGTAATATATTCTAATGTAAATCTTGTTAGTCACTGAACCAGTAGTCATTTAAGTGAAACTAATTGATTTTTAACATCTGGTTCACAGTCAGGGTACAATTCCTTGTCTTAATGCTGTATTTGGGTATTTATTCTACACATATGTAGTTTTCTGGCACTGTAATTTTGAATATTTGAGCATCTCTGTGGGGTGGTGAGGCAATGTA
Organism: Serinus canaria; assembly: GCF_022539315.1. NCBI lineage: Eukaryota > Metazoa > Chordata > Aves > Passeriformes > Fringillidae > Serinus > Serinus canaria. The sequence continues at coordinate 31,048,353 of NC_066315.1, forward strand.
TCCTGCATTAGACTGCAGAGGTAAACAACATGATTTGCAGCTGCATGTGATTGTTAATTATGCAAAGAAAAACTTTGGGAACAGTACAGTAAACAAATGAGGTTATTTGTAAATCTCTCATTCTCTAGTTTTAACTTCCAAACTACATAATACAAATGCAGTCATATTTTCCAGTATGAAAATAGCATTAATTAAAAAAAAAAAAAAAAGGCAAGTTCTGCATCAAAAGATATCATTTTCCAACTATTTAGAAAAACAAAGATGCATTTCTTTCCCTAAGGGAGACCCTTGAGCCTACAGTTTCTTTCAGAGAGCTTTATTTTCACTAAAAAACATTTTGATACCTCTAGATAAGAACACATCGTTAGAATATATTTCAACACATCTACTGCATAACTGCAGCAGTGGAGACCCAGGATAGTTCATTTTATGAAAAAAACCCAACAATCTGCCATTTTCACAAAACTCTGATTTAGACTGGAATGGGAATAAGTTGGAACAATATTTGCTGAAGACACCATCTGAATGGCCACTTTTGGAGATGCTCTGGAGGCATTAATTTGTGGGAGAGGAAGGGAATCAGCATTCCCCAGTACCCTGCTATGATGGCCTTGGGGCAGAGGATGTACATGTTAGGGGACCACCATGGGTTTCCAACCTCCACCCAGATCTACAAATTATCACTCATGTTCTGAACACAACATGAAGGCACTAGATTGAATCAAATTTATTGATAGGAGTAAGACATTGGGGTTTAGGGTGTGCTTTTAAGAGTCCTTTTAAGGGAACAGAGAGACCCAGTTGAACTCCTGCATATTCAGATATATCCAGTTTTTAAAGATTGTTTCACCTGTTTGTTTTTTTTTTTGGGGTTTTTTTTTTTTTTTTTACTTTTGGAAGGATTAGAAATTCATTCTTCATCATATTCAGCCTGCTAACCGAGGCAGAGAAAATAAAACACACTACTAATAAATCTAGGCATTCAAACTGCAGCCCTTGGCTGCCACCTAAAGGTTTGCTGTACTTCTTTAGAGAGATATCACCAGACTCCATTCCCATGTCTGGAATGTAAAATGCTTGTCTACTACCATTACAGGCAACCTCCATGGTCACGATTACTAAAAGAGATTATGGGGTAAAAATATTTTTTTTAAAAAAACCAAAAAGCCCCACCAAAACAAAAATTAAGGGAAAAGACCCACAGTAGTTCAACGGCACCACAGAAAGAATGATTTCTTGTTTTTACATGCACTTTCAATTTGAAATAACACCTAAAATCTTAAAAAAATATATAAAAACAAAGCATGCTATTTGGTTTTGATAAAAGAAGACAGCCAGAACAAAGAAACATACAAACAACTGAGCAATGAATGGCTCAAGAACAAAAAAAGGGGTGGTGTGCTCAGCTACCATTTGGGCAACACAATGAGGGCAGCAGGCAGTTGGTGTAGGTCTTATGCCCTCCACTGAGGGGAGAGATTGATCTCTCCAGACACTGGAAATTCAAGCTCTTTGAAAATAGAAGGAACTGAGATGGAAAACAAAATCCTGTCCAGGGCTCCTTTTAGCACCAAGAAGCAGAATTATGCCTCAATTCTCTAGCTAGGTACAACTATCTGATTGTCATTAATTAGCTGAAAGTCACTGTTCCTTATTCACAGCATCTGTAGGTGGGCAGTACTGACTTCCTTCAGAGGTTTTTTAAATCTATTATAAAGTTTTCATTTTCAATTAACTATCATTTTTACACTGATAAAATCATTAAATCATTTGTTGGGAAACCTTTTTTTAATGTACCTAGAACTTGTAACTTTGCATGGTAAATGTTACACTTTGGTCCTTGTATGAGGGGACCTTCACTTTTTTCCTTTTTTTTTTTTTTTTTTGGTTAGACTTTAGAATATTGGGTATGGATCTGAATGAAAATGAATGCTCTGAAGTGTTGGGGCCAGCAAGAAAATTGTACAACTAGCAGTGAAACCACCTACAGTTTGAACTTACAGTTTGAAATGAACGTTTTGTATTACTAATGAACTTTTTATGATTTCTGTTATATGTTCATTGTAAATGTTTTACATTTTGGAGTACAAACAGCAAACAAAAGAATACATTAAGTAGGAGGTATTTCAAGATAGAAAAATATCCTACATTATTACAGATTCAAAGAAATTCTGGACAACCAAAACCCGTTATTTCCTATGGTCTGAGCTTTTTTGAAGTTTAATTGTTATTTACACATCCAACTCCATTTTGACTTTCCACAGGATCTGATCTGATATTTTTGGTTCATCCACTCCTCTTACAGGAATGACACCTCTCATGTTCTTACAGGAATGAGGACTGACAAAGGGACAATGATGCTCTGAAAAATAAACCAAGAATCTACAGAGAACTAGTTGTTTCCACGCACACATGGGAAGAAGCTTAGTGACAGCATTATCTGAGCCTCCATTGTAAAAATGAAAACCCAAAAGCAATCAGTAAACTCATAACTGTGCATTTTCAATCTGTGATCATTGTGTATTTGCAGTATTCCCTAGAGGACAGCTAATAGCTAAGGTTAAAGATCTAGTCATCCTCTTATGTCCTTTAGAGTGGTCCATGTGTCTGTGTTATCTGTGGCAGGCACAGTTATATCTGAGGTTATTACCTTGCATACACCTTTTGCAATCATCACCTCCCATGGTAGTTATTAGGATAGTTTGTGTGTCGGTAAGGAGCATGTCACTGGTATCCTCTCATACTGCCTGAGGTGCTAGCTGTTCTGTCCTTTTTTTTGGTTTGGCACCTGTATTTTTCTGTTCAGCAAGGTGAAGTTTTAGTTTAATGCGATGTAATGCAATCTTTACCAATTTCAGAGTCAGCCAGGACACATCTGCAGATTAGCTTCGTGTGTTTTCTCTTCCAAAGCCAGTGTTAATCACTTGTAGAAGCGTAGATACTTAGAAGACTGATAGAATTTAAATCAAGAAGGAATTGTAATGGCAATCTTTTCTGACCTCCTGTGTTGTACAGGCTATAAAATTTCACCCAGAAATTTAAGATTAATGCGTCTGTTTCATCTATAGTCTGTCTCTCATACAACCATTGAGCCTTGAATTCAAGACCAGCCATGATGGAAAATGGTGCCAAAGAAGAAGTTTTATCAGAATCATTTTTCTTCAAACACAGTTAGAATCACAAAATTACTCTGCAATCTCTACTTCCCCTCATCTTCCAGTGTTCATTAGTGTGTCATGTCACACGAGGATTATTTGCTGGTACAATATCACATTAACTAAATTTTAATGGAAAAATCTATTAGCCTGGCTGTAACTTAATTTTGTAAAGTACTTTCCATTTGAAATAAAAATATATGCTCTGGCAAATCCTAAGGCAGCTCTGTACTCTATTCAAGTACATGCTAACAAAGTGGCCTTAATTTTCATCCTCAGTTCATACTGACTTTATATACTACTGAACAATTCAATTACTCCTGACTGCCCCAGCTCAGGCTAGAACTGTCTGTCCCCAGAAAATTCTCTGTTCCTTAGCAATACAATAATCCCATAGTCCCTCCCATGCCTTACCCTGACTTTAGTCACAGCTGGTACCTGATGCCTCAGCAAAGATGGAAATCATCTTTAAAGGAACATGCCACAGAATGGCTGCAGGGGAAATTTCTGTGCAGCCTTAGAAAGTGACCAGTTCTTGTTCTGAAGTACAAAAGGTTACCTTTTTTATGAACTTTTATCCTGGCTAATGTAAAGGCACATACAATTCATATAAATTTCTCATTTATTTTTAAATCCTACAAATTTCTACAGCCAAGGAATTCCAAGAGTTACTTATATGTTATTTTAAAAGGAATCTTTGCTTTATTTTAGCTTAAAGTATGAGCAGTAAAACCAATAACTGAAGTTCCACTGGATCCTGGAATTAGACAAGAGAAGACTTACTGATACAAATTAAAAAAAAATTTAGAAGCAGAGATATCTTCCAGAAGAAGGGAAGAATTTGTGTGAGGTGCTGCCCAAACATACATGTTCTTATGCCAAAATGAAAACATTGCCAAAACGAATTGTCTGAGGATCAGCAGGATGCAAGAGGTGAGAAGATATATATACATGTGGACACATATTTGAAACAATTACAAACATCAATAAGCAATGTTTTCTATTTCTAAATGTCCCCATCTGCCTCCATTTTTTCCTGATTTTGCACCTAAATATTTCTCTATTTATTTTAGTTGTCGTTTTAGCAGTGAGTCTAGAGCAGCAATCTGGTGAGAGAGGAGAGAGGATATGCAGGTAAACCCCACACACAGAGCAACCAGGCTGTAATGTGCACACCACGTTTCAAGACTGAGGACAAGATCAGATGAAATTCTACCAGAGATGTTCAGAACCTTTGATAATTCTGGAAAACCACCCACCTCCTGCCCATGTTCTCCATGTCTCCCACTTCCCCCCTCTGCCACACACACAGAGTTTGCCTGTGGGATTTTTCCACTCATCGGCCACTGCTCAATGCAGCAGCTTAGCTATGGGCAGGAGAAACGATTTGCATTCATCAATCACCCAGTTACAAACTTCTGCTTTTGAACTGTAGGACACTTTTGAGCTTGATCAATACAGGTTATTCTGAGCTAGAAATGAACTTTAATTTCTGTTAAACAGAACCAGTGCTGTTTATGAACCATATCTTAACTTTCCCTTTCAACCTCTAACACCTAATTTCCTCAAAAGTTTCTCAGGAGAAACTTTAACTTTTCAGAAGTCCCAAGAAATATTTCCTACTTACTATCTACTGTATTTTACCTACTTTCTACCAGTTCCTTGTAATACATAACACAGGAAACCTCTGGGAAATAACAAGTGAGCTAATGGTTGTCCGGGGCAAATGTGGGAATTTTCTCTGAAAACTTCCAAAAATGTCAGGCCTACTGTACTATTACAGATTGTTTCATCTGGACATTTGGTAACCCAAAGTCTTAAATCCAGGGGACAGAAAAGGGTAAAATTGCTGTGGAAGGAGTATGAGGAAGAAGATGAAAAGCTGCTTGAGATAGCTGCAGCAGAAGCAATCATGACCTTGGGACTCGGTTAGGGAAGTGAGACACAGAGAAGGAGTAGGTGGGGAAAGCAAGAGGCCTGTAAGTATCTGAGGATTCAATCAAAGTGACTGGGTGGAGGGAGGGTGAGAAGAAAGAACAAAAACTTTTTAATGCAGATGAGGAAGAAGGCAGAATGGGATTAGTAGTCTTCAATGGGAAAAGAAATTAAAAAGAGGAAAAAAAAATTCAAGGAAGAAGAAAATTAAAACACCTGAAGTGTAATACAGTGACTTCATGGGCACCTGTGCTGGCTTTCAGCACTAAGTGGAGATTACATAACTTTTTCAAGTATCAGAGAGAAAAAAGTAGAGACAGGTAACAAGAACAGAAGGAAATGGGTGGAGGTAAATTAAACGCACGGAGTGCCAATGTTCTGTGGACAGTTTGAGCTTGCAATAATAACAAGAAAAAAAAAAATGTGTGACTTGCTAAACTTCACAGTGGCTGTTGTTCCTCTGTAGATATAAAGGTGTTATTTGTGCATGTCACAAAGTATTCTGGGAAATGTGTGTTTTCAGAGTTTGGTTGACTCAGTGTCTGAGGATCTATACCTACATCTATTAATATGAAATCTGGTCTTCACCCATCCTCCAGGGAGCTGGAAAACAGCAAAGCTTTAAAGATGCTATGACTGTTTTTGGGTGGGCTGCAGTCCTTTGTGAATATAAAACTAATTCAAACAACATGCTCTTTTTTCTCTGTTAGTCACTGAAGGAAAATAGGAAAATGGCACACAGATTAGCAACACAGGGTCAGGCCTTCAGTCCTTCAGGCCAAAGTCCCACTGAAATAAGGCTAACAAAATAACTCATCTGGTCTACTGTTCTTCTCTCGGTTCCTTTCAGAAATCAAGTCTTGGTGCCTGTAAGTCCATGAAGTAATATCTGGAAAGTATTAATGAAAGTATATAGAAGAATCCCAGGTAAATTTTATACTTCGAAGACAGACCACAGGGGACCTCACCTCTCTGAAGTCAGAAAGACTCTCAAAACAGTGTATTTGTCAAAAGAAACACTTCTGTCTAAAATATCAGTTCACTCACATAAAAATGCATAGTGGAAATATCAAAAAATCTTAGTGAAACACTATTCTTTAAAACTCTTCATGTGACAACAACTGTAATTTTCTTCTTTCAGAATACATCTGTTCAAGTAAATATACCACTGGGGTTTTTTAGTAATTACTTCCAGAAAGAGATTTTTTAGATCATTTCAATAAACAACTTCAGCTTTGACCACTTGTTACAATACATATTTTTATGGTTTTGAGTTCCTAGGGGGACTACGTAAATAATTTATTATGCTTTCTTGTGTCTAGAAAAATCATCCTATTCTTTCTTAAACAGAAGACAGGGCCCCCCTTCATTGAGGCCCCCCCCAGAGCCAATATACAGATCAGCTGCCTGCACTACAAATCTCTTTGAAAATGAATGTGTAGAACTTAAAGCATTGGGTTTAACCTAGTAAACCCTAAACAGAATGATACCTTCTCACCTGTGAAAAAACTACTGTTTCTGTCTCAACTGTTTGCTGACCATTTCTGTTGAGAACCCATTTGCACTGTCTTTTTTTTTTTTCCTAAATAGTCTGAAATATCTCAGGTTTATTGTCTTATAATACAGTCTTCTTCAGTGGACTTGTCAGAAGCACTGAAGGACACAAGATTATGCTCTGGGATTTCAGGAGGATTACATACTCTATTTTTAATATAAAAAATTTTACAATTCAGTTGGTTATATAAACAAGGAAGAAAAGTGTACCAGTACGGTATTGCAAGTAATCTTCTCAGAAAAGCAGAATGGAGAAGTTTGTGCCACATAGACCAGAAAAGAAAATAATTTTATAGTTAAAGTTTTCCAAATATATTATGAATAACAACAACATTTAGATGCAGCATACCTAAGTCACCAGGCTGAGTATAGTGGTATTCCACCTGTCTCTGTATGACATCGACCAAACTTTTAACACTGAGAGGGTAAATGCAAAAAGGTATTGGTTCAGATGCTGCCAAATAGTTTCATGCAGGCCTACTGAAGTTACAAACCTAAGTAAGGTTTGTATATTCACATAAAATGTCTACCTGAAATCAAAGTAAGCCTTCCCAAAAAATTAAATAGATTATTGGACAATGTGGATTACTGCTTTACAGTAAAATGGAGCATTTTCTCTTTGTGCCATGTACATCGGGAAGTTCAGTAGCATGGGCTGGTAACTAAGGTAGGTATTAATGAAAAAAATCACGAAAAATACTATTTTGGGGAGTAAAGATTTTTCCAGTTTGGAAATTGGCATTGTCAGTTCTTACAAGAACTGAGGCTAGAAACAAAAAACAATGTGCACTGGTTTAATATCTTATAAGGAAATGCATCACATTTTTTATCACATTTTCTTTTTCAGAATTACAAAATAAAAGCACATTTTGTTAAAAAAAATCGTGTACTGCATTAGACAGCTGGAATCATATGTAGAATTTTTCCATATATAGTAAACAGCATAGGTGGATTGCTCATAGTGTGCACTTCTGAGGAAAAGGCCTTCTTGGCAACCATTTTTTGGGAATAGTCATTGATTTTGAATTATTCCATCATTTTTAATTGATGGATTATAACAGATTTGCACAATACACTGACCTTTTTATATGGAACAGATGCAGTTTTAGATTCAAATATTGTAGAAAGAAACGAACACAAGTGATAGCAAATGCAATTGTATCTGACAGAAAAGCATACGATTCTTTTAGTTAGTTACACTGCAAAAAAAATCAAATTTGCATGTCAGTGGGATCAAGTGAAACCAACAAATCCAAAACAATTACTGTACTCTTGCAGGATCCTATACTATTAAAATAGGGAAGCTGGAGGAAAGTAGAATTAATTTAACAATATCAAAGTGCTTTTTACAGGGATTTTAATTGTGTCTAGGATTCCATTATAATGTAAGAAATCACAAGATTGGATAAATAATACTTTTTATTTTAAAAAAGCTTTGATACTAGTTGCAAAACACCATCAGTCTTCCCTTTGCAGTCCTGGTTTGGACTCTCCCCCAAGAAATGGCACAATAAAGATGGTTGGAAACATTCAACCAAAAAAGGAACATGGTTTTTTTAGGAAAAGTTTTGGGGTTTTTGACCAGCTCTAGTTAACATTCATTGCAGATTCAATATTTTCAAGGCTGTTTCCTGAAAAGAGAGACTATTTGCCAACAATGTGATAGACAATTGCATTTTGTTTCAATAATGCAAATGTAAACACTGGAAAGAAGCCACAGTTATAACACTTCAAGAAATTTGGGATACATGTAATATAATAACACACTTTACACCACAAAAATTTGTAGAATAACTTAGGCTGGAAAAAAACCCCTGAGGCCCAACCATCACTCTGCTCAAAACAGGTTCAATTAGTTCAGTCTGCTTGGGAACATGTTCAACTAAGTTTCAACTCTCTCCAAGGACAGAGATTCCACGAACACACTGCTTCAAGGTTTCATAGCCCTGTGGATAGGACAGTGGATTAAGACTTTAAATCCATTTCCAGTCATGTTAAATTCCTTGTTACAGGAGTTTAAGAGTTACATACTCTCATATGTGACCTTGGATGACCCAGTTTCTCTACTTGCAAGCCTAGAATTATTATTCAAAACTCCTGCCTAATTATATTATTGCATTATAAACACTGTCTAAATAACAATATATTCAAAGATGCTATCACTGCAAAGTAAATGTTTTTAAGCCTTTGGATTTCACCATGGGAAGAATGAAGCTAAAGAAATAGGGCATTTTACATAAAGCAGCAGACTGTACTTTAAACTCTTACAGCAGCCTCTATACATTGAGGCCTAAACTATTGGTATCTTCAGCTCTTGACTGTTTTACTGGTGACTTTATTCAGAGTGCTTAGCTCTCACTCAACACTGGCATCCTTTTTGTTATGTTTTCAGGGTTTAAGTTAATGACCAGAGTAGTTTCATTCTGGTAACCTTATTATCAGATTTTATATGAAAATGATCCATCTTTATTCTTCTACATTAAACTGCAGGTATTGTCTTTCTGCCCAGAATGCCGAATCCTTGCATTATGTTCTCATCAGGAGTATGTAATGACTGATTCCTACTTGTATGATGAACAGCCTTTGCTTAGAAACTCAGAAGAGAATTCATGCTGTTGAGAACATAGCATGCTTTATGCTGCTTATGATAATTTACATTCTGTCCAATAAATAGTTTCCTACACAATATATCTGTATGGCATATCAACTGTATCATTCCTCCCATCAGCACCACTTAGACTATGCAGGTGAAAAATCCAAAAAGAGAGATCCCAGTTTCAGTCACCTTTGCTTCTGATGGCATTTTGTTTAAAAATATTTCCTTGAATTTCTTGATGTATCATCTGAATCCTTTTTTCCAGATATATTTGAATGCCCATAAATTTGCAACATCATGATCTATAAACTAAACATTACTGGACCCAACAGGAGTAAATTGAATTTAGTTCACCTGTCACCAGAGTATCTCATTTCAAATAGCACTCAACTGAGTTCTCAAGGGACACGTAGCTCTCCACCTACAGTGTTTGAGACTGTGACATCTGAAATCATAGAGCTTTTAGGTAAAGAATATTTCAAGTCCTGTAGATGCTATACTTCTTTCTGAATGTCATTGCATATGGCTTTCTCACATCCCATATCCCCATTTGGGCTGTGACCACTCAAGGAATGATAGTCAGATGTCTGAAATGGGGGATTTTTCCAAAATGAAGCAAAAAAGATGATACATCATTTAAAAACTCGCAAGAGTGGGACCACGAGATTGCTACATTGCCAGGCCTTCTTCAGCACTCTTAAACAAACCAACCGTGCTCAGTTTCTGACCTCTGACATTCAGATGCTAAACCATCAATAGCTTCTCAAGGGTTAGCACAGGATTTGAAAAGGCTTTCGTAAAGACTGTGAAACAGCATATTATTTACACTGGTTGCGTTTGCAGGATTTATTAACGTTGTACCCTGCAGAGGCAGACTTGGATGCAGCACAGGGATCCTTTGGGGATCCTGCGTGCACGGTCATCTGTTGCCGGCATCAGAAATGAAGGACGCCAAAGGGCTGGCCATCAGAGACCCATCAGGTCCGTACACCTACCCCTAACGCAGCCGGGCGGGGGCCCTGCCGTGTGACAGGGCGAGGTGCCCAGGTGGGTTTTACCTGCCAGGAAAACGCCTCCACCCACAGCCTCCTCCGGGGAGCGGAGCCGGGCGAGGCGGGGCGGCGGCCGAGGTCGCACCTTGGCCCGGTGGGGCTTTCCTGGCCCGCACAGTGCGGTACTTTCCCGTCATGGTTAACCTTTGCGTTACTCCCACTGCGCCCGGAGGGGTGGAAACTCCAAGCAGAAATCATTCGGGGAGGGCGGTAAAGGAGGGGAGGTGGTTTTAGGTAGAGAAGTTTTGCCTGACGCAGCAGGGGCCAGCGCGCTGCTGCCAGCGGGAGGCCCCGGTGGAAACGGCGGCGTTCCTGGGGCGGGTGGGCAGCGCCGCGGGTTACGGAGGCGCTGACGGCAAGGGTCGCACAAGCAAGCGGCGGGGGGGGGTCACATGCAGCGAGAGCCGGCCCAGCCGGCGGAGCGGGGAGGAGCGACGGCCACAGGGCCAAAGCGGTGGGCGAGGTACGGCGGCGGCCGGTGGCGCAGCGTTCTGCCCACGGCCTTCGTTCGCCTCCTCGCCCGGACGCAGCGGCCGTACCGAGCTCGGAGAGCCGCGACCGGAGCCGCCGCCGAACAAAGCCGCGGGCGGGCGCAGTGACTTCACCGCCGGGCCCGCCCCCGCACTCCCGCCCGCGGAACCTGCCCCGCTGCCGTCTCCTGGCAACCTGCGGAGAGCCGCGGGCCCGGCGCGCAGCCTCCGCTCTGGGGCCGGACAGCGCCGCGCAGCGCCGCCGTCCACGGTCTCCTGTCCTCCTTTCCCCGTCCTCAGCAGAGCCTCGTCCCCCCGGCGAGGAGAAGCGGCCCCGGCGGCGCCTCGGGACGGCGGCGGGCAGCGCCCACCTGGCCCCGGCGGGGGCGGGCAGGGGGCGGCCGTCCCCGCCCCCCCCAGCAGCCGCCCTCTTCGCCCGAGGGAGGTGCGGAGCCGCCGCCGCCGCTCCCCGCGCGGTGCCAGGAGCTTCTTCGCGCCCCCCAGGCAGCGCGGGCGGCGAGGCGCCCCTGGCCCGCCGGGCTGGAGGCGGATGGAGGGAGCCAGGCTCCGCGCTCGGCCGGGGCCCCTTGGCCGCCGGGGGAGGGCCGGTCCTGGCGGGGCGCGGGGGCGCGGCAGGCGCTGCCCCCGAGATGCGGCGGCCCTCGCCCGCCCCTCCGAGCGCCCTACCTGTGCCGGGCCCGCCGCCGCCCCTCCCCCGGCCCCGCCGCCGCCGCCCCCGCGGGGGCCGGGACTGAGCGCGCCGCGGCGTCGAGACACGGCCCCGAGAAGAGGGCGAGGGAGTGGGATCAGTGCCGGCGCATGATGTGGGTGCCGCTGCTGGCGTGCCTCACCGCGGGGATCGTCTCCGTGCCCAGGTGCCAGCGCGGCCCCGGAGCCTTCCTCGGGGCGGCCCGGCTGCTGGCGGCCGTGCCGGGACTCTGCCAGCGCTGTAAGTGTCCGAGCGCCTGGAGCTCTCGCCGTGCCTGGCTGGTCGGGACTGTGGCTGGGTTTGGTTCTGGCGCGGGGTCGTGCGGGGCGGGGGGCTTGCCCGGGCCCGGCGGGTGCCTTGGGGCTCAGCGCTGACAGCTGGGACCGCCCGGCGCCACCGGCACTCGGCGGCCGGGCGGGCCGAGCTGGCGGGCGGAGGGTACCTGCAGGGAGAGCCGGGCTGGAGCGGCTCCTGACCAAACATCACACCGCCAGGGCCAGCCCGTGATTTAACTGCACACGCCGGGGGCGTCCCGCCTTCAGGGAGCCGTGGTAGCTCCCGGGGAGCCGGCGGGACTATCGCACTCCAGGGTGCTGCGAGTCCTGATGTGCACCCTCCGCAACACTCTGCCAAGCGGCATGCGGACCCGCCCGGGGGACCGAGCTAGGGATGGACAGTTCTTGGGGATGGTAACACTGTTTTACGTCGTTTATATGGCATGCAGTGGCAGGGTTAAATAGGGATAGAGCTACGAGAAGATTGTCTTCTGTTTACCTTGGGATAAAGTGCATGCTGGCAGTTCCCCGGGAGCTATGGTTCTCGGGTGAAAAAGGCTCTGGTAAATGCGGGTAACCCCTCGCGTTGTGGAATTGCTTCCCAAAGCCCCCAGCATCAGTTTTAATGTGTGCAGGCTGAGGGGGGTTTGTGCAAATGCATCTTAGATAGTGCAGCAATTAACAGAGCAAGCAGGTTAAGTCTAGTATTTCATAAAGGATCTTATTTAGCTAGCAGTGATCATGAAAGCAGATCTGGTTGTCGGTCATCTTTCTCTATTTTTTTCTGCTTGTGGAATAATTGGCATTTCCCAGCTTAAGCCTGGAGCTGATTTAAAATGTTAACATGTAATCTCTGAAACTAAGATTTACAATGGGAACAATGTATTAGTCTTAAGTTCTTTATTGCATATGTGACAAATTCATGCCTAATTCAGTAGGATTTGCCCAGTGCTATTAAAAACAATGGAATAATTTGTTAACTTTCATAGTATAATTTATTTTACTTTTTTGGCTTCGTACTTTGAATTCAGAACCAAACTAAATGTCAATAGGAAAAATAAAATATATTATTAAATTTCTTATGAAACATGACATCTTGTATGTAGTATCCCAGATTTTTTTTTTAATGTAGTGCAATTGAGTTGAAAGGCTAATTGAAACTTTATGAAGAGGATGGTTCTGTGCCTGAATGCAGTGTTGTGCTTGCTCATGAATGTAGTTCCTGGGTACACACTAGTGCAAATAATGCATCAGAACAGAATGCCACAGTGGGGAGGTTGTGCATGGGGCTTTTGTGCCAAAGGATGCTTGCTGTCTTTGTTGTGCTTCATAGTGAAAATATATATGGGTGATGCGTCATGGGTTATGTGTTTATTGTGACAACAGCTCTCAGATTGGGCAGACTGTAACTCACATAGACCTTGTTTTTTCCTTTTCGTTTGAAACCTCTGCTAATTCATGAAAGCTGAAAGGCACACTAAATTCTTTCCTTCATACATAATCACTTTACAGGCTACAGCCGCAGTTGAAGCAAGAAGAGTGTTTTGTTTTTCTGTGAATGAACATGTGAAATTTTTTGTTATTTTTAATGTTATTTGTGATTTTTTACATTTGGCTGTGGTAGCTAGTGCAGCACCACCTGGATTCTTTGAATGTCTGCAGGCTGCTTTGAGAGAGACTGGGCAGCAGCTCCATGTACAGATATTTGGCAGCATGGCTTTGTTCAAGCAGCCACTCCTCTTTGCTTCTGTATCGACAGTGCTGGGCATGGAGGAAAGCATGGTGCTGTTCTGTGCCACCAGCAAGTCCAGTTTATTTATGTGCAGAGTTGGCAGAACCTGCATATCTGTTGCACTGAATCTCCAGTTCTAAAAGAGTCTGGAATTAACATGAAATGTACATGGAACTCAAATTTATTTCATTCTTGTTGGAGCATTTGTGGCTCTTCTAATTGGAAAATTGAGAGCTTGATACTAACTGAGGCATTTGTTCTACAAACTGCAGTTTGAGATGTGAGTCACTGCTTGGGGATAAGTAAAGGTAGAATTTGGCACAGGGTTTGAAGTTACAAGGAGTGCAAAAGGAAATCTCACAATGCTGTAAATTTGCAAATCCCAAATTACAGGTCCTGTAAGCTTAGATAAAAAGAGTAGTGTTGCTGCATTCTACAAAGAGTCCCTTGTTCAATAAGTCTCACCAAAAGGAAATTTGCAGTTCACTAAGCCAATTATAACAAATACCTGACATGAGAATCAAGCTTCTGTAGGGATTTCTACAGATCCCTGCATTTATTTTGGAGCATTAAACCTGACAAACTCTTAAAGGTGTAAACCAGTGAACTGAATAAAAGCTGGATTCTACAGCAAGAGCATGTTGTATGCATTGTGCTAACCAGTTGAGTAAGTGCTCTCTTCAGTGAAGACAGTTCCCTTGCCTTGTTCAGAAACCAGCTGCCGAAACTCTTATTTTTTACCTGCTGTATAAGCACAGGGGTTATGTGGGGTTCAAGTACTGATGAATGCCTGATTGGTCAGGATTAATAGATGACATTAGTTCAAATCTCCGCAGTGTCCCAAAACCAGTTATAATTAATATTAAAATCTGAAAACTAAGGTATATGGTGCTTTCCAAAATACCCAGGGAGTTATTGCTCTATGAAGCTCAAGTAAACAAAGTGTACTTATGATGTGCAAGCAGGGATGGGATGGAATGAAAATCTTTATCTTTGAACTAAAAGTTGGAGAACACTCACATAGCAATTCTTAGATAGTTGTGATTGACAGGTCTCTTTAAATACCAACTTTAAAAGTTTGTATTTTCAGTCTTCTTGAGAGTGTGATTTGGAAAGACCACTGGGGAAAGTGGGGGATCTGTGATCATGAAGGGGTCAGTTGCTAATTGATTTATGCAAATAGCATGAATTTTGATTCATTAATTTTCTCCCATCAAGGTCTTTGGTTCTTCGCCAGTCTTGTCACATCAGATTTCCATGTGATCCCTCTAGTAAGAGTTTTATAAACCATTACTCGTGTTACTTCTCAAAGGAATAAGAAAAGCTATTCAAACCACCCATGGAAGTTTTTGAAGAGAGGTGATCGAGAAATGTCCCATCACACACACACAAGCACATAAAAAAATCTGAAATAAAAGATACATCATGATAGCTTTAATTGGCGTTTGTCTGTTAATTCTCCTGTGTACCCATGCGGCCCATTTTCTATTGAGACTCAGTGGAAGAAGCTGTGTTATATGGAATACCCAGTACTGAGCCAGTTCAGCTTTTCCTGAGGCTTAAAACAATCCAAGAAGAAGAGAAGACCCATTTTTCATTTCCTGAGTCTGTGTGGGTGATCTGCTCCCTCGGGCTAATGGACCATCTTTGGGAAAGCCAACCTTTTGGGAACCAGCCTTTGGGGAAAAACAACCTGGGTGTTTGAGCGGGCTGTGAGTCGCAGTTCTGAGGAATAGTGAGGGAGAGGTTTGTTTATGTGCGCATTGCTCAAGGAACATATTTTGCCAATGACATGCATACATTTGCTTTGCAAATTGTACGCTTTTCACAATCTGTTGCAATTTCATGTCTCTTCGGGGGGCTTATGTGGTAAGGTGCTTTTTTATTTTATGGTTTTTACAAGCTGAATGAAACTTATCATTGTATGTGTAGTGTTTACAATGTTTTCATGCTGCAGGTGTTTGAGATGAGGCTGTGAAAAGAGAGGAGAGGGGCAGTTTATGAACTAGAAGAGCAATAAGCATTCTCTTTGTGCTCTGGAAAGGTTGCCTCTGTTATTTTGGACATGCTGTTGCTGAGGAAAGTTGTCAAGGCAGTCTGAAGAGTGCATGCATCAGAAATACTCTCTACAGTTGGAAGAGGCAGTTGCTTCTTTTTGGGTCTTTAAACTTTCAAGGACTGGAACTGCAACAACTGAAAAAGCAAAAATTAGACCCCATTAGTCAAGAGGCCTAAATAAATAAATAAATTTGATTTTTCATGCAATCTAAGTTTTATTTACTTCACTTCCCCAGACCATCAGAAAGATGTCAGAATGTGAACTTCATGGAAGCTAAAGAAAATCTTAATTAAATGACCCCCATTCCACAAGCGGGCCTTAAAATGTCAGATTATAACCTCCCTTACATTTTATAGAGCACTTAAATGCTCGTAATATTTTTCAAATCCCTCTGAAAAATTTGTGATGAGTTGTCCATGTTGTGTCTTGAGTTTGGGACATTTAGAACTAATTACCATAGGAGAATAAAAATGGAAGATATTTTATTTACAAATTGTGTAAGTTGACATGGGCTGCTGATATTTATCAAGACTTTTTAATAACAGTTAACAGTTGGACCAGAGGATTTAAAGGATCTTTTCCAGCCTAAATGATGCTATGATTCAAGGAGGTACACCTGTATCTGCATGTGCCTTTCTTATCCTCATCTCTGAAAAGTTCCCCCACTTACATGAAGGTGGAATCATACAGGACAAAAACTCAAAGAAGAGAAGCCTCGGACAGGTGCATATAAACTCAAGTTTTTCATGTAAATATTGTAGAGGATTAATGGTGGACTTGGCGGTATTGGGTTGATCTTAGTGGTCCTTTCCAACCTAAAGGAATTAGGTTAGAAATCATTAATTAGAAATTAGAAATTACTCTGATTCTATCCTATGATTCTGTGAATAGATCTGATGTAAGCAACGTTAACCTTAATGTATAAATTAAATCTACCTGCTTGATTTTTTTTTTTTCAACAATGTATATTTTAAAAACTGAATATAGAAAAAGAGTACTTTCTTAGTTCAGGATAAGTGTATCTAAGGCAGTGATTGGGATTTAATGAGTTCTGTCAGGGTAAGAAGAAGCGGAATAGCTTGGTATTCTGACCTTTCAAGTTTGTTTAGTGTTCTTAAAACATATAAATGGCACTAAAGTCATATGATATATTTTGAAAACTTACATATGTGAACTATTTAGAGCTTTTGCTGTAACTTGTAATCTAGACATCTTGGTATAAATTTGACTTCTGATGAATTTACTGAAAACAGAAAACTGGAGAAGGATATAGTTTCTGTTTTGTTAATAAACTTTCTATGTTTTGGGATTTTTTAAAATAAAATTCTTAAGGCCTCAGTGCTTCTCATTCTACTTGCAACCTCCTTTTCAGCGAAATCTTGTTTTCAGAGTTCCTGTATCTCCTCTACTAATTGCTGACTTCTGTCTAACCAGTGGAAAGATGTAATAATTCTTTCTCATGTGCTAAAGCAAACATAATTTTTGATGGAAAAAGTAGGATATGGTCTGTTATTCTTTTCTAAGTACTTGAACTTCATTAATTTTTTTTCCTTTTGGCACTTTGCATAAATGGACTTGGGCTATTTAGTTTAACTTTTGGGAAGGAAGTGGGGCTCTAATGAATTAGTTCACTGTACACTGTAATGGAACCTTTCTCCTAGAAGAAAAGTAACCTCCTTGCCAGCCATTCAGGATTCCCCCTTGTTCTGGTGGCAGAACAAGAATAACCCCTTGAGCAAAATGTAAGTGTTTCAGGATGATCAGAATTTACAGCATTAGAAAGCTGCCAACAAAGCAACTTCTAGCTGAGGCTAAATTGGCCTAAATTGAAAACTTTGCAAAGCTCATAATTGACTTTTTTCTTTATATGTTTCTCTGCTTCCCATGACTTCATTGTCATATGCCTGTGGTAACTTCTTGGTATTTACCCATGGTGACAATAATAATGAGTCTGAAGTATTTATGGTCATCAAAAGATGCTGAGACAAATATTTTAACTATGATTATTGGAGAAAGAAATTTCTGTAGCTTTAGGCGGGTCAAATAATGTTCCTGGATGTTTGATTTTCATTTTACTTCAGGCCTCTTATCTGCCCACTGATTTGGGAGTTAGCTTGTTAGCAGCAGTAGTTCATTGGGTTTAAATATTGAAGACTTTGGTATTTTTGGTGTTTTGCTGTTGTAGCAGTGTTATGAATACAGCTGCATGGTGTATGGTGGCATCACAAAAGTAGTCCAAGTCTGATTAAATCCGTAGCTGCCCTTTCTAAAATAAATTCTGTTCCTTCTATATGTTAAGGGAATTAGGCTAAGTGGATTCTGTTTGTTCTATGCTTGAGAGTACAATTTATTTCCACCCTATCTCTTCAGGGTGGAAAGGGTTAGTACTGTGCTGTGGACAACTTGCTTCTCTCAGATGGGAGCTTCTTCCCGGAAACAACCAAGTTCCCATCTTTTTGTTCAAACAAGACTACCAGGAAATAAAAAAACTTGTAACAACTTACACAATGGCACAAATGGCAAAAAGTTACTAAATAAAACTAATGACATCAGCAAGCAGGCTCTTCCAAGCTAAGCAAAGTTGTTGGAGTGCATTTTGCTGTTAGAAATGTTGTGGCATTACTTCAGAACATTAAATAAACCACTACCTGTTTAAAGCCTAGAATTTGCATGTTTTAAGTCTGTCCCTTAAGAGAGCATTTAAGCTGCACCTGCAGACCGTACACAAATGTGAATACTTCCTTGAAAGAGCAGAAGGAGAAGCTTGCATTCAAACAGTCTGTGTGCACCTGTAGTTTACTTATAATTAGTATGTGAGTCTGCATATTTTATAGCCCACTGTCATGTTTTGTGTAATCTTTACCCCAAAATTATAAAATTTAACTGGCTAAACCTAAAATAGAGGTTGGCCAGTGTCTGTTCCTAGACAGGTGGGTTGGGTTTTGAAGTTTTTAATTATGAAAAAAATCTCAGAAAGTTTTTTACCAATTTGTCTCAGGGACAATAACCATCTTTGGAGCTTGAAAATCCTGTTGAAAAGCAAATTACTGAAATAACAAATACCATAGACTTGGTATTCTAGAAAAAAGTAACATTTTTTAAATAGCCCTCTTGAATAAATGCTCCTCCCAATCTTGTGGACTACATACAAATCCTTAGGGAATGGTGGTTATCCTCTCTGATACCAGTCTTAGCTTTTATTTCATATTCTTGAGGTTTTCTCATTGCAAGTGTAAACTATGTATGTTCAATGACCTGTCTCCCTAATCCACACGTGCACAGCTTTTGGTTTGTTTCAGGAAAATCTTCTGTAAAAGCACAATTCAGTTTATCATTTTGTGTTCAGAACTGAGGGACTTCTTCCCCAAGGTTGTCAGCTTTGGGAATTTGGATCTGGAATGCAGAACAGGTTTGTTCCAAACCACCATGTATGCAGATTAAAGAGAGTGAAGTAAGCTGTTTGCACTGCCATGGACTAAGAATCTATCGGGTTGTCTTTGGTGACACTGAGTGGGAAGATATAGCCTTAGCTATTAGGATCCTCTGCACTGCTGCTGGGTATGTGAATGAAGAGACAGTGCCAGGATTAGGTCATGCTACTATAGGGTAGAAAGCAACAATTTGGTGGTGATTAGACATGCAATAAAAGGGTCCTTTAGAGAAACAATTAGGGGTTGAAGGCCTGGTTTAAGGAGGTACATCTATAGAAGATGATGGGAGATAAAGCTTGGGCTGGTCTTTTATTCAAGGTTGATCTTCTTAAGCAGGCAGAAAATAGTAATTTTCATCTACCTTTATAACCATCATGACTTCCTGATTAGGTAAGACTTTATGGAATACACAGGAAAATACCAACCATTCTGGGCTGTTGATAGGCTACCTGCTAGCAGTGCTTACTAATACAAAAGAAATTAAATTGGCAGTGATATATGGCAGTAGCCATTCCAGGCTTTGCTGAAGCAGCATGACTGAATATGAGCTGGTCAACTCCAAGGGAACTTCTAGCAGCTGTAGATGACTGGAGTACAATGATTCCTATGCCCATGTTCCATTCTAGGAAACAGAATTTACACAACTCCACACATCTTGGAGTTTCCTTGAAATCAAAGAATTAAAAAAAAAAAAAAACAAAAAAACAACATTTTAAGCTCTCTAGTTCCATATGCTTTGCATTTTTATTGGTGTAAAGCTGTGCAAACAGGACCATCAAACCTGTGCCGTAGAATCGTTAGCTTTTATGACTGTGGGAAATGAGTCTGTTCCAATGATATAATCTTAGTAAGTTTTCCTGTATGTTTTTATTTGCAAGAGACAGGAGAGGTTAGTTTCAGAAACCAAGTAGCCTTTGACTCATTGTTTGCAGTCATGAATTGCATCAACAAAATGTAACCATCCCCCAGAAAAGCAGGAAGTTTCATAGAAAGGAGAGGCTACAAGTAAAGTTGGCCAAGAAACAAAAATTGTGTTGTGAAAAATTTCAAGGTTGCATTGCTTGTTTTCATTCTGTATTGTGGCTTGGGAACAAAGTCAGACTGGAGTAGTCAATAGCTCTGTCTCTCATAGTCAAGGCCATGTCTGAGGCTGTGGTTTGAATGTTGTGTTTTTGAATCCTAACTGTGATACCAGTAACTACTATGGGTCATACCTTTTTGAAAATGCTGTTATACACATCTTTCTGGGGAAAAAAAAATCTTTAAAATTGCCATATATAGGTGAAAAACTTGGGTTGCTATGCATCTGTCCAAGGTCTATGTTCCCCAAGTCTTCATCTTGAATAATGTGCAACCTTCATGTAAGTGCTGGAACTTTTCAGAGAGGTGAGGATAAGAATGACACAGGTAGGCTCAGAGAATGTCAGGAGTATCTCCTTGAATCATCTAGTCTGAAAAATACCCTTAAGATTCTCAACCTAACCCAGCACAAGCCCACCACTAAAACATGTTCCTAAGCATCACATCTACATGTCTTTTAAATACCTCCAGGGCATGGTGGCTCTACCATTTCCCTGGGTAGCCTGTTCCAAGGCTTGACAGCCCTTTCAATTATGATATTTTTCCTGATATCCAATCTAAACCTTCCCCAGGACAACTTGAGGCCATTTCCTTTTGTCTTATTGCTTGTTAGCTGGGAGAAGACGCCAACCCCCACCTTGCTGCAATATCCTTTTCAGGTAATGGCAGAGCATGATAAGGTCCCCCACCCCCACTGAGCCTCCATTTCTCTAGACTAAACCACTCCAGCTCCCTCAGCTGCTCCTCATAAGACTTGTGCCAGACCCTTCCCCAGCTCCCTTGCCCTTCTCTGGGCATGCTCCAGAACCTCAATGTCTTTTTCACTAGCACCTTTCCAGCCCCTTTTCCCCAGAGCCTCTAGTGCCACATGGGGATGCTCTGACTGAAATGCTGAACCCAGCACTTCCCCTGATTGATCTTTATATAATTGGCTCAAACCCTAATATGAATATCCTTTTCTAATTACAGAAGTGTCCATTCACTTTTTGGGAACTCCATGTCAATGTGCCTTTACAGACCAGGCTTACAAAGCATTTTGTATCCCCCTGCATCATCTATGACTGTTGTTTTCTGCCAGTGCTTTCCCAATGCTGTGTTGACAGAGGTGTCCTCCCCTTTTGTCTGTGCTGTTCAGCTGAAATCCAGTGTCAGCTCTCTCTGGTGGTGTCACTCAGACCTTGCACAACGTACAAAAGGAAGATCTTGGTGTTTTTGCCTGCGTGCTTTGCAAGGCACCAACTCATGCAGGGCAGGCTTCTGTATTGCTTTGCATTTTAATGGTTTTTTAATCACCTGTGTAGCTTCACTAATGACCCTCATGTTTAAAAGGTACTGTCTTCATACAGTAATGCAGATAAATTTGGGAACTGCAGAACTCTTGGGGGGCGGGTTATACTGGCAGAGGTAGGAATGGGAAGTCCCTATCAGTTATCAGGACTTGTTCACTAGTGATTCTTTTCACTGCATTTATTTAGAGGTGCAAAGACTTCTTATTAGATTCTCAACTCTGCCTCTTACCATTTCTGTAACCACATTATGGTTTATCTCTTCCAGTTCCATTTTTCCTTTTTCCTATTAGGAACACTATAAAAGTTGATTAGTTTGGTTTGGAGGGGTTTTTATCTTGTTTGTTTGTTTGTAAAGGTGTTTCTACTCATGTGCCAGGATTAAGAAGTATTTTTTGAGAGCTCAGAATTTAATAGTGTTTTGCACCTTTGTTTTACACATCTTTATTTTCTTAGCAAAAGCATGTCTCTGCCATGCAGAGTTTTAGTTTACTGCTTGTTTTGTTGCTGGCAATAAACATTTTAAAATCAGTGCACAGCTTATCTTTTCTGTCTGAATAGTGAAACTAAAGTGCCCAAAAGTTAATGACAAAGTGAAACAAATTAACAAATCCCATATGTAATAGAAAAAATGGTAGAGGAAAGAAAAGTTGTTTGGTATTCTTCTCAAGTAATCTTTGAATTTTATTATAAAGCATAAAAAAGTGTACAGTATTCAAGTTAGAATCTCCTTTCCTGGGCAAGGTTGAGTACCTCTTAAAGCTGACTTTGAGGTATACCTTGTAATCTTATTGGAAAATCTGGTGATGACATAGTGTGTTTTAAGGCATGGCACAAAAGGCACAGAGAATTATTTCTTGTTTGGGAAAAAAAAGGGGGAAAAAAATTCCTAATTCCTGGACTGGGTTTTAGGATTGGCAGTTAAAGCGCAGACACTCTTTTTTTTCCTGTAAACTGATCAAGTAACTGTCCAACATAATAATCATGGAAAAATAATCCCTCCTCTGCAGCATTTTTATAAAGCTTTTCATTGTACCTGCATGCTCTGCTAGAGTGAATGGGGAAGCCATGTGTTAGGTGGGACAGCCACTCTCTGTCCCCTCTGCAGGGTCATGTTGCTCTACTCTGAAGACAGAAGGTGAAAGTATCTGCAGTATACTGCATAAAAGCTGCAGCTTTCCTCATAAGTTAGGCTATACACGAGTTAGTGAAGGCCTGATTCATTATCTGTGCAGGGGGATAGCCTGGCTGATGGCTGCCCTAGAACAAGATTAGATTCACAATTGAAGGAAAAGCAGCTCTGTGGAAGCTGGATATTTTCCTATCTGCTTGCCTTAATGAGTGTTCACCAGTGTGAGGGCCATGATCAGGGAGTATAAGCTGCAAGCTATATTTTGGCTTTCTCTTTTAAGAAAGCAAGGGGTACACCCTCCAAAACCAGCACAAGCGTGTACCAACTGTGAAGCTGATACAAATCCAAATTCTTGGCTGTACTTGAACAAAGTGCTGTCTGTTTGAAAACCTGTTTAACATCCCCTCTGAGACGCCAGAGTGCTTTATTGCTATTTCATCTCTGAGATAAATACCCTGATTGTGATAAGGTTGCTTTCATAATAAGGAGGCAGAATATAATGATAACATATAGGATGTTTGTCTTGCCTTGATCCCTCTTGTTGCAGAGAGTTTAGGCTTGCCACACCTGTGATCACTGTAAATAGCTGCAGTTGTTGGAGCGTGGTTGTAATTTTGTGGAGTAGGTTGGAAAAGTGTAGTTTAACCTGATGCACTTTTTATTATATGCATATGCCTGTGCAGTTCCCAGCACAGAGTTTGGCCCTTGTCGAAAATACCTTTTGGCATACATCACTTCAAACTAAGCCAGTAGAAACTAGCCCTTAGCTTTGGCTGAACAGTAACTCAGTCTTGTCTGGACTTGGTTTTTGGTGAAGTGGCAGGAAAAATCTCCGTTCTTTTTTAAGTCAACTCATAAAATATATTTCTTGCTTTACCATGATTTTTTTAAAGCAACTGAAAAGTTTATACTTCAACAGTTATGGTTCTAGAGTAGGTTTACAACTAAATAATAAATATTTGATGAATGAAAGCATGTCCATAAATGTCACTGTTATAATGGACTATGTACTTGGGAACCAGGGTAGTGATGTAGACAGAATAATAAATAAAGAAATTAATTCGAATTTTTTAAGTTTCTCTTTATTAAAAACACAAAATTTCAACATTTGTTCCAATGGTACCAAGCTTCTCTATTGCCAGTTTGTGACTTCATGTTGTGAAAATTGAGCTCTTGAGACTGGAGAGTTATCAGCAGAGAGTTTTGCAACCAGTAAAGTACTGGAGTACTGTATATCTCATTTGTTAATGTGATCACACTGAAACTGAATTTTAAGACATTTTTTCTGGCTTAGCAGTCTGCAAAGTCACACAGACCCCTCTGTTTTACTGGACAGGCTGTATTAATAAACTAAATCAAGTTTCAATAGATTCAATAAACTAACCATACAGAAAAAAAACAATTGGGACAGTTATTTTTCAGTCAGTTTTCTAATGCATCTGGAAAATGGCACATACACACATATTGTTGGGGTTTTTTTAGCAAGTGCATATTAAAAAAAGGTGTTAATGTTTTGTTGTGTGGTCAATGGCATTTAAATTAAAGTATGTGTTTTGCAGATAGGATTATATGTCTTAAGAAAGGAGTCTCAGATATTATTGCAGGAAATTAATTAGGCCATATTATTTGGCTTACTTGGTTTACTGATTGCAATGACTAGGAATTAATCTTCCTTATTCCTTATCTGAATAGCTAGAAATGCAGGTTTCTCATTTTTTCATGTCAGCTATTTATTCTTATCAGAACAGCTCTGTCTCTTGCAATGAATATTAACTTGAACGGGTAACTTCAAAATTCATGTAATTTTCTCCCTATTTTGCTCCATGGTGGTCTTAAAACCACTATTATGTTGCAGATCAGCAACTTATATTTTTCCCTTTCCTTTGACACTTTACTGAATTTATCATTCTTTTTCTTGTAATGCCTTTCATCTCTGCTGTCTTTGATACTCTGTTGAAGATGGGAGGGGTGTTTGTGTGCCAAGAACAATTACATTCCTTTAATTTTTCTTCCTTCAGCAACTTTTCATTCTGAGTCTTTGCCCTTTATGAATACTGTCTAGAAAGGGATCTGCAGCAAAGTCTACAACCCTGTGCATGTCAGTACCTACCCAAAATCATCATACTTTTTCCCTCTCCTGCAGTATGTGGTAACATTTTCTATGGCCTCTAGGACTGCTCTTTCAGAGTGCAGAACTAGAACTGCATAAAGTGCAGTTGCTATCTTATAATTACAAAAAAAGTTTCATTGTGTTAGTGCTGAATGAGCTTGCTCTCATTTCACATCCAAGTAAAACTTGCTATGCTTGGAAACCAAACAAAAACCTTCAGATTTTGTCATGTTCTTTTCTTTCTCCTTAGCAACTCTTTATTTATCCCTACCTTTATCCCTTCTTTATTTATCCCTACCAGCCTCTCCCACCCTTTAGTCAGTTTTGCCTGCATTCCAGCACCTTCCTGGGCTGCTTTTCAACTTACTGTTTATATCATACCTGTAGCTCTCCTTTTTATTAATGCTTTTTTTCCTCACATTGCCTTCATGGCAAAAATTGTCAGCAGCAGTTGGTATGAAATAGAAATATTGGTCTGACCTTTGAAATTCATTAAATTGCCTCTAATCTACACATTATCAGTATAATGCTGCAGCTGTGCTGCACTAGGCTTGTTAATACTGGTATATGTGTTGTTGATCATAATAACGTGCAAGCTGTGATTAGTGCCTTGCATCAGCCATCGGTCTAAATAACCTCTAGAAAACTAGGCATTTATATGATACAGGATCTCATCCTAGAATCCACAGCTGAAATCAGCAAAACAAATTTTAAAAAAGGTATTTTAGTACATATTTTCCTAATGCTGCTGTTCACTATGAGAAGTTTGTCTCATTACCTAAAAATATGGTTTGCATTATTATTGCAGGTTGGAAAGAAATAATCCGAGATAGTGCATGTTGCCAAAACTTTGGATGAAAACCAAACCTTTCATCAAACTGTTTTGATGTGATGATGCACACTATCACAATGGACCAATTAACATATGTAGCCTTCTGTTGTATGCAGAAATTAAATTTATTTTGTTGCCTTTGTATTTTCTAATATGGTAGGCTGAATAGCTGAATATGCCAGAAAGCAATGTTGTTTAATGCAGTACTACCAAGCTGTGCATTTTGTGCCCTCCAGATAACTCCTAGCAGGTGACTTCTGTCTTGTTTAGAGGTGCACGGGTCTGCAAGAGGCTTGTGATCAACATGCTGAAAGGATACACTAATGCTGACATTCCAAGCTAGGCTGACCCAGTCCCTTGAAAAGACTCTTCTCAATACCAACTGCCAAAGTTTCATAGGAAAGAGTAGTAACTTAAGCAATGATCTATAAAACAAAGATGTGAGAAGGATATAAAAGACTTTGCTGGTAGACATGTAAGTAGGCACAATTTTTGCAATTGTTGGTACAGAATGATGTGTCTTCAATCTGTGCCACATGTAGTGTTGGATTCATTTCTATTTGCTTCTGGAAAAGAAAATCTTCCTCTTCTGGGAAACTATTCATTGCAAAAATGAATATGCAGAGGGGGAATATTTATAGAAGGTGAGAAAATACTTTGGGTTTCATGAGGAGTGAATAATGAATAATTCAGTCAAGTGTAAATGACTTAAAGGGAAAATGTCTGTGAAATGATAAGCTACCTAGTAAATTCTTTTCTCTTAGGCAGAAAATCAGCAAGATACATGCCAAAGATAAACTTGCACTTCAAAATTATTCTAAATCAGGATCTTAAAAATTTGGCCTTGCAAATTGTGAATGGAGTTTATTCAATTTGTGCATATATTTCTAGACTGTAGAGAAAAGAAAATTGTGTTCCATTGCAACAGTGCCTTTGTTCTGTTTTACTTCTGTTTTAATATATTGTCATCACTCTTAATCTGGAGAAGTAATTTTTGAAATCTTGGTTTAAAATTAGGTATTTTACAATTTCACATATCATCATAAATCATGAATTTTTGGGTTTGTATTTCATTGCAGCGGAAAACAGATGTGCCACTTCAAATGCAGTAACATGCACAAAGTGTCTTGCTTTGGGTCCAGAGTGTGGATGGTGTGCTCAAGAGGTATGAAATTTTGCTTAATTACATTTGACTTCATATTTTAGCTGCTTCTGATCTTTATAAAGATAAAAGCCTTTGAACTGAGAAAATTGTAGTGAGAAATAGCAAGAAAATCTTTAAATGACCCCTAGAGACAGAACCTGAGAAATCATGTGAAATACATTTTGTTTCCAAAGGAGAAAATGCAATCTTTTATTTGGAAAATGGAAGTAATTTTAAATAAAGTGAGACCTTCCTAATGCATTCCATCTGCTTTGTAGACAGCTTTGGCAGACTTACAGTAGCTTTGAGATTTTAACAGTTTTTGGCTTCCAAAGCAAAATTACTTATCAGTACTTTGTATTAAGTCTGTATCATATATGAAAACAAGTCTATACATATATGTCTACTGCATTTAACAAAAGGTTGTACTAACAGTGGAGTTGACTTCAACTTCACCTTATATTATGATCCTATCACAAATGGAAAAAATGATGCTTTTCTCATTTTGACACTGGAAACTATCAGTTCTGAGACTTGGCACAGAAGATAGATCTTAGGTAGCAAGAATTATTCTGAAATTATTGTTACTTTGCAAGCTGTAAGAGTATGGGAATTTCTGGTTTTGTTTGACAGAAAACACATAACCCTGTTGATAATATGATTTTGAGTAATCACTTCAGAGGAGCAAGCTTTTGAAGAATATCACTGGCAATCGCAAGCTTGTATGCTCTTTAAACTCACGTGGAAATTACCAGTGGTAGCTTTCAGATTAGCAGCAGAGAAGGTAGATAAGTTCCTGGGGTGTATTTGGCAGAGATAAGAAGAGTAAGGCACTGGTAATATCCGTGTCTTGAATTATTAACTTAGTCTGCCAAAGGTACAAGGCTGAGTAATGCAAGGATGGGTAGAGGCATGCAGGGCTTGTTTTCCCAGAGGAAACTTAGCACGTGTAGATGGCACAATGGATTACAGTGTTCATTATTCTGGCCCCATGTTCTGTCTTACAAAAGGCAAAGATTTATCCTCCTCCATTCTGCATTTATTACAGAACAGCATTTGCTAACTTTCCAGTGCTATGGAGCTGTAGCAGGTCCCCTTCTAAGTAGGCACATGGACTTGGCCAGTTTCACTTCTGCTCTGCTTGTCCTGCTTCACTTCTCAAGTCAATCCTGAGAGCTGTTCATGGACACCAGGACTTCCTCAAACCCTCTTAAATAGCTGGCTCACCTAGACACCATCCGTAGTTATGGAATGGCATAACCCATATTATTGCAGATGGAAATATTGCAGTGCAGCTTAGCCTGCCTACTTCATGAGGAAAGTCTTTTTAATAAGATAATCAGGCCTGGGGAACTCTTGAAATGCTTTGAATTTATACCCACACACAGTGGACCTCAGAAAACACTACAAATCTATTAGTCATTACTGGTAACGAGAGTAGCTACACTCTATGCATTTAAAAATCTGGCTTTTTGAAAAGCATCCGCTAAAAAGAGTATGTAAATAGCAGTAACTTAAAAAGCAGTCTCTGTTGGTTTTAATAAGGAAGGTTATAGAAAATGTATATCAGGGATAGACTACAAAAAGAAGCTTTGAAATTTGAAAAACAAGATACAGGACTGTCATATTTCACTGTTCAGGGGCTTTCTCTAGTCTTTACAGGGCCTGGATGACTATTTATTATCTAAAACATAGTTGGCTGTATTTTAGATTGCTTATTTTCCCCATTTGCATCTGAAAGATAAGAGATTGTCCTTTGTTTGGTTGGTCTCCAGCTTTGACTCAGATGGACCAATACTTTGAAAGACTACAAAAGATCTTGTCTTCTCCCCATCCCGCATGTTCAGAATCGTATTAATCATCAGATTAGTGGTCAGGAAGGAATTTTGCGTTGGATCATTTTGGCACAATTTTTGACAACTTTCCTCTGTCAATGCAGAAGAGGATGGGCTGCTTCTGACATCATCCTGTTACTAATGACTTTTCTGTTGCTGCAAGGGCTTTTTTATGTTGGTGACATCCTAAACTGTCCGCTCCTGTAATTATACATGGTTTCCTCTTTCCGGGAATTGAAATGATGTAGTTCAGCAGGTCTTTGGATTCTGTGTAGTGGGATAGACAAATTCAGGCTGGCTAAATCTAGAGCTGACCTCTGGTGTTCCTACTAAATATCAGCCTGAATAATGTTACCAGTGGATTCTTCTGAAAACTACCTTGTTTTGATGTTGTGGGAATGATGCTTTCTTGCTAAAATGAGCTCATAGCGTGGCACAGAACTTTTTTTAGTGACATAATAACAGTGTGTAATTTCCTTTGTTTCCAAAGTCAGCTTGTTCTGATTGTGCAAGACCCTCTTTCTCACTAAAAAAAATTTTTGTGTCGAAAAGGGTCAATGTACAATTAGGTTTAACTTCTAATTTAAATATTGCATCATTGTCGTTATTAAAAACATATGGCTTCATGAACTTGTCCTATAATTTATGCAATTATAGTAGCATATTTTATTGCTTCAAAGACCAATATTTTGGTTTTATTCATCCTTTGAAGTTAATACAGGTTTTTTTTCAGCTCAGATTGTTTTGTACTTTTTGTTTCTTATTAAACAGGATTTCATGGCTGGCACAACACAGAAGGGACGCTGTGACACTGTTTTCAACTTAATGAAAAGAGGCTGCCAATCAGATTTGGTTGAAAACCCCACGGTTCATGTCACAATACCTAGTGACCATGAAACAAATACACAAGTGACACCAGGAAAAGTTTCAGTCCAACTGCGTCCAGGTTGGGTCATCTCTTAACACATTGATATTATAATAAAATTAAAATAAAAACAATACTTCTAAGCGCAGATATTTTGTGAAGAGGCATCCGGAATAATTATTTGGAAGAATGATGTTGTAGCATTGTATTGTAGAACTGTGATGGTGTTGCTCCCATATTCAAGCATCATCTTCACCAAGAATTGTTTCTGTCAAACACAGCTGGGAATAATGCCAGTTATAAGTGGAAAGGGAATTTTAGGTATTCTTTCCTGTTTTCTTATGTGGTTTCTTGATTCTTTAGCCACTTACACTAACAGTTTTGACTTACATGTGTATAAATATTCCTTCTCAACGTAAATAGTTATAATCCCTAAATTCATAATTTGACAAACTTCTTAATTATTTCTTTACTTTCAAGTGCATTGACTAGACAACTAGAAAAATACCAAACCATAATATAAGAAAAGACTACATTCCTAAAGAAGACTTAGGTGTTCACTGCCTGAATTTTTTAATAACTAAATAATTGGAGATATACAATTTATATGGAGATATACATATAAAATAAATTTATAACTAAATTGTATATCTCAATTTAAATTGTGTATCTCCATATAAATTTATAACTAAATTGTATATCTCCATTTGCCCTCAGCACAAGTCTAGTTAAATCAGTGTTCATTTTCTGTCTCTAAAAAAGCTGTAGCCAACAGCAGAAGTGAAAGTGATATAAAAGAGATGCAGGGTTATCTTTCACTCAATAAAATTTAATTTATTTCTTTTGCAAAGAATAATTGGAGAAAGAAATATGTGAGAGGGATCAATCTTCGTATGGAAAACATTAAATGTTTAGGAGAAGTATTTTGCTGATCTTCACTGTAGAAATGATAATTTTCTGTCAATTACAGGGGAAAAAGGAAGGATCTGCATGAGTGTAAACACAAAGGATCTTTTTTTTTCACACTTTATAATAATAAAACAGTCAAGGTAACATTAGCACTTCTCCTTTCCTCACTCTCCTTTCAAAGAAGTGACTGATTTCTGCTTTGAGAAATGGTTTTAGGAACTGAGCTACCTCTAAGCACTGTCTGTGATCACATTTATTTCCAAAGGCATACTGGATTCATAGGGAAAAAAGCTTTCTCAAATTTGGTTTCATTAACATTTTTTTCAGTAAATAATGAAATTAAGTTTGGAGTTCCTTACGCTTTGTAGAAGTTTTTGCCTCAGGGAGGCAGAAGAATGAAATTTCAAGGACTCCAGAAGAAAAAACTTTTTATAAATAGATATCTTGCCCATAATTTCCACCTCAGGGAAACACACAGATATACCACTATAGTTTTTCCTCAAAACAGACATTTGCTACAGTATAATCACGCAGACAAAGATGCTTTTGTTTTGATACTGGGGGGTTTTGTCACTGTTTACATATACTCATCATTTAGGATTTATGTGGGAAAAAATAAAAGCTGCACTCAGTATCTCACTATATGCAAACTGGAGACCTGCAAGGGTCATTTACAAAAAGTAATTCAATTTAAATTGTCAAAGAGGAAACATAAATTACGGCACACTGAAATTGTTTTCCTCATGCAAGACCTAATACAGACAAATCCTGACATTTTCAGATGGATTATGTTCAAAGATCGTTTGAAGAAAGTACTTTGCATATTTAAATTTTCTGAGTCAGATCTCTATTCTGTATGTACCTTTTGATAGTTTTTATTAAAAATATGCATAGTTCTTCTGCAACATCTTCCTTCCTCCTGTCCTTTGCTGTATCTTCACTGCACAATACTAGATTAGATTCTCCACTCATCACATGAAGATCCTGAACTCATCTCTGCTGTGAGCTCACACTTTAGATGACATTAAATGATGGCTAATTTGAAACCATGCATTACTGTACCCATTCTGCCCATACAAATAACTTCAGTAATTTTGCTGATATTACAGAATATTAGACAAGCAAAAATGTGAGGACTAGTTTTAGCAGCTTCCAAAGCATTAACATCTATCATCTTGTAGTAAGAGTTCTATTTTGTATATACTAAAAGATGGACTTTTTTTAATATTAAAACATTTTAAAAATATATATATATATTGATCCCACAGAGTTTTCTCATCAAATCTTTGGGATTTGTTGAGCAGTTTGGGATAAACTTGTATCATTATTTATGTGAGTTTTTGAGGCTGTGCTGTCCTTGTGGTGTGTATGAAGTTTTAGATTCTGTCATATGACAAACTATTTGCAGGATACATTTACATACTTTGAAGTGACAACCTTGAAGTGACTGACCCCAATTTGTATGCAGATCTGTGTCCTTTGTGAGTCACAACTGCTTTTTGTTATAATGCCAAAGGGATTGCATAACCATGAATTTAAAACGAAATGGGGAGAAGTCAGATTTTTACAATAAATTGCACAGTGCTCCTGCAAGAATAAAATCCAAGATGTTCTCTAAAACAGCCTTTTATGGCTTATTTTTGAATGCTTCTTGGAGGTTTCATTTACTCTTGGGAGATTTTCTTGTTTGTTTGTTTTTCTCTTTGCTGACACAAACAACTTTGTGCTGAGGTTGCTACAAAAATAAATGTATTTTTATGCATGTCCATTCAAAAGTAGTAAACAAACGTATTTGTTTCTTTTTTTAATCAGGAAGCGAAGCAAACTTTATGTTAAAAGTTCGTCCTTTAGAGAAATACCCTGTGGATCTTTACTATTTAGTTGATGTCTCAGCCTCTATGCACAACAATATAGAAAAGTTAAATTCCGTTGGATTTGCTTTATCTAAAAAGATGGCGAATATTTCTCTTGATTTTCGACTTGGATTTGGATCCTATGTGGATAAAACTGTGTCACCCTATATTAGCATTCATCCAGGTAGAATCCATAACCAGTGCAGGTATGTACTCTTTTTACATTTACTGTAGCACAGAGACATGTATTTAATGACAGAAATATGCATTATACATATTTATTTTTTAAATTCTTCAGAATTTATCTTTGTTTCCTTTTACTGTGGTTTTTTGACAAAGTTCCTAAGAAAATGCTAAAAATTGTTTAACAGTGATTACTTCTGAAATACCTGGTGAATGATTTCAGAAAAACTGTTTCTGTATCAGAAAAAATGTGCTGTATTTTCTTTAGCAAAATAAGCCAAAACCCATGCTGCTTTGGTTATGTTTTGTATTTCATTCTAAATTCAACTGTTATGGTTTAGCTTATTTTGGATATGTTACCTAAATTCATCACAAAGTTTTACTTTCTGACCTAGGTACTTTCTGGTGTATGGTCATGTATTCATTAACTCTTTCATGACAATTCTACTTTTGTCAACGTGATGTGGTTTCTTTTAGCACATTTAATGAACACAAGCAATTCTCTGATCTCCTTCTACAGTTCTAATGTGAAGGAGCTGCTCTTTTAAATATAAAAGATGTTCTGGCCTGCATTTCTTTATTCATGCCATGCCTTGTATACCTTGGGTTCAACACTTATATAAAGTGAGGGATCACTTCCAAAACCCCCGGAGAGCAAGATTTTACACAACAAATTCAGAGCTGTATAAATAATAGTAGCTGGAAAAGTGAATATTAATTCTTCATTCTTTCCTGCTTGCCTTTCCTGGAAAGACATGTTCCAAAGTTCTGTGAAGTCCCTATGTACCCTCTGTGATTTCAGTGGGTTTTGAATTGGTTCCTAGCAGTGGAATTCCTTCTAGAGATGTGCCTATCTATGGATAAAGCAGTCATCTAGACCATCTGTATATAGTGAGTGGATATTGATTAGCATTTCTAGGTCACAATGTCTCCCAAGAGGAGACATCTGCAGAGGTATTAATCCTTTCAATGCCAGTTTCTCTTCTTTGACTCTACCTTGATTTGGAGAAGAGCAGGTTACAGTCTGGATGCAGTAGAATTCAAGAGTTGAAAGCTGCTCAGCATCTCTGAAATGGATGAGCTTCAACTTCTGCCATCAATCACAGCTGTGAATAGGTGCCAGGTCAATGATTGGTACACTAGTTTACCTACGATAAAAATCAGACTTTCTCCCTTATGCATAATTTGAGAAAGCATCATTTGCTATGATGTTACTGAAAATGGATTTTCTCATCTATTTAATGAGGTAATTATTATTAATATCAGTATTAATTTTGTGTACAGTTATGTAACACTAGTAGATATAGGAACTTAGATTTTGTTATAGTTCAATAGCCTGTGCAGCAACCTATTAAAGGATCTTACTGGTACAGTATGATAGTCCTTTCTCAGGATAATGAAAAGCAAAGTGGTACCATGCTGTAAATATTCCAAAAGGTTTTATATACTCCCTGAAATCATACCATCCCTCTTGTAGCATCTTTTGTTCTGTATGAAACACTGTTAACATATTAACTAAGTTATTAAATGCCAAATTCCATAAAATACAAAATAATATAAAGTTTTTGTAGTTAATTTTAACTACTTCCCACTAAACTTAATTTCACATGGAATTGCTCTTTTTTTCTGTAAGTGTTTCTTATTCGTTGCTACCTACATCTTCATTAATATCAGGTATGGGTTAATGGGGATTCAATTTTTTCATCTCCTTCAAAGGAAAAATAAGGCTTTTTATGTGTTTTGTTTTTGTACAGTGATTACAATTTAGACTGTATGCCTCCTCATGGTTATATTCATGTGCTATCCCTGACTGACAATATAGCAGAATTCAGAAATGCAGTGAATAAACAAAAAATATCTGGGAATATTGATACACCTGAAGGGGGTTTCGATGCGATGCTCCAAGCAGCTGTGTGCCAGGTAAGGAAGGCGCTTATTTTCAAAAGAGTAAAGAAATAGTAATTCAGGCACTATATATATACAGAGAGAGAGAGAGAGAGAGAGAGAGGGAGAGAGAGAGAGAGAGAGAGAACAGGAACACTGGTGGTCAGTGTTCCTGAATTCAAAATGCTAGTACTATGCCTGATAATGCTAAAATTTTTACTTCCTTTTCCATTATTTCCCCCTTAAGTAAAAATTAACTGAAAAAGGAGAGCATGAGGGAACATGTTTCAGTACTGGTTATGGATGTTCAATTTCTGGCTTTAACCAGCCGAACCAACTTAGGATGGATGATGAAAGCAGCTGCTTCTTGTTTCAACAGACACATGTATTAATTTCAGTCAATTACATAATTAGTTTCAAAAATCATTAAAGCACTGCTTGTGTTTCTCAATGAAGACATACCATTTGACATTTCTTCTCAAGAACTTGAAAATTGAAGATGTTTTACTTAACTGCTTGTGTAGATAAGGAAAACAGAAGAACTTCTGTGTTCTCAGCTTTTAAAAATTTCAAATTTTAAAAGAGTACACATCAACTAAAAATTAACTTTTGTCTATTGATAAAATGTCATCACAGTCTCTCCTGTGCAGAAAAGGATAGAAAAGATCTGCATTGATAAGTCTCAACCTGTAAGCATATTAGATAAAGAGAGTTTGTTTTGCTCTAAAGAGCTATTTTTGGTTGTTGTTTTTCTTCTTATTCATAGAAATGCAGTACAAATTTTGAAATTTGGCTGATTCATGGGTTTGGTAATGCTCTATAAAATATTCAGCTCCCGTTCAAATCACAGGCTTGGCGTGTTTCTCATCTGTTAGAATGATGTCAGGACAATTGTTTTATCTTGTCCATCTTCACACTATTTTTCTGCACAGTACAATATCTCAAGAACAAAAAGTAATCCAAACTATGCTAAAAATGGATAGTTTGGTCCAATTCTATTTTCAAATTTTGATGAGCAGGTAAGTAAAAACCACGCTTCATAAACACTGTGATTTAAGCTGTTACAAAAAATTATTCTGGAACTTTGGAAAAATTCCTAAAAATTCAGTGTTTCTCACTGGTCACATTCCACACTTATGACATGTGAGTTCTATAATAATATATGCTTCCAAGAACAATAGAATGGAAACATTAATGAGAATGTGGAGGCTTTGCTGGTAAGTGAATTGTGAACTAAAATGGATGGTAAGAATGTGCAGTTCATAAAGAGCATCATGACCTATAAATTACATTAATGTACACTCATTTTGCCTACAATAGACCCTTATAACTTGATCCATCTTGCTTTAACCAATACATCATAGTTTCAAGAGGCAGCAAATTAGGACATGGAGCTACTTTAAAATTTAGATTGCTGGGACATACGTAGGTAGGAATCATAGAATCACAGGACATCTCCAGTCAGAAGGGACCCATAAGGATCATTGAGTCCAACTCCCTGCTCCTTACAGCATTACCTAAAGCTTAACAAGTCTCAAGGTGACAAAGTCAAATTATGGAGTCTTAGGAGAAGAGGTTTTTGCAGTGCTGGAGGAGAATTTGGAATGATTGAAGACAAATCCTGTTTACAAATAAAACTTCAAATACTCTTTCTTTAGAGGGATGCTGTCTAGGAGTGTCCAAGGGAGACTGAAGCCTAAAGTATAAGTTGGAAAAGACATCACACTCCTCTGTGCTTGTTATTTTTGCTGGCTTGAGATATTTAATCCCCATTCAGAGATAGCAGAGAATGAGCCTGAGAAGGGAGCTAAATTCCTCTCCATGAAGAAAGGAAGGCAGAGAGTAAATCGCAAAGCGTGGCTGAGTACATGGACGTTTCACATGAGAATCGTAGAGATTCTGTGTCATAAGAAGGAGAGAAAATGGAAGTAGTGAAAGAGTAGATGGAATAAGCAAGAGAGGAAACAATGAAAAAGCATATGA
Source organism: Serinus canaria (assembly GCF_022539315.1). NCBI lineage: Eukaryota > Metazoa > Chordata > Aves > Passeriformes > Fringillidae > Serinus > Serinus canaria. Next base: position 31,084,417 of record NC_066315.1, read on the forward strand.
TGTGTTTCCTCTGTGCCTCAGACATTTGATTATAATGGCGGAGATAAATGTTTTGAAAATACAATTTGCCATCTAAATCGATTTAGGTATAAGCTTACCCTGCTGCATCCTTCACATCACCAAATTCCTGAAAGGCATTCAATTCACCCTTGAGGCTGCCACTTTGCTATCAGTCTCCTAAGATGGTGAATAAATGTACCATTTTGCTGCGTAATAAGGAATTTCTCAATTTATAATTGCATTAAGGCCTTCAAACTTTATGGATTTGTGATTGCATACTAATGCACTTTCCGGGAAATTGTGTAGGAAAAGAAAATTATAGAGTGATGAGAATATAAATCAAAGTAAAAATAGATCAGTGCCAAGTATCAATATGGATGATTGCATATTTACTGGTAGTAATTCTTCCTAGGAGCCCAGAGGATTTTACAAACTATGGGCTTTGCATTTGTACTTAATAGTGACATACACAATGTGGCAGCTGTTATCAAGCCCACTGTATGGAGCATAACTGACATGTATAGTGAGACATGGCTCTTTAAAAAGCAAAGAAAATGATAAATGGAAAAAAGCAAAGAAATTGGTAGTTTTCAGATATAGTACATTATGTCTATTTCCACACAAAACGCTTTAAATAGCCTGGTCTAAATGCAATACTGCCCGGCAGTGTAACGTCTGAAAGTGGTTTTTCATATTAATTTTTCATTTTGTGTTGATTACTATAGAAAATAGGTAGCTACTGCTTTCCTATGCCTAATTTTGTTTTCTTTATAGAGCCATATTGGATGGCGTAAAGAAGCAAAGCGACTGCTTCTTGTGATGACAGATCAAACTTCCCATCTGGCCCTTGATAGTAAATTAGCAGGAATTGTAATTCCCCATGATGGAAACTGTCATTTGAAAGATAATGTGTACATCAAAGCTACAAGTATGGTAAGGTATATGTCATGGATTTTGTCTTCAGCGAGGCAGTGCAAAAGTGTTTAAAGGAGGTTTTTAGACTGCTCTCAAAGCATTGCTTTTATTTCAGTTATTATAATAATCTTTTTCCAGGTAGGCAGGTTGTGAAATGAAGAATTGGTCACCTGGCATATTGACATTCTTTTTGTGTGGACTAAAGTATTTTGGAGTCTGAAAAAAACAGTGCACAGCAAAGAAGGATATGTTGTGGTTTTGGTGTGGGTTTTTATTAACATCTCATAAAAATCACACACATCTTGTATAAAATATAAGTAAGAAGTATGTGGTATGATATTTTGCACAAGTAGAAGCTGATAATAAGTAGGAGTTCTACAGTTGTGCTCACAAGACAAAGGTAGTGGCTATGGTTTATGGTCAGAGGATGCACAGTGTTGGTTGAAAGATTGGTAAGAGTAAACCAGAGGACATACAACAGCAATGAGCTGCCTCAAATGGATGGACTAGCATTAAATGCATCCAGATTTCACAGTAGAAAGCCAATGTGTGGTAATACAAACCTCTGCAAAAAGTTGCAGAAAATCTGCTGTAGCAAAGTAAGATGCCTTCAACAGATTTTTTTAGCTTTCAAAATATTTTCTTCAGTAATAGATAAAGTAGTCATAAGTGACTGAAGAAAGGAATTTTTCCTAAGAATTATAGGTTTCAACTGCTTTGGGTATTTTCTTAAATAAATATGAATTGTTTATTTAAGAAACATGAATCATTGCTTAATTGCAATGCAATCCTCAGAAAGCAGAAGTATGAGCTGTGGTACAATTAGAGCACATTGAAGTTTTGTTCTCAGTGCTGGCTGCCCTTAGTTAAAGTGTATAGCCTGAGTTCAGCCAGAGCCAGCAATGTGAAAGTGAAGTCAGTGAGGGCTTGTGTAAGTGAGGTTAGACCTAAGTGTAATCCTGGCAACTGTTATTTACAAGGCTGGTGGAGCAGCAGGAAGAGGCTGCTGGCTGTTGTGTTATCATGAAATACAGGAGGTTTCTGGGAAGCAGTGAGTGTTTGGGACCTTGCTGAGCGGAGGAGGGAGATCAGTGTGTGCTAACAGGAAGGCTATTTAGATTTCCGTTCATCTGACGTTCTTGCATTCATATACTCCCGCTGTCACCTCTTGGATATTTCCTCACAGATGTCAGATTTTTTTTCCCCCATTTTAATCAGTCTATTCAGTTTATTCTACTTAGAGCAAATAATCCTGAAACTTTTCTTTTCCAAAGCAGAACATCCTCTATTTTTCTTTCTTTTAGCTTTCTTGGTTGCAGTGCTATAAATCAGAGAACGTTTGCTCTGCTTATTAAATAATTGCTAAAGGTACAAATCTTTTTTGGTGTTCAGGATTCCTTTGATAATAAGGATATTGTCTGTTTCAGGAAAAAAAAAACAAAAACAAACTGTATTTATTTTCTGTCCAACTTTGGGAAATAATTTCTGTTGCAACTGGAGAAACTCACCAATGGAAAATATAGACAAAATTAATTAATATATTTTTATGCAGCTATGATAGGTTGATGGCTGACTGAAAAAAAAGGTGTTTTAACTGATATTGTGCATTCTGGTTTGATAAATCATAATAGAACTTTCCCATATGGAAAATGAAATCTCCATGATGACTACTACTGATGTATTTTATGAAATTGGTTTTTTTAGCCACACAAATGAAATGACCTTGAAAGATGCTTAAATATATGGTGGAGGATTTAGATCCATGTGTTTTCTGGCTGCTAAACCCTTTTTTTTTAAACATGCACTAAGTTTTGCATGCTACATGTTAACAGTAGGCATCAACTTAGCACTAGGAATTGCATTTTCTGGAGCAGATTAGATGACAGCACAATAGTGTCTGTAAGGGAAAGTGTGCTGGTTTCTTGCCTTTTTGTCTCATCCATGGTACATGTGATTATTTTATTCATAGATATCCAACTTCAAATGAGTGAGTGAAATCAGAGGGCTGGAATAGCTATTTGATGCTTAAATGAAATATCATGAAAGTCTGCCAGTCTTTTAGAAAACATAATATGAAACATATTTTTGGGTTTTTATATCAATACAATTTTGTTTGGATGTGCTAAATTAAAGACTTCTGCAATTACGTTGTTTTCCTGCTTTGATTCTTAGCTTTGGGTAGTCATGACAAGATTGTATTTTGGCATATTTTTATTTCTTACTTGTGCCAGTTTAGAGGATTTTGCTTTATTTATTTGAACAAGCTTAGTCTTTATATCAGAAATGTTTCCACTTAGACATTTTTCTGCATGTTTCTTTCTAACTTCTGGTAAGCAGTCACAGAAGGGTCAGCAAAAAAAATGCATGACAAGAAAGAAATCTAGTCTCTTTTATTAGACCTGTGCTTGATTAGCTCCCTTTCTGAAATACTTAAAATTTGTATTAGTTATCTTCTCAGCTTAACCAAGTAAGTTAAAATAATAAAAGGAATGATGCAATTGAAACAAAAAAGATCATCTAAAATTAAAGTACATTTACCTGAGCAGTAGTGGGAAGAGATAAGATGAAAACACATAAAGTACAGCAAGGTTTTCACAGCAAGCAAAGTGAGGCTCCATGAGTGACCACAGGCACCTTATGTCATCTTTTTACATGCTTAAAATTAAAAAGCTAGTGTGGGTCTGTTGATGCTTTGGGCTTTGTTTGGTTTTGGGTTTTGGTTTTTTTTAACTCAATACTGATAAAAATAAACAAGAAGCTGGACACTCTAGAGAGCTATTGATGACAAGTACATGGAAGTTCAGCCTTCCTTGTGAGCAGAGATAGTCTGGGGATCTGGTCCCTGCAGCCCTTGCATGTCTGTGGGTGTCATAAGCTCCATCTGAGTAAGTTTTTGTTTTATGAAGGCTTGGAAAGCTATTCCTGATACTCCTGAGTTCAGCTAGTAGCTGCAGAGTTGCTGAGGAGCCATTCTGCTGGAATTCAGACAGACCTAGTGTCATGTGCTAAGCAAGAGGACTGACTTATTTTGTCACCATCTCGTGATCTCTTGGTACTACCCCTGTCATTCCCACATTTATGGTGCAGGAGGAGTTTGCAGAACGTCTGGCTTCAGTCCTGTCCTGGGACCACTTGGTGTGTCTGTGATCTGCCAGCCCATTGCACATGGCCTGTAGGGTTGTGCAGCACAGTGGAGGCTCCACCACTGTGCTCTGTGCTGTGGAGAAGGAAGGAGGGCTTAGCACTGTGTTGTAGGCTACTCTCTCCAGCTGGAGCTGTAAGAAGGCCTGTTTGATACTGTGTTATCTACCTTTCATCAGTTACCTTAAGGAACAAAATCTTTTACCAAAGCATTGAAATGTTGAGAGAGGAATGTACCCTGGTCAATATCAAACTGCACCAAGATACTCTTTTGTTCTCTCTGTACATTATACAGGCTCTTTATAATGGTGCAATATGACAGAAAGTGGATTTTGCTCTGTTGCATAAGACTCTCTTTGTCTCAGTTGTCTTGCTATTCAGATTTTTGGTAGCAGGGCTGTTGACTTGCAGGGTCCCTTAAGTAATAAGGAACAATCTGAGAAGAAAGAAATTGTTCAGGGTAACAGACTGTGTTTGTGCAAGAGAGAGACAATAGGGGGTAGATGGTGAAAAATACCAGGAAAAGAAAGACAACAGAAGTATGTGGGGGATAAAGGTTGGAGTACCTGACATAAGTGGAGGTGTCTAGATGAAATCTCTTTAAGTGGAATCACAGGCCAAGGCCCCAGTCACTTCTTTCTTTTTAGTAATGATTTTTAACTGTTGAATTTACTTCTTGGGAAGTATTCACTTAAGGTTGGTTAATAAGTGGTGATTTTCAGATACAGTTTGGTTTGAAGTACTGGAGCTGAAGGGATCTCACATAACCCAGGTCTACAAAGACCATTGGGACCACATAGACACCCTTGAAGTTCCCCAGATCTTGAGTGAAGAGCTAGCAACACAGCTCTTGTTCTCAAATCCATGTCAGATCTCTCAATGAGAAGTGCAGAAGAGCAGGTCATTGGCACAGCACATGCTGTCACAGGTACTCCACCAAATAGAACAATGCATTACTGAGGAGAGCTGGGAAACTCATGCCATCTTCTTCAAGCATAGGTTGGTTAAGAAAATGAAGTAGGTCATCATGGTGAGGACTGAAGTCATCAGTCCTTAGGTAGGTCTTGAACACGCTGAAGAGAAAGCTGTCAGTCATGAGATAAGCATAGAATACTGACATTGCTAGAACTTGATCCAGTGGCTGCATATGATGCCAAAATACACATCTGAGAATCAAACATTTTTAATTACCCTCCTTGCTGTTCACAAAAGCACACCTCATCTCAGTGCTTTTCGTTTTACTTTCTCCCTGAGTTTTGCACAAGAGCCCACCTATCATTCCCTGTTTTTCTAGAAGGACCATGGACCACATCATATCCATATTTCTTAAGCATCAGACTCAAGCCAACAAAATAGTACCAGAGAGTTAGTCTTCCCACTGTGCAGCAGATCAACATAGCTGACAACAGATAAGCCTGTCTGATGCCCTAATGATTTTTTTTTATTGTTTATTAGGATGGCCCCATCCTGGTTTTGATGTCAGTCTACCATTCTCTGTGCATTTAGGAGTTACAATTGAATTCGTTTTGGAAATCTGTAATGTGCCATATATGAAATACAAGATTTTTTCCCTACTAATCTGGAATCTTCTCTTTCCTATTTTATTTTGCAGGAGCATCCATCTCTTGGTCAGCTCTCTGAAAAACTGATTGACAATAACATCAATGTTATTTTTGCCGTTCAAGGAAGCCAGTTTCATTGGTATAAAGTAGGTTAGAAACCTGATTTCTTTTTTCAATTCTGAAGGCACAATATTTATACTTAAAATTAAAACTGTGCATAAATTATTTCTTTTTCATAGGATCTGTTACCTCTCTTGCCTGGTACTGTTGCAAGACAAATAGAATCCCAAGCAGCAAATCTCAATGATTTGGTGGTTGAAGCCTATCAGGTATGATGAGAGTTACATGTTCTATGTAATATTTATAAATTTTTCATCTTTTATAGCCTGACGTTGGAATTTCAGGATCTTGTCTTCCATCCAAAGTCCACAAGGATACATTCCGTACTTTTCCTAATGTCCAGGTGGATAGGTAATACTATTTTATGATAGCTCTCAAAGTCCCAGGCTGTCAGGGTCTCAAAGCCAAGAGCTACTGGTTTTTAATTTCTAAGGATGCTTCTAAATATTGTGTTTCGTTCTCTGTACCTGTTGCTATGTCACTTCAAAAGATGGTTTATTTATTTTAATTTTGGCAACTCAGATCTTTAGTTACAGACAAGACACCACTGTCTAGGCACCATATAAATTCAGAGCAAAAGCCCAATGAAATACCTGGAGAGTTTTGCAGCATAATTTTTAGAAAACAAACAAGAAATGGGAATTTACAAGGAGATAGTTTGAGAACGGTGGATATCGTGAAGAGCAGTATCTATACTGTAAAAAGCAGAGTAAGGACTTAGGGGTTTTAGGCATGGAAGTGAAGAGTTGTGATAGGGATTTGGGAGAGAAAAATGGAAATGGCTTTGTGAATTCTTGCTTGGAGTCATCAATTGAACATAATAGTTTGGGAAGGAGAAAGTAGTACTATGGGAAATACCATAAAGTCATTTTCCACACGATTGACACAGAATGGCAGTTTGAAAGTGAAACAGGCATGTTGCTTGTGGTGAAAAGAGGGTGTAAACAGCTTTGATAATGAAGCCAAGAAATAGACATTTGAGGTACCAGATTATGGGGAGCCCATAGAGCAACATCTGAAAGAATGTGATGGGTTGCATTGTTGAATGCAAATGTTACACACAAACATTCCATTTCAGAAAGCTGAAATCTCAGCTACAAAAGTATATGCAAGGTATCCACATATATCACTTTTTTTTTTTTTTTTTGTTATTAATTGGTTAGATTTGGGAGGCTGAAATTATCCATTTTACTTGCTTAACCACAGAATCAAGCAATTTGCTTACAGCAAATTTGCTAGATTGAAGAGCCAGCCCCCATGTTTGTTCCTAATTCATAGAGTGCTTTTGCATACACTTTTCTCACTTTTCTCACTTTTTTGCACTGTCTCGCTGTTGGAGACACTGCAAAAAAGGCAAACACATTCAAAAGCAGAGGAGTTTAGGGGTAGTCAAATTGCAGAGAAGTTCTTACTGGTATTTTACATCCTCTTCTAAAGTCAAGAGATCTCATTTTGAATATGGAGGTTTGCAGGAAGTTGCTGGCATAGAATTTTGAAAATTGTAGTCCTTTTGTATGACAGTTTTACAGTGTCCTTCCTAAATTGAAACACAGTTCTTACCCAGTGCAGGGCAAACATTCAAGGGGAGGAAATGAAATTTTATGAAGCAATTACTTTGTTCAATACAAGATTCAGTGGGACTTTCCTGGTCCAGCCACCCCCAGTTTGCTTTAGCTTTATTTTCATTTTTTAGACACTGTCTTTCTTCCCATCCTAACCTTCACTGGATTTCACAATTTGAGTTTTTCATCATAGTTTTAGGGGCTTTTTACTATATAAACACATGGTGAACAGGTCTTGAATGTGTTGCATTCTAGGAAAAAAAGGACTTAGATAAGAAAATAAATTTAGTGTTGATATTCAGGGACAGTGGGCCTCTTTCACTCTTGTTCCAGGCAGGGAAACCTTAGGCTTAGCTATGGAAAACCCTGGCTGAAAATCCCTGGCTAAAAAGCCAACGATGAGTCACTAATTTTCTAAAAGTTACTACTAAGACAAACATGTGTTAAGATTCATATGATTGCATTTCCATTTGTAGCAGTAAAAATATCCCATTAACTAATTTTTTAATAGTAATATGACAGGAATTTTAAAAATCCCTCTGTGCAATATTCAGGTCATAAATTTGTACAGAGCTTTAATAAATTTTAAATGGTCAAGGAGAAGTATTTCTTCTTTGAAGGAAGCAGGATTTTAGGTCATGTAGTAAATACAAGTTACAAATTAGTTGCTTTTTCATTATTTTTAATTACAAAATCAGCCAATTGCTGGCGTTTATAGTCTCAGTTGACCCAGAAAAATCAGTGGGAATAATCCCAATAGCCTTTAGGTTACCCTAAGGTTTGTTCAGAGAAAAATTTTCTAAGACAAATGCAAAATACCAGAAGTTTTTAAAGTGTCAAGTCAATTAGGAAACTTTTCTACTGGATAACATCGGTTGTATGCATGTTTACTGTTGAATTTTAGGTGTGTGGCTAAAAGGCAGTGTAGACTCAAACAATGAGCAGTTTTTGTTGCACATGGTTGTTGGAACAGATTTTCAAATTGTGAAAAATGCAGTCTCAAAACCATGTTAGCAAAGCTGAAAACATTTTTATCTGGAAAACCTAATCCTCTTTATCAGAATTACCAGTTCACTGGTTGTGTATATTTGGAATGTTATTGGGTCTCTACACAGGAGACAAAGCTTTAATTCATTCCTTTATTCACACAGACAAGCTTTCTTCATTTTTAGTCAGACATAGGAGCCATACTTGGTGTTAGTCACTAATGTACGTTATATTTTGAGATGCAGTACAATTAAAACTTGTTTTCTGGTTACAGAAACTAATCTCTGAAGTGAAAATTCAAGTGGATAACCAGATCCAAGGTCTTCATTTCAATATCACAGCGATCTGTCCTGATGGAAGTAAAAAAACTGGCATGGAAGGATGCAAACATGTGGAATATAATAAAGAAGTATGTTGATAGTTCTCATTCTTCAAGGAACTGGAATACTTATTTTTCTGTTTGGTTGGGTTTCAATGGTGTGAAATCTTCTAGGGATTTACTTAAACTGAAAATGGATTTATGTGATTAATGATCACAGGCTCTCTATTATTCTCTGGGTTTATTTTTCCTGAATCTTATTTTAATTCTCACTAATCCCATGGAACTAAGGCTCAAAGCTTTTCCTGAAAGCTAACGTCCATTAAAACTTTCCTTCTTTGTCCTCCACTGGGCACAACCACCACATCCATTGTGATGAAATCTGTACGTAAAGAGGTTGAAAGATAATCACCCAGTGGAAAAAAAATCACTGGAATTTGTGTTCCTGGGACTGTACTGGATGTCACCTTTCTCTCTTCTTGCTTTACTAGTCTTCCTGCACAATCAGGGTTGTGGATAATTAGTTTATTTTATAAATCAAATTAATAAAATAATTTATTCCCATTTGAATTGGTGACACCTACTGAATGAAACAGAGCGTCATGCAGCATGAAAATGCAGGGGAAGATGTCTGGCTGAGGTAAAGAACATGGTTTTCTTCCCAGAAAAACTTCTCTGTGCCTTGAAATATTTATTTAATTGTTTGGACTACTGGAGTAATTCTTTTCGCTTGCCAGGAAGAAGTCTGTGTTTCTAGAGAGCAGGGTCAAGGAGTTCTTTCCTGCTTGACATGTACATATGTCTCAGCTAGTGTGAGAAATAGCTCGTGGCTGTGTTTAGAAATAGCAAAACAAATTAAATGTGTGAATTTTAATATAAATTTGAATGTATTTTATGCTCTTCTGAATTTTGTCTGCATGCTGCTGATTGTAGCTTCTACAATTTACAGGAGATTTACTGGTTTTATTCTTAAAGCATCTTTTCCCCACTGTTGGTCCCTAGGCATGTCATAAGAAATAGGACTGGAATTTGTTCTGTTTAATGAAAAGAAAAATATTTATATCTGTTTCTTTTTAATAAAAGCCAAGCCAGTTGATTGTAAAAGATTGCATGTGGTCCTAAACCTCTACGGCTGTTGAAAATGAGCCATCCTTAAGAGATTAATTTATTTAAACCGTAAATCCTTCTTTCAGTATTTGTTTACAGGCAATATGCTTTTCCTTAATTCTCACATTCCTTTCATTGTCTAATCATTCTTCCTTTCTTTTCTTACCAAAATACAAAGTGGATTAAATTCTGGAAGAATCCTGTGGCCTCTTCAGGGTGCAAAACTAACTTTGGCTATGTGTCATAGTGTTGTAATTATTTAGTCACCACAGGTTCAATCTCTCTGCTGCTGTGTTTAGAATCAAATTTCTCGACTCATTTGTATGACATGATTTTCCCTTTCCTCCCATTTCCCTGCTATTCTTCCAGTACTGTTTTGTACATGAAGATGATGTTTTCTGGCAGGGCTCTGTGTTGAATAAAAAGCACATTCCTTAGCTGCAGCCTGTCCTCCCCACATGATATGCACCTGCTGTATGAATTAATTTCTCTATCACCACACTTTTGCAATGCAACTCAAGGGAAGAAATCTTAATGCATGGAGAGTGTGGGCTACTGAGGGGTTATGTGTGTAGTGGCACATTTGAGAAATGAGAAGAAGAAAAGCAAAGGGTGAGACAAAGCCTGTGTGCCCCCTCAATATGACATTAAGTGCATGTTTCTGCACAGCATTCTTCTCCTGTTGTCCGTGTAGGCAGCCGCAGCCCCACTTGCCACAAAGCCACCATTGTCCCCGAGGGCTGGGTTCTTCTCGTGTGGGGGCGCAGCGGGAGGGAGAGACAGTGATGAGAGATGAATGGCCTCAGTATTTGCGGGTAGTTTTAGCCTCATATATAATCAGTTTCTCGGGGTTTCTCCTTTTTTATTTGGAAATCTTTATTTTTTGATAGTAAAGATTAAAGGTGCTTACTTCTCTTGTATCACTTCTCACTTTTTCCTCCTGTTTACATTTTTTTTGTGAGGAAACGAGAAAAAGTTGCTTTACAACAGGAAGATGAAAAAATTCAAAACCTTAGAGAGAATACCCTGTCAGAAGCATAGTGGTCAAAAAAAAAAAAAAAAAAGCTAAGAAATAATTGTAAAATACAAGATTGATATCTAGTGTGTCACACATTTCAGAGCTGTCAAAAACTTTTAGGGGTGATTGATGGAAACTTTAGGCAATCACCCAACCACTAAAATGATCCTGAGTCCTGTACCAGGATTACAAAAAGCCGTGGGGGCTGCTGCTGCAGTGGGCACTGCTGGGATGAGGACCTGGAGGATGGTGGGGATGGCCATGACATGGCCTTGAGCCTGGCACTGGGTCCATGGAATTGGAAAAAGTAACTGCTAACATATGAGTTGTTTCTGTGTTTTAGTAGGGGTAGCCAGGGCCATCCAAAAACCTGTGTGATTTATATGTGCGTGACCAAATCTGCAACAGGACATTCATAGATTCTTTTTATGCAGAGTATCTCTGGTTTTGTTTGCATATTGTCTTGCTCAATCTTGTCCCAATTCTTACCTGAATATTCCTGTGATATAAAAGAATATACACTTTAAATAATAGCAGGAAGATGGTGATGACATTTCTATTTCCATTTAATTTGTATTAAACTTCTCTTTTGCAACTATGCTTTCTTAACTTGAAAAGAGGACTTCTATTAATCCTGTTGTTAGGATTTTAACTGTACTTGTGATGCCTATCATTACTAATATATCATGTTTGACAAGTGACCACTGTGTATTTTGCTATTATCAGCTAGTGCACATTCATATGCAATATAAAATTCAGCTTTATTTATGTGTTAAAGATTTTAAGCAAATGTAAGCAAGAAAATAATATTAGTGTTAAATCTGTCTTTATTTCTTCTTAGGTACTTTTCAATGTATCAGTTACAATGAAAGGATGTCATACAAGTGGAGGAAGAAAATATGTCATACTTAAGCCTATTGGTTTCAATGAAACTGCCATTGTCAATGTGCAGCAAAGCTGTGCCTGCCAGTATGGAGACAGCACAGGGCACAAACGAGTGTGGGCTGATGAAACTTCTCCTGACAGCAAACAGTCCCAGTGCAGTGACAGTAACTGTAGCTCTAACAGAGACACGCTTTCCTCAGAGAAGTGCAGACAACACCAGGACCAACCCATCTGCAGTGGTCAAGGAAATTGCATAGATGGAAAATGTTTCTGCTACAAAAACAAGCTAGGCAAGGTGTATGGCAAGTACTGTGAAATGGATGATTTTTCCTGCCCATATCACCAGGGAAACTTATGTTCTGGTAAGTTACAGTGTTGATGTCTGTATTTTCTTGGTTTGTTTTTTTTTATGAAGCTACTTTACATGGTGCAGCTGAAAACAATGATATAAGGCTGTCAAGAACTAGAATTGTTTGTGCAGAATTACTATGGGAAATGTCCTGAACTTCCTGTTAGGAATTCACACTCCTGGACTCTTCTTCACCACAGGTTTACTGTCTTCTAAATTTCACCACCATTTTCTAGGGGACACATTGATTTTTTTCTGAAGTTTAGCTATTTTAATATTTAAATCTCAAAATTCTTAATAAGTAATGATACTGATTTCTGAAACAAAAATAAAATTATTCCAGGAAGTTATTTGATACATTTCAGTATAATGGAAATATGAGATACTGAGAGATTAGGAAGGGATCATAACTTCCAGGTGAGGTTTTGATTTTCTACCACCCTAAATCAGTCCTGTGAGACATACATTGGCACTTGATTTCAAATACTGGTATAAACATGAACACTGTAGGGAGTGCCTGCTTCAGAAAGGAGACTCTAAGTGAAACAGAGTTGTTAGAAATTTTCATTCTTTTTGTAGTCCACTTTATGGTAGGGAAGAGGGAAAAAAAAAGGAAAAGGAAATGGAAATGGAGATGCAAATGGAAATGGAAATGGAGATGCAAATGGAAATGGAAATGGAAATAGAACTGGAAATGGAAGTGGAAAATGAAAAGGAAGGAAAGAACCTGGCCTGTGCACATGAACTTTATACTCTTTCTTCCACTGAATCTTGCTGTTTATTTAAATGGAATGTTTTCTTGCTAAAGAGAAGTTTGTTTAGTTTGCCTGAAGACTATTTTCCTGGTCATTGTGTAATTCCTAATCTCCATTGTTTTGATCCAAAGCAAAAGAGCAGAATTTTAGTAAAGGGTTTTAGGGTGACATCATAGTAGCAATTTATGCTCAATTTAACAGTGAACAGCACCCTTCAATATTGATCATGCCAGTAACTTCAGTCCAAGCTGTTAACTTAAAAACTAATTAGAAAGTCCAGGTCTAAATTTGCTCCTTTCAAGGTAAAGCACAAGCAATATAAATGTATCCATCTAAAATTTGTTTTCTGTGTTTTCATGGAAACATATGACTCCAGCCTCTCTGTGTTGTAGGTAATGGTGAATGTGAAGGTGGTAAATGCAAATGCTTTGCTGGCTGGGAAGGTGATCGTTGTGAGTGCTCATCACAATCAGCAAAGCTCTGCCTGAATTCAAAGGGCCAAATTTGCAGTGGAAGAGGAAAATGTGTATGTGGAAAGTGTGAGTGCACAGACCCAAGAAGTTTTGGCCGTTTCTGTGAATATTGCCCTACTTGTAACAAAGCCTGTGAAGAAAACTGGTAGGTTTCTTGTGCTAGACTTGACTTTTTCACTCCCTAGTATTGAAACATGAAGGAATATTTCTGCTTATATTTCTTAGTTATTTAGATTGTAGGAAATTGGTACAATTCATACTTGATACTTCTCTGTGTAGTTGGATTCACACTGGCAATTAAGAAAATTGCATGTCAGCATCTATTTTAACCATACTTCGTATGAGATCTCCTGGGTAGGAAATAAAACTATAAGTTTGTATTTTTAAAAATGGAAAATAGATCCTACTTTTGAATTCCACCAAGTCCAGTAATATCCTCCACATTTGTTTCTGCACACTCCTTGTGCTTCTCAGCTGAAAGAAAGTGGTGTGGAGCTAGAGCAGTACTTGTGGATTGTCACTGCCATTGATTAGCAGAGCAGAGCTGGTCCTACCCAGAGAACAACATTCTTCATTGCTCAGTTTTGAAACACTTAGTCTTTGCCATGCTAGTCTTAGAGCATGTCATTTTTCCTTACTCATGTAAAGGAAGGGACAGTGTGGAGGTCAAAACTGAGCAAGCCCAGGAGGTGACAAGCTAGACTAGACCCTCAGTGGTGCACTCTGTGGTCCTGGCACAGAGAGCAAATGAAGGTCTTTCCTTGGGCACGGCTCTTCTGCACCCTCTCATCACACCATGTAATGTTGTGCGTCTCACTTGGTGCAGAGGGTGAAAGATCAGCCTTTCATTGTAAAGGTAATTGTGCTCAAAACAGAATCATTGTTTATTTGTATTTATTTCAATTATATCTCATCTGGTGAAAATGCTGGAGAACCAAGCTTGGCCACATCTGGAAAGGTTGCTGCTAAGATTTCACTAGATAAAATGCACTTAACTGGTCTTAACCTTTCTGGCTTACATTTGTTCAAAGTCACTGTGAAATGTGTGCCTTTAATAAATTTAGAAGATGGCATACCTTCATTAAAAATTCAGTTAGGGCTTTTTTAGGGATCTCTTGTGGCATCTGTCTCCTTCAGGGCTATACAGTGAAGACAGTAAGACTGAGGACATTGTCTCCCACTTGTTGTGCTCTCTCTCTAAACTGCCCAGAAGTGCAGACTTATTTGGCTTTGTCTTAACATAAGACCCAAAAATTATTGACAAAACTGTGTTTCCTCTACCTACCTACTTCTTCAATTCCAGCATGCATCTGAATGAGATTGATAGGTAAGGAAAGACTAGAAAGTGGAGGCTGAAAGCTGAAGAAAGCTGGGCCTTAGCTACACCATTGCATCACAAAAGGCAGAGCAAGGATTGGGTGAAGGTGGCTCAGAGCCAAAGACATGTTTTAGTTTGCAGCTTCTGACTAGTTGGTTCTGAGAAGCATCAGGGGGATAAAATACTGAGAGAGGCATCACATTTCAGAAAAAAATAAATAAATGTCGCAATGTTTTTACTAACAACAGGAAAGCATTATGTGCAAGCAATACGTCAGCCTGTTGATACAATCTCTTAAAGGGGAATGCAGAGAAAGACAGGTTTTCAATTATAATTTTTATTTTACAGGAACTGTGTGCAGTGCTATCATTCTAATAATGCATCTCAAGTCATACTTGACCAGTGCACAACCTCATGCACTTACCTACTGCATTATATTGATAATACTTCAGGTAAGTGGCATTTTCTAGGTAATTTTAATAAGAGAGTTAGTTATTGAATCTGCCAGTGTTAGAATGTCTTTCAGAAGTATATCACATTATTGCAATAACAAAAAAAGAAAGCAGGAAAAAGAGAAAAATCATTCATAGCTTTAGGGAAAGTAAAAGATAAATAATAACAGGAAATAAGATTGTCAAGCATTGCTAAGTTCAGTTTTCCCAGCTCCTCGAGAAGTCACGTCTAATAATGATGAATCCTGCCTGAGCAATGCTTAAAGAAATATTTATAAAAATTTGTTATGGCATCTGTATATTTTATTACTTTGACCATGCTTATAGTATTTGACATTACCAGAAACAGGAAAGAAAGAAGTAGAATGCTTACCTCAAATTCAGTAATGTTTAAAAGCTCCTTTCAAGTATAAAAAACTGCAGTTATGAGGTCTGTGGAAGAACAAAATCTTTTTAAATAAAATCTCACGAAGTTTAATCACTCCGTGCAGCAATTAAAATGCAGGTAAATGGTTACCTTTTGTTAAACCTTAACATATATATATAAATTCTTTTATATTACAGTTCATCAATGAGAAAACTAATTGTGAATACTTTTTTTATGACTTTAGTATTAAGGAAAGCTTACTGTATTAGTCTACCAGTAAGGAGAGCACTGGACAAGGATTCAATAAAACACATTTTCTTTCAAATTTTACCTGTGATCTTCACTGTTGTCTTGTGAAGATTAAATTCTCTCAGTGCCAAACATCTCTAATATTTCATCCTCTCTCCTTCAGCTATAAACTCACTGGTCTACAGAGAATTTATGGTGGGCAATACAATGAAGCCTGAATTCTGTAGATTAAAGGAATAATTGTTTCACTGTTTTTCTACCATGGATCTTGATTTGAATTGCCTTTCTTGATACTGCCCAACTTTAAAAGCTTGCATATGATAACTTTTCCTCTTAATTTCCCTTTATTTATTTTCCCTTAATTTTTATCAGGCTTGTATTACATTTGTGCAGCATTACTAAGCAGTGGTGGATATGCCTGTGTTGGAGGGATGTTCCTGTTCCATATATTAGGCTTTACCCATGTGTTTTCCTTTCATTGCAGATTGTTTCTCTGGACGAAACTACTTTAGAGTCTTTTCCATAATCTTTATAGTTACCTTTCTGATCGGGTTGCTTGTTGTCCTTATCATCAGGCAGATCATTCTGCAGGGGAGTAGCAATAAAGTTAAATCTGCATCTGATTACAGAGTATCTACGACAAAGAAGGTAATTGATTTCAGAGCCATCATCTTCAGTAATCTTTTTCTTGCATATAAAAGTTAGCTAATTGCTGATAAAAATTGTATCTTCTCCTTCAAGGATAAGATGTTTTTGCCTACAGTTTGTACAAGAACAGTAACATACAGACGTGACAAACCAGAGGAAATAAATATCGACATCAGCAAGTTGCGATTAAACGAAACTTTCAAGTGTGAATTCTGAAGACTGCAAATGTCTATTTCCATCATGCTCGACTTTTAAGAAATTACCTTTTTTACTCTGTGGGAGTCTTGACTGTTGCCATATGGTTTTGTGTTGTGCATTTTGTTGAATACTGTAACAAAGTGACATGTAAACATATTCACATTATGTGATTATGTTTGGAACTATAGCTGCTGTATTTTTTTAAATTTTTTGAAAGAGAAATGTGCGTTACTACTGTTCAGAAACATTAGTGTTGATGTAGCACTTTAGCATATTCTAATTTATTTAGTTGTGGCCTAGAATGTAGATACAAACTGGTCTGACAAAGCACTGATCTCACTCTACATGTAGCTAGTACTGATGTGCTCTGTGGGAATGGACAAAAGCTGTGACTGAAGTATTAACATTGCTGTATATTATAGCAATAGATGAAACTATTAAAATGCTCTTTAATAGAGTAAATGGTACTTTTATAGTTCTCTCAGTTGACAGATTCCACTAATTTGTCTGCTTATTCCTCTTATCTTTTCCTCATAAAAATGATGGGGTTAAATGAGTGTTTAGTTCCTGGTGTAGGTGTATGTTGTATGTGTATATGTACACATATGCATGCGCACACAGGTAAATTATATATTTTATAGGGTTTTTTTGTATGGATGATGTCATTTATATGTGATAAAGAGTCATTTTAAGCTTTTTTATTTGTTTTAATATAATGCCCCCATTTTATACAAAATTTAAGGTGTTTGGAAACTGAGTGCCTACAGAAAATGAGAGTTCCTTTACCCAACAGCATAGTCTACATGATGATCACTGCCAGCAGACTACGCCTTTAGAGTCAACAGCATCAAATCCATTGCAAATAGATAAATTACACCAGAGCTGTGTTTGGTTTGCTAGCTACATGTCAGTGTTTTGCCAAATAAGGACTTGGATCTTTTTATATGATGTCAGGCATAAGTCTGATTCTACATGTGCTCTTTTTCTCTATGTAAATTAGTTGATGAGATTAGGTTTTCTAGGATTTTTGTAACCACTTCAGTTTTTGTGACTGTGCATTGAGAAGTGTGTCCAGTGTGTAATGGAGAAAAGAACCTACAGACTAGAAGAAAGTGAGGAAAATAAGAGTCTTTTTCTCCAAACACATTAGTTGGCTTTATAAATATGGATCAGAGTCTGTCTTCAGAAATGTGCAAAACTCTTCCAAACATGGCGGGACCAATATAAGCTTATCTGAGAGCAGAATGGAAGCTACAAAATCAAGCAGAAGCATCTTTTTTTTATCCCTGAAACCAGCTAGAGTGGTAGAACACATGTTATTGTTATATGCTTGTTGGAAGTGTCAGTCTGATTTACTAACTCTATGCTGCTGAAACCCTAAGAAAATCTGATCAATCTCTAATGCACTAAAACCTGGCTGGCAAAAAGAAAAATCATCTCAGAAGACAGTGTATAATTTCACCAACATTTATTACTAGTACTAAATACTATTTGTCATAGATAAGAGTTACAGAAACAAAGCAGGACTTCCTTATGTGCTGTCTTTAGAAATTACTTGTATTTCCTATTCTGTATTTCTTCTATAAATTCCCACTGAAACCTGAGGACTGTGAGGATTGAAAGGAAGGCGGGGTGTAGAAAAATGGTGAGTGTTTTATAAGTGTTAAGTTTCTTGGGTAGTAGATCAAGTGGGATTGAGAAAAATAATACACAGACAATGGGCCTTTCATTAGTCATAAAAGCTTAGGGATTGTTTTTTTAAAAAATGTGTAAATTGGACTATTAAATGTTTTTAAAGCAGTCTCTGAAGTAGGTCCTGAGTTTTCTACCACACAGGTAAAATTATCTCATTTAACAAAAAGAGTGTTTCTTTACACTGACCCTGACTTTAGTGTTAGCTTAATTGTAGAACCTTAGTTAGAGATTAATTCTGTAGTCTACCAAAGACACCTTAAACTCTCATTTTCTTTTAAAATGTATAGGACCATTTTCCTCCTATGTAAATTAAAATATTTCAAACAACTGGTTTTGGTGGGATAAAGATAAAAGATTGATAAAGGTTTACCTGCTCTTACCCTTGTCACAATTCATGGCTATTTGTGAGTGGGAAACAATCTCTGCTTGTCTATTTAACTTAAATTTTAAAAATGCGTAGTGGAGAATATCTAAGTATGTAAAAAATAGGTAAATTATGTTCTTTAAACAGTGTGATAAACCCTTAAAAAAAAAGATTCTTCAGAATCTATTTTCACCCCATACTGGCCTTTAAAGCATGTACTAAAGCATTTACTGAACTGATAAATATATTTTTTTCTTTAGAAATTACTTTTCACTGTTAGAGGGAGTTCATTTTTGTGGGTAAGGGATAATGGAACTGGGTTCTTGGTGGAAGAAAGACTTGAGCTTTCTTCCACCAAGAAGCTGTAATACCCATCTTCCAGACACATCACATCATGCTGCTACTGCTTTTCTTCTGTAGCACTTGGCATTGGACTGCTGCCTGTGAAGGGGCATGGCCAGTATTTCCTTATCAGACACCTGCCTGAATGTTTAAAATGCTCTGATCAAAAAGAGCGGGCTCACAGGACAAATTGCACTGTAAACAGCATGCTGTCCTGAGATTTAAAAAAATGTATATAAATAACAAAAAAAAAAGGAAAAGGAAAAAAAAAAGAAAAAGGCTTTCTTGCATCTCCCTCATGGTTTTGCTGTATTGTGGAAGAGGCTGGTGAAAGAGAATAAGCTGCTGCTAATGTGACAGGTCAAGGCTTTTAGAAGGCCCGTGGGGAGCTTATACAGAGCAGGATTCTTGGGAGGAGGCTTTGTTTCTAGGGATGGAATCTATCCATGAGAAACTCTGGCTTTGCTTGGTACTTGTTTCCCTCTGCCTTTGACCATGTTTTTCAGAAGAGCTGCTGCAGGAGATGAATAGCTCAACAAAAGCCTCACTATTTAGGGAGCTGTGTTCCCTCAGCACATGACCTTAAATGAGAAAGCAGCCTTTAATTCACAGGAATTTCTTCAGTGATTGCAGAAGGACTGTGCTTCCTATAGTGCTTAATATGGGAGATATTAAAGACAAATTACTTCATATTAGTTTTCAATGTATTGTACGTCAAAGATGTTCATAAAAATAGGGGGAAAAATAACTAACCTTAGAACAGAGTGTTCCAAAGTTCTCAAATAACATTTCTTATACTGGGCTTTTTCAAAAAAAAAATTTCGAAAGAAGTCAAATAATTCTACTGAGTGCTTATATCCAAAAATATACCAGCAGATCCTGCTGCATCTCATCATTGGTTTGGGGAATTGTTTTTAGATTTGGTCCCACAAATGAAGCATGTGCATGACTTTTCACAGCATATTTGTTACTGTTAAAATCCATATGTATACTTTCCAAATACTAGTCCCCTTTTTTAACCTTTGACCTGTTATTTGTCTGACACTTCAGAAATTGCTTGTTTGTGTAATTAAAATGTATTTAACTTCAGATTTTTTTGAGTACTATAAAATGAAGAAATGCTGTGAAATAGTTCTTTCCAAGCATCATGGCTACACTAATAAGATTGCTGCAGATTGTGTGGGAAAATAGCTGTTTCATCCAGAAAACGTGCACATGGTATGCAAGGAATTTTCATTGTGCCCAGCTGAAATTCCTTACATTTGCAAGGACGTTAAAAATGAACCTTAAAAAGGAAGGATGTTCGTATGGGCATAGTTTACATTTTAGCTATTATTTACAACTGGATTTATTTTTTCCTCTCTATGATGTCATGAAAACCTGCTATGTAAAGCATTCTTCTGACTGCAATGGAAAAATATTATTTTCCCAATCTGATAATATATAATATTTATTTCCTGCCTAGTGTGCATGTTTTGCAAACCATGGAGTAAATGTGTGTAACAGCTTCAAGCAACCCTCCATCCTAAACTAGACATAGAGTCTGGTGATGCCCAGGGCAGAGACATGCCAGGGTATGGCTGCCTGTGTGGAGACTTCAGTAGGGACAGTGCTGGGGCTCCCCACAGCATCCCTGCAGAAATGGTGCTCTGAGATCTCGCTTCACCTTTTGTCAGGGCAGGAAGCCTTTTCAGAGTGGGTTGGCTTGGCAGTGGTGGTGCCTGAGGTTTGCATCGCAGGCACTTGGCCCCAGACTGGGACTGCATTGTGTGCAATCTGAACCCTAAGGCTGCAGGCCTTTTGCATCTTTATTCATCAAAAATGCCTGCACACAACCCAGCAAGGGACAGCCTGTAAACATGTATGCTGCAGACCTCCATTAAAGCTCCTGGGGAGCGTTTGGGCACCTGCCCGTTGACTTCCCACCAGCCCCTGGATCTCCAGCAGCCAGCCTTAAGGAATGTAAGCAGTGGCTGTAAAGGGCACTTCTCCCAGAGGCATTTGTGCTGAGTTGGTGCTGGGTGACTCCTACTCTGTCCCGACTGGGAGTGACGCCTGGTGACAATGTCCTGGCCACTGTTTTGCAGCAGAGGGGAAAGCAGAAAAGAAGCAATACTTAAGAAAAACACTAATTTTTATTTCTGATCTTGAGACTGCTCTGATGCACAGGTGTCTGTTGGTTCTTACAGAGAACTGAAATTCATGGAGAGGCGGGAAAAAGGTTAAAGTTAACCAGTGGGAATGCATATTTATAGCATGCCAGATCAGTGGGCAAGCTAGCCCACTGAGAACAAGCCAGGTCAGAATGGTTGGCCTGCCTGGGGGGGTTGTGGGGGGGGAAGAAAAAACCTTAAATTTCTAGATTCTTAAGCTTTCTGCTGGTCTGAATTTCATGTTCTCTTTGTTTCCTTTTCTGAACATGCTTTAAAAAAAGGTACTATTAAAAAAAAAAGTATGTGGCATTTTTTAAAATAATTACTTCTGTCCAAATTCTAACATTTCATCCTGTATCATATTTCAGCTATTAAATACCTATATCATATTTCAGCTATTTCCATAATATCTTGAAGGGAGATGCTTAAAAATGAGTCTTTTGCAGAGGCATTAGTATTGGATGAATTCACTGTGCTGACATCTTCACTCTTACCTACTACTGCTTCAAAAATAATGCAACTTTAAAATGTCTTACTTAGCGATTGTGTGACAGCTATTAATACTACTACAGTTTTAAACTTTCTATTTAACATATACTACCTTTTGTAAAAAATAAATATAGAGAGATAAATAATGTGTGTCTAGATTTTATGCATAGAGAATGTTAGTAAGGGAAGAGGTTTTAAATTTGATAACTTCTTACTGCTTATTTTACATTTTGAATGATACTTTTAAATCACTACTTTTGTTCATCTGGAAATATATTGGATATTTTATTATTTAAAATAGTATACTTTTATAGCTGTTTTATTAATTTCAGTTGACTACTAACTTTTATTGTGGTATTTATTAATGAGTTACACTGTAGCATATTGAGATGTTTATTTTTCTATCAGAGCTGTAACAGCTATGACATAGCATTATTTTAATGCAACATCATTGTACTTGCTCTCTAAAAAATAAAATCAATATTTAATCCTTATGGATTTTTCATATTTTTGATATTAAATATATCTGGGACAAGAAAGAGGTGTTAATCTGCTTTTAAAAGTATAAAGCACATTTACTGAGGTGTACTGATATCTGCAAAGGGAAAATATGATTGTGGTTATTTTAAAATTGAACAACACCGTGTCCAAGGAGATAAAATACAAAGAATACTTTGTTTATCAGATGTAGGCAAATGAGTAGATGCACATTCAGGATGAATTTTGAGAAGATGGGAAGGAGCAAAAAACTATCAGTTTGGGGGTGCAGCTGGTTTACCTTACCCAACCCATCTGAAACCTGAAAGCACCAGGAGGTGCTAGTAGTTTGCAGAAGACAAGATACTTCCTGTGTAAATACAATCTCTAGATTGATAAGTGGTTGTGATAGCCTCTCTTTTCCCTTGCTCTGTTAGGTGGTAGAGGAGCTAGATTTTTGGGAATGGGTAAATCTCTGCAGATGCCTCATCTCTGCCACTCACTGCACACTTGGGTCACTTCACGAGTACTGGTGAAAATATGTCATGGAGGGGAAGATTCTCTCATTCTCTCCATGTGCAGAATATGTCACAGCATTTGCTTTGCACAGTGGCACAAAATTGCTCTTTAAAATGATTTAGATAATTAAAATTTGCCATGATGCCTCAGTAAGAGACATCTGTGGCACTAAGACACCTGCCAAACATCACTGGTAAAACTGGCCATCCATGCTGCTAACATAATCCAGTTTTTGCTTTAGGAGTGAGAGAGAATCAAGTGACAACTGGATGTGTTCTCAATCATCATGTAGCTTAATATCCAACAAAAGAGAAACACTAAGAAAAAGTCAAAACTGGAAGAAAAAAAATTATCTCAGGGAAAATCTGTAAATCTTTTTTGCTTCTTTTATCAAAGCAAGGAACATCATCTTAATATATGCATGGTGAGACTATGTCTGAAAATTTCCTTTCACAGATGCCATAATCAACCTTCACTGACACCCAGAGCAAGCAGGAGCAGCAAGTCCTATAAACAGAAATACACCTTTTCCTTGAAAGCTCTTTATTGGAAAAACATTCATATTATCATTACTCAGAGTAAACATAAACCTAGATCTGAATTTCAGATGTAGAATTCAAGAGTATAACTTGAGCCAGAGCTGTAGGCCTCCATTTTGCCATTTGGGAGTAGCTTGAAGCTGAGGTTTTGTTAACTACTTAAGTCTCCCACAGCCAGTGATCCTGGCACCAAGCAGTGTTGGCATATCCTGTATGTTATGAAATGATGGTAAGTGCTCTGTATAAAATCTTTCTTCTTCTTTTCTTTCCTGTGTTTTGTAATCCAGTATTCATGCTTATATACCTTTAAATATCCTGGTCACAACAGGGTGACTGGCATTGTATTTAGACAATTTTTACCCACATACACACAGTGGTCAGCAAGAGTACAGCAGGACCTAAATGTGTCTCTAACCTAACGCAAGTGCTATTTTCTTGCAGATGCCATTGCCAAGGAAAAGGCTTGCTGCCCAGACTCTCCAAAGAGAAAAGAAACCTAAATTACAGCCTCTAAAGCTGGAGGAGGAAAGACATCCTGATTTCAGCCACTTTTATGACACCAGTCATGTAGGTGTATTCTATTACAGAATTTCTCAGCCTGCATGATTCCTTTCATGGTAGCTGCAGAATTTGATCCAATATTCAGAGAGAATGGCATTAGGGAGAGTTGGTTTGAGTGAGTATCTGAATATGCCTGATGACAACCAAAAGATGATGATTAGAATTAAGAACAAAAACTTTGTTAACAGACTGATTTTGACTAGTAAGGAGTTTATCTGACAAGTGGGTGGTTTCTTTTGCTTTCAGGTACTGCAACAAAGACAAGAACCTTGGAAATACATTCCTGCTACCCTGGGTTTAAAACCAAGTAGTTTAATGTATCATATAAAGTAAATAAAAATCTAGTTTTACAGAAACTCAAGTGGTCTGAAGCTGTGATTAGAGCACAGGTGCTGTCAGTGCTTCTGGCAGCTCATCTTCTGTTTGGGAGTGTTGGAGTGGTCGAAGTTGGGTTGGACTATACAGAATTCATATAAAGTAGGCTGACAGTCTGATTTATTAGTACTCAAGAAGCCCCAACATTATCATCTGGTTCCTCATTCCAGGGAAACTGTGGTGGGTGGCAGAAAGCAGAATTTTCCTTATTTTTTGCAAACCATTCTGTCTCCTCAGCACAGAGTATAGCACGGTCTCTGATTATTTTCTTGGCCTTGAACTTCATGATTCATGAAGGACAGTTACTGTTTAATAAAGATGATGTGTATGCAAGCAGATAAAACTAAATTTTTAACCGCAAAAGCCTAATAATGCCAAGTTATGTCACATATGCTTATTGAAATCAGTACTTGTGATGTATTTCTTTCAGCTCCGCAGCTTGCCAAGTCCCCCTTTTGGGGCTCTAAGCCTCATCCTAAGCCTCTTGTTTATGTCTGAGCAATGTAGAGAGCTCAGAACCTGTTTCTGAGTGGTGTTTCTCTGCTTCAAAACTGCTCACAGGAGAAGCCTTTCTCACAAACCCCCTTCTGATTTTTTGGGCTTTGACCATCCCCTTACCACAGGTATTCTGAAAGCATCTCAGGGGCTGTGAGATGTGTGACCTGCTGAGGAGACTGGGGACATGACACTGCATGGGTTTTTCATAAAATTTTTGGACACACTCTTACTTTAGTCTTCTCTAGACAAAGTAGGAATCTCAAAGACCTACACAACTTAATCATGTTGTTCTCTAGATTGTCCTTGTCTTTAGGAGTGTTTATGGTTGGCTTCTTTCCTTGAATCATTTTTCAGCTGCACCCAGGTTCCTGTGGGGGAAAAAAACTACAACAGCTAAAATAAATACTTCCTGGCTTTCTCAGCTTCTTTTCTCCTCTTCTTGTGTATCTCTCTATATCTAAATTGAGCTCTACCAGTGTCGTCTTTGAAAATTGCAGACACAGGATCAGAGGGCTTCATCAGAAAACAGCTGATGAGGAAAATGTTTTTGCTTTTGGGCAGAAAAGAACAAGTTAAAGTCTGTGGTGCAAAGCTAAACAGAGCATCTCTCAACTTGGTCAGTGCAGTTCCATTCCCCTGCTCCTTTCCAGAGTTAAGAAGCTGGGGCTATTTCTTGGTGTACTAGCCAGCCCACAGATACCCACAGGATTTCTCCTACTGTAAGCTTTCAATCACAGCTTCTGCAGGGTGTTTGCAACATACAAAGCCCAGAGACATCATATTTCTCTTCTAATACCGCCATTCTGATAACAATTTTTTTTTCATTTGTATTTCTTTCTGTATAACTTTGTGTGTGTGTGTGTTTCTGTATGTTTATGTGTCTGTCTGCATACTCCATCCAAATTAACTTTGCCTCAGCACCAAGAAGTCCATCTCTGATTGCTAAGTCTATATGCAGGCATAGTTTCACACACTTTTTTGTATATGCTTGAAATGGGATTCCTCCCCTAGCTTCATATGCATAGCAGGGTCTACCTTTTAAAATTCCTGTTTCTGTTAATGGCTAGCTGCTATCATGTGGAAACTGTGACTTGAAGTTTTCCCTGGTGTCTTTATTTATTCTTTGTGCTTTTATCCTTTTTGGCTGCTGCCTAGCACATTAAACCTAAAACATCGAAGATGGACACAGCAGCTTACCCAGGGAGTTTTGGTTCACAAATAGGTCCTAATCACAATGTCAAAAATAATAAATTAATTATTCCTTTGCCAGTTTTTATCTCATGCCTTTGAAAGAAGAAGTTTTTCCTCATGCCTTTGATTTTTTTAAAAAAGAAATAATCATTTGGCCCAAAGAAAGAAAAGATAATGTGTCAGATCATTTTGCAAATCCAAAAAGTGTTATTCTCAGAAGGAAGATTTATTATTGTGTGACAGACTGAAAGTGTTTCATGCTGTCTAAAATGAAAACCAAGTAGATTAATTTCCAGACCCAAAACCAAACAAACTCTGGTTTCAACAGTTTTGTCCAAGGTTCACTTCTGTGAAATTGCTGGGCCCTTGTGGTTCAGTTGAAGACTGTTAGAAGTGAACATGCTGAGCAGCTTTAAATATCAAATCCATAAGATTGCCTTTGATATCAGATATATAGTAGTTTAGGAATGTCAATGTAATATGTTATATTCCTTCTTTTAAAAAAACACAACCTTTTTGACAGAGCTTGTTTGGTATCCAAAACACAAAAAGCTTTATTTACTGCCTTAGCTGATGTTGTCTCTTGGATCACCAAGAATTTCTGCTAGCAAATACTGTGGAGTATTCTTATGTTTTCTATTTTCCCCCTTTTTATCCACCAAAAAAAAAAAAAAGGTAGTTTGGACTTAAACTATCTGAATATAATGCAATGCATAATTTATTGTTATTTCCTGTACTAACCAAGAACTTTGCTTGCCTAATTAGTTGACTTTTTATGAAGTGTGTGATTATACTCAGTTACTATTTTTTCCTTCTTTTCTTTTTTTTTTTTTTTTTTTATGTGGGGAAGGAAAATTAACAAATGTCTGTCAGCATCACTTGAAATATCTCAAATTAAAGTGCATTACCCAGTCTAAATGCTATTATTTAAGTGATTTGATACATTTGGTGCCCTTATTCCTATGGAATTCAAGTGTTTTTACCTTGCCAAATTTTACTCCCTTACTTGGTCAGTGCTTGTTTCCTGCTTCTTCCTTAGATCAATGCAAGTGCTTGCCAGCAAAGTCTGCAATTGTCCTTTGAACTAATGAAATAAGGGAATTGCTATTCTTCAGCTAGCTTTGGCAAAGAGGACAGTATTGTAATTTTTATATGATTACAGCACCTGGGCTATTGAAGTTTTATGGGTTATAAAATGTGTAGTCAATTTATACACAGCTGCCCTGAAGTCAGCAGTATAACATACCTGAGATTTTGCTAATTCTATGGGTTATGATGTGAGGGACTTTCTTGAAGAACTCTCTTTTATTCCTGTATTTTTGAGATCCCCCTTGGAATGATATTTTTAGATACTTTATTTCCCCCTGGTGTCTCCCTAGAGGCCATAAAAATAGGATTAATTTAAAGCATTCACAAGGAAGAAGAATGATGCTGTGCCCCCCTTAACTTAGCAATACGGAAGTGACAAGTGCTCTCAGAGCACCAGAACCATCTTCCAACAAGAGTCCTTACTTTTTATATCAGTTCTCCATGAGAATAACCAGGTTTTTTTTTCAAACCTGGAGTCCATCTAGCATGATGTGTCTGTCTCCAGCAGTGGAGCCAAGCTGCCATGGGAAGCATAAGCACACTCCAACTGTGTATTACTTCCATGAGGTACCCTAGCCTCAAGTCATTTTTCAGCATTTCCTACATCTCATTCCTTTGGTAAATCAGTAACCCTCACTTTCAGGTATGGGCCATTGAGCTTACTTTCCAAAAAAAACTTAAAAGAAAAAAGAGTCAGCCACCAAGTCTGGAACTGCTGCTTGAAGAAGAGCTTCCTCTGGTTTTGAAGGCAGCACTTGGAGTGCAGGAGCTATGGGCAACCAAGCTAACAGAGGGGACATTGAATCCCAGTCACTCTTCTCTGGAAAACTTGTCATGTGTCCCCAGGTCACCTTTCCCAGACTATGAAGTCCAAAGATACAGAGACATTTATACCAAAGCCTGTCCTTATCCTTGATCATCTTTGCAGCACTTTTCAGATCCTCTCCTATCACTGACATTCTCATTTCCTTCATTAAGGATGAAGGAGTAGAGCTGTTTTCAAAATACAAAATATACACAACCCACCTGTTTACTAGGGACATACTGATGCTCCTTCCTTTTCATTTTATAATGCTTCCTAACATTTTAATGACTTCATTTGATACAGAATTTTCAAGTCTTTCTCCTTAACAGAGGTTTTATACTGAATTATAGCATACTTTCCTGTTTAGCTCTGAAACCAAAGAAGGAAAAATGATTCCTCACATCTCTCTTGCATACAAGTGCTAGAAGTTCAGTTCCCTTTTGGCTTAAGAAGGATCTCTGTCTCTCTCCCTATCTCTTTTTCTGTCTCATTCATAATTCTGTTTTTTCAGTGCATAGCATCATTCCTGGTGAAGCAGAAATCTCTGCCAGATACCCCCTCCAGTATTACAGCTCTGCCTTTCTACTTCTATCTCCAGTTCTGCACAGGCTATAGTAAAGGAGTCACAGAAAGTTCTCACTAAACTCCTGGTCTCCAGCTATTTTTTCTAGCATGAAAATGTTTTCCTCCAGAATTTCCTACCTTCTTTCTTCTATATGTGATTGAGGGTTACCTAAATTCTACTACTGCAACCCACTACCTCTGAGGTTAACCAGCTTTGCACTTTGTAGGCAAATTGTATGTTTGCCTATAGGTCTGAACCATGTACTGTATCAGAGCATTTTGCTCCTCTTCCCTTCCTGCTGGACATCCTAATTCCAGAAGAGCATTTGCATTAAGAGAGAGCACATACAATCCAGTTAAGAGAAACCTATTACTGGAGTAATGTTTCCTTTCACTTAGCAATATGAAGTTCCTGGTTATCTCATCTGCCAGCCTAGGTCTTAGCAGAAGTAAACAGCCTTTTCCAAGACAAAATATTCAGCATCTGCAATGTGTCCTCAATGAATGTCTCCATTAGCCCACTTCCCTCTGGGCCAGATATCTGACATCCATACACACATATGCTGGCTTTTCCACAAAGGCAATACTTACATGACTTTCCGTCTCTCCCTGCAGGAAAGGTGTTTCTAGTGTTCTTCCTTCTTTTTGCCTTTTTGGACAGCTACAACATCTGTTCCTGAAGAAGTCTCTGTTGCCAACTGCTCTTTTTTCATTATCCTCACACAGTGCCCTGGCAGCCAGGATGGCCACACATGTCCTGGGATGCATCAGGCGCAGCATCACCAGCTTGGCAAGAGAGGGGATTGTCCTGCTCTGCTCTGAGCTTAGGACACCTCACCTTGAGTCCTGTGTGCAGTTTTGGGCACCACAATATAATAAGGGCAGAAAGCTGTTAGGGTGTCCAAAGGAGGGCCACAGGGATGATGAAGGTTCTGGAGGAGAAGGCAAATGAGGAACAGTTGAGGTCATTTGGTCTTTTCAGCCTGTAGGACATTGAGGGGAAACTTCTTTGCTTCATGAGGGGAAGAGGAGGGGCAGACACTGGTCTCTTCTTTGTGGAGATCAGTGACAGGACTTGAGGAAATGTCCTGAAGTTGTGTCAGGAAGCATTAGGTTGGATATCAGGAAAAGGTTCTTCACCCAGAGGGTGGTTGGGCACTGGAACAGACTCCCCAGGGAAGTGGTCATAACACCAAGGCTGTCTCAGTTCAAGAAGTGTTTGGAAAATGCTCTTAGGCACATGAGGTCGTTTTTAGTGTCCTGAGCAAGGCACATAGAAAATGAAAATGTTATATATGGGCCCTAAACAGTCCTTCTATAAATGATAGCATCTAAAAACAAGATCATTTGGTAAGTAAGTCTCCCTGAATTATAAGCTGAACTTTTAATTAGATAAAATTATGAATTGTAAGCTGAATTTTTCATTAGATACAACTATGGCAGTAGAAAGTATTGTTTCTTAGACAACAGTGAAAATTAAACAAGGTAGCTGAAAAACGTTAAAACAAGAATTATCATGTCCTCTACTGTGGTGACTATCATCTTAAAAAATAGTCTCTTGGGGGGGTCATAAATCACTATTTCACTCCTAGGTTTTGTTCAAAGACGAAAGTTTTGAACTTCAAAATTTTGGCAGAGATTGCTCCAATTTTTGGCACAGCACAGTGCCAAATGCACTCCTACATTTGTTGAATCACAAGAAGTGGAAAATCAAAAACAAGAAAAGACTACTGGGATTAATCTGAAAGTAAGAGTCATCATGATTGAGATCTGTTAAGGTATTTTCCACATGAATCTCTACTGCTTTTCTACCTGGGGTGTGCATTTGGATAAGGGTAGACATCTTGACAGGCTGAAAGAAGGGACTGACAGGAGCCTTGTGACACTCAGCAAGAGAAAATGCCAAATCCTGCACCCTGTGTTAACCCATTGCAGACTAACCCATTGCATCAATCTAGACAAAGGTTTGCCTTTTAGGGGGACAGCTCTGTTAGGAAGGATCTGCAAAGCCTCGTGGTTGCAAGCTGAATGTATGACAGCAGAGAGTCCAAAGCTCACCAACAGCACCATCTTGGCTTGTGTTTATGAAAGCATAGCAAGGGAAATGATGGAAGAAATAGTCCCATTTTATTTAGCACTCGGTAGTACCACACCTAGATACTGCATCCACTTTTGGGTCTCAATACAAGAAAGGCATTGAGGACCTTGAGCAAGTTCAGCAGAGGGGTTCTGAGATGGTCAGGGTTTCAGCACTTGCCCAGTGAGAAGAGACCAAGGGATATGGGCTTGTTCACCCCAGTAAGAGGTGGCTCCAGGGCACCAAGGAGCAGCCTGCCAGTGCCTATGGGCAACTGTTAGGCTATCAAGACAATGGAATCAGTCTCTCCTCCAAGATTCATGGTAAGATAATGTACATAGGCTGGAAGAATATTCATTCTGAGGGTAATTAAGCATTCTAAGAGATTGCTCAGAGAAGCTGTGGGGTCTCTGTTCTTCAGCGTTTTTTAAATCCAGCCGGACAATGTCCTGAGCAAACTCCAACGCAGCATTGCTCTCCTTTGAACAAGAGGCTGGACTAGAGACCTCTCAAGGTCCATTCCAATCTGGATAGATCTGTGAGTCTGTGAGATATGTGGAGCCTGGTTAGCTCCTAAGCACACATCATTGCTCCCCTCTGTGTTACCTACATTTGCTTCAAGAGGCTTGCTGTACGCAGGTGGTCATTGGCACAGCTCACAACAGTTTGCTAAGGATCTGCTAGGAAGGAAAAGCTGCAACCATCACACTCCTTTACAAAGCAGACAGATTCTCTTCATTGAAGAAATAGCTACATAAAGAAACTCAATTCAGTGACATTTATAGCATACATTGACTTTGAATGTGTATTCCTTATCTGGCCATGGAAGGTTTTTGCCATCTGAAGCAAAGAACCATACTCTGCTCCAAGGCGTATACAAATCCCTTTAGCTTCAGTGGGAATAGCATGCACATAGCTGAGGGTATGGCTTGGCCCATGGTCAATAGCCTTCTAAAAGCATTTTTTCCGACATTTTTTTCTTGCAATATTCATCTTTTTCCTTCCCAAAGGTTCTGATGTCATTCCTGTTGCTGAAGTTATAAGGCTCAATTTAGCAGGAACATCTTTGAAGTTTAATTAGATTTCTTGAGAAAGACCATGGGTAATTTGAAATACAAATTCACAAGACTGCTTCAGGCTAAAAGTGTCATATTAGACCAAATATTATGCAATAGTTCTGCAATTCGTGCTCTCTTCCCACTCATGAGTTGGGTTTGAAAAGCTTGTGGAATATATATGACATATCAGACATGTGCCAAATGTTCCTTGTATAGTCCATTCTCATATTTCCTATGGAAAATGTTCCTTCTCACAATCTTCCCTTTCCCACATTAAGATGAAGTTTGTCCATTACACCAGGGTAACATCATCCACATCCACAAAATTTCAAGGAAAACCTCACATGTCCACAGCATCTGTTCTGACTGCAGCATCCAAGGCCAGGTACAGACTGCATCCATAGAGCTAGCAAGATGAAATATTATATAATAGACACAGCTGCCATCTATGCCCCTTTTCTAGAAATGCATAAGTGATTATGCAGAATTATCCACACGTGACTATAAAAACTTGAAAGTTGAACCTTATAGCTGTTCTGAACTAGTCCTGGCCTTGTCCATCTGCTACGGTGTTTGCAGTGGGTGTGAAATCAGCTCTGATTTGCCTTTGGGGGGCATAGGCAGAGACTCAGGAGAGGAGTGCATTAGATTACACAGTCACTGTCCTTTGCTTTACTCAGGTGGTCCCTCACAAGGCACACTGGCAAGTGTGGGGGAGTGGGGAGAGATGCTGTATCCCACCATCTGGCATCTCAGCACTTCCCTCATGCCCAACAGGCAACTGCATCTGCTTGGCAGCACAGAAATTGGGCTACAGTAGAACAGCATCTTGTTCACAACTGCAACATCCTCAGCACAGAAGATACTGAAATGTGTTTACAAACCCTAAGTCAAAATTTACTCTCAGTAACTTACTGTCCAACCATTTCTGTCTTCAGTGGAATAGTGACAGCAAAGCTGGTGTCAACTTGTGCAGACATGACTGTCTTCGAGGGCTGACCCAAAACAACACAGCCACCAAGCTCAGCCTAAAATTGCTGCTCGTTTGGCCACTGCAAGTACTCTAGGTAATGGGCCAATATATGGTTCCTTGGGCAGAGTCTGCAAGGGCAAGACTAAGAGGTGACCAATGGCACACATCTTTGTCAGCAGGTCATGGTGATGACAAAACCACATCATTGCAGTCCATGATACTTCCTTCTTTGAATGAATATGGGGAAGTTTAAGATCCCAGAAGATCAGATCCCACATGGAGGTGGGATGATATTGCCTTAACCCCACTTGGAACAGACTTAATACATGGAGTTATTTGGACCTACTGAATCCTTAGGCAAAATCAGCAATTTTTTTTGTATCACTGAAATAAGAGTTTTGTGGATAAAAATCTTCCATTCTGTACATTCAGTGCTTATTTCTTATAAAAGAAATTAGAGCAATCATCAAGAGAACAGAGCACATGGAACTTTACTTATGTTGCAACCCGCAAACAGCAAGAGATCCCTTTGTGTGAAATAAAACTTATATTTGGTTACAACCATCATTTTACAGCACATAGCTTTGAGATCTGATTCATTATGGCACAACTCCAGTTTTATAAATGGCATTTAGAGTAACGTTAGACTGATGCTGAGATGACTCTGTCTTTTTAATATTTGAGTAGTTTTTTGTTCTTTAACTGTCAGAGTTATGTGTTGGAAAAGTAATTTATGTGCTGAAAAAGTGACAGTTGAATGTAATTTTCACAGCCATAAGTCCACTAAAGGAGTGTCCATAGGTCTCGTACTGCTGCCTAAGGAAAGAAGCGTGACTATGGACTGAGAACTGAATATGTAATAAAACAGAAGTTTTGGGCAATACATTTGGGATAATTAATATTTTTCATGTTGTGTAAATCTGTCATGTGAAGGCCTGAACACACGATAGCTTTGTGGGATGTAAGTATGGCATCCATAGAAGGTTCATGAGTACTGGCATGTTTGTGTCTCTAAATGTCAGGTTTTGCTCTGAAGCCTTGTTCTCCAGGCCACCCAAATGGAACTTGGCCACCTGAAAGAAGCCACTCAGGCCCACTCAGCCCAAAGCACCACAACTGGACCTTCCTGACCTGTCGTGCTTTCCTCAACACTTTTTCTAGGAGCTGATTTATGAAACAGGAGAAGGATGAGAGCAGTACAACAGAGCTGTGGGGCCATAGGCAGCAGGGGCCAGCTCAGGAGGAACCCCATGGGGAAAT
Organism: Serinus canaria; assembly: GCF_022539315.1. Lineage (NCBI taxonomy): Eukaryota > Metazoa > Chordata > Aves > Passeriformes > Fringillidae > Serinus > Serinus canaria. The sequence continues at coordinate 31,117,871 of NC_066315.1, forward strand.
CCCACCCCAGTTCATTATTTGAGCCCTGAAAACAGGGCTCTTAATCTCACAGGCCCTCTCCCCAGTGCAGCAGCCTCTCTTATTATAACACACTCTTTTTTGCCCCTTCTTTTCCTCATTTTAAACAATCTGAAGAAAAAGTATTAGCACCTCTAATTCATATGCCTCCTGTAGGAGAGCTGACTTGTGTGCTACAGACTGGTGATGCGCCAGGACTTCTCCTTACAGAAAAATGAGTTCTTCTTCTATGATCATGCTTTGGCTTTGTGTAGGAGTGTTTGGTAATATTAAATACATGCTTTTTTCAGTTTCATCCAGTGGTTTTAGGTCTCAGGAGTACTACTCCTTTCCCCCTTCAAGGGGATCCCTCCTCCACAGATGAACTGGTCAGCTATTCATACAAATACCGTTTATTCTTCTGGTTTTGAATTATGCCTATTGAAGAATTTGCTTTGCTGCGAGAGAGGCGTCCCTGGGATTTGGGACTGGCCACGTGCCATGGTTTCCACATGCAAGCCCTTGGAGCTAGTCTCAGCCTTTCCATTGTGGCTTTATGCTTTGACAGCCTTCAAGGGTAACATTACTTATTTATTTTCTCTTTTTTTGATGTGTGTCTGAAACTAGGTATCTGACTGTGCTTTTTAGACTTTAAAACAAGTTTAAAAAGCATGAGTTGTGCATATGATGAAATCTGGTTGCTCTCCATCTACCAAAAAAATCTCCACATCTTTCCCTGATAACCCCAGCACACTCCTTCATGTCCCCATTTATTTGGTTGGCAGACAGGGCTTGGAAATAATGCATATGCCCATTGGCATATGGTTGGTGTGCCAACAGGCCAGCAACAGCCAACCTTTGGAAAGGGTAGAGGGACACAGTTGTTCCCATATCTTGTGTCCCCAGGTATCATTTTATCCAAACACCAAAGTGGGAGAAATTTCTAGATTTAAGAATTGTAGGCTGATTTAATCTTTTGGAAGTTATGAATGGCAGGTGGCCAATTGAAAATTAAGTGATGGTGCAAATCTCTCTTTTTCCTGATTTTATTTTTTATTATTGTTTTTTAGGAAACCACAAGAGTTAAATCAGCAGTTCTTAAGCTTTTTTCCTGTGGTTGATTTGGGCAAACAATGGTGCCCACCCACTTAGCAGTTCTTTCTTGCTGTGTTTATATTTCCTCATGAGAAACCAGCCAAAATTGCTGTTGAAGATGGAGTTGGGAAGGAGAGCTCCCATAAGAGCAGGAGCTGCCAATAAAGTCTATCAAAAGGACACTGCTGCTGCTGCTGCTGCTGTGCATTATTACTGTACTTCTGTGTTTGAATATCAGTCTTACACAATTGGTTTTTTCTTGAAATTCTGTTGGGGTAAATAGGAACATATCCCACCGGAGGTAAAATTCATATGTCATAGACTTTCATGTTATACATTTTTGACATCTTCTCACTTTTCCTCCAGGGAGGAAAAAAGGTGGGAATCCAAAGAATGTCAGCAAGAAAAAGCATCAAGCAATTTTAGTACACTTGACACCATGAAACAGGCCTTGAAATAGAATAACATCTTTTAGAGGGTCCAAAAAGATCAATGGGTAAATTAGGGACACTTCCAAAACTTCAGTGTTTATGCCTATTAATTATATTTTCTCTTTTAAATAAAAGGTTTTTGATCAGGAAGCCAAATTTTATTTGATAGACCTTTATACTTTACATTTTCAGCCAATTTACTTTTTTTTTCTTTTATCCACAAATTTGATGACACTGGAGCTACATAAACAACACACAAAGCAAAGCCCAGTACTGGGAAAATTGCTCATATAGTTGTTTTTGTTGATCTATTAAAGTAGTGGTGTTAACAGAACATCTTAAATTGCACAGTAATAATTTGTACTTCCTACTTAGAGCATAATGGCTTTCCAGTTTGGTTTATTACACTGTAAATAACTCCCTTGCATCTGGGTTGATTTGTTTATTCAATTAAATCTGAAGGAAAAACAACTCAGTTTTGCAACCAGTTAAATAAAGCAATTGTGCCATCCAGTGGCTAGCTATGTTAACTGGTCTTCCCCTTCCACATGATCATTTGGTGTTTCTTCTTTCTTACTCAAAATAATATGTAATTCTTGTAATATGCAATGTTCCATTGCTGTATCCCATTTATATATGTAATAAAATAAAATATATGTAATAAAAAGAAGTTTTCTTTGAAAACTTCTTTCTTTCACACTATTTAAACTGAAGGCCCAAAAGAGGAATAAGATGTGCCATATATTCTTCTGGATCAGTTAAAGTTACAGGTTTTTACACACCCTATATCAAATGTCATGGGCTATTGGCAAAAATGAGCAAATAAAAACAAAGCATTTATCTCCTGTGACCATGGAGCATGGCTGAACATGTAATGAGGTGTTTCCAACATAACTTTTTGTAATAACAGCTGTGGCTGAGTTTATAAATGGGTTCATGAAACATCTCTGTGACTGTTTGAGAGAAAAACTAAGAGGGGGCAAACAATATGACAAAATAATCCTACGGTATGATTACAGTCTTCAATGTCACACTCATCTCTTGAGGATAATTTCTAAGGCAGCTCTCTGGAGCCTCATGTGAGATCTGGGCCTTGTTGCTTGACTATTGAGTAGATTAGGAAATGTGGTCACGAGTCACATCTTGAAAACATGTCATCATTTCCAAACCAAAATCCACTGTGATCACTTCAGAGGAAGAAGAACGTCCCTGATTACTACGTTTTGTTGATGCTCCACAAGCCTGTTTTGGGGAAAGTTTCATTGTGCAAATTAACTTATGGCATCTACATGAAGCCTGCAGTTGGGACAAACACAACACTGCGTGCATGGGTCTGGAGGAAGGACCATACATAAGCACGTAGGATGTAGGTGTGTTTTGTCTCAAATATTCTGGCGGTTGGGACAGGAAAGTTGTGATCAGGACAGAGGGTCCCACAGAAGTGGGGCAGCATGTTGCTGAGCCAACTTCTTTTTCCATCTTGAGACTCACTCTTACCCTCCCCTGACTCCCTTCCTGGAGAGCTCAGAAGGGCTGACTGCTCAGATGCAAACAATATGGCTGTGTGTGCCATGAAATTGGAGGAAAAATCAGTTTTACGTGAGAGGCTTGCTATGAAAGGAAAGCTATGAAAGGAAGTGCATCAGTCCCTCTCACTCTTTTTTTTTTCCCTTTCTTTTTCTTAGTCTCACTACTCCAGATCCAGATTATCCACATAGCAGGACCGTCGCAGGATCTAAGGACTGATGATCTTCTTGCTTCTCTTTCTCTTTTCCACCTTTATTTCTCTCCTCTCTTTCTTTGTCTTGTCAAAGTCCAACTATCATATTCTACCCTGTACATTACACTCAAATTTGTTGTGGAAGTCGGGAGCTTTTTGAAGTGTGTTGTAAAAGTTAAGGGCTTGATAGAACACACTTTTGAGACTAAAGACTGGGCTGGTTGCCAGAGCTAAGACAATTATACAATAAATCCAAAGAGATTTCCCTGACAAGTGGACTGGTGTCTTTGTTCAGCCTAATGGGAATTCATAACAACATAGTTCTCCCTACCAAGTTGGTTGTGATGGTGGGAAAGAAAAAAATAAGTAGCTCCTCTGTGGAGGCAAAATGCAAGAAAAATACATCTCAAACATGTATGGTGCTGTACATAGTGCTACATTGTGGGAGAGAAACAGATAGTGATAGATTATTCTGGTTCCTTTTCTTACTCAAGTGGTTTGCCATCCCCTTAAAACATTAACCTTGTGCACAGGAGTTGCACATCCCAGAAACTGTCACCAGGAGAAAAAGTGCATCATTAAAATAGAGTGGGGGCCTCATGCTGTGGGTATGACTCATGAAGGGAAGTCTCCCAGTCCCAGCACACAGTGACAGCTTGCTTCCTGTACCAGAGCCCTGTGTTCTCCCAGCAGTGGCCACATACTCTTTTAGCAGATAGACTGGCCTTTTATTTCCACTTGTGTTTAATTTCAGGGTTTTAGCTCTTGGGCTCTTCATGTAGTCCAGCTGTGTGGTCCTTCCAGGAGCAGCACAAACATGTGTTGTGATCCCATGCAAAGCTCTCTCTGTCAGGTACAGCTACCAAACCTTCCTCCATTCCAGCAGGTCCTCCCCACTTTCCTTCTCCACATTGCTAGCACAGGAGTGATTCATTAAATCTCAAACTTATCTGTCAAATATTAAGCCATTCCAAACATATTTCTTGAATGCAAGCAGCAATTCCCCTATGCCAGGACTTCCAAGGAAATCTCTCTGCAATGCTGCCCTGCCTCTCAGGCACATGAATTACCACCCATCAGTGCCATGGGTGGGTGCATTTCACCATGATGATGTGAGATAATAATTAACACGGTGACAATCCTTTTGCTACAGAGACACAGAAAGATTCTCCCACACACAAAACCAGAGATCTAAGCAAAACTGTATCTTGCCCTGTAGTTTAGAAAGTATCTACAAATTTAGGCTGTCTTTTGAGAGGGCCAGTCCAAGAGGAACTTAAAACGACTGGCAAGAATCCAGCATTTTTGAGGCTTCTCAAAAATGAGGCAGCAAAATCCCTGGTCACTTTTGAAAATGTTGCTGGAGATACTTTGTTCCTTTTGCATACAAGTTCATATTTACAAAACAGTGTTTATTCACACTGTGCCACACCCGGAAATGAGATTCATACTATGGTTTGTATTTTAGATATCACTAGCTCTTCATAATGAGAGACATAAAAATAAAATTATTATTATTATTATATATAATAAACTATATCAAATATATTGTAACATATATTAAAATATATTGTAACATATTAAATATATAGAGATCATAATAAATGTAATATAAACTTTAGGAAATATAATATATAGATGACTTATGCTTTGTTATATAGTTTACAGCCCATTCTATTGTGTCATATAATTTCTAATATACACAGATCTATTCTCAGAAAACAGATGAATGACAGCTAAACGCAGATGTTCTCTCCTGGTTGTTTGTTGGTTTTGTCTTTTCTAAATTGTTACAAAAAGCTAATGTTTAAAAAATGAAACAAAGAATCAAAACTCGCAAAGCCCAGCATCAAAACATCAGGAGGGATGAAAGAACCAAGACCTTCTCAAATCAAATTTTTCTCAGCTTCTCAGCTGCAAAAGTCTAAAGAGACCAAATGACAATTTTGAATGCTTGTGTCGGACAAAAAAAAAAATCTTCCTCAAGAACAAGACCCAGCCTTCCAAGTCAGATAAAAATTCACTGCTCTGCAGCCCTTTGAAGAAGGAAAGTGTTGGCAGTTGTCACTATTTCACTCCCACTGAGTGAGTGTCTGTTGGGCAGACCTCTGCTACCCTTCCTGTATAATTCCCACTTACCAAATCCAGCTGAAGTTGGGACCAGGTGCAGATACAGAGTTGTGGATGAGATCAGCATTGCTGTGATAACCATCAACGAAGGAGAAAAAAAAAAGATTTTTGAGCTGTCTTGAAGCAACATTAATGAATTTCTAGTGAATAATTTTTACTGGACAGAGGACCTAAGGTAGTGTGTAAACAACAATCCTCATATTTAACACCAAGAGAAAATGTTAGTGGTTTAGCCTGGCTATTAGTTAATAATAACCCAAATGAAAGGAAGCTATGGTAGAGATATTTTTCCACTTCCACCCTCTTACTAAAAGTGTTGACACAGTCTTTTTGAGTCAAATCTCAGTAGGGAGGAGATAAGGCTGTGATTATTAGCCCTCTGACTCCCAACCCTGCCCTGTTTAAGAAAAGTTAGAGCTAGGCTGGACCTGCAAACAAGGAGGCATTCACTGGGCTGAGCTTTCCTTCCACTGGAGTGTGTGTAGCTTGAGATATCTCACTGCATTCAGATTCCTGTGTGCTTGATTTTTATGGTACCATATTAAGTCACTCCTCTCCTTTCCCATTTAATTTTGGCCCCTTAAGCTTGGCTGCCTATGTCACTTGTTCTTGGGGAACTCTTTGCCCTACAGGCATGAACTCCTGTCACAATTAAAGCTGATGTCTGATAGCTTTGGTACGCCTGGGCCACCTTCCAGAGGTGTTATGCACAAAAGCAGTGATGAGGCAGGCAGGCTCATCTTTTTGAGGGCGTTATATTTGCCCCATCTATGACTTGTCTATTATGGGATATAACAGCCATGCCTGATCTCTTCTGAGGACACTTTATTGGCAGTGTGAAATGGTTATTTCCATTTATCATGAAGAGCAATTGCCATGTTATTAAGTTCATAAGGAAATTTTGTCAAAGGCAATCATCAGAGATGATTCTCTGTCTTCTTTCAGCTATGAATTCTTCTACAGCAGTAGTATTTGTGAGCTACTCTGACACAAATAATTCTCAATAATTAATTTCTCTCACAGCAGTCAGCACCCAGGGGAATATGCCAAATCTCTTTTTGTTCTGTCTCATTAGTCACAAGTAATGAGCATGTGTGCAAATTGCAACTCTGATTCCTAAAACTTCAGGCAGGGAGGCGGCATCAGAAATGAACTACCAGAATGCAGCAACAAGTGTACTTTTGGCCACGCTGCTTCATGCTCATATCCAGATCTACAACTGCTTGGTAACCTGTGCTCATCCATCTACAGTTAAGGTAAACAGACTTTTTCCCTATTAGTAGTATTGTCATCCCATGTATCATTTTCCTCCTGTGTTTTCCAGTTGACTTTTCTAAGATTCATTTTCACTTTTTAGAGAAACTAATGTTTTACTCTAAAACTTTTTGGTAGTATGTTGGCTTAAAGATCAGGACCCAATCAGCACTTACTACCTGCTTTCAGTACTGATACAGTGTCTTGGAGATGCAACAGTTCTCCAACTCCTTTCTAGTATTCCTGTTCTTCCAGAAATATTTCTGATGGTGTGATTCCTGATATATAACATAATATCATATCATATCATATCATATCATATCATATCATATCATATCATATCATATCATATCATATCATATCATATATCATATCAAATCATTAATATACTATGAAGAGATTACCTTCAGGATAGTCCTAGCTTGTAATAGGTTCCCTTGCCCTTAATCTTTCATGAGCCTTGTTCCAGAGCTTCACATTCACTTGGTGTTTTCTTGCACATCTGCAGCATTGCTAAAATCTTTGGAATGGAAGTAGAACGATTAAGTAGAAAAGCTGAGGATTGTTGAAACATTGATTGTGTTGAAATGTACAAGCTTTTGCCCACCACATCTGGTGCTGGCCTTCCTATGGCAAGGCAGGGAGATTTTGAAGTGGTTTCCTCAAAACCATTCTTCTAATCCTGGCAACCTCTTAATTGTTGGCTAAAGGTCTGGGTTTTATACATAATCACAATGGGTCATAAATGCACATTAGTAGCTCTACCTGTGTAGTTACAGGTAGAGCTACTAATAGGGTAAGTTACATGGTGATAAATGGTTAGAAAAGACATTAAATCTTATTGAAACAGATAATCCTCAGTCTATGTTCATAGCAACAAGACATGGTGTAAACTACAGATCAAAGTAACTTCAGCACTGCTGTAACTTTCATGGCTTCTAAGAAAGTTTCTCCTGTTGAAACTTCCAGTCTTCATTTCTGTCCAATTTTGGCCAATTTGATGAAAAGCTATTACTTTGCTGGGTTTGACTTTTCTTTTGGTTTAAGGGCATTTGATACTGTTTTTCCTGGTTCTGGCCAAGGCAGGCTTAATTTTTTGCCATAGCCAGGAGCAGCATGACCAGGACTGAGAGATTATGCCACTGTGGGGAGTGAGGAAAAGGGGTCCCTTTCAGGTCAGGTAGCATTGTGCAGTCATGTGTTGTGGGGGGTTGCATGTGATGAGCATTTGCATGTGAGTCGTTTGTCTCTCATGCTCTCTAATATTGTCCCTCTTTTTTTTTTTTTTTTTTCCCTTTCATTGCTGTTTCCAGTAAATTGTTCATATATCAGCCAGTAATCTTTACCTTCTATGCCTCCAGTTCTCCTCTCTACCCCACCACAGGGGAGGGAGGGGGAGAGAGGGGATTGAGTGAGTGGCATATGCTTTGGAGTGTTTTGGTGGGAGCACTAAATTGGGGAATACCATTCCTAAGCCATGACAGCCTTATTTGGAATCAGTAAGGCCTCTGTGATAATGTGGACAATGGCTAAAACACAAATACTGTGAAGCTTGGCAGATTGATGACATCACACTCCTACAAATCCACCAAGGCAAGTGCTGGGAGATTACAGTGGTAGAAGCAATCACTGGATGGATGGAGATGCACCCTGAGCCTCACACCACCACTTGGAACACCATCCTGGACTTTGAAAAGTAAATCCTGTGGCCACATGGCACCTCTGAAAGAGCTGAGTCAGATAATAGGACTCACTGCAAAAACAGCCTCATAGACACCTGGGCCAGAGAGGACCTGGGCCAGGTTTAGAGTGGGTGTATCATATTGCCTAGCATGCACCAGCCCTGGGAAAAATGAATGGTGCAATGGACTGGTAATAATGACATTGGGAGCAACAAGGGCTGCACCTTCAAACGCTGGGATCTACATTTAGTGAGGGCCACCCACCAACTGAAATGGCCCTGCCCAATGAAAGCCTCCACATACCACAGAAGGGAATGAAGTCCCTGTAGTTCATATGAGGAACATGTTAGGGGATTAGTCCTGCCTCAAGGACAAACACATTTGTGGGATGGCTTTTGTTTAGGGACCTGGGTGTATTTGGTGGGTAATGCAGATGGACAGGGAAATATGATGTTTACCTCAAGGGGATTTGATTTTTGAGTAAAAAATATTTGTAATATTAATATAAATTGTATAATACTGGTTGTTGAATGACACTGCCACTCTATGCCATAACTACCAAGGACAGAAAGTATGGACTGCTCCAGATACACCAACCATGAAGTCCTTATGTGGTTTGCAACCACCTGACAGCACACCAGCACTCCTGAAGTGGAAGAAAGCTAGGATGGATAGAGCCCACAGTTAGGACTAAATGAACTCAACAGTCATCTTGGAGGGACACACATTGTCTATGGAAATGATGCCCATTCTTAAAAAAATATATATATACACATACATGGGAGATGTAGGAAATTATGCCCATGCTTAAAAATACATCTATATTTTTTTAATATATTGTACATACACACACACACACACACACACACATATTTATATGTGTGTGCGTGTGTGTATACACACATACACACACATATATATAAATATATACATGCGAGATGTAGGATCTGGGCAAGATGTGAACGCTACAGAATAGAGAATGTTAATGTGAATGAGCAGAACTTTGGAGAGGATTGGCAGGAACACTAAATTTGGGAATACCATTCCTAAACCAGCACGTTATTCCATACAACTTTTATGGGAAGGGTTTATGGAAATACCTCTGTTCTGTCTGGGCATGACTCACCACAAGGTCCCCACACTCAAATGAGTAATGTGGCAGCATACTGCACCCTCCAAACTGTGTCACACCACATACAGGATGCTAAGGCTGTGTCAAGGCAGTGGCAGAGCAATCTGAAAACTAAGCCTTTTTAGGTAGGTATGCTTAAAGACACCAGAGTGCTTTACTTTGGATTGGCACAAAACACTGAGTGTCATACAATTGTACAATGTGAAGATGAGGGGCAAAAATATGAAGTCTTTCTGGTGACATCTATGGAATAGAAACAGAAACAGGGCACAAAGGAGCAAAGTTGACACAAATTTTATCACACCTGTTTTAGCACACCTCACTGTAGGAATTCCTAGGTGAATTAATTTTCACCAAGATTCAAGTGAATTTAAAAAAATCTTTTGAATAAAGGTATATATACATTCTTGAACAAATGTTTGAAAAAGATAAAGTATTGAATGAAAGACAGACATTGCCATCACACAGCTATGCAGTCTCCTCTCTTGCAGTTCACTTACAAATCATTGGGAGCTCCTCTGCCCAGACAGATATTTCACCCTGATCCTGTAAATTCTAACTGGCCTCAGTAAATTTGCTAGACCTGACCATCCTAACATCAGTACACAGCAAATCTTGATGTTAGAGTGGCATTATGGGCTCAGTTTGTCTGTGGTCTCTCGGACCTGCTGCCATGTCTTTAGCAAATAAGGCATGTGCAGAAACAGGCTGAACAAAACTTTGCTCCCTCTAAGTTTTGACCACGGAAGTTCTGAGGCAATTTTTAATACAAAATTCCTTTTGTTAAATAAAATAGGCATAGAACCCTTCCCGGATTTTTCTGAGGTAAAGCCAAAGACTTGGCAACTTGTGGTGACTTAATTGGTTATTCATTTACTTTTCTATTATCTTTTAATGTGTGGTGTTAATTTCTTTCTAAAAACTAGAGCAAAGGTTTTTGCTGAGCGTTTGTTGACAGGATCTGGGAAACACCAGCATCAGACAGAATGCTGCTCCTTCCAGTTTTCTTTTGCTGGGAACAATGGAGTCGTGTTACTAAATTTTCTTTACTTCTATTAAAGAGGCACAAAGCTGCTCTGACCAAAATGCAGATTTTTCATGTTAGATGCAATTTGTGAAGCTGTATAAAATAAATCTGTTAACACAAGATAGGAAAAGAAATTGATTAATTTTAGGGAGAGAAAATAAGGAAATTAGGGCAAGACAGCAATGGAGTTGTGAGAGGCAAGGCCCAGGAACAAGCACTTGGCCAAGGGCAGCTGTGGGGACGTGGCTTTGCTGGCAGTGAGCAGATATGTGCCTGCCTCAGGATGGATTAAATGCAGAGAGCAAGCAGATGTGCAACTTATCCCATTTATGCTTCTTGCAGATGTTTCCACAGTTGAAGGTAGGCTGCTCTGTAGCAGGACTGGAAGACCTGCTCTGCAAGCTCTCCTTCCCTCCTGTGGCTGAATTTATGAGCACTAAAGGAAAATCCAGGCATTCATACCATTCAGTACAGTCTGCTGTGCCTCAAAATGCACTTGAAGGTACCAGAGACAATGTTTAAAATGTGTCTGCTCCCAAGTACAAGGTGACTTTTTAAATGTTCACCACCCAGATGCTGTCCGTCAATAGGCATTGGGAAAAAAACCCAAAACACAATAATCTGTTTTCATTAAGAGTTCTTCTTACACACCTTGTGGGTTATTCAACAATGAATTGACTCTCAGCCTTGCTCTCCAGAATGAGGGAACAGGTTTTTGATAAGCTGTTATAGACTGAATGCCAGTAATGGAACTCCTTTCCATTTGATCAGAAGTAGGTGTAAGATTTGCTTAAAGCCTACAAACTGGTTTGGTCAGCAGGAAGTTGCATTTTTTCCATTCAAGAGAAGGATTGTTTTCCATTTGTAAACCCTCTCCCAGCTGTGGGAGCTGCTCTAGCCATCTCTGCAAGTGAGGGGAGCATGTGAACTACACCTCACTGCTCATGTCCAGCACCAGCATCTGCAGCTGTGCCCTGCCAGCAGAGGAAGGCACAGTCCTACAGGCTGTCCTTTGCTTCCAATGTCTGCATTTGTATTTTAAGTTCAATCAGCAGAGTCCAGAGCAATAATCAGGCTCTAAGACCTCGGTGTTCCACAGCAAGGGTCCAAACCTCAGAGAGACAGCACAAGGCTTGGTCCTCTGGCTGTTCAGCTGCACAATTTGCTTTCTAAGCAGCTTCATCAAAGAGAACAAGTCCCACCATGGTTTGGAGGAGCTGGAATGCTTTGGGAAAATTCCAGGTTTCAAATACAGGCCCCAGATATTTATTCAAGACAGAAGTAGAAGTCATTGGGATGAGTGATAAAATTAATTTGGTTTTGTAATCCCATTCATATTTTCAGTTCACAGTTTCTATTTATTGCAATGGGCTGTATGGATATACAGCACTAGAAGTTCTGATTGAAAATATGTTTGTTTTCTCTACTTTCCCCAATATTTGGACAATTTCCCATCTTAGAGCTTCCGCTTTTTTTCCATTTTACTTATCTGTTACTTAACAAAAGCTATGCTATTTCTCTATACACTCTGTACTCTTTTCAGCTAATTACTTCATCAGTTTTTACAGGCCAGAATTCAATCAATGTGAAAATCTAGTCACTTCTGGGTTTTACTTAATACTTCATCTGCTCATCTGGAATTCTTAACATGGAAAGATAAGGCTTCTATTATGGCAAGCCTTCTTTCTCCCCTTGTACTTCTAGGGATCCTCAGCAGGCCTTTGAGTTGGTATTAGACAAACTACTTTGAGCAAATGATAGCTTCTTTATTTACATACTTTCATACTGTAATGCCTAATTAAAAGCAGGCTGTACTTTTTTTCCTCATTATTGCTGATCAGATCAGATAGCATGGAGTAAATATTATCTCAAGCTAAGCAAGGTATGGCAGCCATCAGATATGGGTTTTGGTGGTTTGTTTAATTTCTGTCATTTTAATGGACTTTCAGAGGCGCAACAAAAAAATCCCCGAAGTGTGTATTTGGGACTATTGAAGTTACACAAAGACAAAGTGAAGCATCCCAAGCATTCTTAGCCTGCAATGGGAAATGCAAAACCTGGCAAAACCACTCATTTGAAAAGGCAGCCCCAAGGGAGCTGCCACACCGACCACCAGCCATCACCCCAGCGCTCTGCAGCTCTTCTCCCTGCACACCAGCACTGCTCCACTCCTCTCTCCTTCAGCTGTAATGCCCTCCTTTTCCTGGTACCAACTTTCTAGAGGGTTCCTGATTTATGTGGTCTGCCTTTTTAAAAACTGCCCCCAAAAAAAAATTTACAGAAATGTCAGTCCAAATATGGCAAAGTATGTATGAAATTTTCATGTATGCTCATTACCTAATAGAATGTTTTCCACTATATTAATAACCTCAGCCTCATTAATTGATCACATAGAGCACGGTATCCTATAATACCTCAGCTTCTGTCAGCTGGACCACTGCAGGTACTAGAAGGTTCAAGTAGGTTCAACAGCTTTTTCTCTGGTGTTGTAGGAGACATTGGGATTTGGCTGAAATGCACTATTCATTGGACTTTAGAATCTTGTATCATTTAAATTGTGAAGGAAGACCTTCTTCTTTTTCTTTAGAATATTCCATATTTTTCTGTTTCACTTCAATTAATGTTGCCACAAGGAAAAAATCTCTCTGAAATACTATTACCAAAATTTACCCTGAGCCGTAGTGAGAGCAGGAAAGCACTTGTAAATGGACATCATCAGGTTGAAAACAGAGTCTACACTTCTCCAAAGCAATCTTTCTTCAGAGAATTAACTCTGCTCAGTGATTTAGAAATACTGAAAGCGAAAGTTTTCCAACAGTATTTTGGCTTTTCTACTTGCAGTCGCAGCTGGGTCCTTCAGATTTGAGAACAGCAGATACAAAAGATAAACTTTGCTAAAATTAGAGTCAACTTGAGCAAACCTCCAAAAATACTGGATACTAAGTTTGAGGTAAACCCAAGCACATTCTTTGTGTCATCCAGCTCCATTATCTAACATTTGATTGGTGCAGCAGAAGGAAATCACTATTTCAGTAAAGGTAACAGAAGTAAATAGGTTACTCTCAGGAAAAGCATTATCTGCTTTAACGTTTCTGGGCCATTGGTTTTGATTTGGTTGGGGTTGGGCTTTTTCCCATTCTTTGGATATGAATGTTTTTAATTAGTTTCCTGAAAATGTGCAGTGAGTCTGCAAGTTCTCTGAATTGGCCATCTTCCCATCATATGACTTACACCATGGAGCCTGTTTTCCTCTTTTTCTGTCTTCTTTCAGGTATTAAAAATATAATAAATACAAAGTTAGAGAGTCTTATGATTTTTGCAGCGCCAATGAGGTGTCATGTGATTAACCTGCTGAGTAGAGCATGAAATACTAAGAAACAAATGTTCCACAAGACAGGAACTGCACACAGTAGATGAGGCAAATCATGGCTTAATGCTTTGTATGAAGGTTTGGTTCTACTTAGTTTCCCTGAGGGAAAATGAATATTTTATTATTTTTGGTTGATATATTGAAACAGATAAATACACTAATGCTGGTTATTGGTAACAACTTATGGACAAAAATTAAGTAAACTACATATGTGGGAAAGAAAAAGGCGTAAATCCTGCTCTTCCTGAAGTCAACCACATGAATTTCCAGCTTACCTGAAAAGCTGGGCCATTCTGTTTCATTTACATATTAAGTCCACCTCATTTCATGCAGTAAACTGGATCAGGAGGGGATTGAATTTCTAAGTGACACTTATGTTCAGATCTGTCACAGTGCATCCAATAATTGCTGGTACAAGTTATAGCTAAAGTCACTGTTATCTATAAGAATTTGGCTTTGGAACATAAGATCCACCTGGAAAAGGATCTTGAAGCATAAGAACATTTCTGACCAGCAGGGAAATAATCACCCAAACTTTGTGTGATGTAAAGTCAGCCTTGTGTTAAGTCAATGTGCAAACCTGCTCTGTTTAGGGCAGGATAACAATTTTGGGGAACAGACTCCTCCACAAAGCAAAACAGAACCTGGAGAATATTTTCACTTCACATTGGACATTTTTCCTTTGGACAAAGATTCGTGCTGATCCCCTGTGCTGGGCCAATGTTTGTGTCATAATATTTCTGCAAACTTGCTTCAGTTTTACTTGCATTTCTCCATGCAGTAAGCAGGTGCATTAAGGAATGGTACTGGAATTAATACATCTCCCTCTACATAAGATACCAATTGTCTAATCAATAAAAGTTATTAATTTTAAAAAGAGCTCACTGCATTTTTTTCTGCTTTCCCTTTGCCAAAGTGCTTGTTGTATTCAAAGTTCAAGTAACCCCACAGTAAAATCTGGGTCTAACAAACATTTGTCTGTGAGACCTCTGAAAATTCCTTCACAGCCTTCAGCAGTCTTCCTCTTTTTTATGCCTTTCATCATTATATGTCCTATAAAAAGCAAATATTAAAGGACCGTTTCTTGCATGCCTCTGAAGAAAGAGCTGAAATACATGTAATAGAATAATTGAAATAATATATTTTTTATTTAGGATATTTTTATAAAGGATATATCAGTATTTCATAGACTTTTTTGAAAACATCTAAATTTTATCAGGGGAAAATAAAACACTTACGCTTTTTTTTTTGAAGGTTGCATGCATTTCAGAAATCCTATGTCTAGAAGCCCTGTCATTTTAAAGTTGTTTTAAAACTAGAGTAAACCTTACTACCTTAGAGGTAAGGTCTTGCCAGCCCAGACACTGGAAATATCAAGAAAATTAGCTATGGGGATAATTTAAGGTTGAAATTTTAAAAATTTAAGTGTCTTTTGGAAAATTTCAGATGAAGTGCCACTCTGATAGGAAAAATGTTTCCAGTGTTATAAAGCAGATGTCAAATTTGACTAAAATCTTGTTTAGAGAAGATAGGTCAGAAGGACAAATGGAGACTGATTTTTTTTTTTTTTTTTTTTTTTTTAACATGGAAGACACTGACTTGTGGATCTCTTCTAGGGAAACATGATAAAATTTCTGTTTTCCTGGGCATGGTTTTCCCAGGTGCTAGAGGAAGTGATAGAAATTTCATTTTTATTTTGTGTTTGAGACTGATTTCTTAAACATAGACATGGCAGAAAATCAGTAAGACTTGATCATAAAGAAGTAAACAATGGCTCTTTTCCTCACAGATAGTAAATTATACAACAAAAACTTGAATTCTGTGGCAGGTGTCTTTATCAGAAATTAATTTATAATATTCATTATAATTCTGTCAAAAAAAAACCCACTCACACACTATCACTAAAGCTGGAAATATTCCATATTTTACAGATTTTTGATTTTTTTTTTTTTTTTATGAAATGGGTGGCAACTTTCCAATATCATGCATGACCTTCCTGAAAAAAAGCATGATTCTGGTAAGAAAAAAAAAATCCTTATTCATTGGTAGACTTAGAGTTTTTTGGTTTGTTTTTTGACAAGTTAGACCAATTTGAAATGTTGATCTCCCCAGCTCCCAAAGCATGTCCCTTTACCTGTTACCTGGCAAGATTATGTCTGTGACAGCTAAAACTTTGGACTCTGATGGGCACAAATTTAGAAAAGTGCCTAAAAATTCTTGGAAAGAAAAAAACTGAGACAATAGGAAAACATACCTCTGTAAATTTCTCAAATCCCTCTGTCTCCTTTTGCATCCTTACATGCCCTGCTCACTCAAGGAGGTTACTGGACTTTCCCTGGGCTCTCTTCCCACACAAATTGTTCTTGCAGCTCTCTGCCTGCTGGCATACACTAACCTGGTACAATAAAAGACCTACTGAACTTTACCCAGCAATGATTGGTTTCTAAATATTGATCTTTTGCACCAGGGCACCTCTCACCTTCTGCACAGCAAAGCAGCTGAGCAGATGGCCTTCTGCCAGTGATGGTTGCTTGAATTAACTATTTAACCAGAGGAAGAGGTGTGTCCTACTCATCATGGTGAAGTGCATAGTGACAGGCAGCTTCTCTGTACTGAAAGGTAAGCTGAAATGAACATCTCTCCCTTTCTGTCACCTTGCATGAACATCAGGGCTAGGTTCCTGGTTCATGACCTTTTATCTCTTTGAAAATGTTAAACATAAACCACCCTCTGATAAGCAGTGATAATGCATTTTGTAAAGGAGTTGTAAAACAGATAAGGCAATTAAGAAACTTGACTTAAATTTTCCCCTCTGGCTCAAGGGAATTTCCTGATCCCTGCCCAGAAAATCGGTCTGTGGAGGAGAGAACAACAGTAGCCAACTTGAAGTGTGAGGGGTACTACAGCTCTTGAATAACTACAAACCATAAGTGATAAGAAGGAACAGGAACTGGTGTTTTTATTTCAACATTTTGTGACCCATCCAACAAACCAGTAGTGCTTCCTGTGCATTTATGGACCCTTTTGGACCCTCCCTCTGATTGTGGTTATATTCACTTATCTGCTTCCCATTGCATGAATCTATTTGATAGTCTATTTACTAGTCATTTGTTATCAAAATTTTTAAGCATAATTTAATTCTGATACCCCTCACATTAAATGAAGCAAAGTTCAAAGTAAAAATTGGTTGAACTGATCACCAATTATATCTCTTCTATAACATTCACAAGGGCCTGGTGGTTTGAGGGGCATCACATTTTTACATTTCTCTTGTCTCTTAGAAATTACTTTTTTTTTTTTTACCACTGTTTAATGTCTGGTTTTGTAGCTGGAGCTCAGTGCTAACAGACAGCCTGTCTTGGCTAGGTTTGCTTTACTATGATCAACTTAACTGATCATTTACTCAAATATGTTTCCCTTTTTTATAAATAAAAAATAAGGAAGGTAAAAGGTCTTGCTGTTTCACTAGGAAGCTGAAATCAAGTCAATGCTGTAATATTGTTCCAAAAGGTCCTTAGTGTCAGATGACAGCCCCTATCAAACTCAAGATATTACTAATTTAGGGATCTTAAGTAATAACTGCTCCAAGAATAAAATTGTTCCTCCTGTGAGGTGGTAACAGATGAATCCCAAGCATGACCAGAGTTGGGAGGGAAACATCTGGATTTTCCTTTGATGGCCTGGGATTCTTCATTTAGTTCTGCAAGTTCTTACAGAGGCAGGACTGGAACTTTGCTGCCTTTACTCACTGGCAGCACGCAGAGCAGCGGCAGGGCACCGGTCCGTGGAGAACTTTGGGAGGCAGGGACAAGCACAACTGAGCCTGGCCAGGAGTGCCCAGGAGGGCTGGTGAGGCCAGTGGTGGAGGAAAGCAGGAGTTATTTAAGGCCAAGGCCAGAGGGGAGAAAGAACAGCCCTGGGAAGTAGAGGAGGAGGTATCCTGTTTGCCACAGTGCCTTTCTAGAGGGCTGTTTATTACTGTGTAGCACGCAACAAAGGGCACGACTTTTATAGTGGGAGATAAACAGGAATGGCCTCAGCAAAACATTTCAAGTCTTTAATTACAATGCCCTTCACTTTTTTATCACGCGCTACAGCAAGAGCCCAGCCTGCCAATGCTGGCTGAACAGGCATGTGCATGACCCTGCATACTGATAATTCACCCCCTTCTTCAGCTGTTTCTCACGATCTTCCCACCGGCGTGTCCTTACTGCTTGCGTGGTCACCGAGCTAAGATACAGCTCCAGCTACCGAGATATTTTTTCCTCTCTTTTAAATAGGTCATGCAGGAGAGCAAATAAAAGACAGAAGGTGATGTTTTCATAAAATGCAGTAGTAGCTCTTCTGCAGTTTACAGCCCACACAATGCTTCACAAAATATCCAAGCTTTAAACAGAAGGTATGTCCTGCTGAGGCCTTCCAAATTTGCCAAGTTTTATTAGATTTTGTTTTCCATCTGCTGACTGATGTCTAGTACTATGTACATATCTGCCTTATCTGTCAGATAGAACTTGGGAATTACACTCTTTGATCACCTCTGTGGATCAGGAAAGGTATATTTCCTAAATTCCATTTCATAAATATATAATTTATAAGCTCTCCTTTCTTTTTTTTTTTTTTTTTTTTACATAAATAGAAGAAAATTATCTGCCCAAGGTCACACATATTGGAGGTTGAAGACCTAAAAAAGAAAACAAATCACCACTTTCTGGACTATCTCATGTCTAAAAATTATTTTCTTAAATATTTAGAGCAAAGTTCTTATTGCTATAAGCCCAGGGGAGTTATATCACTACAGGAATAAGAGATATCACATAAGGAAAGTTTTCTGTGGAGTTCTAGTTTAATTCCCCATATTAGTATTCTTGAATCAAGGGTCAATCAACCACTTCAATGTCTGGTTTGCCTCTCCTGTGAACCTTCTGGCTTCATGCTGAAAGAACTTTGATTTAATTCAGGTTATGCAGATAAAAGCAGATGGTTGGTAATAAAAGAACACTTCTTAATCTACATGTTCATGTATCCTCAGTATTCAAAGTTTAAAATACTATATTTTGGAAGCATTTTGAACCTTAGTTTTGCAATGTTTTTAGGAAAGCTTTTGGGATGGGGTAATTTGAAGAGCATAAAAAGGCACTTGGAGAATATTAATTTTTTTCTTAAAATATTGCCTTTTGTAGCTGTATAAAAATTTAATTTGCCCACAAACTAATTTTAAATACATTTGGAAAATTTCCCTGAATTCTGCATTTAGTGCAAGGTGCTCTTCTGACTGAAATCCATAGGAAGAGATTCCTTCTTCAAAAAGCGACAACTTCCAGGAAATAACCTGAACACTATTTAACATCAGAGAAATATTGAGTTTGTGATGGCAGCATCATTTGAGAAACACTTCATGGATTCTCACTCCTACAATTCACCTGTATGGAATTTTAAACCTACATCATGCTTTGTACTGTCCCTGTGATACTTAGAAATAAAGCAAAGAAAAGCAAGATATACCACTCTCCCTGACTCTACTCAACTAGTAACTCTTTCTTGTCAGATACAGTGGAAATATTATACTATACTAGTGTAGATAAATTTCATTATTTTATTTCTTGTATTAAATCTTCCTTAATGGGTAGGATAAGTCTTGGCTGTAATAGTGCAGTCTTTCAATGAGCATGTGTTATTGAAGACACCAAATTTTATCTAAAACCAGTAACATTTCTGGCTTATTATAAAAGAGGTCATCACAGCAGGCAATTTAACACATTTTTTTAACTGTGTATTTAGCTTATCTGTTTTCATATCTATGACCATTCTCACAACAAGCCACATGATTTTTCTGCATGTGAATACTCAAATCACTAAATACAAGTCCATAATATTTACCAATACCACAAGTCTCTTTCAATGTTATTGGCTACTTTTAACTCTCATTATTTTCAAAACACATGTTGACACATAAAATGAAATCAGAAGGAAACCCCCATAAGCACAGCTTTTTAAAATGAAAGGTTTAACCAAGTCAGATGTTCTTATCTTTGGTGAGAGTGAGCCTTATCTACCAAGTCTCAGACAGAAGAGACACAGTTATCCTAAGCTCAACTTAATATTTTGCTCTATAAGAGAATGACAACTAAGACTACTGTGATTCCTCACTGTAACATTCCAAGGGGATTGTAGAATAGAATGGATTATGGGCTTGGTTTATTTAAACAAAAAACCATGCTTTACTGAAAGTTTTGACCATCCTGAACCATCATCTTTCCAGGTTTCCCCCTGCGAAAAAATGCGCTACCACTTGCAAAAACACAGTGATCTTCACTTCCATTCACCAAGGGACATCATTCCCACCCTCAGACACGTCACTTCAGATGTCTGCTTGTAGAGATGTCCTGCTCCCAGAGCCACACTCATGACACAGATCCAGCAGAGCAGCAATTCAAATGTTGTGCATCCCACAGAATGCTGAGCTTCTGGTGGATATGAGCTTCTTGCCCTCACTTTTGATTAACACTTCAGTAATTTCTGGCTTTGTCTCGTTCCATGGTTGAAATTTATGTGCTTTTGGCAAGAGAGGGATTATTCCCTGTTGGATTCTGGGTAAGGCTATGATAGGTTATTCTGGGGTCTTTGGCTGGAAAAGACACAATAATAGTTTTCTTGATTAAAAAATACATAAATCTTTAAGATCTCAGGAGAAATAGCTGGGTTTTGTGCTTATTCATTTTTATCACAAGTATAGCTAGGGCAACATTGCAGAATGTTGTATTCCATGGCATTACAGTACAAATGCCTTGGAGGCATAAAAGTGATGAATATTCAGATTGTGTCTTCTTATTGGTAATAGGATAGCATCCAATACAAACAGAAAAAAAAAAATTCCAATGCTTTTACAGTGTTACTGGCTGAAAGTTCCTCCTGATTGCTCTCTTGGACATGTGGTAAGAAATTCCTTGCAATTCATTAAGAGCTTTTCTGAATGACTTTAAAAAGGGAAACTCAGTGCATATTGACTTCAGGGATATTTGGTAATGCGTAGTGGGGACTGCTGGGACCTTCTAATTATTTCCATAAGTATCAGTTCATCAGAATAGTACAACTGGGTCATAGTGAATGACACAGATTGTTATAAGGAGGAACAAGAGGAAAAAGTCTTTTTTTTGTTTTGTTTTGTTTACCTAAACAAATTTGTATCCCTAAGTAAATCAAAGCAATATTTGAGAAGAAACCATATTAAAGCTGAATTATGCTGTTGCTAATTTGAAAAGGCTAACCATTTCCTGAATCTTTGAGAGCTATTCAGGCATGTTCTTGTGCATTCCTTGGATGCATGGAATTCTACTTTAAAGGAAATATTTTTCATCAGACTTTTTTATAAGCCATGTTAATTTTTGTCCAACCAGAAGTTCTTTAGAGTACTTTTAACCTGTTTAGAAAGCTGTGCAGCAGAAGGAAAGTTTAGTGAGAGCCCAGGCATGACTGTGCAGTGATGCATACAAAAATGTACACTTACATAACTAGTTTAATATTGCAAACACATTTAGAGCTAAAAGTTCAGCCCTGCATGAAAACAGTACAGAGTCCTGATGTAGAGTTTACACCACAACACAACCAGGACCTGGATCTCACTAGCTCCTTTAGTCACCTGAGGACTCCTCAGTCCATGTAAAGGGCTTCCTTCACTCTTGGGGGTGTCAATTGTTAAAGATTCCACTGGACAAAACATACTCCTAAACCCTGTTCACCTGTCAGCTGAAGGACTGGATCAGGAACTTATGGGAAGCAGATGTAGTTTTAGATCCCAGTTTTGATAGTATGCAAATAACCAGGGTCAGTCAATACTGCCACTTCTCAAAGTGGAAAGGGGAAGAAGTAGGAAAGGGAGATTTTAGAGATACCTGAGAGACTACTTACTCAAAAGGAAAGGAAATTTAGAAGATGACAACGTCATCCTTTTAAGCGCCAGAGTTTGTCTCAGGCAGCTTTGGGACATGGAATTCTCACTCTCCGCTCGCCACAATTTATCGACCTATGCCACAGACAGGTGAGATACTTTGTTCCTTCCCTCATCCCTGTCAGTCTTGTTACCTCTGAAACAGAAATCAGTGCCATCCTAGCCAGCATCAAAACTAGCCACCAGACACTGCAGACTGAAATGCAGGAAACATCAGCTGGCAGGAATCCTACTGCTTTTTTATTAAATGCCAAAACATTTTTCCTCAGAAGAGAATGCAGCCAAGTACATGGGAATGGTCTGTCATGGAAAAAACTTAACTACCCTAAGGCAAAACAATACTGTGATCACATAACACAACTTTATGAGCAGAAACTACAGCTTCTCTAATCTGAGAGATTAAAGCCAAGCCTATAATCAGGGCAAACAACCAAATTAATTCTGGTGATCAATTGTAATTTGCATACAAGTAGTACAAGGCAGATGCCTTCAGAAATTTTCCCCATCTCCTCTGTTCTGAGACAATTTATTACTTCTAGGATGTTTTTCACATTCATGTCCTCTGGGACGATATATCTTGGAGGTGACTATGAGATGTAAAACTAGGGGATAGCTGAGATTTTTAACACCTGAGGCATGCCAAAAGAAATGGGAACTTTTTAACAAAGGAAAAATGTGAGTTTGAAATAAAGGAAGTGGTGATACCAGCTGCAAAGGCAGGTGCTGTGTCTCTCAGAAGAGGGGACAGCTGGGGTGCAGAGCTGGGTGGGGGAGCAGATAGGAAAAACCATGACTTAGGAAAAACTATGCTCCTGAATTTCAGCACCAGCTCAATCTGGAGACAGGCACTCTCTTAGTCAAGACTTGTCCACATATGTTATTTAAATATGAAACCCACAGTCTGAAGAGTTTTATTTGAGGTAGGGTTAAATGTTTTATGTGTGTCTTCATCACTTTTTTCCTGCCTCTCCATTTCAACTTTCTTTTTCCTGGATTAAATAGTATCCGTAGAAGGTCACTCTCTGCACACATCTTTAATTTTTTTTAAACCTTAATTTTTATCATGGCCTCTCCTGACAAGGGAAAGATTCAGTGATGTGCTCATGAGTCATGAAGAGCATTCTCAGAGAGAAGAGGTGTTTACACTGATTCCTTTAGATGGAAATTACCACATTTGCTGACCCTTGGGGGTAAAGGGTCCATATAAGAGTCCATATAAACATTTAATCAGAACATCTTCCAGTAGTAAAAAGATGGTACATGTATGAATAACACCTATTTGATTCAGTCATGTTATTTAAATTATAAATATGTACAAAGTGCTCTTTTATTGGAGGGTGAGAAGGTAAAGTAAAAGAGAGAGGTCCTTGCCCTCAAGATTTGGCATTATGTTGAGAAATATAAATATTTCAAATAAAGTAATTGTCACTTGGTAATTCCCTTTGAGAGTCTGAGACTAAAAAGTGAACTTTCTCTGTGCTGCTCACATCCTGCCCAGCACTCTGCAGCACATTTCAAAATGTTGTTCAGTTCAAAGGCAAGAGCTGTCCATCCTTGTAGTAAAGACATCTGATATTTTCTCCACGTTTTTGGATTATGAACTGTTGATAATTCATTATCACCTAACTTTTTGATGTGAGATGGTGTAGAGTGCTTGAATAAGACCTTTCAGACCCAGAAAGGTTTCATTTCAGAAGCTTTGTTCATCCTGGGGTTATATTCATGAAACACTAAGAAATTGTACCAGTGCAAAAATTGTATCAGGAATTATATCTACACTACTGAAAAAATATCCATTACCTGCAGAAGAGGCCCATGTATCCATGGTTTTAACAGCTTTTATCCATTTTTCCAGAAAGAGTCCCTCTGGATGGCCACATTTCTATGGAATACCACTTAGCCTGAGTTTCCTTGGCGTCTCTTGGCAGTGATGTTAGATGGAAAGGAAAAACACAGAAAAACATTTTTGTTGGCCAAAGCAAAGGATATACATTGCATTCTCCAGAATTCATCATGTCTGTGCAGAAACAAAGCCGCAAGGACAATGTTCCAGGATGGCAAAAGATGAGAAGAACAAAAAGTGTTCTATAGAAATAAGCTCTTGGGAGTAAACTCAGAAATAAATATTCCCAAAGCCAAACCCCACTTTTCATCTGAAGGTGAAATAACTGATGTGCTCCAAAAAGAAGACTGAAAATTTGTTTTAATTTCAATAGGCCATGTTAATCACACTCCCCAGGGTACATATTGGGTTGTGAAGTCACTGCCCCCTTTTGTCCACTTTCCCATCTTTTGCCGGTGAGACCTTCACCAAAACTGTTGCCAGCTGTTCCACGGACTCAGTTTATTGCTAAACTCATGTCTTTAATTACAGTGCAAATTGTTTGTGACAGAGAAAATCGAGCTGATGAAGATCTCAGGAGACAATTTCATCTTTTCCCAATCTTCAAGGCAAAATTATCTATACCATTTTTTTCCTCGTAGACAAAATAGCTTGGCTTTAAAAGGAAAACAAACACCAAAAATAAATAAATCAAAAATCTAGACACCAAGAGTCTCATCAATTATCTGGCCCAGAGCATTTTAATTTTTTTTTCTTACTGTAATTCAATAACACAGTAGATACGGAAGACACTGGATTATACTGGTTTTGCAACAGTCTTTCCAATTTTTCTAGAATTGATTGCATATTTTGCACTCTACTAAACCAAATTCCATCTGTCTTTCCTCAAGGGCCATATCTTTCATATGCCTTCAGTTTCACTTTCTTCCTTAATTCCTATCACCCATGTCTTGAAACAATGAAATTTAGGCACAGCACTCCAGCTCAGGACTTGAGAGTGCTACACAGTGCTACTCCATATGTTTCACATGTGACTCTTCTGTGCTTTTGAGAATTTTGGTGGTTTTCATCCTAGTTAAACAGCATTGGCTTCTATTCAGTTTTCCTTCCAGTACATCTCCCAGATGCCATTTTCTGGAAAAGCTTCCTGTAAATTCCTTCCCAGCTTCTGCTTATTCATAGATTATTCCTACCCATGAATCTCATGCTTCTGCATGAAATGTTCTTTTATTTGTGTAACAAGTTCATAAGAAGTTTCTATTAATTACCAACTCTTTTTATACTTTTTGCACTTACACTGCCTTTCCATGAGTAACGATAATCCTATTGAGTAAAAATAATCTTATATTCAAGCTTTCATTTATTCTGTTATTATTCCTTTCTTTTTCACTAAATATGAACTACTATTCTCTAAATTCTACTACTACTGAGCTACAGAATATCACCATCTCTTTTATGGAAATCTCCTTCCTTGACCTCATTCAGTTTCTCAGGATTAAATGAAGAAATGGCCATCTCCAGTTACTTCTTTTGACTCTTGAAAGAAAATTCTGTTCCTGGCATTTTCCAAGAATTTAAGGGGCATTTTTTTTACCTCTTGTCTCTGTTGCCCACTCAATACTCCTGAACTGATAACCCATTGTGCTGTCTTTCTCCTGACACAGGATGGAAGGCCCTAGAATTAATTACCTGCTTACACAGGGCAGCTTCTCCTCCCTTTCCCTTTCTTTCCTCCTGTCTTTCTGAAATATGTGCATAACAACATCCAGTCCCCTCAACTACCTCTCTAGATCTTTACTGACTTAACTCACCATTTCCATAATATATGAAATTTTCTTGCTCAGAGCATACAGTTTTCAGCAGAATGACTGCCTTCTTTGCTTGATATGATCTTACTCCTTATCTCACTCTATTACTTAGAAGGGAAAAAGAATTAAAAAATCTTTTTTATAAAAAGCAATGAATCACACTGGTTTGACTTTCCTTTTAAGGCAAGAGGAATTATAGTAATCCTGCCAAATTCTTCACACTTATCACTTAAGTGTCACCTAAAACAGACCTACAAACTTCACAGGCAAGAATAAAATGCATTTCTTTGTTCTTATTCCTTGAGAAAATGTGTACTAGAGAACTTGTAAAACTGTTTCAGCATTAATGAATTCTTTCAAGTTGTTCTGTTTAGAAACTGTTATAAATAAATAGCTATCTTTGATGTTAATGTTTAGTTAAAATAATCAGACGTGTTCTTGCTCCTCAGTTTCTGGGAAACCACCAATAATAGTTTTGCTTGGTTACAGCATTAGGGATTTTGGATAACATAGGTCAGTTTTTCTCAGAAAGTTCAAGTGTAGGGACATATTTTTTATCTGATTTTTCATTCTTCCAACTTTCACCTCTACCCAGACCTTCTCCCTTCACTGCATCAAATCTCTAGCAGCCCTACAGCTGTCAATGTGACAGCAGAATAACTGCAACTTTGTTTCAGTTTGGAGAATTGCAACGTTTCGCTGGCTGCTTCCCTTATTAGAGCACTCCATTTATGCCCACCGAAATCCAGTCTCCTAATTCCAGAACTGTGCCATGACTACAGCTACTCCCAGTGATTACTAATAGTTTTACTGTTGAGCTTGAGTAAAGTACAAATGTCACTGTACTGCTGTGGATATGTGGGAGGGGATTATATCTAATGGCCCCCAACCCTACAATAACAATTTTTCACTTTTAGTCTGATTGCCAGCAAATAAATGATAGTATCTTAAAGTGATATCTTAAAGTGATTATGTCAAGTCCTTTCTGGCAGAATCTGGCATAAACAAAAGTCACAAAGCAAGAAAAACCAAAGTGCAACAAGGTCTTTTATAGGTCCTTTCTATGAATTACTAGGCAGCACAAAATATGAAGGTGATCAGCTGTAATTAAGGTAGTGGGCCAAATACTAGCCCTAACTTCCCTCATGTGGTTTCTGAGTGCAGAGAGGTGTCTTGCTGGTGTTCTGCTGGTCTGTTGGAGAAATCACAAAGTGGTTAGGAGCTATGATACCTGTATAATACATTACACATTCTTTGTACTTGACTGTCATTTTGAGGAAATGTTTCAGTAAAGTTGTGTGTCACCTGGTTTTGCACACCGTGTTTTGCATTCTTTTCAGGGTTAATGGTTTTCTTGGGGAAACAAGTCCTCATTTTCAGCTCGTGTAACAGGGTGTTTCTGGTAGGGTGTTTGATCTGCTTGTTTTTAATAATGTGCTTACGGATAATAGTTTTTTAAAGCAGATACATTTTCTAGTGTGTTATGGCTTGTGTTAATTGATTATATTTAATTGTGTTTAATGTTGCTCTTCCTGTCAGTGACAATGTTTGGACAGATGAACCAAACACATGGAGGCATGGGTGTATATTGGCTGTTTGGGATAGAATATTTTTCAGATGCATATAATACTTTCCAAAGATAGAAAATATTTTTGGATAAAGAAAGAATAGCATTTCTTCTCCAAATTGCATGATGATATTTTTACCATAATGTGTTCGTCTCAAAATTACAAAGGCAAAATTGTAAACTACATTTTTTTGTGTTGCTCCTCTCCCTTCTATTGATGGGAGTCTTCTCCATTTTACATGTGCATTTTAGTCCAGAATTTTTGCTTCTGCAAAGATATCAGAGTACGCTGATTTATTTTTAACTTAAGCGTAGAGTGGTTAGCTGTAGCTCAACTACAAGCTCATGTTTCTCAGTAGGTTTGATGGGGAATATTTTTCCAAGAGACCATTTCTTATTCCTTCTTTTTTAAATTTTCTATTTAATCTCTTCTGTCGCTATAGAGCATGACACGGTACAAAAGTACTCGACTCCATCAAAAGGTGCAAGAGAGAGATTTATTATTTGCAACATTGCTTTTATACTTTTTAAGACAGTTACACCCATCCAGCATACACATTCAGTGTCCATTGGTCATATAAGAGAAACAAAGTTCCCAGTAGGTGATCGGGAGCCAGGTCAGGTTGTAAGCTAGCCAGAGTCCATATCTCTTAGCTTTCTCTCCTTTACCTTGTCTCCATGGTGACAACCTTGGTCTTCCTTCAGAAGAGATATGGGGCTTCTCCTTTTCTTCAGGAGGCCTTTGCTAGCTCACAAAAACAGCACAGAATATCTTTCCTACACTCTTTGTTTATAACTTGGGTGGGATTCTTCCTCTTTTGAAGATGCTCATTAGCTTGCATAGAGCATATCATCACTTCCAAAGGAAAAAATGGGGAGAGGAGGAATAGAGAAGGAAACAAATTCCTGCTCAAGAACCCTGTGATTCTTTTTTCTGCATGATCAGTTCTTTGCTCTTCTCCCACTCCATTTTTGGACCAACTTTTCTATGCAGGAGAACTCAGGCACTTTCTTGCCAGGCCTGTGGAGCGCATCGCAATGGATCTGAATTGTGGTTGTAACAGCTTTGTTGTTACTGTGTGCCAATAACTAATAATGAAGCTTTGAAAAGTGAAAGTGTCTTTCACTTTTCAAAAACCCCACTTTTCATCTGAAGGTGAAATAACTGATGTGCTCCAAAAGTAAGACTGAAAATTTGTTTTCAATACCTCCAAAGTGTTTTGGAGGTATTAAGCACTCAGTAGCTGCCAGTGATGCTGAGTACCCTCTGTGAGTATTGCATAGCTCTAAAAGAGGGTCCTAGTGACTTGGGTTCATGCTACTCCATTAATCTACTTTGCTTTTTTGGGGTTCACGCTACTCCATTAATCTACTTTGCTACCTATGTGCTCTCAATCGCACACCAGAAGTCTGCTTTCCTGGTGGGATGTCCCTCTAAAATTTTATATGCAAAGATAGTTTCTTCTGAAAATAATAGTATCATTAACCTGAGAGGGATCTCATCAATGCCTGTGAGCATCTCGTGCCAAGAGGACAAAGCATCTCTTCTCAGTGATGCCACGCAATAGGGTAAAGGGCAACAAGAGAATGTGGAACAGAGAAAGTTGCACCTGAACACGTGGAAGAACTTCTGCATTGTGCTTGTGACCAAGCACTCCAACAGGTTTCCCACAGAGGCTGTGGAGTCCTCCTTCGCAGGGAATATTCAAAATATGTCTGTACCAATCAATCCTAAGTTATGTGCTCTAGATGACTCCACTAGAGCAGAGGGGTTGGGCCATCCAGGATGACATCCAGTGGTCCCCTTCTAAGATTAACTATGCGAGTGTCAGCACGGAAGCGGTGCTGCGGAAGGGGCTGATGGGCTCTCCGTGCGCGCTTTGCAGGCTCGGACACCCTCGGGCGGCTTCTGAAAGGCGACAGAGGGCAGGAGCCGGCCGGCATCCCTCTGCACACCCCTTATCCTGGGCGGCTCTGCCTGGCTGGTGCGGCCTGACCTTCATCTGCAACGCGAGCCGAGAGCAGCTCTGCCCGGCCGCGGCGCCGACCTTCATCTGCAACCCGAGCCGCGGGCGGGAGGGCGGTGCCGCCCCATAAAGGCCGGGACGGGCTCTGCGGAGGCGCCTTGCGGGACCGCGCCGCCGGGGCTGCAGCCACCCACGCGAGCGGCTGGCTGTGCAGGTGAGCTGAAATAACGAGAGGGGAAAACCACGGCCAGAAATCGAACAGGTGTTTTGGGGTTTTTTATTTTGTGGTTTTTTTTTTTTTTCTCTTTATCTGAAGTCGATTAGGCGTTTTCTTACCGATGTTGTTTTAGGCTTCATCAGATTCACTTGTGGCTTTTTGCTAGGGATTTTGTTGCTGTTGTTTGTTGGGGTTTTTTTGTTTGTTTGTTTGTTTGTTTGTTTTTATACATTTGATAGATCTAGAAGAAAAGCCTGGGGAAACTAAGAGCATCACTTATTTACTGCCTCTCTAAATGCATCCTAGTACCACATGGCATAACGAGTGAGTGTCTTATGATCATACTCATGACCATGTTATGCCTGTTTGTTTAGTTCTAATCAAACATAAGGGAATGAGGGAAATCATCTATTTCTGCAAAAAATAGATTGTTTGCAGTAACTTTTATATTAATGATTTCAGGATTTATCATAAAATACTACTAAAACAGGCTACTGACCTAAGTTGCCTAGTAATACTGTGCACTGTTCTTAATAGCTCACTAGTAGTACTTATTTGTTCATGCTTTTTTTTTTTTTTTGTTTTTAATCTTTCTGTTTAAGTAGAATATTGTTGAGACCAAAATGTGATGTGTCATGGGAAAACCCACAGATGTGAAGTCTTTAAATATTTACTAAATCAAAGTGTTCTTTGGGGGGGGCTTATTGCAGGTTCTAACTAATAATTATGCAACAAAAAGAACAATGAAGGATTATTCTGCAAATTCCATGGAACAGAACCTCTCCCATCCTGGTAAGAAGGAACACCACAAATGTGTTTGAGGAATATGTTCCACAGATTTGAAACTAAAGAATGTTGTAAAGCTCTCCTGATTGCCATAGTGATTTTGTAGGTGATAACATGATAAGTTTCCTGCGAATGAGTGAATTGAAGCCACACCTATAAAATATTTTTGTGTGAATCATTCAGTCAAGTTCAGCAAAAATGATTTGTGTTTGTAAAACTGTAGGATTTGTGTTTGTAAAACTAGGACTCAGGAGGGTCCTAGCCTGGGCATGAAAATTCTCCTGAGGTGAGCTGGAAGAACGTTATTGCTTTCAAATTGTTGTCTCAAACAGCTGTTGTGGGCCAACTAACCTTAAAACAGTAGGTAAAAATTCTCCTCTTTGTGAGTCAGCCGTGAAAGTTAAGATAAATGTAAATTGGGAGTGGCTGGTATGGGAAGCACCTTGTCTCCTTTTGTTTTACAGCTAGCTCCTCACTGTGGTTGCTCATCTGTTCCTTTATATATATTTTTGTGTCTTACTTTATGCATTTAGAACCATAAGCTTCCTGGGTAGGATTATGCTTTTATCTAACTTTCTGAAGCTCCCAGCCAGCACAAAGAAAGTGGGACATGTAACAACTACTGCAGTGGAATAGTGAAGATGGTTATTAGAGTCAAGGACATGATTCTTTAGTTAACTGCCACCTGTTCTGTGTTACCTACAGCAAATGTAACCTTCACTTTAAGCAACTCCACTTATTTTGTGAGGACTTCTCACAAATTTGTGTTGAGTTGGGCAGGTATATGAAGGAAGAATTAATTCTTTCTTTTAGCCTTTGATAATCTTTCTGAATAAATACATTGTAATTATGAAAATGAAGTTGTTTCCATCTCAAAAATGGACATGGAAGCTTTTTCTGGGAATAATGATGAACTGAAGAGAAAGAGCCTGGTGAATTTTTCTTGAAACCCCCTCGCAATATTGTGAGAAAAAACGAGTCTTTAAATGCAAAAGAATCAGCAGTGAAAGACCCCAGAAGTTGTACAATAGATGGATTATTTTGCTAAAAAAGTCTTTTTATTTCACAGAATCAGGAAGCAAGGAGTGTGATGATCCTTCTTTCCAGCGTGAAGAACATGTAGAACAAATTGACCAGTTAAAGCCCAAGAAGGAAATGTAGGTATTTTTTAACTTAAAGTTAACTGGGTGTATGGGGATGTCAGAGGGGCAGGAGGAGGAGGAGGAGGAGAAGAGCTTAATACAGGTTTGCTAAAAACCCCCTCATCTTAATTAGTCTTTTGTACTCTACTCTAGGAAGGAAGATGAGAAGCCAGAGAAACGAATGGTTGGCATTTTTGAATTGGTTAGTGTCCTGTCTGATGGTCTGCTTTATACTTTCTTTTCTTTCTTTGACATTGTGAGCTTTTTATGAATGATAATCCATAGGCAACTAAAAATTGGAGAAGAAGCCTGAGGACTACTGATTCTAGAGCTGCTATCTGAGAACCAGTGATAATGGTTTTGTGGCAGTTTTCTGTAGGACAGCTATTCCCAAACAAAATAGTTCTTACATGTGGACTTGATTACTCTGAAATGAGAAAAGTTTTATTCTTCTGTGGTTTATTCCATGTATGTTTGCACTTTATGAGATGGTTAGGCCAGTCAGGAATAAAATGCTCTGATTTCAGATTAACCACATCCTGGGATATCTATAGCAGTTCAAATTCACACCCTTCTTCAAACAAAACAAAGCTTCAGGGGTAGACAACTCTTAAGATACAGTCTATCTCTGCTTAAAACATTTTCTACTGGTAGGTATAAGCCAGGTGCTGGTCAATAACTCACTCTTGTTTACATAGTAGAGGCATTATCTTAGTAAATATGTAACTCAATTGAACATAAAATGCAATATATTCTACAAAGGTCATCATCACTTGCAAGCATGTTGTTTTTTCCCAGACTGAGAATCTGTGTCCTGCCAGTGTTCTCTTAGCAGCCTGGGTACTAATTTGAAGATGTGTTGCATTACTACAAAATCCTTGTGTACTGAGTTTGCCTTCAGTTGGAGTGCTGCTACTTAGAATATGTGGATGGAGCATGTTCTGAGAGTCTGCTGTACTGTAGCAAATGCATGAACTGTCAGGTGTAATGTCATTCTTTTCTCTTTTTTCTTTTTCTTTCTAATGCTTACCTAGTTTCGCTATGCTGATGAGGTGGATGTCCTGTTGATGGTAGTTGGTTTGGTTGCAGCAGCTGCAAATGGTACTGGAATGCCACTTATGATCATTATCTTTGGAGAGATGACAAACAGCTTTGTGCTAAGTGGCGTGCAATCCAATGGTAAAAAGTTTAAATTTAATTTCTCTACATGTCAGCTGTGCTTGCTACTGAGGCTAAGATTCTTTTTTCCCTCCAGACTATACACTGATACATATCTCAGGAAGCATATAATGAGCAACACTCATCCTGCTGGAAATAACCCAGTCATTTCAATCCATCTTTAATGACTAGACCAGGGCAAAACCAAAGCATTGGATGTGCACATTATGAATGTACTTTGTTGAGACAGTAGGGAGTACGATCAACCTCAATTATCACTAATTGCTTAAAAATGTGTATTTGCAAATTATTTTGTATTTAAGTTTGTATTGCAAGACCCCACTTGCAAAATACAAAGCATTCCCAAACTTGACGACCCCATATTGCCATGAATCAATTCTTCTATATAGCACTTCCACAAATATTCCTACTGTTTGTTTCCTCTTCACAGATACTTCAGTAAACAATTCCAACTGCCCATCAAATCCAGGTGTGGATATAGAAGGTGAAATGACAAAGTAAGGGTCTGTAGTTATCCTGTTAATAATGTATTAGAGGGTTTTCTTTTACTGTGCTATCTGTTTGAGCAGAAGCCACGTTTGCTTTCCCAATAATGCATCACAAGCTTCAGTGTTTCCTTTGGTGTGATTAATGAAGACTAGCTGCTGCTCTGTGTGTCTAACTTCTCTCATGACCTACAGTGGGATCACATGGACTTTTGTTCCCTTGTCCCAGGTACGCTTACTACTACGTGGCAATTGGCTTTGCTGTGATGATCCTGAGCACCATCCAAGTGTGGACATTTCTGGTTACTGCTGCAAGGCAAACCACAAGGATCCGGCAGAAGTTCTTTTTTGCAGTGCTCCATCAGGAGATGGCTTGGTTTGATATTACCCAGATAGGAGCACTGAACACCAGACTGACAGAGTGAGGGTTCTGTTTTGTTTTTGCTTTTTTTTTTTTACACGCATACACACACCCCCAAGTGCGGCACTTAAAAGAAAACTGACATTTATCTCAGCAGAATAGCCTATAGAGAGTTTAAAAACAAAAAAACAAAAAAACAACAAAAAAAAAAAGTCTACCAAACCTAAAGTGTGACATATTGCAGCTCAAAGTGAGAAATTCATTGTCCTTTTCTGCCTCATTTGTTCAGTTTGTGACATGTGCATTGGAAGGGGTTTTTTTCATGAAATGCCTGATACTGGATTTCTGAAGTCCATGAAGTACATGTTCAGCCACTGCTAAACAAACAGCTCTGCTGTCTCCACCTAGTTTATACACACCAAGAGCTGACACTTAATTGAATGGAAATGAGCCTGTACTTCAGTATCAGTACTTGTACGAGTTTGGCTTGTACTTGTATCTCAGGCACTAGTCTATCTAGCCAGTTAAAGTCTTTGGAGCTGTTCCATAAATTTAAATAGATTTAGGGGTGAGGAGTGTAATGCCTGTGTACTATGGGATTATATGTGTGAGCAGTATTTTTTTAAAAAATACTTTCTGGATTTTGTAGTAGCTTTGGACACAGAAAAAAAGTGTACAAGAAGCTTAAATGAAACCACTCTCAACTCTAATATCTGTGTGTTCTGGGAAGAGAAAATAAGGAAGAAAATTTGTAATAAAAATTGAGGTTATTCCAAATAATGGCATGATGGAATGGAGGTAGCTCTTTATCTGAGTCAGTAGCCAAAATTACGAATATAAAATGCATCAGAGAGCTGAGCAGAATAAATCATTTAGAGATGGTCAAGTTGGGTGAAGAGGTCACTTGATTGTTTACTTATATTGCTCTATTTGGATGCCAGATGAGGAAACTAGGTCATTGGTGACCTAGTGACATGGCACAGAAGCAGCAGAGAATGTTGAGAATACAGAAAATGAATCTTTAAAACCAGGAGGTTTCTGCTGTGTTTTGGCTACAGAAGAGCCTAATGGTACAGTTCAGTAGCTGTGGTTAGAAATTTTCTTATGCCAGTTAGGAAATGGCAAAGCTCCTGACATGAGGCCACAGAGCAAGAAAAGGGGGAGGGAGTCAAAATGAGAGTCATTCTATGCTAACAGATCTTTTTTTTATTATTGTTATTTAAAGTGATATCAACACCATCCGTGAAGGCATCGGAGACAAGATCAGTATATTTCTGCAGTTTTTTTCCACGTTTGTGTCAGGGCTTATTATAGGATTCATCTATGGGTGGAAGCTGACACTGGTGGTTTTGTCAGTCAGCCCACTTCTTGCTGCATCAGCAGCAGTTTGGTCAACTGTAAGTGTGTGGGGATTTTTAAACAAAGAAACCAGAAATACCTTACAATTCTTATGCACAGAAAAGGGGCAGAGAACGGGAGAAACCCTAATGTGGTTTCTAATTTGGGAGATTGGCCCCACTCTTACTTTGATTTCTACTCTTCCTGCAGCCTTTCTCTGGGTTCCCAAGCACACTCTTGTAAGTTGTGTTCCTTCTGTCTGCGTATCCTCTCCTCATGCCATGTTGCATGAGGGTAATCTACATCAGAGCATCTTTCTGGCACAGCAATTTCCTCATGGCAAGCACTGGGGAAGCCCAGCTTTTCCCTCCTAGCACAAATACCTTTCAACCTCTTTCCATCTGCACATGCATGTACCACTCTCTTGCAAATAATTTACCAAGTTTCATGCTGTGTGCAGAATAAATCTATACAGCTATGCAGATACATACAGGTGCTGAAAACTGAAGTGGTATAAATCAGTGAGATGGCTGGAGAGTTTTCCCTTTCAGATCGGAAAGCTTTCCCCTTATGTACTATTTAGCCACATTCATGTGTATGGCTCATACTCCTGAGTGGCTATTTTTATGATTTTGTGGGTTTTTTCCTACTTGAAGCATTACAAATAAGCTAAGAGAAAGCATGTTAGAGGCTGTAATGTGATTTTCTTGCTTTCTTCAATATCTGCTGGTGCTTTAGTGTCTGAACACCTCAGAAAGTCAGAGCAGCTACAGCAATCCCTGCTTCACTCTTCCCAGTGTAGTTTGTAGGCTTGGGAGGAAAGCAGATGGATCAGAAAGCTCACCTGATGTTTGTGTAGCCTTTGATTGTAATGAGGAGATGATGATAAATTGAACTCTATTTGAGGGAAATTCAGGGTATGGGGAGGAGCTGAGCCTCATGTTGCTAGAGTCTTGTCTTGTGCACCTTTTGGGATTGTTCTTATTTAACAAAGCAGTGTGTGTATTCTTTCAGTAGGCTGCAATAACAGCTGTTTTCCAACTTTTCAGCTCCTGGCATCCCTTACTGCTAAAGAGCTGTCTGCTTATGCCAAAGCAGGAGCAGTGGCAGAAGAAATTTTGACAGCAATCAGGACTGTTGTGGCTTTCAATGGACAGCAAAAGGCATTAGAGAAGTAAGTTTTAAAATCAATAATTATATTTAAATGTGGCAAGGACATTTAGTTGTGGATTTATTTTGTGGGAATATTTTTTTTTTATTTTTTGGAGTGGCAGAGGGATGAGATTCTCCTGAGTGTCATTTTGTCTTTCTGTAAGTGGAAAAATCAGCTGAAAACAAAGGTGTGCAAATAGACCTAGTCAGTGAATATGGACTACTTGGTGTTGTCACTGCAGCAGAGATGAAAATTTCTCCTTTGATGGAGATCTGGAGTTGAACTAAATGTGAAAGTGGTGGGAAGGTTACCTTTACCCATGAGTCAGATTCAGCAAAGCATGCAATCAGTTGCTTATCTTCTAGAGTATAAGCTCTGATCTTTGATTACTGAGCTTATTTTTAAACTACACTGGATATCAGCCTTGGGCAAAATCACATTACTGGCTTTTACAATGATTTGCAGCTTTAATGACTTGCAAACAACTGTAGCTGCCCAGTGTTGGCCCTAGTCATGCATAAAAGGTGGAATGATTGTGGCTGGCCACAAACTTTTTGACGTGTATATCAGATAACTCCACAAGCATAAGCAATAAATTTTTTCACACCAATACAAATTTATACAAATACATAATCACTGATTCCATGCAGTTGGGAAAGGCAAAGCAGATGAGCTGATCCATATGCCCCATGAAACTCTTCTATCTTTTTCAGCTCATATTTGCCTTCATCTTGTGCAGAGTTTTTAAGGTGGTGTGAACCCTAGCTTAGGATCCTGTGGCCTGTTCCTGTATTTGCTTCCAGGGACTGAGCTCTGACTATCTTATAGCCCTGTCTTCTGCTTACTGGAATTTGTTTTTAAGATGCAATAGCATTTGTACTGTTCCTGTTGCACAGTAAAGGCAAAAAAAGCCCTAAGATGAGCCAGATAAGTTGCTCCCTGCCCTTCTCCCCGTATTCTGCAATTACCAGTGTTAGAAATTTAAATTACAGGAGCTGTCAATATTAATTTAAAATATTTTGTCTAAAGACAAAATAACTGATAACTGAGTCAAGTAAAGCCTTTCCTTTTTATGATTACCCAGTCAGTTTCTTCCACAGTTCTACTTTCGTTTAATCTAAAACAAACAAGCACAGTGGCTCCCTTGGGAACATCTTCTACTTGGGACAAACTCCTTCCAGAGAGTCCATTTTTCAGATAGTGGATTGTGACTCCTTCACAGCTCTTGAATGCTGACCTCAGAGTTAGGAAAAGCATCCTTTCACTGCACAGTGCTTCCACTGACAGCAAAAGTTTACTCTTGCAAGGGATCCTCAGTCACCTTTAGTTTCAGGTAGTGGCTTGGCTTTTCCTCAGTACTTGAGTGATCACCTGTATTTATCACACTACTTAAATACAATACCCATTTCCCTGGAAGACCTATGATGCTGCTGACTCAAACCTAGAGCCTGGTTTTAAGAACACAATCAAGTTAAAATATTTCAATATGTTTGGCTAACAAATACAGTGCTAGTGGAATCTTAGAAATTTATATGAACAAAATTAATGCATTTTTTTTAAGATTGCCTCCCAGCTGAATGAATTGCATGTCTTCCTAGGATGGGATTGTACTTTATTGAGAATACATATTGGGAAAAGTGTGCAAGCTACTGAGCATGTTGATTACAGGTAGAAAGTTATACTATTCCTAGGCTACACTTTGCATAATGAGCTTGAGTAAATGAAAGCTACTTGCTGAAAACTATGGATGAGTGAATGAATTTGAACCATCCTTGGAAAAAATAATTCTCTAGTTGAACTTTTTAGTCTCTATACTGATCTTCCATTGGTTATATATGTTAATCAGTAAACTGACCTAAGGGAAAAATACTTGACATCCAAAAATGGCCGGTAAGAGAACAACTTTGCACTTGGAGGGAGCTCTCATTTATCTCCTTCCCTACTGCCTGGGATTTTTAGAGGATTTTCTTTTT
Organism: Serinus canaria; assembly: GCF_022539315.1. NCBI lineage: Eukaryota > Metazoa > Chordata > Aves > Passeriformes > Fringillidae > Serinus > Serinus canaria. Next base: position 31,155,473 of record NC_066315.1, read on the forward strand.
ATTTTGCCTATTTTAAATGTGGACAACTAACTTTTACTTTTCTGATGAACAATGCTGCTAAAACCTTTTCAAGGTTTCCTTTCAGGATTAATGGAAACAATGAGTTCAAGAGTGCTATTGCATCTTCTGTTGTGATAACAAAGTTGTGATGCATAATTGTTTTCTGAATGTCTTCGATAACAGTATGGCAATATTGTTGGCATATGTCAGAGCAGATTTATTCAAATTAATTACCTCCCCTAAAAGTCCTCTTTAAAAAAAAAAAAAGAAAACCCCCTGTATTCTCTTTGAGATTTTAATTGTTTTTCTTACATAAATCCTGTTAATTAGGAAAAGGGCACTGGGAAGTATTAACCAGAATGGCACGTGGTACCTGTCAAATTAATGGTTTCCTTACTCACTTTCAGATATGATGGTAACTTAGAGATGGCTAAACGTGTTGGAATGAAAAAATCAATTACCACTAACACATGCCTAGGTCTTTCACAATTTTTTATCTTTGGATCCTATGCTCTTGCATTTTGGTATGGGACCAAGCTCACTGCTGAGGATCCACATTATGACATCGGCCGTGTATTAATTGTAAGTACAGCAAAATGCAGCTTTTGAAAAATCTTTTGTATCCTCAGGGAAAGTTATGTAAGTGGTGTCTCTGTTTTCTGCCATGTGCTTGCTAAATTAGCTGTCAGAGACTCACTTAGTATAAAACAACTGAATGGTATTCATCTTGCCTAGCTTTTAATAAAACAAGTTTGATTGTCTTGGACTCTATTTGTAAGGTGGGATGAATCACCTAAAGCTGGTGCTTAAGTCTTTCTAGTGCCCATGTAGGCACTGGTGGCACTGTAATCATTGACTGCAATGCTCCTCTCTGTCTCCCACAGGTGTTCTTCTCTGTGCTTGTTGGAGCTTTCTGCCTGGGCCAGGCAGCTCCTAACCTGGAGAGTGTGGCCAGTGCACGTGGGGCTGCCTATGAAGTATATAAGATTATCAATAAGGTAAACATCTAACCACATAGAATGGAAGTCTTTCAACTAACTTAACTTCCCTTCCTTCTCCTTTTTATTCTTTTTCCCTTGAGAAATGTAACAAAAGCACTCTAAAGCCCCAAATCATCAGCTCTATAGATATTTACTACAGAAACACACAATATTTTCATCGATCTAAAAAACCCCAGCCTCTTTGTTACAGTGAAAGCTGTACAAAAACCTGGTATGTGTGTCTGAGATATAAGGTTGAGGTATTTCTCTAATACTAGACTTTCAGCACAAGAGGGAAAGTAGTATGGCACTATACTAATTTTTAAAAATGCATGTATGCACAAATTCAGCTGAGATGGGGTTTATTGGGGAGAGGGAATTGGTGAGGAGGGGATTAATCATCACTATTGAAAGTTACAGCAATAATAATCTGTAATGCTGAAGTTACTATAAAAAAGGTTTTCCTCATCATTATCTTGATGTTGCTGTGCTATGCAGCAATTGCATATCTGTGTATATAAAATATTTTAAAGTAGGAATCAAAAGTTCATGGAGAAATGGCTACATCATTCTTTTTGATGCAAGTATAAAACCCTCCTTTACAGATTACTGAGGCCCATGATTTGGTTGCAAGAGAATGCAGTTAAGTTCTGCAGTTACAGATTTTCTGCTGTGGATGTTGTTGCTTTTGAAAATGCACTATATTTGTCAAGTAGAATTCTTGATTTGGTGTTCCCCCATATTCAGCATTCTGCAGGTAAAATGCAGCAGTTCTGCAACAATGCACTGCAGTGTAAACCAGCCTCTGAGAAAGTAAAGTGTAATGCATGTAGCAGAAATAACAGCTCCAAAAGTGAAATAACCACCAATTTATTTTCCAAACCTCTTTCCAGAAACGGCTCATAGATAGCAGTTCTAAGGAAGGTTACAAGCCAGACAAACTCATAGGAGAAATTGAATTCAGAAACATCCATTTCAGTTACCCTTCCAGACCTGATGCTAAAGTAAGTGTTCTCTTTAGACTACTGAACTTATTCAACTTGTGTCCATATTGTCTAATTTTGTCTTTGAATGTGAAAGGCATTCCTGGTTTGGGGGATGGGGCATAATTTTCCCCCCAGTGATGCACAAAGACAAAGCTCTAGATCTGCTGTCACTGTGTACCTCATTCTTTTCTGCAGGACAAATCTAATGTTTGTTGTTCCTAGTCTGAATTTCTATGATAAAGAGTTTTGATAAATCAAGTAAGATTTTTCAAAATCTTTCATTAAGGCTTCCAGACTTTAAGCAGTTAAACCAGAAAATTACTTTTTTCTGGTTTCTTGGCTCTTTGGAGTTATGACATCCTGTGTGAAAAATTATCAGAGATAGACTTTCAATACATTGATAGTGTATTTTTGTGAACATATCATCTTAAATGTACATTTGGAAGTCAAACATGGTTTTGGGAATATGTTGAAATTGCTGTTCAAGAGACTGTTGTGCCTGCTCTTTGCTAGTTCAGTTTCCACAGTGACCTGTGTACATCATGTCATGGTGATTGCTTTTGTGGTGGCACAGTTGGTTTGACCTCTCTGCCGTATTTTTTTGCAATCTTTTAAACACCTTGATGAAGGTGAAAGGGAAAGGAATTTGCTGCTCTTCTTTCTTTCTTGGTGAAGAACAAGGTGGAAATAGAGATTTCAAATGTCAACAATTAAAAACTTGACGTGATGATTTAGTGGTGAGCATGGGAATGTTTATACTTCTCTGGCTGTTTTTTCAGGTGGCTTTTCCCATTGAGGGAAAAGGTCTGAGGTCTGTCCCATTGTGCATCAAATCTGTTTGCAGGACACTGTGATGTCTGGAGGGCAGATTCAGAGCTGGGCTTTCTCCTCAACTGAATTTTTTACAATGCATCTTCTATCCCTCTTGGCTCAGAAATCTGAAGGGACAGAGCAGAGTCTTCATCCTTCTTCCTAAAAATCCTATTCAAGCTGCTTTGCTATGTTGTGTGTCAGCATACCAAGTGGGAGGGAAATAAAAAATATTTCTCATCCTTCCCAAATCTGAGTCAGCATCTCTCCCTACTAAGAGCATCATTGTTATTTAGCAGAGCCAAAGGAATCAGCAAAGCTGTGTAGAAGTTACCCACAATCTCAAGCAGTTGATGCAACACATTATAACCTTTCCTGTCCAGGTTAAACCACATCAAAGAGATCTAAGTAGTACAGTTTCTGTTGGTTTAATCTTGGCAATGCATTGCCAGGTGAAAAAGAGTTAGAACTAGCCTAGTGTAGCAATTATTTGCATCTGGAGATATTGTGGTATCTAGAATCAAGTTTATTCTTGATAATGCAGGCACCAGGATATCAGCTTCCTGGGGATGTAAAACTGTGTGGATGTAATACTGGGATAGGAGAGGAATATTGTAACTATTTTAATCTCTCATTGAAAAAACATGTGTAGGCAAACTTATAAATCAGCCTGGTATAAACAAGAAGAGTTCCCATAGCAGCCAAATATTTTGGCAACTACACAGCATAACTTGTAGTGACATGGACATCTTTTGAGGTAAAATGTTCTCTAAATGTGTAAACAGCAAAAACGATATCATTAACTGCAGCTACTCTGCAGGTTGCTGAGCCTGTTAAAAATAAGGAATGGGACTTATTAAGGGCTTCCCAGCAATTACTTTGTCAAAACAGCCATTTATATTTTAAAAATAGAAGAAAGCAGACCTGGTTTTCAGTGATACCTCTTAGCACCTGAAAATAATTTTCTGTGAGATTCATAATTATTATGCTCTGGAAAATGGAGGACAGCAGGATAATTTAAAACCCCAAGCTTGCTACTAGATCACACAAATCAGAGAAAATTAGCTATGAAGTTCAGAGTAGTGTGGCTGTGTCTATATTAGTTTGAGCGTGCTGGGGAATTTTCCCAGGCAATGGAATGCAATGGTCTATGCAAGGGAACTCTTAAAATGTTTCTTGGCATGAACTTGGCCTGTTCCAGTTATCAATCTTCTCAAAAAATTCCCAGGCTTGTTTTGGTAGCCAGAAGGATCTACGGGCCATTCCCAAAAGGCAGGTTGCATGCAACCCTCCTGTTTCAAAGGCTAATACATTTCACAAGCATAGATGAAGACTTTTTGCTATCAGTGCTCCAGGATATTCCCAGGTAAAATTATTATATTATGGTTGTCAATAATACAATACAATTATACGTTCATAATATTAATGTTGCCATACCTTCAAACGGTGGCCCTCACTACTGCCTTGATAGCAACAGCTATACTTACCTTGACAGACAGTTCTCTAATCAAACTTCTTAAACTAATATGTATATACTTTTTTATTTCTAGATCCTCGAAGGTCTAAACTTGAAAGTTCAAACTGGGAATACCATTGCTTTAGTTGGTGCCAGTGGCTGTGGAAAAAGCACTACTGTTCAGTTGCTGCAGAGATTCTATGATCCTGACCAGGGAGAAGTGAGTGTCTCCAAAGGAATTGTAAAAACTCAGAGCTATTAAGACGTGCATGAGTTTCCCATATGGACTCAAACTTGCTTTCTATTTTAGGTGAATTTCACCATATATCTGCATAGTTCATATTTCCACAATTTAAATTTCAAATGAACTATCTTCTCTTGTTGGCTTGACTTCATTATTCTGCTCCTTCTTACAGTACTCCGTCACAAATAGCAAATGCCACAAGTCTTGGAGTAGACTTGCAAGATCTGAATTTAAAATAATTATAAACTGTTCATTTGAAAAATTCCCTAAACATTTTTAGGTAAAGCATAATCCAATAGAGTCCTGCTGTATTTTGCTTCCTTTTTATTGAAAGTAAGCAAAAACCTGGGGAGAGTTTTCCTATTTTAAATGGCTGATTTCTTGTTTTTCACTGTCTGCTAATCCACAGCAGAAGTTTCCATCACTATGCATTGTATGTTTTTTACCACTAAACACTAAATCCAGTTGGTAAATGGTAAATACTTCCCCCGTGAAATTTCCAAAGGGAAAAAGAGAGAAATGAAACAATTTATTTTTAAGAAAATTTGCTTTTTGTTCTTTATATTTGAAGGATGCTAGTTGAAATTGGGTAAACATTTCAAATATGAAAAATTGAATTATCAGTTCTAAGGTATCAAGGCAGCTGTTTTCAACACAATTCTTTCTTAAATTTAGTTTTCTTGTGGCTGTTCATTCCTGCCCCCATGCCTCATTTTGCTGTGTCAATGCCAATGTTCATAGGACCGCACTGCAAATTACCTAGGTTAAAAATTACTTTCCCTTTCCTTTTAGTCAACTTGGATTCTCTTTGATCTGGTGCTAAGCACAGCCACAGAGATGATTGTGTAGCTGCAATAGTGAGGACATCAAACTGGCACAGGGGCATGAGAATCATGTACAAAGTGTGCAAGGAAGCTGTAAAATTCCTAAGCCAACTCAGACACGATGGTTATTGGGGGATAACAAATGGGGGGGGAAAAAAGCCCCTGATGTCTTCTATGTTTATGCTGCTCATCATAATTTTCTGTCTTGTGCAATGAATGGAAAAACTGCAGTTGTAGCTTCTCCCCCAACATAGTTTTCTATTAAAGACTTTAAAAAAAGTCTTTAAAAACCTTCTGATTGATGCTTCATTCTAGTAAGAGTAATTAGTTGCTTTATTATGAACAGAGTGCATTTCCTTGACTTCTTTGACACACTCTTTTCCTCTCAGATTTTATTAGATGGTCGGGATATTCGGACCCTTAACATAAAGTGGCTACGAGAAAATATTGGCATTGTGAGCCAAGAGCCTGTTTTGTTTGCAACCACAATAGCTGAGAACATTCGCTATGGCAGAGAAGACATTACTGATGCTGAAATTGAGCAAGCAGCCAAGGAAGCCAATGCTTTTGACTTTATATCTAGACTGCCTGATGTAAGTTCATGAACTTATTTTGAGTATAAGAATGAAAGGTCCATTTAGGCTGGTGTCCTGTTTCTGAGAGGCAGAGCATGGGAATTGAAGTTAACTGCAACTTCTCAAAATATACTTATTGCCTCCAGCCGCATTCAGTTTAGAGAGTTTTTCAACTAGATTGGTTGCTCTCAAAGGACTTGTGCTGGAGTCTGAGAAAAAATGTCAATGCCTTAACTCAGGAGAAAGGAAGCTTCACAGTGGTATTGCCATCCCTACCCATCTCATAAGGCATAGAAGAGTTGGCTTTTGAAAAGAAGATCCAGAAATCTAGAACCCTTTGTCAGGAGCTGTCTGTACTTTAACAGGAAATGGGGGGAGTGGGTGGAGGTAAGTAAGTATGCCCTGAACTAAATAAGTATGCCCTTTTAGCAGCTACAAAGCTCTTCCTCACTGCTTTGAGCCCTCTCTTACCAGTAGATGCCTTACTCCTTTCAGGATGGGGCTGAGAAGGAAGGTCAAGCATTCTAAACACATCCTCATAAATGGATAATATGTCCTTGCCTTTGCTCCTGAAGTTAAAAAATGTGGGAAAAGTGCCCACCTGGGATTTGATTTCAAATCCTTTTACTGCTTTACAGAACTTGGCTCCATCTCTCAAGCAGGTGCCATTTCAAACATATCAATCTGTTCCAAGGTTCCTTCTTCTCAGGAAGAATTATTTGTTCATATTTACTTTTAAATAGTATGTAATACTCTGTGTAATCAAAAACTACAGTGGACTTTGGGACTTGTGACTTTGAAGTAAGTGATATGGTCAGTAGGAACCAAACCATGGCTACAAGGGGGAGTGTCTCAGATTCAAAAGAGGCACACTATTAGTGTGTCCTTATAATTCCTTTTGGAAAGGTAGGCAATCCTCAGAAAATATAGAGATCCCTTACCTTGAGAAACCCCAGGGTTTGGAGCAATGATTGAGCAATAAAGATAAATATATAATAAATATATATAATAAAGATATTGAAAGAATCATAAGTTCAAAGTTAGGCAGGCACAATGTGGGGGTAGGAGGGTGGGGTGGATGGATGTCTTTCCCTGTTTGCTCTGCCTGTGCTCAAGTCAGCTGGAAGAAGCTACCCTTCTAGAAGATGAGTACTTAGGGTTGAGAAGTGAGGATTTGAGGTGTCTCACAACTTGTGTTCTGTTCTTTATCAGAAATTTAACACCATGGTGGGTGAAAGAGGGGCTCAACTGAGTGGAGGCCAGAAGCAACGAATAGCTATTGCCCGTGCCCTAGCAAGAAATCCCAAGATTCTTCTTCTGGATGAAGCTACATCTGCGTTAGATACTCAGAGTGAATCCATAGTGCAAGCAGCTCTTGATAAGGTAGGACTCACTGAAGCTAGCAGCTGCCATGGAAAAGTGCAACAAGCACTTAAGGAAACTCAGCCTACAATTTTCAGTGCAGGCTTCCATCAGAATCAAGAACACTGGAAAATAAAATTTGGATGGATGCTCAATTTCAGTGTTTTAACAGAGAGTTTGAACCATCAAAAATTCATTTGAAAATTGGGTTTGATTTTTTTAGGGGCTTTGGTTTTGCCTTATTAATAATTAGGAAGACAGTCATGTGGAACTGTAACTTAGGTCTCCTGCACTCCCTTTCTCAAATCATAATTGTTCATTTGCTGGTAAAATCTTATCAAAGCAAGGTATGAGGATGGAATGGCCTTTTTCAGGTGAATTAATAGAAAAGTATATGTTATTGATATCCCTAGTATTTTTTCTTTATTAAAGAGTTGCTTCATAATTTTAAGAAAGCTCTTGAAATTTAGTCATTTTTGTTCTTTTCCTGCTTTTAGCAGCCTGACAGCTCTAGGGTGGGTGCTGCTGCAGAGCAGAGCTGTCAGATCTTGTACCCATGTCTCTGATCAGCACATGATACCTTCTTCACAGCCCACCTTCTTCAGCAGTTTCCATCAACATACATAGAACCCAGAGGCTTTGATTGAAAAAGAACTTCATGGTTTGGCTTGAATGTTTTTTCTTTTGTCTAATAATTTTTTAAATATATTTTTCAAAATGAGGTGAAAAATCCTGCCTTTCATTTCAGTAGTTATGCAGAGAAATATGAATTACATTACAGTTCAAGGGAAACACAGAATTTGTCATCTTCACTTGCGAGTGAGTTTAAATCTGAGGTAGAGTGCAGCTCTTTGTTATAGTCATATAATTCCGGGAATATTAGTATTGAAGTAACACATAGATACAAAAATAATATTCATATAATCTTTCTTCTGCATGTTTTGGTTTTTGTTGGTTTTTTGTTTGTTTGTTTGTTTTTAATTTTGTAATCAAGTACTTAGCTTTTCCAGAAGCTTATTGCTTCATTTAGTGCATAACAGAGGGAGGTCACTCAATGAAGTGAACTCTTTCTCATCCTTCTTCATGTGTTCAGAACACACCAAAATGAGCCCTGAATCATAACTTAGTCATGTTTTCACAGCATTTTGATGTCCATCAGAGTAGTCCCCTAATGAGATTTCCAAATTTCATTTCAACATCCCTGAGTGGAAGAAGTGGTGCTACTATTGTTCATTATTTTTACAGCTGAGGAGCAGAGATGCTAACCTCATGAACCCTCACTGTTTCAAGGCATTCCTGTGCGGTTCCTTGTAGCCAGCTGTTTTTAGATAACTTTGTACCTTACAAAGCATTTTGCTAGCTCTGATCACAGCTCCCAGCTGCAGTGGTGAAGGCTTTGTGCATTAGGCCAGAGGAATAAAAACCACACTGTGGCAAACTTCCTAGGAGTGACCTGCATCAGGTCCATGAGAATGGCCGGTGTAGAGGGAAGAATTCAAATTTCTATGGAAGCAGTCCTCTACTGCAGATGGCCTCATCTTCTTCATGCCCCTGTTCCGGGGCCTGTATGATGTACAACTTCTGCAGCAAGAAACTTTCAGCAGGTTCCAGGTTCACAGAACATATTTGTTGTGTGAGGTTCCCTTGGATCTCTCCTCCTGCCAAGCTGCCATCTGCTCCAGGCATCAGGATGGAGGGAAGCCAGCCTCTCCAGCAGTCACAAGGTGGCCTGTGTTTGTTTGCTGCGTGAGGGCTGTGTGTGCCTCTGGTCTGTGTGAGAGTGCTGGAGAGGGGTGGAACACATAACCTGCCAAATGGGACTTCAGCAGCTCTTCCTGCCAAATCCCAGTAGGATTATTGTCAAATAAGTTTGTTTCAGAAGGGAGTGGCTCAAATCCATTTTTGATGCAAGTTTGCTCCTCTATTCTTTCCTGCTAAGTCTTGTCAGAAATTATGGTGATGTTGTATTTCCAAAAATTTGCGGGGACAAAGAAAATATCTGCTCTTTATATATTTGTTGTCCTAGCTTTGTTTTCAGAAAGATCTAACTATTCTTAGAGCATTTCCCCATCATGCTTATATGCACTTGGAAGCACTTTATGAGCAACTTTAGCTCAAACAGTCCAAATATTACAAAAGTCAAATAATAAATAAATTTTAATTATGGTCTTTAGTATTTGTTGCCTGTCTAAAAGATTCACGTGGCTTTCTCTACCTAAATTAGTCAAACGAAACTGTTCTTGGCCTGCTAAACAAGGACACAAAGCCAGGAAAAAATAACAGTCTTTGCTTTTAAAAGAAAGAAAAGTATTTTTAAATTTTCTACTTATTATATGTTACAGGTGGCTAAAATAACTTTCTTTCTGTGCTGTTTTCTTGCACATCTTAACTGTAACTGGGTTTTGTGTGTTTCTGTAGGCTCGGGCTGGACGTACCACCATTGTGATTGCTCACAGACTGTCAACCATCAGGACTGCTGACACTATTGCTGGATTTGAGAAAGGTGTCATGGTTGAACAAGGGACACACAGTGAACTGATGCTGCAGAAAGGAGTCTACTATTCCCTTGTAATGCAGCAGGTAAGGGCAAATTTATTTAATTTCTTTCTCCATTTCACAAAGTTGCCAAATGGTTGGTGGAGCTATTTTCTCTCTAGTTCCTGCATGTTATCCAGCTGGCAGCTACTCAGTTATTCTAGTCTGGGCACAGACACGGGCTTGGAATTCTTGGGGGGGTTTTACCCATAAGTGTTTCATATTTACGCAATCCAATATGACAAAAACACAAGTGAGTTTATGGCACAGACTGCATAATCAGGGCATAACCACAGAGGTGTTAGATTCCAGATGGATTCCATAGATGGCTTTAAAGGAAAAGAGGGGGACAAAATCATATAGTCTACTGCTCTGTAATTGCAGACTGGAATATATGAGGCCTATAGACAGCTACAGTTACACAATTGAAACAGCAGTATTCAGGAGGGGAAAAAAAGTCTTTCTAGCCAAAATGCCTTGTAAATGTATATCCTGAATTCTCACTAGGGTTTTACCAGTGATGTTCAAGATGATGGCACATCAGAAGATAGTGAAGGTGCAGGAGCTGAGGAATATGAGGAAAACATAAATCCTGTAGAAGAGCTGACTCTTCAAAATCATTTTGAAACCTCTGTGATGCCAGGGAGAGGCAGCATGCGAAGAAGATCCAGCCAATATAAGAGCAAGAAGAGTTCATCTAAAAATCCCTTTGGGAAAAAGAAGAAACAAAAGGAGGTGGAGGTTGGTATCAGAACTTCAGTTTAGAATTTTAATTATAAGATGTAAGCATAAAAAAAAAAAGCCATGTAACTTGGATTGCTTTTAGATAGCTGTCTTTTATGCAACCCTTACTCAGGTGCTATTGCAGTCAGTACTCACCAGACTGAGGATAATTTGTCTTAACAAAGATCTTCATTTTAACACTACTGAGTTAATGTGGAACTTGAAAAAAATTGCTATTGATTTGTCACATTGCTTTGTACAATTTAAGAGAATTATTTCAGTGGTACAGATATTTATTTATGTATCTAATTGAAGCTAGTTATGAGATTTAATTTGCAAGATTCTTTACTCCCTGGTACTTGAGTTGCAAATATTGCTGGACAATATAATCCCTGGAGTGGGCATACCGAGATTGAAGGCACTTTGGGGTATCACACTACATTAATGTCAAGCAAAAAAAAAATAATTGAACCCCTGACATTTTGAAGAGCATTTCCATTAAAAGACTCATTACTCTTTCTATTTTAGTACATGTTTCAGTTTTGCAGGGTTTTTACAGATAAAACAACTTGGTTGACATATGTTGACATACATCAATAAAAGTCACGTAGGAAGTTTGGGTTTAAGAAAAGTTATTTCATTTCATCAAAGCTGAATAAAACTTGCTCATAGCATCAAAAAGAGCAGATTTCTAGCACATTCTGAAGCAGACTTAGGATGAGCAGCTCAACAGAAACTTGATTTTGTTTTTTATTTTGTAGTACTTTTTTCATGAAGTACTACAAAATAGTAGTACTTCATGTTTTTTCATGAAACATATTGGAAGAGTGATTTGATATATTAAGGTTGCTTGAGTTTTTTGTTCAGTTTTTGGGGGTTTTTTTTCCTGATTTCAAGACCTTTGAAGTGAAAAACTAAAATTTAAATTCCAGTGTAAAACCATTAATTCCTCTAAGTCTGTGGAAGTTAGGATCTCATCAGTAATAAATATTAAAATCATACTAAGGATTTCATAAATATTTTAATATGTTGATTTTCCTCCTCTCTAAAATACAACTTCCAGTTAAAGAATATTTCAAATAGCAAGAACTAGCTGGACCCATTCCCATTATCATATAAAATGTCATATAACTTCAAAAGATACTTTTTGGCTGTATATTAGTACTGCTTAATACCTTAGAGGAAGTAGTGGGTGTTCATGCTCAAGAGTACAATATTCATCACATTCAGAAAAATTAAGTCAAACATCCAGCAGTTGTAATTATTTCAGAAAAAAATCAGCCCAGTTTTATAGTTTAGACTTAGCCACCCTTATTCAGCATCTAAAACACAGGATAAAATAACCAGGAAGCAAGAGCAACTTGCTTATAATCCTGACTAATATTTTGTCTAATTTCGGATGCTTTCATTATTTACTTTTCCAGAAATATCCCTTTGGAGGCATAGGCATTGAAATAAAGTGGTAAAGCAAGACAGAACATTTTTTGTGCCTTGAAAGCACAAACAGGCTAACTGACTCAAACAAATGCCTTGTTCCTGGCTTTGGTAATGATTCATTGGATATAGTTTGCCAAAGGGAAAAATGACCTCTACCCAATTGTTCTACTGCCAGCCCACTGGCATTTAGCTGAACTGGAGGAGTCTCTTCTGTCCTCTGAACTGTGAGACGTTCAGTTCCTCATAATGATTGAAATATTAGTTGCCATTCATGGTGACCAGTCCTATCTGGCTTCCAGTGAACTGTCCTGGCCCCTCTCCCCTCATGACTTAGCCTTTTGTTAAGTTTTTTGCCTACACGTTTTTGCAGTGCAGTTGATGTCCTAGGACATGAAACAGCAAAGCAGCAAATCTCCAGCATGTTTGCTTGACCTGAGTGCACAGAGAGGGCTTTCAGCATTTTACCAGTTCACTGCTCCAGGCCTAATGAACACCCACTGTCTGGAGGACTTTATGTTCTCCAGCTTTCCAAGGAAAACTTACAACTTTTTCCTGCAGGAAGAAAATATCCCTGATGTGCCTTACTTAAAAATCTTGGCCCTGAACAAACCTGAGTGGTTCTATGTACTGCTGGGAGTGATTGCTGCTGCTGTCATAGGTGCAGTCCATCCTGCATTTGCTGTTGTATTTGGAAAAATCATTGGGGTAAGTTTTTTGGGGGTTTAGGGGTTTTCTTTGCTTTTGTTGTTGGTTTTGTGGGGTTTTGTTTTTTTTTGGGAGGGGGGTGGTTTTTGTTTTTTTTTGCAACTGGAAGTTGTACTCCTGAGCTTTCTTCATACTCAACCACTCACTTCTTTCCATGTAAGTCCCTGAGTGGGATTAACTCATATAAATGCATCCACTGAAAAATGTTGAAGGGACTCTTTAGAAGCAGAGAATGGTGGAACTGCATCTGACTAGGGGAGGAAAGGAGGAACATTGATGTATCTGGGAGAAAAAATTAGTGCAATGTAGGTTAAATGGAAAGTTCAACTATCATCTGTGTCCTCAACAGAAAGTTGACTGCAGACTCATTTTAGCATCCAGGATACTTGCTAAAAGAAATTAAAGTAGACAAGCTTCTTGAGGTGAAGGCTGGCTTATGTAATGGATGCTTGTCTGTGTACTCATTTTTGTGGGTTTTTTCCTTTTCATAGGCTTTTCAAGAAACAGATCCAGAAAAAAGGAGTAAAAACACCGTGTTGTTTTCTTTAATATTTCTTTTACTTGGAGTGATTATCTTAGCAGCATACATAATCCAAGTAAGTGTCACTACACTGAAATCTTAAAAGCTCTGACCTCTCCAGCAGGCTGCAGGTATAACTCATATCAACACAATCTGAGAAGTAAAAAACCAATCAGAGCTTACAAAAATATGCACAAGTGCCAGGGTCTTCCTGAGATACTTAGATTTAATGTTTACCTAAAGACAGGGGTCTATGTTTGCTCTTGGTTTAAATAATCCACTAAAGGAAATGTTAATTCAACATGATTGAAATCAAAGTTGAAGGTCTGGGCTTAAAAGTCAAAGTTAATACTGATATTTCTCACTGACTAGTCTGTAGGCTCTTGCCAAAGTAAGTATAAAGCAGACTCACTCTTTCCATTGCAGACAGTGCTTTTCATACCATCAAGTAAATTCCATCATTTCCCGTGCTCCTAAAGCTTGCAGAAAGCACTGCGTGCTCTCTGATGCCCACATCATAAAAATCCATCAGTATGACTGCTGTGAGTGAATGTTTCTGGTCACAGTCAGGGTAGGGAGGCCAATCACTAGACAGGTTGATTTATATTGCAGTCTGTGTGTGCAAGATTGACCAGAAAAGTTTAATCTCCCTTTGCTTGGGTGATTGTGATACAAATATGTAATATATAGATGCCTTCTTTGGTATGTTGCTTCCTTTCTCTGAGAAAATCAAGTTTCAGGTTCAGGAATGTGAATGGTGCTTCTCCCAAGACATATATATTCACAGGGGGTTGTAGGTGTGATGGCTTTTGTTGAGCTTCTTGGTGCGATTGCTTTTGTTGTGCAGATTTATAAACAGAGTTACAGCATCAGATGAGAAAATGTGACTGGTTTTCCTCCCCCAGGGATTCATGTTTGGGAAGTCTGGGGAAACCCTAACAATGAGACTGCGCTCTTTGTCCTTCAGAACATTACTTCAGCAGGTATGAATTAGGCAATTCATATCGAGAGAGAAATGGGTGTGGACAAGAACCTGCATGTTTGTAGAAACATCTGAAAGGGACCAGAAGACAGTAAATTGGTGATTGGAAGAAAAAAGAACCCTACTATAGCCTTTGCAAATAAAAGAAGCTTCCTTTCCTTTCTGTATGTACAAATCATGGTGGGTCCCTTCCAACTCAGGATATTCTGATTCTGTAGCTGATGGGATAGGTAATTTGTAAGAGAATGGTTAATCTCTTCAGGACCAAGGAATGTTTAAATAAATGGGGGCTATAATAAAAGTTTCTAAATAGGCATGTTCAGGAAAACATCATAGCCAAGAGCACTTTGATTATCAACAATTATATCTCCATGAAAGAATAATATTTTTTAAGCTTTTCTTTTAATTTACTTGGAAATGCTGAATACATGGAGAGAATATTCAGTTAGACATCCTGTTTTGTACTTTCATGTAATTTTTTGAAACAAAAGTCAATATCTTTTCTTTCAGGAGATTGGGTGGTATGATGACCAGAAAAATGCTGTTGGTGTTCTGCTAACTCGTCTTGCTACAGATGCTTCCCAAGTTAAAGGCGTATGTTGATTCTTTAATGTGTATTTTTCAAATATCTTTTTCCTTACAAATATTAATTGCAATTAGCAAGGAATTCCGAGATTATTTCAGAAAACAAAGTAGGAAATCTACCCCACAGACTAGTAGATGCCTTTACACAGCATGCTACAGGACACATTGGAAATGGTTGCTCAGCTGATAATTTACAACTTTCAAAAATCCTGCTGATGTTCATGTACCTGGAAGTCTTTAAGCTAAATATTTAATAACTGTAGACCATTTCACTGTGCAAAGTGAAATCTGCATATATGCTTGGAACATACTCACTGGACCCTAGGTTTTTTACACTGTCTTGTGAGTGTCACCTGAATGCCACAAAGAGGTTGCATTTGCAGAGGATACAAACTCTTACCCACCTCAGGGAAGAGAATTCTTCTTCCCATTGACACAAAATGTGCTTTACAAACAGTAAGAAATAGACTAGCACAATTAAAAAGTGCCACAGAGGGCAATGGCTAAGGAAGGGAACTACTCAAGGGGCTGGTATAAGAGGTGGCCACTGGACACTGGACAGAGGATATGGCAAATTCTGCAAATTCTTCCTTCAACTTCTCACCTCACCTGCAGAACCTGACAGTCTGCCAAACATTTGTTTCTTTCTGTCTCTTTGCAGGGAAAAGCAAATCACTGCAGGACTTGGGGGGGAAGGTTTACTAGTGTATTTTTTCCCCCTTCGTATTTGTACATCGCTAATCCTTCAATCCCTACATTTCTCAGTCTCCATAGGTTTTTGTTTCTCTCCAGCCCTCCTTCATTGAGTGCTTGCAGGGATGAAATAGTCTTTGACAAAATTTAGTAATCTTCATCTTTTAAAGTTTGTTTGCTTCAGTGGCAATGAAGTCTGTCATCCTGTCAGGGCAGTAAAAAGGAGGGGTGCACACAGTTCTCTAACTACAAAAAATGACTAAGGCATGAATGGATCTCCAGAGCTATTGGGATGTCTGGAGAACCAGACGTCAGTAAGTCAGTACCATGCCTCATGCTGTTTCCAAATCCATCTTTATGTGCAACCCCTAAAACATATGGCAACAATCCACCTTGGCATTGGTTAAATTGTTAGTATTTTAAATTTATTGAACAAGCAAAGTCTTTTCAGGGCAGGAAACACTTTGGCAAAAAAAAGAATATTTGCTTCCCACTCAAGATTTTTTGTTTTTACCACCATGCCAAGGTCTGGAGGATGAACTATTTCCACAGGACTGTTTGCAGAAGTTCTTTCTGCAGATCAGAGCCCACCTGGATGCTGGATGCTAATCAACTCTTATTTAAAAAAGATTTTGGTGAAAAGGTTATACAGGCTGGGAGGAGGTGAAAATTCTTCAGTTGGAGTTAGTCTTTCCTACACTTTATCCCATTGAGATAAAACATTTCTGTAGTGTGGACAGATTCAGATTTCTTTTCTCTAAGAACACAACCTCAAGTGCAGCAATGTCAGAAGCTGAGGATGAATATTTTTCACCACTGTTAGTGTGGAGGGTCTCAATGGTTGGCTCCTGTTAGAACCAAGCCACTCTTGCCTACTGCTGGACATCGAACGGCCAACTTGCCCTGCTCTCACAGCGGTCACAATTTTCTCTACTTTGGGCAGAGCGTGAAGTCCCAGATACATTTCATTAAACAACTATCATGTCCAGCTCTCTAGACTACATTAATACCTCTTGAAGGCCTGAATGCTGTCAGGTGTGAGGAATCTCTAGGAATGGTTACAGAAGTTGGTGCGTAATGCCCACGCCTGTGATCGCACATGGTTTCATTTTCCAGCCAAACCTTTGTCCTTGATTACAGCAATTTGAAGTTGTAATTTAAGCAACAAAAATTTAAAATCTAATTACATATATTTGGGGGGGTTCTGGGGTTTTCTTAGGCAACTGGAAGCCGACTTGCACTGATGACTATGACTGTCTTTACCCTTGTGACTGCCATCATTATTTCATTTGTATATGGCTGGCAGCTAACTCTGCTTATCCTGGCCAGCATTCCTTTTATTGTTGGTGCAAATGCTGTGAGTACCAGCTCTATGTCTGGTCATGCTGCAGAAGATCAAAAAGCTTTGGAAGAGGCTGGAAGAGTAAGTTCTTCAGTTTTAACTACAGGGTTCTGTGTGAGATCACTTTTAAGGACAACATTGTAGTTATAATATAGCTGACTCAATTGTCCAAGATAAATGAAAGGCGTTGAGAGGAATATTTATATATCTTCAAGAAAAGCAAAACACTGATAACACAAACCATCTGCAAGTTAAAATATAAAAATGCATTTGAAAAACTCCATAGTGGATTTCTGGGTGGTGGCAGCTGCAGCAGAAGCAGTCCCAGCACTGGTGTCTAGTGTGAGCAATGTGGCTCAGCGCTGCTCTGCTGCAGCCAGAAGTGTTGCAATGTTGATACCTTTCTATTCTGTCATGAAGGCAAGCCATTAATGTGCTCGAGAGCTTCAGGGTACTGCCTTCACTCACCTGATAGTGCTCTTCCAGGAGAGAGAAGTAGTCCATGAAAAAGAGCAAACTGTGTCCAGAGTGCTAGTGCTTGTCCCCATTTTATTAAATTGGGTTTAATTCATGAGGGCCACAACCCATGGTTTAGGAAAGAGACTGCTGATAAATAATTTCATTCCTTAGGACTTTTCTTCACCTTCATCCTTACTCTTAAACAAGCACGTTCTGGTCTAAAATAATAAATGCTAGAGAAGAAATCAAGTGTTCAGAAGGCATCTTGCAGATTTCAGTTATAAGAGATTTCCTCTTATTTGTTTAATCTCTTTGTTTAGATTTCAACAGAGTCCATTGAAAACATAAGAACAGTAGCTTCACTGACCAAGGAAGAAGCATTTTATGAAAGATATGTTGCTTGTTTGAATAATACCTATAGGTGGGTGTTTTTTTTTCTTTACAGTGTACTTTAATCTTTCAGATTTACTGTAAATACCTTTTTTGAAACTTAGGCAATACCCAAAAGACTGGGAAGAATATCAATAGCTGTTCGTATAGGTTTGGAATTTATATAGTCTCTATATTTTAATAAACATTATCTAAGTGTAGAACAAAAAAAAAAACATTTGCAGGATTTGTCTTTTATTATGCAAACACTTGAGAAACTGCATTCTCTGGATATGTGTTGCAGAATATTGTGTTTGCCTACAATATAGGATATATGTTCACTCCATGTCAGTGTACTGCACTGATGCTACTTAACTTAGGAACTGACAGTTCCACCTCACCCTTTAGAACATAAACAAGTTTTATTTCCCTCATATGACTTTGAAACCTTGGAAAGAACTTCATACATTTCCCTTGTTTGCTCCACTACATCCCACTGACTTTTTTCCACTGAAATGCATTTGAGTCACTAGGGTTGCCAGGTGTTTCTAGTTCCATTTTATTTAATTAAAATAGCGCAAAATATAAATTGCTTCTAATGTAAAAGAAGGAATTGAAAATAATGTATTGCACAATCTGTCCTCAGCCAAAATATTGTTAAAATTCAATGTCTGGTGAACTGCTAAATGCCCAGATTTGGGCAGGATGCTTGCTTGGACTGTCACAGGTCTGATTTACAGCTCAAACTAGAAAGGAGATATCCCCTTCCTCTGAGAGCATCCTAAACAATGAGGACAGAGAGTTCACCAGATTGTTATTTGGTGTGTGTTCAATTAGCTACACAAAATGAAACCCTTCCAGAGGGATAGATTGAGAAATAGTGGCATAGTCTGAATTCTAGTGGGGATACCCAGCAATGTGTTCATGCTCTGCTCAGATGGAATGAGCTGCTGGAGCCCGCAGGCAACTCTCAGGCCAGGCTTGAGCCTGCTTGTTTTCTTAATAAAATGGGTCATATGAGGAAGTTAATTAACTTATCTCATTTTAACTAACCGCTCTAGTGACCTGTCCTGCTATAAAAGCAAAGGAAGGGGATTCAATTTAACATAAATGAGGATCAAGGTTTTCATTGCTTTCTGTCCTGAGGGTGGTTCTATGTCCTGAAGACAGGGGTTCTCTTAGGGTCTGGAAAGGATTGTTTGTGAGTGTGTGTGTTGTGGGCTGATTTGTTGTGGGTTTGGGGGTGAGCTGGGTTGCTTGAAGATTTTATTCCAGAAGTCTGGCTATCCCCCAGCCAGTGTCTTTTCTCTTTTACAAGTCATTTATGGAAAGTCTCTTCTTTTATCAGAAAATCTCTGAGAAAAGCTCCTTTCTATGGATTTACCTATGGAATAGCTCAATCTTCAGAGTACCTTATTAATGCAGCAGTCTTCAGATTTGGAGCCTGGCTCATTGCTAATTGTCTGACCAACTTTGAAAATGTATTTATGTGAGTATACTTTAAAAAACATTAAAAAGATCAAAATTAGTACACAGTGTAGTGATTTCAATGCATGTAAATTATTTTATCAAATTGCAGAGGTAATGGGGCATGGGAATCCAGGAATTCAGTCTAGTTGGAAGTTTTCTTTGGGCATAAGGGCTGTTTTGGGGAATGGTGCTCCTTTGGGCAGTGAAACATCAAAAGTAAGCAGCAAGCTCAACACATCTACTCTGGAGAAGCCTTTGCCCTTTGACATCACTTCCAGACAGAAGGTGTTAAAAAGCAAAGTGATATGATACTGCTGTCCAGCTATAAAGGAGCTGTGGGAACAAGCTGACCTTTCTAGTACTGGATGACATCATGGAGTGTGAGGAGCTCCAGAAATATCATGACCTAAAGATGTTAGAAAGCTTTATTCTGAAGGTATGTTTTATGCATTGTTCTACCTGGAATGAATCACTCTTTGTCCTTTGCTTTTTAGAGTCTACTCTTCTGTCATATTTGCAGCTATAAATGTTGGGCAGTCTTCTTCCCTGGCACCAGACTATGGCAAAGCTCGAATGTCAGCTCAAAGAATCTTTCAGCTTTTGGAGAGAAAACCTTTAATTGACAGTTACAGTGAACAAGGTGAAAAATTGGTAAGGATTGGTGTCATTTTGCATGGGAGCTTGGCAGGGTATTGGAGATCTGTTTCTTTGGGATTTTGAGTGTATTTTTTTGGAAGGAGTGTTCTTTTTTCACAGGAAAATATGTTGTAACAATCTAAATTAGTAATTATTGTCAGCAATTGTATTCACAGGTGTCTATTTCTTAGAGTGTCACAAAAGGATGCTGAATTAGGATGTCCTAATTCTGACCTGAAGGGACCCTACAGGAAAGATGGAGAGGGACTTGTTACAAAAACATGTAGTGATGGGACAAGGGGTAATGGCTTCAAACTGAAAGAGAGTAGATTCAGATGAGATACTAGAAAATTCATTCCTGTGAGTATGGAATGAGTTGCCCAGAGAAGTTTTGGATATCCCATCCCTGGAGGTCTTCAAGGCCAGGTGGATGGATCTCTGAACAATCTGGTCCAGGGAAAGGTGTCCCTGCCCATGGCAGAGGGGTTGAAACTAGATGGACTTTAAGGCCCCATCCAATCCAAACCATTCTATGGTTCTGTCAAAAGACAGACACTATAAATGGTGGTACTGACTTATTAAGGAACCATATTATTTCTGGGTATCAGACAAAAGTGTATGGCCTTTAAGGTAGTTTTCTCTAAATGATTAAAAAAAAGATACTTTTTTCTCTACTGAATCACAGTGTAAATGGCTTCAGGAAAGCACTGAAAATGTCACTTCCAATAAAAGTTTTGTCTTTATAAGAGTTTAGAAGAGAAATAAAATACTAATGCATTTTTCTAATTATTATGTAAATAAGAGGGATTAGTTCCTTTACAGACAGGCACTTTGCAAAAAGCCATCCTATTCCATCTGTGGAAACTTTTACAATTAAAAATGTGCTCTTGTGAAGTCAAAGCAAGCTTAATGAATTATTTAGTTTGCTCTAAAGCTGGGGGAAGAAAGACAACAAGCAAAAACCAATAAAAAGTAAAATCAGAAAACACTCAAAAATTCCCCAAGGAGCCTTGCTTCTAAACCAAAACTATCATTAAGGAGCCTGACCTCACCACTTGTCAAATTTCTTCATGTAATGCTTTCAATTTACATGTTCTGGAAGGATTACAATGGCACATCCAGGTTCATCTAAATTTAAAATTAACTTCCCATGTAGGTTTAGACAGTAGCTCCTACTCAGGAAGCCATAATCCAGTTTTCTGTAACTTCAAGCTTATATACAGGATTTTCAGCCTTTAAAGTTCTGAGCATGCTTGCATATTTTCTTGAACCAGGGTTCTCTGACACAGACATTGAAAGACTTGGCAGAAGGTCTCCAGAAAAATAAAACCTAAGTGAAAACATTTTTAGTGTAGACTGGACTTAACTGCCAGCAATGCTTATGACTTAGCAAAGCAAATGTTTGAGTCCATCAAATAAGGTTATTACCTGCTGTGAGAGCAAAGTATTAGTGGTGCTGCTGGCATGTACCCCAAAGAACAGGACAGCCTTGGCACGTTCCCCCTTTCTTCTACTTGTGCTTAAATATCAATCTGCCTAGGATGTCTAATTAACTATCACTACTCTTTTAAACACAGCTTGTCCTTTCTGCTCGTGAATAAACTACTGAAGAATTTAGCTCTGCTATCTTAATCTCTGATTTTGACCTTGTGTTACATTTGTTCAAATTGTGCTGCCTGCAGGGTAAGATCAGGAGAGCAAATGATACAGTTTATATCACAAGTAGAAGTATCTCAATTAAATGTATTAGAAATGAAAAACCTGGATATTTTCTACTTTTCTTAAGAGGGTGGTTGGGCACTGGAACAGCCTCCCCAGGGAAGTTGTCACAGCACCAAGACTGACAGAGTTCAAGAACTGTTTGGACAACACTCTCAGGCATATGGTGTGATTCTTGGGGATGGTGTTGTGTGGGGCCAGGAGTTGGAGTCTGATCCTGCAGAGTCCCTTCCACCTCAGCTTATTCTGTGCTTCTGTGATACTTTTTACAAAGACCAAGTGAAAAATAGACACAAGAGATGCAGAAAACTTCTCCAGAAGGATGTCGTGGCTTACAGATCATCCTATAACTAGTGATACTATGCTCAGTCCAACATATCATTTAAAAGAATTTCAAAAGCACTTTTGAAAACACCTTCCCAAGCTTTCTTGGATCTCTCACTTTAATAATCAAGTCTTAACAAGTGTTGTTACAGCTAAGGCTAATAAGTGTTAATATGAGCATGTGAACTCTCTACTGCTTTTCAGAGCCATTTTGAAGGCAACATTGAATTCAGAAACGTCCATTTTGCATATCCAACAAGGCC
Organism: Serinus canaria; assembly: GCF_022539315.1. Classification (NCBI taxonomy): domain Eukaryota; kingdom Metazoa; phylum Chordata; class Aves; order Passeriformes; family Fringillidae; genus Serinus; species Serinus canaria. Next base: position 31,177,472 of record NC_066315.1, read on the forward strand.
AGAAGTTCAGGTTTTGCAAGGACTCAGTGTGAAAGTTAAAAAAGGACAGACTCTGGCATTAGTAGGAAGCAGCGGCTGTGGCAAAAGCACATCCATTCAGCTCTTGGAGAGATTTTATGACCCTGCAGAAGGACAAGTGGTAAGAATAGATTTGTCTGGCTATTAATAGTAATTAGATCTACAGAACTCTTTATCTGCCAAGGTTTCAGAGGCTTTTGACAAGCCTGGCTGTCCCTCTGTTGAGATGCCTTTTTTAGAGGTGTGAGTTATGGAGGCTGTGCCTCCGGTGGATCTGTAGACAATCCCCCAAACCCCTGTCATTGCCTGCCCTGGGCATTTGCCCACATGTACCAGCAGTGGCATCCATGCTGGCACAATGTGCATCCTCAGGTCACAGGTCTTGCCTGGGAAAGGAATGACCAGGTCTGACTGCATTTCCTCCCCAAGGCTCAGACAGGGGCATAGCACTACTAATGTATCTTGCTTGTCAATGTGTGAGTTTTCTTGCTGATGTGAACACCTTAGGGACACATGTACATGCTTCAGATAAGACAACCACAATCTCAGATGGATGTTATTGTGTCACCATCAGGACATCTCAATTGGCTTTTTGATAGAACCCTTGTTAATGGTATAAAAAGTGGAAAGAAACCTCCTTTGGAGGTTGCAAGATCCAAAGGCCTACTGCTGAGGACATATTTATTGTTGTGCTCAACTTCGTAAGGAGCGAGGGGCAGGCTTTCCCATTAGCTTCCTGGTGCTTCTTGTGGTCAGTAGGGCTGGAAGGACCACAAGAACCTGTTACCTGCATGTTGTTTCTGCTTGCTAGCAAATGGAAGCAAAACAACAAAAAAATAAAAATCAATGCAGGAAAATATTTAGTCTATTCTGCTGGTTCTTTTTCATTTAGCATGCAAAAAATTTACTTGATTACATCAGGAAAAATAACAAATAATGGGCTTTCTCTTAGAATTCACATTTCCTGTTTACAGCAGCTGTTTGTGGATGAATTCAGTAGCCAGCTTGGCATCATGTTTCTGTTGCTTTTTCTAGCTAGCAGATGGATTTGATACTAAGACTCTGCACTTACAATGGCTGAGGTCCAGGCTGGGCCTGGTGTCACAGGAGCCCATTTTGTTTGACTGCAGCATTGCTGAAAATATTCAATATGGAGACAACAGTAGGGTGGTTAGTCAGGAAGAAATTGAAGAAGCAGCTAAAGCAGCAAATATTCATGCCTTCATTGAAAAACTGCCAGAGGTAAGAGACAGAGATGTTCTCTTCACAGTGAGATCATATGCTTGGAATGCCATGGAGTTACCAAGGTAGTGCTCACTTTTGTTTTCCCTAATATAATAGCCTTTATGTTTTTAAATGTCAGTGTGTTTCAAGCTTAAAGGCCTTCTTAGTTTGGTAAAAAAGAAAAAAAGCCAATGTTTTCATTCTTACAGTGGTATTCAACCCAGAATATTTGGGGGGTGAGGAGAGGGAAATGAGAGGATGTTCTGTGTATAAGTAAGTGCTCATAACAATTTTTTACATATTTTTCCTTTGATAGAAGAAACTCTTCAAGTTACTCTTGATATTTTCTTTCAGATAATTTTATTTTTATTTAAGATATTTTATTTTTCTAAAAAAAATAGTAAAAGAAAGCAGTCTATTTCTAACTGAATGGATATGCACAGGGAATCTTTCATAATAAATACAAAGAGGCAGTAAATCAAAACTGAATGGCATGGCATTTGACCTTCATGCCTGATAAGAATTTGGTTCTAACAAGGAAAAATGCTTTGATAGCTTGTTTTCACTGTAGTTCTGGGTACAGGAAATTGAGGCAATAATGCTGAAAAGTATTTCATTTTCATTACTACAAATAACGTTTGAGATTATTAATTCACAGTCAATGCAACTTCAAACTCTTTGTGAATATGTCAGTAAGAATTAAATTTTTAGTTAATCCTATGAACATGCCCTCTTTGGATGCCTCACTTCTGGTACCATTCAAGACCTATTCCAGCCTCTGAGGGAGTAAATTTTCAGACTGGCCATGAGTATGTGTGGCTCTATATATAACTGCTTGTACTAGAAATGTTTATAAAGCCTTAACTTTCTTAAAACTACTTGCACTATTCTTTCTTTCAAGATGAAAATGCTTAACTCTTATAGCTGTGAATGATTTTATTTTCCTAATCTTCCTTCTCAGAGTATTAACTGGTGATCTTTTTTATTTTTTAACATCCAGAAATATAATACACGGGTGGGTGAGAAAGGGACACAACTTTCTGGAGGTCAAAAACAAAGAATAGCAATTGCCCGTGCTTTGGTTCGTAATCCTGCTGTTCTGCTTCTGGATGAAGCTACATCTGCTCTTGACACAGAAAGTGAAAAGGTGAATAATGATTATGTGAAATACTTATGCCTATGTACATAGCTAGTTGCTCTCTGTAGAATAAAATTAAAGCTAACATGCTACAAATGCTCAATTGTGAAACAAGTCAGGTGTGTCACAGTAGCTTTTCCACCTGAAAGGCTTGAATTGAGCTATACTGGAAAGATGTTTATATTTACTGAATAAAAAGTAGAAAATACCTGGAACTTTAAGTATAAAACTCCACATTGATTTGATACATGTCAGATGTCTTCCTATCAGATGCATTTGATGGTAAATACTGAAATTGTCTTCTGACCCAAGCTGGAAGCCCAAGAACCCACTTCTCACATCTGTTTGATCAGGCTCACTGATCACAGTGAGAAATCCTGTTGAGTAAAGGTCTCCTGCGTGCACTGACATGTATGTCTGTGGGGCATGTATTCAGGTGATAAGAAGTGAGAAATCAAAGGCAGTTCCTAGGACAAGGGAAGGCTTTTCAGGTGCTAACAGCATTGTTGTGTTCTCTGTGGACAGATTGTCCAGAAAGCTCTGGATAATGCCCGGCAAGGTCGGACCTGCATCGTCATTGCTCATCGCCTGTCCACCGTGCAGACAGCCGACATCATCGTGGTGATCCAGAACGGCAGGGTGGTCGAGCAGGGCACCCACAGCCAGCTGCTGGCCAAGGAAGGACACTACTATGCCCTTGCAAATGCACAAGTCTCTTAATTAGTAGTACTTACTGAATTTTTAGGGTTTTTTGTTTTGATTTTTTTTATGGGAAGACATTAAAATCTCTACAGAGGGTTACTGTGCTGACCGAGCAGGAGCTGTGTTGCAGCCTGGTTGCTGTATCCAGTGTAGCCCTTGGCCCACACATCCGTGGGGATGAGCAGTGCATGCCCAGTGCTGGGTCACAGAAGGGTCACAGAGGAGTCCTAGGGACTGAATGTGTTGAGCAGTTTGGTGTGTCACATGCTCTGGAAGGTGTCAGACCTGATGTAGTCTCACCAAACCCTGACCCACAAAAGCTGCCATAGACCAAGGTGATAACAAAGTATAACAGCAGTTAAGCATCGTGGATAAACAAAAAGCTGGTGCTTCTGATTGCTCTTTGGGTTTCTCCACCAGTCAGATGAAGTCATAAATTCTTCTTTAACTAAAGATGATTACCTATTCTCACTGAAAATTGAGATTCCAAAGAAATTATATTAAAGAGAAAGATATTGATGCATGGGTTTGGTTTTATTCCCTACTTTATGCCACATTTCTCATATTACTGTACTTCAGACATTTCTTGGATGTTCAATACTCTAATTCAGACAATAATTATAAAAGTTACAACCTTTTCACCTCAAACTTTATAAAAATACCATTGTTTTGTTTAGTATTTTTCAAATACTGACCTAATAGAATTCAGTCATTTTTTTTAATCCATCAAGATAATTTCTAAAGTTTTGTGGGGAGCTAGGATGGCATCTATTGGAGTGGATTCCTGCCAGCCAAGTAAAGAGCTTTTCTTTAAAGAAAAAAGGAAAAGTTGTTTTCAATAGAAGTTCCTTTCTTTTTAATAGGCATAGTAGTTAGGGTGACGGTTTAGTAGAAGACCTGATAGTGTTTGGTTAACATTTGGACTTGATAATTTAAAGAGTCTTTGCCATTCTAAATGAGCTTGTTATTTTATGAACAATTTCAAAGATTTTTTTAAGTGTTGGCAAAGCTTGTTTATACATGTGCTTTAATATTTTTTTATTCCTCTGATATATTCCTCAGGGTGTTGCAATACATCCTTTAACTGTTGAAGAATATGTACTGTGTAGTCAGAGTGACTCAGCAGCTGGGGTTTTTTGGCTGGTTAAACCAAATTGCAGCATTTCAATTTTCCAAGGCTTTGCATGTGACTTTGGGTTAGGATTTATAGCCTGGAGCAACCTGCAGTACTTTATAATTTCCAGATTGTAGCAGACAAATGTACAGTAATTACCATCTCCTTTGCTCGTTTCAATTATTTTCTGGTATCAGGATCTGCAAAGGGAATAAAACACACACAAAAAAATCTGATCTCAGATTTGCCAAAATAAATACAGTTGCTCTCCCTCACAGTTTCTCTCAGAGACTGTTTCAAGAGGAATATTTACTCATTCGGGTATCCCTCTTGTGTGATCTCTTAATTTTCTTGTGATAGGCACATGCTATGGAACTGCTGCCCTTATTACTTTTCCAATTATCTAATGTGGGCTCCAATTCATTCCCTTTTCCCTGTTTTATTTCTGCACTGCAGTTAAAAGTACAAGCACTAGATTTTGATTCTCAGTTTTGAAAATAAAAAAGGGAAGTAGCCACTACTTTTCTTAGCAGTGGGTAATTTTTGCCCAATTCCCTTTCCCATTACCAGTCTCAATTTTTTTGGAGCTTTTCAGTAGTGGAGGTTGGAAACAGCTCCCAACTCTGAGGATCTTACCAGACCTCAACCTCTGTAACAGCCAGCCTGATCCTCAGGGATCTGAGGATGCTGCATAGATGCCCAAGGAGCTGAAGAGGTGTAAACTGCTTTGACAGTTCTTTTGTTCTGCCTTGGGCCCACCATGAGCAGAGAACACCCTTGGTGGGATGAAAGGAACCCTCTCCCTGGTGCAGGATCAGTGCAGACACCCGGGCCCTCAACACTGCTGTGCCTGCCCACTAGCACACAGATTGACCTGGGTGCCTTTACTGACTCCGTGAGATATAAAGAGATAAATATGTTCAGCTTGTAGGCACTAATAGTAAATTCTATGCTCTGATAGTTGATTTCAGACCATCCAAGTCACCTTCCTGGCTGGGTATGCCCATAGAGCTTGTAAACTGACTATGCTCTGATTAAAAGTAGACCTAAATTAAGAGAGAGGTACATCAAAAGCACCCATTTCAGTACCAAGCCCTATATATGATACAGAGATCAAAAGAATCAACCTTGACAGATTTGTTGGCTCCACTAAGTAAACACTCAATTTCTCCTTCAAAAAGCCTTCTGAATGCTTTCTCTGAAGTCTCTTTTCTGGGAAGTCATATCTTAGTAATTCCATAGAAGACTTAGATCGTTGCTGGCCTTAAGCAAGTTTCTGAGCTAAGTGCTTCTCTTCTAGTCATGAATGAGGCCTTTGGTGTTCCTTGACAAGCCCAGGCTAATATGTTCCCTTCACCCCTATCCTTGTGGCAGTCGTTTTAGGGGTGAAGTCCCCGGTGACACCAGCAGTGACCCACCATATTATGGGCATGTTTGGAAACCACCAACACTTGTGCCAAGTTAGGGGAGACTTTTAATTCTGACACCTGGAATATAAAGCAGGACAGAGCAAACATTTCAGAAAAAAAAATGTCATTAGGAACATGTCCTGGTCCTGGCCAGGATAGGGTTAGTTTTTGCAGCAGCAAGGAGGGGGCCTGTCCAGGACCCAAAGGCTATGCTATACCATCTCATCATCATTGCCACGTGTGGGGCAAACAGAGTTTCTTCTGGGAAGAAGGGGTTCTTTTTGGTCGAGTAAGTGTGGTTTTGTTAAAGCAATGCTCCAGCTTAGCCCCCATTTAGGGCTCATCTGCTGCCTGCAACCATGGGCACTCTGCCCAGGGAGATGAAACAGCTTACCTAAGGGAGACCAAGAAAAAGCTGGAGAGGGACTTTTTGCAAGGACATGCAGTGGTAGGCCAGTGCTTTAAACTGAGGAAGTAGACTAAGAGCAGATATTAGGAAAAAATTCTTTACTAAGGGAGTGGTAAAGCACTGACATGGGCTGCCCAGAGAAGGGTGGATGCCCCACCCCTGAAAGTCTTCAAGGCCAAGGTAGATGGGACTGTGAACAAAGTGGTCATTTCAAGGTGTTCCTGCCTATGATGGGGAGGTTTGGACTGGATGATCTTCCATGTCCCTTCCAACCCAAACCAACCTGTGATTCCATGGAGAGCAGAAAAATTACCACAGTTTATCTGGAGATGTGGTTGTGCCTTGATGAAGCAGGAAATACAGTGGCAGCTTTTCCAAGATATTTCCAAACTCTTCTGTTTCTTAATGGATTTGCATAATATTAGAAGAATGTGGTCTGGCAATCACTAGAACTATACACAAACTGAATAAACTGGACAAAACAATGGATAAAAGCCTGTGCTTTAGCTCTTTCTGTGTGTCCCTGCTGCTGCATGTAAACAAACCAGACTTCTGTAAAACACATCTTCTCTATGTCTGAGACATTAACGTGTTTCTAAAATCATAGTAGTCAACATAGTAAAGAAGAAAAACAGCTGGGCAACAAGGTCACAAACAGCATCTGTGTAGTTTCTTCTTACAAAATGCAGTTGAAGAGCTTATTTTGTTTAGTCCTGATCCTTTGGTACTTCTAAATGACTTGTAGTTTTAGATGCAAAGGTAGAAGAATCCAGTTGCCTTGTTATCATTTATCACCTTCCAGCTGCCCTATGTATAAGCTTCACCACACACTGCCCATCATCCTGACATTTTCCAGGGTTATGGCTCTCCCTGACTGTTCTCTTCCAGTCGCCTGGACTGCTTTTCCTCCTCAAGCACCTTGCCTAGCACACACAACAGATGCTGCACCATGTGAACTGGTGCCAAACACAGAGGTGAGAGGGGAAGTGATTAAAACAATAGCAAAGCTAAAGGATTACTTTCTAAAATCAACAAAAATTTCTCAGCAGAAAACTGGTCACTGCATTCAGTAAATTAATCACTTACACTGGATTGCTTTCATCTGCCTCTGTACTGTGCTTTGTTATCCAGAGTGCAGACAGCTCCCATCTACCTGAAACCCAAGCAATTAGCTCATTTTAGCATTTTACTGCCTACCTGGTTCATCAGCAGTTAAGTCCAGAAACTATTTTCTGAAGTGTATCTTTCCACTTGGAAATATTATTTGTTTTCCCCTTAGGGAAGCTCACAGATCATTTGGAGTTATCCCCAGCCTGCTCAGTGACATCAGTATCACAAGCTCCAAAGCAAACTTGCTGAGCCTTCCTGTATTTCTCCTGAAGATGCCAGTCTTTACGGAATGCTTTCACAGAAAGATGTTTTAAAGTCATGTTTGCTCAACAAATAGATTTTGTGGACTTGTTTAAATTGACCAATATACTTTTCATTGCACTGTTCTTTCCATAGGAGTAACATTCTCAATTCCTTCTAATCCTTATAAACAGAATGTGTTTTTACTGCCCTGTCTCTCCTATGCTATCCAAAGCAAAATCACCTTGCAGTCAATCACCACTGGAATAGTCCCTCTTGTTATGGTCCTTGATATCTGAAAGAATGACTATATGAATATGGCTATTTTTGTGGAAATAATTGTTCAAATTTGCCCCAAGGAGAAAAGGATATCCTCAGTATTTGATCCACTGTGAGCAGCATTCATGGAGAATGCATATGTTATTCTACTAAGAGAGTAACAAGGGGGAAGAGACATGGCTGTGGGGCACTTACCACTTAACTGCACATGTTTGGGTCTGAAGCAATCAATCAGATTGCCTTTAAAGTGTTCTAGAACATGACTCTTCTGTTTCCAAATGTCTGCCTGAACAGACAGTGAAGTACATCAGGGAAGTGCCTATTTCTTACCATAAATTCAAAAGAGTATCAGTTTTTAGTCAGAGTATGCATTTACATTTCCATCAGGGAAGGGAGTTCAAATTTGAATGTTTAATATTTCTTAAAGAGATGGCTAGGTTAGTTTATCACTCCTGCAAATAACTCTTGGAGATCCTTACCTGGGATCTCCAGGCCTCTCCAGATAGGCACTAAGGAGCCCAGTCTTGCAGACAAGTGCTTTGAGGAAGAGGAAGGGTCTATGCAGTAAAAAAGGCCAAGTTTTCTTCATCTAGATATTAGCTGTGCAAGAAGCTTTGGAGTGAAGGAAGAACATTCAGGAACCAGGAAATATTTATCCAGAATATGCAAAAATGGAAAGGAAGCATACAGGTTTCAGAAGAACCCAAACCAGATTTTAACCATGAGTGAATTGGGAGAATCTGCATTTTTTTCCCTCTTGGATGGCATGTGGAAAATTTTAAACAAGGAGTTAACATTTTCAGGAATCAAAATAGTTGATGTCTCTGACATCTGCATATAATGCCTTTTATGAAATCACACTAAAAATGATAAGTAGAGTTCCCATTTTCACATCTGTTACCCATATGAACACATCCCTGACAATGCAGTGTGTGTGTTTCTTCAAACTCAACCAAAAAATTATCACTTTATACAGAACTAATAGGTTTGGTTGTAAACCCCCTATATGTGTTTACTACAAATGAAGTGTATATCAGCAACACTGAATATGGAAACAAAATTATAATGGGTGACTTTTATTCCAGAGCAATATGAAGAGATATCTGTAATTTGGTTTACTTTTTAGTATTCAGTAAGGTAGTTTTAGTTGGAATAAATAGGATTCCAAATACAAACTTACACTATTTTCTTCAATTTCCTATATCACACATACTTTGAGATCTGGGACAACTTTTCCCATGAATTGATGACAATTCTTTTGGGACTCTTCCAGTGTCATGTTTTAATGCTTTCTTTCTTTTTCTCTTTCTCTCCATCTATCTTTCTTTCTTTTTTTTTTTTTTTTTTTAGGGTATATCTTATGGCCTCACTGCAATTATTTACATTCATAAATTTAGATGCACACGGTGATAGTGTATTTTGATTTTGATAAATTTGTCTGCATCCACCACCATCATTTAATCTTTGGATCTATCACTTCAGAATTGTTTTTAACAAATAAACACAGTTATGAATATGCTTTTCTAATAGGAAAATGTCTAATCTGCCCCATTTATAGAAAAGAGGAAAGGTGAAATTTTTCAAAAATATGCGAGAGCAGACTTCAATGGTTATATAGTTCTATATACATAAAATCTATATTACTGTATACTTATATACATTGTAGATTGCTTTATGATAAGAAGTTTGAAAATTATACAGGAAAAAATTCTAATTAATCACGGCAAAATTCCATTTGCTGTCTGCATTTTATTTCAATTTTGCAGAGTCAAAACTATCTTTTTCTCCTGCAAATCTCTCTCATCAAGCTTTGATGATGCAGTTTCTCTTTTCAGCTTAATCAGACTCTTAAATTCTCCCTTGACTCACATACAGCACTTGCCCACATGATGCCAGTGACTCACACGTATTTATTCAATTTTTCAGTAGATGAACCATTGTTAGTTTTATGTCTAGGCCTTTTAGCTGTGCCTCCTGAGAAAGCAATTAAACTCCTTGCACTTGAAAAGCCCAGACAGCTCAGACTATGCCAGCAGCAGTGGGTCTGTCCAGCTGCCCCCAGCTTTCATGAGAGACGATATTGTGAAAAAACTACACAACTCAAAACAGCTTATCTGAAATATTTACAGCAAAATTAAACCTTTCCTCATCTCTCTGCTTTGCCAGAGGCTTCCTTTCTTCCAGTTTTCCTGGGAAGGCTTCATATTTCATTCTTCCCCATCCATCCTACAGTTGCACATTGTTCTGGAACAACTGGGGAACTGGGGAGCAGAAATGCCCTGCTGCTGCTCAGGACCCCACTCAATGGTAGAAAATGCTCAGCACAGAAAGATCCTAGAAGTGCCACCCACCATGGCCAACACCCTCACACTGAGTGTCCTTAAAAACTGTGTCAAGCCAATGGCAGCACAGCTTATCCCACCCTGGTCACCATCACACAGTGCTGCCAAGCACCAGTGAAGAAATGCGTTGTGTAGTGATATTTAAAATGCATTTTATTAAAGTTCAGCTTTCACTGTGACTTCTTTTGCTTGTTTTCATCTTGATGGGGAGCATAGTTCACATAAAACTGCATTTTATCCTCTTTCATGCTAAGTACACTCAATCAGAATGCTACTAGGAGTGGCATATTTGCATAAATATCCACAGTTTATAATAGACTTATGCTAACACTAGTCATATTTTGTCTGAATCTCAGATTTTTAATAAAAAAACACAAAAGTTCAAGAACAGACATTGATTTTTTTTTTAATGTTGCATATAAAAGGTTGTGTTCTTTGATTGCAAGTGATTTGTAAATAGTTAAACACTGCTAAAAGCTACCTACTGCATTATGTACGTAGGCATTTGAGGTTTTTTAATACCAGTAGCTCCATTTGTTTTCCCCCAAAACTGATGGAATTTCCTTCTTCTCCACTATTTATTCTCAGATTGCCCCAGGTTTTAGTCAATGCTTCAGTGGCAAAAGCTGCCACACAGAAGAAACTAAGGTAGCTCCATCCTTCACTAAGAATATCTTGGCCCCATTTAGTGAGACATTACTTGAAATAAAGTTTCTCTGGAAACAGAGGCACACAAAAAAGTGACTTGCTGTGTTTTACCTACTGTGCAGGGAGATAAGGATGTCCTGATCAACTGTTGGCAGTGGAAATGTCTGGGAACTTCCAGTACTGAGATGCAGTTACTGCATGTAAACCTAGTCTGATGGCAAGTCAGAGTCAGAGTCAGATAATTGTTACCATATTTATTATTTGGACAATTGCCTCTAAAATGTACCAGCCTTGTTCTGATGAGGCAAGGAAAATCCTGTCCCAAATGAGATCAATCTAACAAAAAAAAAAAAAAAAAAAAAAAAAAACAGGAAAAAAACCCCAAACCTTAAATACTTGAAGTACATGGATAGGTAAATACACACAAACAGAAGTGTCTTCAAATCTTTCTCAGGACTCTGCACTATTTTAACCTTTCAAAAAAACTTGGCAAGCATTCAAGGTTGAATTGAATGATAGTCAGATGTGGGTGTTTTCTGGAAATATTTCATGAGGCTTGAGGCGTAAATTATGTTCTGCAAGGACATTAGCCATCCATCTTTCCCGTGGCCTTCCTTCTTTCAGCTCATTATATTCTCTTGTCCTATCTTGCTTCAGAATAAACGGCAAGCATGTCAAGAGAGGGGGAGGAATTTCCCCAGGTTGTTTGTGAAATGACTGGCCCCATCCAGCTTCAGTCCTGTCAGAATACTTTCAAGCACAGGAAACACAATAATAACCCTCAGTGTGCCTCTCCCAGTGCTCGCCACACAAAAACTGGTTTTGCCATGATGAGGGTCTCTGTGCCACTCTGAACCTGCCCAGCACAGCCACCACCAGCACTGTCCCAGGGAATCCCTGCAGTGCTGCTCCTTTCCCACCCTTCTCCCATGGGAGACTGCGGGGGTCCAGGGCTGCTGGCAGTGCCTGTATGGACCTTCTGAGCCCCCTGGATCTGGAGGAGAAAAGGTGACATCTATTTTTTCATCCTGATTTCATTTGATTTTCTGATTTTAATAACTTTACTATTAAAAAACCAACACCCAATTTCCTCTTATTGATGAAGTGCCACCTTTCCTCCTTGCTTTACACAGGTCCAAGAACTCTCAGGGCTTTTTAATGCTTGAGTAGATAGTAAAATATTTTTAAGTGTCAATAAATCAATGGTTTTAGCCAAAATAGGTCTTGAGCTACATTTTCATGAGAAATTCTCTGAGTCCTCAATGCAGGATATATCTGAGATTCCTGAAGAAGAGCAGCATTAGCAGAGCAAGGTGATGGTAATCACTCTGCATTTCCATCTTTTGTTCTTGGGATGAGAAAGGTTTCAAGGCAGCTTAAGCTTAAGGAATTCTGGCTTCTGACATAAGTTTAGTAACTCACATGCTCCAAGAGTTAAATTCCAATAATTTAGCAGAAAGGTTATTTTAACTTGGACAGAGAAAAGGATAATTGGATATAATTGCCCTGACTTAAAGTCTCATCTGGTTTTTTCCTTTTTTTATTTTTAAGTATATATCTTGTGAGTTGCATAACATACAATATGACTGGGGGAGGAAGAAAAAAAGGAAAACAAACAAAAAACTCAGGAGAACAAAACCTCTCACCCATTGGGCATTTTTGTATAATTTACAAAGCAACTTCCTCAGGTCAGAGTCTCATCTTCGGGGATTTTCAACTTCCCCTCTCTGGAGGAGAGCAGAACCTATTATTACACATGAGCACACACTGACCCCCCACAGAGAAGTGAGCTGGCAGATAAGAGATTGCTTTCCGTTCCCTCCCAGCTCCCAGGAAGGTATGCAGTGCACAGAGCAGTGTTTGTATTACTGCTGAAGGGAAGGATTTCTGCCAAAAGAAATTGCCAGCCCTGGCTTTTTAATGAACCATGTGCTGACAGGCCTGGTTGTGAACTGTTACAGATGTGCACTGGACAGTCTAATGAGACGCAGGAAATTCAGGAGGCCAAAAAGTCTCTGAATTTTCTGCTGGGCTGGTCATATCAAAACTGCTTGTGTTCCACCTGGCATTGCCAAGCAAGGGGTATGCCAGCTCTCCTCGATCAAAACATTTCCATTTGGGGTAAAGGCACTGATGTGTGTTGATTGCCATAAGGGGGAATAAAAGGGCTGAGTCACTAGTCAAGAATGAGAGCACAGGCAGGACAGGATCCTGCAGTGGCACATTAATTATAGTAACATTTTCTGTGTTTCCCCTGCTACGTAACCACAGATGCAGGAGCATGAGTGGGGGCTGCAGTGGAAATGGAATTGGCCAGGATGAATGATGTGGCAAGCAAGGGAAAACAAACCCCTGGTGAGAGAACAAAAACCCCTGAAAAATTCTCCTTCCTGCATAGTGGAGTCTCCCACTGATGTGTCCAGTGTGGAAGAGGCACCTTTTCCCAGTGCTTTAGCAGAGGAGTGCTCTGGTATTTCTCTTAGAGCATGACTCAGACCCAGGGGTTGCCAAAAATACATGCCAAGTCCCTCTCTCAGTTTCGTGTGCCCACAACAACTCAGCACATGAGCAGCATCAACTGAGCCATCAGGGCAGCTGTGGGCTGCTCTGTGCAGCTCTGCAGCTCCTCCATTTCACCTCTGTTCTCTCTCTGAAGTCTGATTAGTAACAGGATTGCAGATGGTATTTCTAATTGTCTGGCCTGCAAATTTAATCAGATCAATGAAAGAAGCCTGCTTTTACTGTTATTTGACAGATAAAACTTATTTATAACTATCTAACTGATGAAGAACTAGCCAGCAGATGCCCCAGTTTACTTGTTCTTTGTCATATGGACAGGCTTAGATGCAAAAAAAAAAGCATAGACAAGAGCCCATGAAACAAAACAGGACACATACACAGATCTTTCCCAGCAGAGCTAGCATTTGCCAAAACTGTAAAGCTACATAAGATATGTAACACTGACATCTGTTGGCAAACAAACTGTGTACTGATCTCTGCTGGCTTATTCTGTGGCAATATTTTTAGCTGCATTAGCAGTGCCGCCAGTGCATGGCCCACACTGCTGCAGTAGCATGCAGCCACTCCAGGGCACAGCCCCACAAACTGGCAGAGCTGCCCTGTCAAGAGCCTCTGGGATAACTTGCCAGTAGGGCAATGAAAAATTCAGTCTAGTTTGTAATGGCCTATTCCCTTTGCTGCAATCCCCACTCACAGTGGTCCCCCTCTTTTTAGCTTTTTTTTTTTTTTTTTAAGATGTTTCTACTTGAGTAAACATTCATTTGTCAACATTCATTTGACCACAGCATTGTCTTATGCTGTATTCTGGGGAATTCTGGGGAGTGCTGCATTCTGGGGCAAGACTTCACTTCAAGAATCTCTTCTCTCTTGGAAACCCAGTGCTTCTACAAGGGCCAGAAGTTAGAAATGAGACTGCTACTAAAAATATTCCCTCTAGATGTTAAATCTTTGAGGTTGCATGTAAGCCCAGCCACAGGATACTGCAATGTTTTTCAACCTTCTGATTTCCCACCCCAAGAGGTAATTATTAGCTTGTGAATTTTGAAAGTCCTGGGCTGGGGTTTTTAGATTGCTTGACTTGCCATGCCCATATGTTCAAAAAACAAAATTTGCACCGCAGTAGAAACTTTCCTGAGGAAGAGTCCCAGGGAATTTTGCAGTCAGATCCTGTGCTACATGTGTCTGTCAATAAGCCTGTCCACTGAGAGGACAAGTGAGATTTAGTCAAGGCAATAGTTAGCACATGAGCATTGGAGACTTTATCTGCTGCTCCTTGCTCCTTCTGATGTCCTCTGAAGGAGCAAGGAGCAGCAGATAAACCACCTAAGCAGGTGGTTTTAGTTCTTGCTTATCATTGTTGTCGAAACTTTTCTTATTTAAGGTGGCATGATTTGAGTTTTTAGAGGTTTGCTTCTAACTAAAGCTGCCTGCTTACTGAGACCCCAAAATAATGGTTTTAGCTCAGTATGTGGTTTAATAGACATTAACTCCTGGTTATCTTTCCTCCTTTTTTCCCATGATTATATCTTCACTATGTAGTTCAAGGCAAGAAGATAAACTGAGTTCCTGGAATAAAGTGTGCTTTAGTATTGTAGGAGTATTGAGTCAATTTAAATCTCCTATTCTGCTAGGTTTTTAGGGTTTTTTGAGACTTCTTTCAGTGACATTATTTTCTGATTATCTCAGTTGCAAGGAATTTATCTTCTACCATGTGGGTCTGAAGAGATGCTGGGAAAACTTAAAGGATGATATACTTTAATCAAGAAACATTGGTTTGCTTTCCTTGTGTCAGCAGAGAAACCTGGGGAAAAAAGAGAAGAGATCCTATAAAACTGATTTTCTATTTTATGTATTTCTGGTAATAAAGTGTTGTCAAGTTTTATTGTATGAAGTTTATTGTATGAGTTTTAGGTTTCTCACCTCCAAGCCAGCTGTCTGTAAAGAAACCTAAACTGAGTAAGACTGCACATCATGAACCTCATGAAATCTTCTGTATCAAAAGCAGAGAAGTCAAGCACAGTGAGGAGACTGGATTTCCATTGCTGTTTTCTCAGGAGAAGCAATAACTGTTGCATTTACTGCTAATGACTAATAAAATGGAGCACAAGCAGAGACAAATACTGCCATTAGAAGAGAATAGCTTTCCTTTATAGCAATGCAAAAAACTCTGATGTCAGTGGCATCAGAGCTGTCCTGAGTGAAAACTTTTATGCATGCAGGACATGATAATACCAGCTGGGTGACAAGTTTTTCCCTCTTCCCATGACTGATCATCCTGCTACATGACAACTCGCTAAGGAGCCCCTGGAGCCAGAGCCAAAGAAAGGCAAGAGAGAACAAATTTAGTTTTCCACAAAGCTTCATTACTTTTTATTTTTCTTATTAAAATTAAAATATTGCTTTTATCTGAGTGCTTTCTACAGATCTCATAACTGGTTATATTTGTGAATTCAGACATATGGCTCTTGATCCTGGCTGTAAACTGAGTCACTGTTTTAGGAGCTACAATGGCCCACACAGATTAGATGATCCACCATTACAAAGCAAAGGGAAGAAGCCAGAGTCAGCAAGGTATCTTGTTAATGACCTATATTTCTTTATTAAAAAGTTCATTAAATTGCAATACTTTCTTCATCAATTATGCAGATAATTGGCTTTTAAAAGTCTCTGCAGCAAAACCAACAAAATCTGGCAGCAAAGACAGTTTGCTGGAGTTCAGAAAAACCCCTCATGTTTCCTCCTTGGCTTCTTTCTTACACACATCCTTCCTTGATAAAGCTTTCCAGCACAGCATTGCCTGGGGAGCCATCAAGCAAAACATTCCATCAGCCACATGAACATTAGGGGGACCAGCCAGTGAAATTGATATTAAAGAAATATTTACATGGAGACAAGTGTGAGGAGAAAAAACCCCACAGAATTAAAGGGTAGTCCAACAGCTTCTCTCCTTTTCTCAATATTTAACTTGGTGGCTTTTCCTGGGGTACCAAAACTAATATTCACAGACTCACAGAGTTTTCTGAGTTGAAAGGGAACCACAAGGATTATTGAGTCTTAAGTGAATGGCTCATACAGGATCAAACCCATGACCTCACCATTACTAGTCAGAGCCTAGGCATGGAAAGAAGTCCTAATCTTTAGTTTTGTCCCTAAAATAAAATCCTGACAGGTATTGACGTATGTGATGAATTTGGAGAGCTGGAATGGACTCTGGGTAAATGAAGATGGACGTTATTGCAAGGAGAGATGGACATGCAACTTTTTGTATTTTTTTCATTCCTTTGTATTTTCCAATATGTTCTGCAAATAATGTTTTTTATAGGGTTGAAACACAGGGTCCCTCTCTAACCAGGTTTACCCAAGTGTCTTGCTGAGATGAAAAACATTGCAGGAGAAATGTCCTAAATAACATATCTTCTCCAAAATGTATCACATCTGTCCTTTATCCAAGTACAGCAACTTTCCCAATTCTGGGAAAAAATGGCTTGTCATTTAAAAATAAATGTATTGTTTCAGAAAACATCTTCCTTCTCCAGGCTCCAAGCTGTCTTCAGGCGTGTTCCTTCCATCATTTCAAATTAAATATGTTAAAATATGAAGCTTATTTTTATGGTATATGGTTATGAACTTTTTATTCACTTTTGTCAGCATGGGAATGTTTACTTTCATTAGAATTTTCTTGTAAATTCACTAACCCAGAAAAAAAAACAGAAAAAAAGGAGAAGAAAAATAGAGAAAAAAAAGAAAAAAAAACACATAAAAAGAAAAAAAAAGAAAAATATTTTAATCCAAAAATGTTTCTGTATAAAATTGAGAAGATATCCCACTGAACTTATGTTTTAGGTGACTATTGATTATATGCTCAGGTTCAAATGCCTCACCGAGAAACACAGATAAGATACTAAAAAGAAAACCCTTTCAATACATGATTTGGAGAGTTGGCAGAATTGCTCTAGGAGTCAAGAGTATTCATCTTGGGGAAGGGACAGGAAAGGTCTGTGTGGAATCTGTTCAGAAAAAAAATATAATTTACTGGTATTTCAAAGGAAAGGTGCAAAAGACAGCAATGCCCATTAGCCAAAAGCAAGCCTGTAAGCACAACATGAAAAAATAGATCACAGCTCTTATTTCAAGTTATACTCTAAAATCAAGGATTTTATTAACTCGTGAAGAAAATACCATATACTGACCCAAATCTCTGTACTCTTTCTGGAGAAACAAATGTATATATGTATCTTCAGACAAAAGAAAATATTAATTTTATAGCACATACATGGTGTATAAATACATACCATATGCAATTATGCATTTAGTTCATTTAATATATTACATGTCATATAATATTTATGATATGTGGTGGTATTTATTTAATTGCAAATACTTTAAAGTGTGTAAGTAGGTTCATAATTTCAAATACAAAGAAAAATTAAAGTAATTTACAGAATTTTCCAAGAATCATAGAATCATTAAGACTGGAAAAGACTTTTAAGATCATCAGGTCTAACTGTCAATCTAGTGCCACTGCTATGTTCACCATAAAACTATGTCCTCAAGTGCTATATCCATACATTTTTTGAACACTTCAGGATGGTGACTCCACCACTTCAAATAAAAACATTTTTCACAAGAGTGTATTTATTAGCATAGCTCTTTGTAAATCAGGTTGTGTTCTCTACACCTCATGTGAATTGCGTCATTTGTGATGTTATATTTATATATGTGTATTTATGAATTAGCAGTCCTAGAGGTGCTCTAATACCAGATAAAAGCACAGTGAAATAATAATTTCTGGCCTGAGCATCTGTTTTATATACAAGAGTAGTGGTATGAATCACTAGCCTTAAAGAGGAACTTCATATGCTATAATACACAATGTGAATTTCAAGGAGTTTCAGATTTCATTTTATGTGTCCTATGAATGCTGGTGGTAGTAGCCAGTATTTATTCTACACCATTATAAAGGGGTTTTTTTTCTGGATTTACAGGTCATACTCATAATTGGCCTAACACAGAAAATTTGTACCAAAAATCCTTCTATGTATTGGAAGATTCTATTTATTTAACCTGGTGACATAAAGTTCAGTTTTTTCTGATGTGGGAAGAGTTCAATAAATTAAATTACTTGTCATCAATTTGAATACAAATTGCACTTTCCCTTGATTTGTCTTACACATACTATTTATCCAGTAAAATCAATTTAGGATTACCTAAACTATTCACATAAGCCTAGAATATGACTCAGTCATTTTTAATCAGTTTCTTCACATCCAAAAAAAGTTGTGATGTCTGCTTTCTGCCAAGTAAAGCATACCATGTACCTCTGATGTACCCAGAATGTCCCAAACTGGCTGCCTCTGGGCAGAATCACAGATGTCATTTCCTTTCCGGAACAGAGATTATCCAAGCTGAGCCCACAAGCTCCCTGACCATGGTCATTTCCATTTCCATGCTGTCTGACCCCTTTGTGATTCTGCCTTTCCCACATACATGACATCATCAGCTTCCTGGGAAGCTGACACAAGGTAATAACTTTGTGGTTACTTAATGCCTACATTATGCAGTCATGGTGGAGGCAATTATTCACAATGGCCTTGCTCCTTCTTTCATTTTCACTCTCTCTGTCTTGAGAACTACTTGATATTTAATTTTTTGCAGCATCCTCTTCTGCTTGATTTGACACTATTCTAGCTTCATTTTTATGATCCTGACATCCAAAATACACCTACATTCGGTGATAAATATATTTTTCCCTTTCCCCAGGTTCTTTGTTCACTTGTAGTCTTTTTTTGAGATGAGAATTTGGCTTAAGGCAGTTTAACTTTTGTTGGTTTTTGCTTCTGATTAGAACGACCTTTCAAATTCCATCTCTGAGCT
The DNA here is from genome assembly GCF_022539315.1 of Serinus canaria. Classification (NCBI taxonomy): domain Eukaryota; kingdom Metazoa; phylum Chordata; class Aves; order Passeriformes; family Fringillidae; genus Serinus; species Serinus canaria. Next base: position 31,196,499 of record NC_066315.1, read on the forward strand.
CTATAGCCCAGTTGACTCTGCTGGATATTTAATCCACCTGAATACAAATTCATATTAAACTTTTTTAGTTAGCATATTTATGATCCTGATAACAGGTGAACTAAATGGAGGAATGGTATAGGGTGGCTAGAAAATTAATCCATCTGTCTTTCAGTTTTAAAAACATATCCCATCTATTGCTAACTTTGTGTTGCCAATCATCCTAAAATTAATTCAAGAAATCTCTTTCAAGACTACAGTCTTTTCTGTCTTGGTATGGATCTGCAGTACTTCAGTGGTTAAATTCATGGATTAGGTATCGCCATATATTTTAAAAGTATCTTCAACCACATTTTATCCTCTGTCTTGGAGATTCTATCCCATGCTCATTTCCCTGCCGTAGAATTGAAAGCAAGAATTGAAAGCAGTTTTTCTTACTCTGCAGTGCTTTTAATTTTTTATACTGACACTCAGTTCTTCACCCTTATACCTCTGACAGTTCTTTTCAGCTTACAGGTGAGTCAGGTGGTGGCCACACCTGGCCTCCTAGCACACCTTGCATAAACATACTCCATGAAACAATGCTGTAGAGTGGCATTGTGGCTTTATTTGCTTCTAGAGGTAAAATACAGAGGTAAGAAAATGCATATCTGAAGGTGAAAAGGTCTCAAGAGGTTGATTGCAATGGATACTTCAGCCCTCAAATTCAAATTGTCACGGGACAGCCTCAGGAGTTCTTAGGGACCCTCAACTACTGTCAGCAGCAAAGGCTCAGGGCACCAAAGAAGCAATCTTTGTGAGTGCCCCCTTGTCCACCACATGCAAAGCCAGCAGCTTGGGTGGAGGACTTTGTTTTAAATTGAGTTTTCTTGGCATAGATGGCCTAACATGGCATAACAGGCTGTATCTGCCAGAGAAGCTGGTCTTTCTCTATGTTTTTCTCATCAGCGCCTAAGACTTTACTTTCATAATATTTTGCACCAGCTCTTTCAACATGTCTTTTGCTATGATTTTTTTGCTTGTAAAATAAAAGGCAACAGTATTCTTTGTCCCTTTATATCCAGTCTGAATAAGTCCATTTTTCCAAGTTAACATTTGCTTTGATAAACTGAAGGCAGTACGCCTGCAGCTACCACAACACAGTAAAGAAATAACCCAAGTTTTAAATAGACTAATGCAAAATAGCGTCCCAAGGCAAAGGGCAGGAAATTGGTTGCAGTTGAACTAATATTTCTCTTGAAATGATCTGTAGCTGCTATTTGCTGCACAGCCCCTGCTCATCCCTGGGCAATTCCTGATGCCTTTGGAAAACCCTCTCAAACTTCATGCTGTGCTGCCTATATATGGTGTGATTCCTCTGGTACAGGAAAAATGTGTGTCTTTACATATGAGGGGTGTAGAAAGTGACTATTGTATGAGATGACTCATTCATAGTATTTCCCCTTGGAGTGAAGAATAAAGGAAGTGCATGACAAAACTGGGAACTTCCATTCAGGCTTGTAAACTCTTCTCTCCTGGATGTTTTAAACAGATAAATTGAGGGAAAATTACACAAAAAGACATGGGTGATCCAGTACAATGTTACTATACAAGCTTGAAACAATTTTTGGAAATAGATATCATGTTCATTTACAAAAGTGAAGCTTGATTTGCTAGTTGATGCAAGTTTATAAATGAAATAGTGATGTTTACAATGTAGCCAATGTAAAACTTGCTGCAATAATAACTATTTTTTCCTGTAATAGTAACTGCTTTTTTAGGCTGATAAATATCTAAGAATTACCTTCTTGTTGTCATTTTGTGATAATCACTTTTTCTCCACAGGAGACGAGTAATCCTGAAAGCAATCTATTTACCAGTGTCTAACAATTCAGCCCACAAAGCATTTTTAGTTTAAACTTTATCATTTTTACAATTAATGCAGTCATTATTTGACCTAGCTTTAGCCATCCATCCAGAATTTTGATGTCTAACTATCTGCAGGCATATTTGAACACCCACCTAAAGGAGACATTACTTAATGGCTTGTTATTCTGAAATCAGATTGCCCTATCATATATATCAGTCTGATCTAGAGGTGAAAGGTCATAAAGTAGAATCTTGTACTTTGATCAAGTGGGGAGTTTCTGTAGATCATCCTGAAGGAACATAACCTAAAGATTATTTTGTATTAGAGGTTTCTGAGAACTCATAAGCATGGTCAGACAGGCAGCCATCATTTTTGGACAACTAATAAAACAGGTGTAAGACCTGGCAGAGAAAACACAATGTATGAACAAGCTGTAACCAGAACAACCAAATAATGTGTTTATGTTAACCTAATGGATTTTCTGTTATGAGATTTAAATCTATTTCTTCCTTGGAAGTTAATTGAAATGAAGTTCAATGCTGCATAGGAGCTGGGGGTTTTGTCATGTGTGTAGTGGAGTTTTGTGTGCTCGTCTATAAACCAGTTAGTTTATCTCTAACTTTTCTCTAAACTCAATGAAATGAAAATGAAGGCATTTACATGCACACTGGGAATAGAGAAATTAAGATCAGCCAGGCAATAAGAGCAAAGTCCAAAGCTACAGAGTGGCTGAGGGAATGTAAAAGCAGTAGAAATGTTGGAGGGACATCAGAGCAGAAAAGAGAGCTACATGCCACTCCCAAGTGGACCACATCTGCCTCCCTGCAAATCCAGTAAAACACAGGGGGATAGAGGGTGTGTGTATGAATTTAAACCACAAACTGATTTTCTGCAGCCACCTTGTGTTGAAAATGGAAAATGCAGCTCTCAAAAATGTTTTTGAAATCCCGGTGCCCTGCTTCATCAAGGTGTTGCACCCAAGAGACTTAAAGCTCATTAATGTTGCTGCTGCTGCTGCCAGGAGACCTGCTCACCCATGAGGAGTTTTGCCAGTAGGAAAACACCCTGAATTAGGGTGGATTTTCACCGATACTCAGTTTCTAGGAGGAAAATGTCACCTAGTGAGAAAATATTAATTTTAGATCCCATTCCTTTGCAGCCTGAACTTTGCAGAATCAAAGGGGATCTTGCCATTTATCTTAATGCTCAATTATGTCCTATTAGACATTATTTGTTCACAGTGCAAAAAGTGATAGATCTTACACCCTTTTTCTCAAAACATGCTTCTTTGGTTGAAAGAAGAAATCTGCAGAAATCAGCGGTCAGAAACCAGAAATGGCTATTGACTGAGCTTTAGTGCAATCCCTAAATTCTCTTACTAGATAACTTTGCATCTGCTCTAGAGATAGGTGAGACATTGCTAGCTCACACTGGACTAGGAAAAGTAACTGCTTTGTCATTGATATGTCTCTCATTTTTCTTTCTCCAATCATGAATTTAATTTAAATTCAGAGAGAAGATATAAGTGATAGTTATCATCTTCCTTGACAGGTTTGTAACAAGGACAAGGATTATTTCCCATTCAGGGCAAAAAGCTGCCTACTGTTCTTCTGTGACAATATTCTCATCTCTTCCACCTCACCAGCACTGCATTAATGATTTCCATCTGCCTCATCTAGCTGGGGACTGGGCTGGCACCACGGCCCTAAGACAGGAGGAACCCTCACTGCAACACTCCAGACAGTTTAACTGCCCTGAGTGATTCCCAACAGTTCATTTGGAAGAATACTGAGTAAGATGCATTTTGGAAAAGGTCTTTGTCTCTCTTCTTTGGTTGTATAGGCAGTCTGCTGGAACTAATCTGTATGTTTACTCCTGAAAATTTGTCATTTGCGCTTATGTGAGGTGAATAGCTTTCCTCCATAAATTACCAAATTATAACCTCTATATTTTTGTGTGGCAAGAGGAAGCCCAAAGCTGCCTATTTAAGGTAAACATATTGCCTTCAGCCAGATGATGCTGAGCAAGATTTAGCAGTGGCAAATAACTGGTGTCATGCAGTTAGACTCTGTGAGACACTGGGAGCAGTCGTGTCCCTCGACAGTGAGCCATTCTCTGTGGAAATGCTCCCGACTTTGTACATCTTGGCTGGGCTTTCCAACAGTATTTTATAAAACACACTCCAAGAAAAGCAGAAGCAGACAATAAGCCAAAAGAGAGAACAGGTGATGACTTCAGTCTGCCAGGGAAAGGAGCAAGCTGTCATTTAGGTTAGCAGGGAGAGAATCATGGATTATACAGATATTCAGCAGATGGGATCAATGGGATGTAACAGCAGTATCAATATGACAAATTAGAGGAATTACTCCAAACTACCAAACAACAGGGGACATGAATTACAGTTTGGTGTTTTGTTTACAGGCTACATGAGGTCAAACTACTCTTATTATTGCTCATTGGCTCTCCACTGCTCAGACTGTGGCTGTGACAGTGGGCACTGTAGATGGCACAGTGGTTGAAATAGGAACGCACAAAGCGCTGGTGGAGAAAAAGGAGCCATATTATTCACTTGTAACCTCACAGGTACGTTGATTTTCATTGCTTTTATTACTTGCATAAACATAGAATGCAGGCTGCATTTATCATGGATCAAATCCCTACTGAGCCATATTTTAGATATGGGAGCTGGAAATATGATCATGCATAGGTTCATTTGTCACACAGCAATTTTACAAATGCTGGTTGAAGGTCATCTGAGCCATTCAGAAACTAGGAGAGTCATAGTGGTGAATCTGCTAATTTCTGAATGGCTCAGATGACCTTCAAAATGCAAAATGATCCATGATTCAAGCATAATCTGGCATGTGCTTTGAAGTGACACACACAGATGTGGACACACAGACCAAACAGCTTCATCATGGCCATCATCAGGAAAAACCCTTGGTGCTCTGCTGTCAGCGCTGCCTGGTACTGAGACACCAAAATCAACTCACCTCCAAATAAGATTGCACCTCTTTTGCATTTCTCTGCAATCTTCTGCAAAAATTTTGCCTGTAGTCTCAGTTAGAATTGTGGGTGAATGTTTCCACTGTTCAGAGTAAGCTGTAAAGACAAGAGCAGTAGCTGAGGCTGTAATTCTGAGCCCTATATGTACATAGGAGCCAAAGCAAAATCAAGAAGACGCGGAAAACGTTCCCTCCGTTTTTATTTTTTTGGTGCGGAAATATTAACAATTTGGACCCTTTTTCCATACTGATCTACCTCCAACAGCAAAATGAAAGGTGCAAATGGAAGTATTTGACAGGTGTGGTTCTGCCATTGCTGTCAGTGTGCCCTGGCCAGGGATTTTCAAGCATACTGTCTAGAATTAAAACTGCGGGGGGAAAGGTGGTTAAAACTAGAAAGACTCAAAAAGAAAATGAGTGAAAAATTTTAAGAGTGAAATCTGGCTCTACTTGACTTAATGTTAGCTTTGGTAGACTGTAGACACTGACAAAAATGTACTTGTGAATTGTAGCAGCCACCAAAAACATTTCATCAAGAATTTAACAAAATTCCAGAAAATGGAATTAGAAATTGTCAGTCGATGCAAGAATCTATTGTTTGCTTGCAAACTTGGTAATTTGAAGAGGTGCTAAGTAATTATTACATCATTGTAGTCAATGAATACTTGCAGGAAACTTTCAAAGTCACACAGAATGAATCCCTTTGAGGAAAAAAAAGTACTTTTTCCCTAGGGCTTAAAAAAACATTTGCTTTTTTATTCTATACTGTAGATTTGTATGTGGATTCCTAATGAATAGGGGAAAGTTTTATAATGTTACAGAGAATCATAGAATTGTTAGGTTGGAAAAGACATCTAAGATCACCAAGTCCCATAAGAAATAGCTTTTAGAAGTAAGGCTGATTTGGTGAGATTAATAAATCTAAAACTGAATACCAGAGTACTTATGTGAAACTACAAAGAGAAATCAGTGCACTTTTCAGAGCTTCAGTGACCAACACAATATGTTTCTGACTGACTGGATTTTTTTCTTGTCTTATCCTTCTTGAATTAGTTTGAATGGATGTTTCTAGAGGAACTAGTGACCATAGAAGATCCTAAGGCTGGATCAAGTATCAACAATTTGAAGCCAAATAGAACAAAAGGGAAATCATGCTCCATAATTAGAAGATGAAGAATAAACACCTCAACTAGTAATGAACAATACAGGCTAAAATGTCCAGGGTTCTCACTGAACCCTAAAACAACTAACATGGAAAGGACAAATATTTGTCAAGCAGTGTACTGCTTGTGGGCTCTCCATCCTTGGAGCTGGTGAAGACTCAAGCAGTGAGGCCCCAGGCAGAAGGCTCTGGGTGCAGGGTGTACTGGATGACCTCTGGAGTTTCCTTCTGACCAGCAAGGTTCTGTGAACTTATGACAGCTGGTGAGAGCTCCTGCTCACCACTTCCCCTTTCACACTAACATCACTTCTTCCGAAGAACATGTCAAGGACTATTTCAGTACTGATCAGGAGGACTGTTTCCTTTTTCTAAAATTAGTGTCAGTGACACAGCACATTTATTAAGGTTGGATTCTGTTGTTATTTGTGGTCCTGAGGCAGCATTATGAAATAATTCATACCTGTATCCTCACCCTTGTTCTCTGCTGCTTCAAGATCCTTCTGTTTGATTCCTCCTGCAGCTTAAGACAGCACTAAGAGCAGTTTATCCTAAAAATGTAGAAATAACCGTAATTTCAAACTATTTTTTGTTTTCTTATTTCTGAAGATAATAAAATTAAAGTGTGAAGGATCATTTACTGGTCTGTGAGCACTGGCCATAGTTTGAAAGTGGCCTGGTCCCCTGTTTTGCATCACACTTCCTGAAGGTGTAAAGTAATTACCTTTACTATCATAATTAAACTGAAAAAATAAATGAGTAAAGTGACATGGTAGTACCTTTAATTGTCTTTGATTATCCATAACACAAGGAAATACCAGTTAGAAATGTTTCTGAGACTGATTATTAAACATTATTGCCATAACTTCCCTGGTCTTTAATCTCCCAGCTTAAAAAGGATGTGACTGATCTCCAAAATGGTCCTGAATGTGGTCCTGCTTCGTTCAGGAAAAGAATGCATGGGTTCTACTACTCAAAATAGTTGTTCTTGACATAGTTTTTCAATGTTATATTGAGTCCTAGCACACATGTGGCACATTTCCCATTTACAAAGCATGAAGAATTAATGACTGAGCTTTTACAGTATATTTGAGAATGTTTTCCCTGGAGTACTCTTTGCTATGTCTCAGGAACATAAGAGGCTTTTGCTAATTTTATTTCCCTTAAAGGTGAATACTTGGAGTCTCCACCTTCCAGTTGTTGTGTTTACACTGCTGAATCATTCCTTTTTCCAGCATCCCCTAGTGCAAACAGAAGTATTTCTCAACAGAGAGGCTCGCAGCCCCAGCCCTAAACTGTGGTGTGATTTTATTTGATCCAACCCTTGCTCAAAGCAGAGAGAACTGTGAAACAAGGTCAGGTTACTCAGGGCTCTTGAACACACTCCTGAATAGCCCTAGAGCTGGCAAACTAGCCCCTAGAGCCCCTCTGGACAATCTGAGAGACTGCTTGGCCACTCCCTTGTGAATACTGCTCTCCTATTATTCAGTGCTTCCTTTGTGTAGTTGGCATCTTCTGCCCATCATCGTTTTTCTATGCACCCCTAACAAAAATGTGGTGCCAGCTCCTCTGGATCTTCCCATTACCCAGTTGGAGACAGCAATGATTGTACTTGGTTTCTCCAAACTGAACACACATTTCCCTCAGCATCTCAGTAGCTTCTCATACAGCATGTTCAAGAGCCCTCTTTGTATTTGAACCCCTCTGTGCTGCTCACTTGAAGAGTGTCAATGTCTTTTTTGTTTGCAGTGGGAAGCCCAAGGTTTGACAGCTCCTCACATGCTCCCAGTTTCTGAACAGAGCAGAATAATTTCCTCTCTCCAACTTCTGACTGCACTCCTTCACCAATCACTAATCATATCCCCTGTTGTCCTGGTTTGAAAGGAAGTGGTTTTTTTGGAGACAGTGGTTAGCCCCGTGGGGGCTCAGGTGTGAATACTGGCACCTGTTTGGGCCAATGAGGAGATGGTTCCGCCTCTGAGAACACAGGGTATAAAAAGAAGAACTCACAGGAAGTGACTCTCTTGGCTTTTCGGTGAGCAAAGGGATCAGTCAGTTCTCTCTCCCCCTCCAGCTGTAGGCCGGGTGGGGGAGGGGAAAAGGCCACGAGGCGGCATGAGGTAGGCCGGAGGCCTTGGATCTTGGAGAGAGAGAGAGACCGGGGGGGTAAGTGAAAGGAAGGAGGGGTGGAAGTAGTGAGGAGCACCGAGCAATTCCCCCCCGCCACCCCGCTTCCTAGAGAGAGAGAGAGAGAGAAAGGAGTGAAAAGAGATAAGACGCGCCGTACAGCTCCTGGGAAGTCGGCCAAAAGTGAGAAGACAGTCCGGCACCTATAAAAGATGATTTTAACCCTTTTTTTTTCCCTCATGATGGAAACCTTCCAAACGTTGATCTTCCCGGAGGACAGAGATAAGAACAAGAAGAAATGGACAAGTGAAATGAGAGGTTTGTGTGAGTAGGGAGTAGTGGAGATAATGAGAAGAATGTACTTGGGAAGAGATAAACGGAGGAGCAGTTTTTTTCGGCTGCGGATGGACTAACTTTCTAGTGTAACACAGAGACTGCGGTTTTGGGGGGAAAGCAATGGCTCGGATCCAAGAAAGGCAGTGAAGAGTAGTGGTGGGCAGAGATCAGAAATGAAGAGGATCTCTATCGTGAAGCCCTAGCCCCGGGGGAAATGGGGGGGATTTTGTTATCCCAAAATGGAGAGACTGTTGTTTTGTGGAACTGACCAAAGTATCCTTAAAAAGAGAAACCCCAAAAGCAATCTTCTGGTCCATTTCCATGGTGAGAGCATGGAATATGGAAAGGGGTTAGTCAAGAAATGGCACAAGGAGAAGACTCCTTCCTCTTTAATAGAATGTATTGATTGTTTGAAGAAGGATAATGGACTGAGAATTAAAACCTGGGAGATGGGGACTGAAGGGAGATTTGAGTTTGTACGGTATGCTGTAATGTGGGTTGAGAGGGGGAGGAGATATGTGTTTGAAAGATTTCCATTCTGTTCTCTGTGTGTGTGTGTGTGTGTGTGTGTGTGTGTGTTAATAAAGCTTTTTTCCCCTTTATTCCTAAGTTGGAGTTTGCTTGCTCTGTTTCTGGTCACATCTCACAGTAGACCCCAGGGTGGATGTGTTTTCATGGAGGCACTGGCATTGTGCCCAGTCTAAAACCGTGACATTTCTGGTTCCCTGACCGGGAAAGGAGCCCAGAGTTGGAGATAAGATAAGACTGTGAGATGAGATCAAAAAGAAATAAGAGCAAAGCATGTATTAGGTTAAGGTAGATTGATAGAGAAATTTAGGAATAGAGGTTTAGTGTAAGTTATTGTTTTAATGAAGAGTGTTTAATGTAAATTTTAAGAAAGTGTGTTCTCAGAGGCAAGGGGTGGAGTGTCCTGGTTTGAAAGGAAGTGGTTTTTTTTGGAGACAGTGGTTAGCCCAGTGGGGGCTCAGGTGTGAATATTGGCACCTGTTTGGACCAATGAGGAGATGGTTCTGCCTCTGAGAACACAGGGTATAAAAAGAAGAACTCACAGGAAGTGACTCTCTTGGCTTTTCGGTGAGCAAAGGGATCGGTCAGTTCTCTCTCCCCCTCCAGCTGTAGGCCGGGTGGGGGAGGGGAAAAGGCCACGAGGTGGCGTGAGGTAGGCCGGAGGCCTTGGATCTTGGAGAGAGAGAGAGACCGGGGGGGGGAAGTGAAAGGAAGGAGGGGTGGAAGTAGTGAGGAGCACCGAGCAATTCCACCCCCCCACCCCGCTTCCTAGAAATGTCACGGTTTTAGACTGGGCGCAATGCCAGTGCTTCCATGAAAACACATCCACCCTGGTGTCTCCAAAAAAAACACTTCCTTTCAAACCAGGACACCTGTGCTGGTGCCCTCTTTGCTGGGAGGGCACACTGCTCATCATGCTCGCCTTGTGGTCCACCAGGATCCCCAGATACTTACAAAACAGGGAAGACTGATGATCCAGGAGTGAGAAGATGAAAACTGGCAGTAAGATAATCTCACTTAGGGCAATCAAAGCCATGGTCAAGAAACCTTAAAAGTGTAATACAAAAAAATATGTGCATAAATAATTTCCTGCATGTGACTGAACTATGTACCTATATGTATATCTGAATGTATTTTAAATACATATACTCAGTGTAGATAAACCCAAAACATTCTTGTGAGGTCTAAACAAAACTATAATGACTGCATATTTTCAACAAAGCTACATAAAATCTATTTCTGTTTCTATTGCTGTTTTTCCTGTGGAAATACTCGATGTAAACATAATCTGTTTCCCAAATCAGTACCCTAACTTTCAGCAGAACATCTTGCTTTAATTCTCATAGGAGTGACTCTCATAAGAGTTCACTCAGCAAGAGTGAACTAATTTTATTGATCAGTCTGTAGGGAAAAAAAAGCAAAATTAATCTTAATATAAACCTACAAAAAAATTTCCCTGATACATGTTGTACATGATCTAGAAATATCCTTTTTATTTCCATTCTCATTTAATTTGGGCTTCCTTTTAAAGATTTCATCTAAATATTGATGAGTGGGAAACAATTCCCATAAAAGTACTATACATAAATCTTTAATTCAAATTGAAAGTTTCCCCATTTTTTCTAATGCAGCAAACAGCCAAACCCTATTACCCTGAACAGTCTGAAATCATAAATATTTATCTGAGCTCAGTGGTGATTTGTTATAGAGAGGTTAGACTGTGTCTTCAATACAAATTAATTTCTGCAGTTGTAGTTGGAGCTAATGAAGTCCATATTGTCACACCGATGATGTTCTTTCAAAATGCAAACTAGAACCCAATGTCTTTTATCAAGTTTGCAACACAAATGCTTTGAAAAACTTTATAATGAATGTACATTCTCAATCTGGAAATTATCACTCATATAGTATTTTCTTCCCTTCTCTATTCCACTATCAAGACTGTGACTGATAATTGTATAAAATTCATGAACTCCAGCACTCCTCAGTGAGTATTAAATCAGTTTTATTTTTTGCTAGTTTTTTTTATTTTTTGTACACAAAGAATGATTATTAGGGGACTCAGAAGAAACCAAATGGTTTTTTCTATTACATTAGTAATTCTTTGCTAATCACTGAAGTCTTGCAGATAATGCTTAGGTTTAATAGAATAAGATTTAGAAAAAACAGTTTCTTGACATAAGAGGCAAGGAAGTGTTTGACTATGCAACTGTCTTTATCCAGTCTCTTTAGAATTTACCTGTAATATTCTAGTCCTAAAGGCTACAACAATAACCTATATAGAGTATGTAAAAATGGCAGAGTGCCTGTAAGTGCAAAAGGGGAATATAATACACACACAGTTACTTTTTGCAAGGATTTCATTATAGGAAAGTGGGAGAAATTCTGCTAACATTGCTCAGGTGTATAGAATTTAAAGTCTTACTTTAGTGAGTTGTTGTCAAGCACACTACTGAAAACAAAAACCAAACTATTAGTAAGTAGTTCCATTTACATTATACTATTGTCCAGTTCAATTTTATTGTATCCATTTCAGTGGTAAAAAAATGGTACTTGAAGCATTTGCTACCTACCTACCTTCTGGTGTACCTGTCAGTCTCAGAGACCTTTGCTAGGTACACCCACAATGGAACACTGTCTTCTCACACAATTTCCCTGACCCATCATGGCACTAAAATGCAGTGGGAATGGAGCTCAACTTCATTTTAATAACTGGCTCAACTAACCAAACATGTTGCAGTAAGTGTTTGTATGTGTAGCCCCAACATACATCATACATATCTGTGCCCAGAAAGTCTGCAAGAATCTCCACTATTTGGCCACAATCCCCATTTTGCTGATTAAGACACAAGACATTGTTTCTTATTTTTAGCAGCTGTAACTCTGCCTGCCAAGAGCAAATGATTAATCAGGTCCTTAAAATGACTGAACAGCTGTAAATCAAGTAGTAATTTTAAGAAGCAGAGCTCATGGACAAAATAGCTGTTTCATTTGCCAGGGAGCAGAAAGATATATTTAGTCACCTCTGGATGCTAACATTTTGCCTCCATCAGATCTTTTAGAAGGTCAAGTTGATTATTCCCCAGGTCTTGTCTGCATGTTGCTACTGAAAAAAATCTCACAGCAACATGCATAGAATCCAAATTTTTTCAGGGTTTCTGAGTATCACAGCCACAAGTCTCTTTGAACCTGGACCTTGCTTGAGGAAATAGGAGGCATTTCCCCACATTTCTGGCTGTGTGTCCTGGACTTCACTCTTCATGTGTCTCTGAGGCTGTTGTCACTGCCTGCTTACCATGCTGCTCCTTGCATCTTCTGCCAAATCTATTAGGTAAGATCAAACAAGCAAATCTGGCTGAAAGTAATCATTTTTCTTCAGAATTACCTGTATGTCTCTTTATCTTGTATCCCAGTACTCATGACTATTCTGGGGGCTCATTTCTGGCCATCTCAATGCCAGGTTCAGCAGGTTATTTCAGGGTCACTTTACAGAAAACCATTCCCAAGGTGTCCATGGTATACCAATGACATGCACTTTCCTGGGTGGGAATGACTGTGCTTACAAATGTGACCAGGGAAGCAATTTAGGGTGCACACTTGGAATGGTGAATAGTTGAAAAGGGAGAATTCCTGTGTATCTATTGCCCAGCAGTATTTGCCATAACCAAATTACCTGCTACAGCAGACCCTCAAATGAGAGTTTATATGGTATTCTGATTATTTTGCAACTGACTTTTGTTTAAAAGGCCTGCTTCTCCACCCAGCAGAGCCAATGGAGCCTCTCTGTGGTTTTTCGGGTGAGACTAATCTTATCTCACATCAAGAAAAATGACATATTATATTTTGTGAGCTCTGCAATACATCCACTGGAAAGCTTTTAGCAATGATTTTGTAACTCCTTCTTTAAACCTCTAGAAGGCTAAAAACCTAGAAAAACTTCAAAAACATATTTTTCAGACCACGATGATGTCATTTGGACCACAACATTTTCTAATCAAATGCAACACGGCCCATAGTGACACAATGGAAACAGTCTCAGCAGGAATCAACATCTGCATCAAAATAGCCTGCTCACTGTTAGAGCAGAGCTTTAGCTGGACAAATATTTGAAAAATTAAGCCTTTTCCAGATCTTCATTTTGCAGCTGCATTCACTCCAGTCTTGGAAACAGACTGCAGGGCATAGGGCATAGTCTGAGCTCATAGGGAGAAAGAGGAGCTTCAGCATATAGAACTTGTAGGCAATGCAAATCCAGGCCATCATTAGAGTCAGACACTGTCTTTCCTAGGAGTGCAAAATCTCAACTTTTTAAAACAAGTCTTTAACTGTGTCTATAATTCCACAAGAATGAAAATTGCCTGAAAAAAAACCCATGGAATAATTCTGTAGCAAACATGAACCAGCATAGTTTGACTGTAGCCTGTGGAGTTATCCCAGTTCACAACAGGTTAAGATCTGGCCTCAGTTGGACATTTGCATGCATAAATCAAGTAATTGCATGCACAAACTGATAGTTATTTTGATTTGCATGTAAGTGTTCATACTAATTAGCAAGAGCACTATTGAACTAATCCTTGTCCTAGTTTTTTCATGTGCAAACAGATGCATTTGCAGACATTGAAGACTTTGTTAATATTAACAATGTGGGAAGGAGAGAAGAGGCCTCTTACATGCTGAATAATCTCTTTTCTTCTTTCTCAGCCTTTGCTCCTTAAGTCTGTTCATATATGAAAACCCCACTTTATAAAAAAAATTACTGGACCTTTGGGGGCAAGTTAGCCAGAGAAAGAGGAAAAAATCTTACCCCCGTCTGTTTATGATATTTCTGTGTCAGTTTTACCTTGACATTAACTATGGGTCAGTCTTAAAGGATATCACACATCAAATTCAGTACAGAGTGCATATTTCTATGGTGAAGCATTGCAAAGCAAGCAATGAGTCACATTAGGGAGAGAAAAAGAGGCAGATTTTAGACAGGAGGGAAAGTAACCCAAGTGAACCCAAAGTGTACTTGCAAGAAATTAATGTAAAGTGCATGTGTTTCAATCAAATTCTAATTAGGCTCAAAGGATGAAGAGGTAACACTTATCAAGCTGTGAAGTTAAGTTTGCACCACAACTTTTCAAAAGCTTGAGTCTTCTCAGACATTGGATTAAGAGGTCAGGCAACAGTGAGGAATGAGAAACTGTAAGGTTCTTCAAAGTTTAAGGGTACCTGAACACAAGAATTCAGACTAGCCCAGTTCCAAAAAAAGAACCAATCAGTGAGAAGGAGGGAGACAGAATGCATGAATTAATGTGTTTCAATTGAACTGTTACAGGAACCAATCCCAGACAGGAAACAGATTTTTTAAAAAATTAAAAATTTAAATCTGCCCATATGGTCACATTTCTCAAGAATCAAAAAAATTCTTACATTCATCAAGAGACAGAAAAGAGAAGAAGGAATTTGCAAAAGGCAAAACATTTTATTTTGTTATTTTCAAACTGAAACTTTCTGTTTCAAAGCACTATTTTCAGTCCAAGCTGAGCTTCAGCTTTTAGAATATCACCCAAAGAGAGCTGAGTATTTAAAGAAGGAAAAGAAAGAACTTTGGGGTTATAGACATTAACTTTTTTTTAATAACCAAAAAATACACTGATTTTCTGATTTGGACTGATTTTGAGCTATGTGTGATTTCCTTATTTTGTGGTTCAGCTGCCAGACTAAAAATTGACATTATTTTCAATATCTTTAATTCTGTATTCCAGTCTGAACTGATAAACATAAAATCATGTACTGAACTGATAATATGAAATTCTGGAATGGGTTACTTTTCTGGAGTTAAAATACAAAGCTAGAGTGGGAGAAGAGAAATTGTGTCATCTCAAAATGTCCTAACAAGGGCAGTGTGATTCTGTGCTCCAAACCAATCAGTTCCAGCTCTGTGTGACCAGCAGTTCTGTGCACACAGACTAAAGATGCACACAGCCTGGGAGGGTGTTTTAAAAAATGGTCACTGCCTGGTTGACAGATTGCAATACACAATTCTGTCAGGGGAGATGAGGCCATGGAGAATGACTTCCATGACATGTTCATGGCCTCTTATTTTTCTTCTCTTCATTTCACAACCCTTTTATAGTTCTTGCTGTGATCTAGAGGATGAGATTTTGAATTAATATTTAGCACTCAGTGGTAAACTATTTTTTCTTTAATTTCCTGATTATAGCTTACTGGCAGAAGACTTGGAGCTACATAAAACATCTCTATTTTTGAAGTTTCTGTCATTGTCTCCTTTACATAATCTCCTTTATATATGTATAACTGCTGATCTTTTCCATAGCATCTCTGCTTCCTGTTGCAGGAATGCTGTAAGTACATAGATGATGTAAATTCCATGGACAACCAGGATGAAAAGAGGCTTGCAGGCATTAGGGAAGGAAAGTCAGTGCCACTCCTGATCTTCAGAATTTAAATTTAAGCATGTGGCCTTGTAAGGATGTGTTTTCTTTACAGCATTCTTCCCCTTTTTTCTGTGCAATATTTGTCACAGTGACATCCTATAAATGAAGCTCTTTGAGCTACCACAATGATGACAGCACAGTATTAGCACAGTAACACAAATGGCCCAAAACCTGTAATATTTTACATATGTATACTTTATACAAACTTTATAATATTGTCAGTCAGTTGGGGGGGACATCAACTTTATTTTTAATAAAGAGAATGTTAAAACTCAAAAAAACCACAAGAAAATTACAAGATACAAGTCAAACACAGTCAGACTGCTCAGAAGCAGAAAGGAGGAGGGAAAAGCTAGCAAAAATCTTTCTGTTGTAGATGAGCACAGAGGTTTCTTAGGGAGGAAACAGCCTTCAATTCCAAATTGAAAGTGAAATAAAATAATGCAGAAGAAAGACCATACAGACCATATGGTATCATACATTGCCATTTGCTAGCCCTTTTGTAGCCAGCTATTACAGTTCTGGTGACCATCATTTCTCATATTTAGGCAGTTCTTATGTTGGAAAGATGTTATATTTGGGTGATTAGAGGTTAAATGCTGACCTGTTAAAAACAGTTGAAAGCAACATTTATTTTTGTAGCTCTGTGACTTCATCCTGCAAATATTCTGCTTTTTTTTTGTGAAAGAAAGGTCTCTTTTCCTTTGGGTACCTGAAGCAGATTGAGACCAAGTCCCTGTTGATTTCTTAGAAGCAGAAGGAGAAGTGTTCAGAGTAACTGACCTCTCACTGAAACTGTCAGGAATAGACTGACAGACCAGCTTTCAAGGCATATTGATGGAGTGATAGGTTGTTAGCAATATTGCCCAGATGCCTTGCTTGAAGGATGCTGTTTTTAAAGATTCCAGAAAGATTTTTTTCATCCTTCTTCAAGTGATGGGTGGCTTTGGTGATATGAGGTCGGGACAGAATCAGGGGATTATAGAATTATAGAATCATACAATAGTTTGTGTTGGAAGAGACCTTTAATAGTCATCTAGACCCTGCATTGAGCAGGGACTTCTTCAACTTGATCTGGCTCTTCAGAGCCTTTCAACCTGATCTTGAATGTTTCCAGGGATGGGGCATCCACCCCTAATCTGAGCAATCTATTCCAGTGTTTTACTACACTCTGTGTACCATCTTCCTTGTATCTAGTCTTAATTTACCCTCTTTTAGTTTAAAATCATTATGACTTGTCTTGTAGCAATAGACCCTACTAAAAAGTTTGTCCTTGTCTTTCTTATAAGGCCCCTTTAAGTATTGAAAGTTTGCTGTAAGGTCTCCCCAGAACCTTCTCTTCTCCAGTCTGAACAGCCCCAGCTCTCTCAGCCTGTCCTCATAGGAAACATATTCTAGTTTTGTGGTTGTTTGTGGGGCCCTCCTCTGGATCTTCCCCAATGTGTCCATGTCTTTCATGTCTGAGGACTCCAGAGTGGGATGCAGTACTCCGGCTGACTTTTCACAAGTTTGGATCTGTTTCACAAGAGTGGATCTGTACTTACAGGTGCTCTGTATTAAATAATGGATTTTCAGGTTTTCACCAAGCACTCATTTGCATCTGGATTTGCCACATCTTATACAGGCTCCCTAGTGAAAGCAATACAAGAGATTAGCAAATATTATCTGTGTTTCCATTTGTGCATGCAGTCTGTGTGTGGTGCAGCTTACTGTGCACAGGATCTGCCTGCATATATGAACCACATCTACAAGTAAAACTGTCTCATTTATGGGACTCCCTGACTCTCCAAATGGAGATGATGAGTTTTCTCAACTGAGTTATGCTTCTCAATAGTGAGTATTTCAGAAATACTTAGGATAGTGTTGAGATAGGTAGGTGCTGTTAAGGATTCAGGATTGATTTTCTGTATTTCCCCTGTACTAAAGGACTCAGGTTGAGGGTGTATCTAATTATTCATGTGAGACTGACTGTGAAGGGTGTTTTCAGGCAAGCCATATAAATTAATAAACATAAATGTGTTTATTAAGAATGTGCAGATTTACACCTCCCTTCACATCTTGGAAAATATTTCACTGTCACAAAGATAAATTGCCTTCTGAGTAGAAGGAAATAAATTCTAGTTTATATCTGTATTCTTTAAAACTCTAGAGACTTTCTCAAAATACTTCAGCTCCTATTTCAGCAACAGCCTTTTGGATAAAACTGGAACTCAATTTAGCCACTGTGATTGAAGAAAAAAAAATTTCTATAAATACTTTGTCTACAAAAGGAGGGCTAAGGAGGAGCTCAGTCTTTTGCTGGATGCAGAGGGTAGCATAGCAT
This sequence comes from Serinus canaria, assembly GCF_022539315.1. Classification (NCBI taxonomy): domain Eukaryota; kingdom Metazoa; phylum Chordata; class Aves; order Passeriformes; family Fringillidae; genus Serinus; species Serinus canaria. The sequence goes on from NC_066315.1 coordinate 31,214,248, forward strand.
CTGGGGATAAGGAAAAGACTTAGGTGCTTAATGACTTCTTTGCCTCAGTCTTTAATACCAAAACCAGTTGTTCTCAGCTCCCAGAGCTGGAGGTTAGTGATGGGGAAGAAAGAAGAAAGGATTATGCCTGTTATGCCAATTAGGCACCCACAAGTGTAAGGGTCTAGATGGGATGTAAGAGTAATGAGGGAGCTGGCAAATAAAATGCCACACAATTTTCAATCATTTACCAACAGTCCTGGTTGGCAGCTGACTGGAAATTAGCAAATGTAGTGTTCTTCTGTAAGAGAGGTCAGAAGGATGATCTGGGGAACTATAGGCCTGTCAGCCTGACCTCAGTGCCAGGGAAGGTCATGGAGCAGATCCCTGTCAGTCTGATCTCAGTACCAGGGAAGGTCATGGAGCAGATCCCTGTCAGCCTGACCTCAGTGCCAGGGAAGGTCATGGAGCAGATCCCTGTCAGCCTGACCTCAGTGCCAGGGAAGGTCATGGAGCAGATCCCTGTCAGCCTGACCTCAGTGCCAGGGAAGGTCATGGAGCAGATCCCTGTCAGCCTGACCTCAGTGCCAGGGAAGGTCATGGAGCAGATCATCCTGAGTGCTGTCACACACCACGTGCAGGACAACCAGGGGATCAGGCCCGACCAGGCCCGGTTTATAAACGACAGGGCCTGTTGGCCACCCTGATCTCCTTCTATGATGGGGTGACCCACTCAGCAGATGAGGGAGAGATGCTGCCTACCTAGACTTTGGTAAAGCATTTGGCACCACATCCCACAGCATTCTCCTGGAAAAACTGGCTGCTCATGGCTTGGATGGGTGGAGTCATTGCTGGGTGGAAAACTGGCTGGCCAGACCTGGAGAGGGGCGGTGAATGGAACTAACCACAGCTGGCACACAGCCACTTTGGGCTTCCCCAGGGCTCAGTGCTGGCTCAGACCTGTTTTGTACCTGTTTCAATCATTTGGCTGGGTGGTTTGAGCTCCCCCTCAGTCAGTTTGCAGCTGACACCAAGTTAGGTGGGAGTTTTAATCTGCTGGAGGGTAGGAAAGCTCTGAAGGGAGATCTTTGATGGGCTGGATTGGTGGGCTGAGGACAACTGCATGACATTCAAGGAGCTCAGGGTCCTGCACTCAGATCACAGCAGCCCCCAGGTGGCACTACAGCCTGGGGGAAGAGTGGCTTGAGAGATGCTCAACAGGAACCAACTTCAGGGTGCTGGCTGACAGCTGGCTGGATATTAGCCAACTGAGTGTCCAGATGGCCCAGAAGGCCAATGGTATCCTGGCTTGTATCAGCAATGGTGGGGCCAGCAGGACCAGGGCAGTGATTGTCCCTCTGTACTCAGCGCTGGCGAGGCCACACCTCAAATTCTGAGATCAGTTTTGGTCCCTTCACTACAAAAAAAAAGACTGAGGCACTGGAGAGTGTCCAGAGAAGGGCAATGGAGTTGGGGAAGGGCCTAGTCTTCAAGGAATTGGGGAAGCACAAGTCTTGCAAGGAGTGGCTGAAAGCTGGTGTTGTTTAAACTGGAGAAGAGGAGGCCTTATTCACCTCGGATGTGATGGTACAAGTTTTTAAATTCACCACAACCACGATCCCAGTATAGTCACACTTACAAAAGGCATAACATGCCTGGAATTTCTCTTAACACCACATAGTGTGTCAGCTTGTCAGTGTTTATTTATCCTCTCTTCAGTCATCCCTTCTGTCCCCTTACCACTTTGCATTTTGTAGTAATTAGTAAAATATGTAGAAAGATATTTATTTTAAACTGAAAAAACTGAAAGTCTAGGCATTCTCTGCATTTTTATCCAAAGCCTTTCAGTGGATGACACATTTCTGGATCCTGTCTGATTCTGGTGTCAAACTTCTGGCAGTAAAATGTATTTACTCTTGTTGTGCTTAATCATATATGCTAGTAATATCTGGGAAGATATTGGCAATGTAGGTGAGACATCTGAAGGGCAGATGATCAAAAAATTTAAATAGCTCCTTGAGAGGGGAAGTGTCTGGAAAAGAAGCTTACCATATTAAAAATGGTTAAGTGCTAAACACAAACATATCTTGTTCTAGACAGATATGCATATTGGCATAATATGACCACCCAGAGCCAGGGGAGAGAATTGCATTAGTGGACAGAGCGCATCACAAAGCAAGAGAGAGGCCACTGGTGTGCAGGAATGTGTTTTTAGTGGCTGATTATTAAAATACAATCTTATGAAATCCACTTTTTGTCCTTATTTGTCCTCTGGTGTTGGCAATGTTGTTTTAAAAGGAGAATTAGGATAAGCAATAATTTTATTCCTCCTTTTTGCCACCAGAGGATGAGGCCAACTTCCCAACAGCCCTTCCAAGCCAACACCAGTGACCCTGACCCTCGAGCGCTCCAGCCTTCTGCCACACTGGGCCAGTATCATGGAGGGCCTCTCGTCAGCACTGACCAAGTCAACCCTGTGACAAGCATATTTTAATCTGGACTATTCATTGGAAACAAAAATTCTGGAAAATGTTGTTTTGTATGTCACCTGAATCTGTTTACACTTAAACAATGTCTTTCATTGTCTTTCCACTTACATATTCAGCTTGAAAATGACCTCATAACAACTTAGGTTTTCAGATGGTATAAAACTGTGAGAAGGATTAATATATCAAAAATAGGGCTGTCATTTAGAGGGATCAAGATAGGTTGAAGAAATGGATGGACAGAGAACTCGTGAGGATGCCATAATTGGGCCAAAAGTAATGCTAGGTAGTAGGAGAGTTTGGGAGCTGTCTGGCTGGGGGTCACCTTTGCAGAGAAGGACCAGAGAGATCCTGGTGGATGGTAAATTGGGTGGTATGACCTTCTGGTGATGAAGACTAACCACATGCTGGGCACCATTTACAATACTGCACCAGCTGCAGAAAATCAACACAGCACTTGTAAGGTCACTCCTGGAGTGCAATGTTCAGTTTTGGAACATCAAAATCAAGAGTTTAGCATAATCATAGAATCATAAAATTATAGAATTGGGGTGGAAATTATGGAATTTGGGGTGGAAGGACCTTAAAGATAATCTAGTTCCACCTGCCCTGCTATGGGCAGGGATGTCTTCCGTTAGACCAGGGTGGTCAGAGCCACATCCAGCCTGGCCTTGAAGACTGCCATGGATGGGGCATCCATAACTTCTCTAGGCAACCTGTTCCAGTGCCTCACCACTGTCATAGCAAAGAATTTCTTCCTACCATCTTAGCAAAGAATTTCTTCCTACCATCTAATCTAAACCTATTCTCAGTTTGAAGTCATTACCCCATGTCCTATCACTAGAGTTCCTAACCAATGGTCTCCCTCCAACTTCCCTGTAGGACCCTTCAGACACAGGAAGGTTGCTCTGAGATCTCTACGCAACCTTTTCATATCCAGTCAGAACAGCCCCAACTTTCTCAGCCTGTCTTCATTGGGGAGATGCTCCTGTCCTCTTATCAACTTCATGGCCCTCCTCTGGACTTGCTCCAACAGTTCCATGTCCTTCTTATGTTGGGGGCACCAGAACTGTATGCAATATCTTAGATTAAGTGTGTTCCAGGAAAATGAGAAAATATGCAAAACCAGCATTCTACAGCATAAATCTGACCACTGTAGGGTGGTTTGTAAGTCAGACATTCAAAAAACACCAGATTTAGAGCTCACAAACAGCACAGCATCCTATGGTTGCTGGGAAGCACAGCTCAGGCAACAGGTTGATTTGGGAAATATTTTGAATGAGCTTCATTGTAACACAAGGCATATATGGAGAAGGAGTACAGGGTAAGGTTGCTTTCTTCTGTAGGAGGACAGCAGGGTATGTAATATTGCTAACATCTTTAGGCCATTTAAGCCTACATGCTGCCAATTTCCATACATAGCAGAGGCAAATCTAGCTCTTTGGTGAACTTACCTTTCTGTATGTTGTCTGAAAAAGCAAAATAATCCCCTTGCCTCCTACACCTTTGAGAACAGAAGCAAAACAATGGAGCGAAGACATTTTTAAAATTTCTGTTTTCTGAATTCTCTTTGAAGGCATATTTTAGCAATGTATTTTCATGTTTCCTTTTTAAAAATATAGGAGTGGGTTTTGCCAAAATATATTATTGTGTCAAAATGTGTCAGTTTTCATTAAACTACAGGATACAAAATAAATGACACTTTACCTGGAAAATAAAACAATTTCTTGGACTATGGATTACTCATTCCTCTTCTTTTCCTCACTTGAAAGGTCTAGAGAGTAAAAATAAGTATTTAGAGTTATTGTTTATTTCTAGTCTTATCTGCTGAGCTGTATTTTTGGAAGGGCTTGCTTTTGTTCTGCATACAGTCTAAAAATTCAATTTGTTCTGAAACTTTGGTCACTAACCTAAAACACTGTTGTTCTGCTGGTCTGCTTTAGAGCTCAGTATCTCAGAGGCAATGCCTTGATACTTTCTTCAAGTGGGGTTAATGCAGAAACAGGCAGTCTCTGTTGTTTCAGTTGCTGCCAAGAGGCAGAATCTACAGAGAAGTTGTCTGAGAAAGAAATAAATACTTGATGAACAGTCATAAACCATACAGGATAACTTCTTTTATTTATTATTTTTGCATTACTGTGAGATACCCTGCTTAATTCTCTACTTCCCTTTCTATCTATTTCCTCAAAGTAACTGCATTATAACTGATAATCCTTTTAAAGTAATACTGTGTTTCTCTCCCATTCCTGGAAACATCTGTTTTTCCCATTAATTCTTTTACTATAGAAAATCACATTAAGCAAGATCTGCTCCAAGATCTGCTATCAGGCAAGATAAAAAAAACCCCAAAGTTTGTTAGACATGTCATGAACTTTGCTATTAAGAATCTCATGATGAAAAAAATAGTAGTTTTCAAGAATTTTTTGTGATGTAAAAATTTCCTTATGTCACAAAACCCAGTAAAACAAAAGAAAAAAAAAAAAAAAAAGCATAAACAGCCTAGTAAAAAATGACTGTATGGCCCTGTTGTCTTCAATAACCAGAAAATGTGATCCTTTTCACAGTTGTCTTATAATCTATAAAAATTAAGCAGAGATCAAACATGACTTAACTGAAGTAGGTGTTTTAATTACACTTACAGTAATACAGTGCAGTACAGTATACAACTAGTATACAAAACAGTGTATTATTCTGCAGTGTATTATGCTGCAGTTTTACTGGTGATAACATCTGATAGTATTGCATTATATTAAAAGATAGCAGAGTTGCCATGTCCTGGAACAATTTTCAAGGAATCACAGACAACAGGCACTCAGACCACAAATGAGTTGTGTGGTACTTAAGTATTATGAGTTTCAAGGCCCAGAGGCTGGTGTACTTACATTATTGCATCCTATGTGAGTGTTTTAAAATTGTTTAGTTTGGGGAGGACATCACACATTCCCCTACAAATAGACATGTATGGTAAAGTTTGCCATTATTTTCCAGGAAAACTCTGAACAAGTTCTTTTCCTGTAAGTGTTAAGAATACAGCTTCAGACCTAAAATTAAAGACTGATTATAATAGAATGAAACTGAAGAACAACTAATAAGGGTTATTCAGAACAGTTAGTCACCATTACACCCACACTGGCATTTCAGGGATATTGCAGAAGTCTTTTGGTGAATATAATACTTCAGGGCATCCAAGTATGACAGAGCTACCTAAAAACATATGTCTGCAATAGATTCTTAATCCAACATGAGCATTTTAAGACAAATGACTACATGAAATTGTTATTTTTCAGAACAAAAGTAGCACATAAACGTTGTTGATCATATCTCAAAAGGGCACATTTGATGGAAGTTTAGAGCTCTGTGACATTTCTCTTGTGTATCTATCTCACTCAGATATCCTAATTCTAGAAGGCTTGTCCCTTCAAGTTGAAATTGGACACACTATCATGTCTTGACACCTGTGGATAAGGGAAAAGCACTTCTCTTCTGTTGCACTGTAGAAGACTGCAGTTTGCTGTACTGATGATTTTATTGATTTATCTAACCAGTGCCACAGCTGTGCAAGGAGAACTACTGTCCAGTCTCAAGTGCTTTGCAGGGAGAGTGATTATTCTTGTTACTTATTACTAACATAGGGAAGTTTCATACTGTATTCTGTAAGAAAACAGGTTTTATTTTTCCTTATCCATCTTAAAAATTACTATCAACAAGTTGCAGATAGAGAGGAGGAAAGCTGTTATTTCATTGTGCTTCACCATGATTCCACAGACTCCAATTAAGCTATCCCTGTTTGCATCATGTAAGACAGGTAAACTGCCACCAGGTCAGTGTGGTTCCAATTTTTCTGAGGAATAATTCCAGTTGATATAAGTGGAAATGAAATGCTGCTTTCGTGCTCTGTGTCAGGGAGGATGACAAAGACTTAATAAAGTGTGGTTCAACTTCAGCAACTATCATGGCTTTGGATTTTGGAGACTTTGTTTGCACTCTTGCATTCACATGCTCTCATTCTGAGAGCCTTGCTGTCCTTATAAGTGTTCCAGTTCACCAGGATTGTTCTTGAATTTCCTGTTGCTGGTATCTAACATAGAAAATCATGTTATCATGCCATATGTGCTTGATAGGCACATGGACAATTGTTTTTCAACATCTACCCTTCCTTGCCTTCTCCTAGGTAAAGCACAACACCCTGTAATTTTCCCCAGAAAAGCCCTCAAAAACCATAAATATTGAGGTCTTGTATAAAAATGTACAGAGTTCCTTAGCAATGTACAAGAAAAGGGAAAAGATAAAAAGATCAAGATTAATTTGATCCAGTGCTGGTACTCCAGGTGGAAACAGTAATTTCTGCCCTTGCCACAGTGGAAGTACAGAATGTTTCTTACGTCACTCCACTGTTACCCCACAGCTGTGTCTGGTTACTACTTTGTCTCCTTGTTCAGACATGTGCAGCTAATACACTGCAGGGCAAATGCAGGGTCTTGGTGCAAGTTCCATGCTAACTTCTGTTTGAAAATTTTTTTTCTGTGGTTATTTTTTTGTTCTTCCCTTCTGATTTTTAAATGCTTATGTTTCAAAATACAAGTATACTAGCATAGTTTCTACTTTATTGTAATTTTGTGTGTTTAAGGTTGCCATATATCTAATTTTTTCTTACACAACCAGGAAATGTTTCACAAATTGGTGATTCTTTACTGCCTTTTCACCCCTTTACCAATGTCCTTGAGTGGAGAGAAATTACAGACATCCTCATAAAAGAAAGCCAAAGCCCAGGATGCTCTTATGAACTGCTGAAACAACATGCTCAGGAATTTTTTTGAACCACCATAAACCTTGTTGAAGTCTGTTAACAGCCATTTTCATAGAGGTAGATATTTCACTGCCTTCTTCCACAGCAGTATTCTTTTAGAGTTTATCTGGACACATCCACTCTCTGGTGACATTCCAATAATTCAAATGATTCATGAGTACAAATAATATTTTTCAAACTCCTTTTTTTTTTTTCAGAATACATAGGGGAGAATTTCTGAGTATTTAGAGGTTTTTGTTTGAACTAAGGTATTTAAATCTTACAAATATAGTTTAATTGACACATGTCAAAGGCCTTTAAAATCCAATGAAAGATAGGCAGTCATCATTTTGCTTAGCATCAAGAAGTTCTAGAAGGTGATTTTAGACCTTGACAGCCAGATCTCTGGCTCAACAATTTCTTATCTTTCTATGAGCAGATGACAGAAATTAAAGTGTTCATTAGTGTGTGGCTGGCCCAATTCCAACACTAGAAAGATTTTCTTCAGTGGATAGCCCTGTTCTAGTTAAGATACTTAAGCCCTAAATTCACATAGAGAAGGCCTTTATTCATAGTTTCTGATGACACGTGGGCCTATATGCACTTCTTATACTTTGTATTTTACAAGACAGTCTAAACAAAAAGAAAATTCCTGCAGCTTTCAGTGGGATAGGTTGTTAGCCCAAGAATATATTTAGAATTAAATTACAAAAAGTAATTTTAATGCATCTTCTGTCATTGGTCTAAATTTGCTCTGTCAGTACATACGTAGTACAAAAAAACCACAACTATTTCTCCAGCATACATCTAAACTGAAAAACAGGAGAATGGGATTACCACCAGATTCTAGTCCTACTTCTGCAGAAAAGGTAGAATAACTTTCAGTAGATATCTACTCTAACTGCACTTCTAGCAACTCTACTGCACAGTTTAGGCTTAGGTTTTCTGGGAGGGAAAAGATTTGCAGATATTCCTCTAAGAGATTTTTGCTTCACAAAATTTGGGCCAGGGCCACAGAGTCATGCTGCTCAAAGCTGGGCTGAGGTTTGCAGGATAAATGAGTCCTGACAGAATATGGCATGAGAAAACATCTTTATAACACAACTGCAGGTAGTTGTCTCTTAAACTTGTTTGTTGTGTGTATAGGTATAACCAAAACCTGATGAAAATATGCATATATCTGCTACTCCCCCTGGAGAAATATTTAATTTAGTAGTGTTTCTTGAGAAGTCTGGGCCTGTCTAAATAGGAAAATTTACCAACTTAACTATACTGTTCTAATTCCCTATGGGGATGGAAGGAACAAGTGTATCCATGAAGAAAGTAAATTACTCTGGCAGTAAATTTCTCTGGGCAGACAAACCCTTCAAGTTTTGTCCATAACTTGAAAATTCAGACCTGATATTCATAAGACATAACTGATGAAGTTGCAACACAGAGACAACACAGCTGCTTAACCTTAGGGAAAAAAGCAAAGAGGCCTGTTTGCTTCTTGACAATATATCCCAGCATATAAAATACTATCATCATCTAATTTGGTGTTGTTTTGTGCCCTCTTAATGTTTTGTAGATCTCCATTTTATTTCTATTAGGCATTGACTAGTTGAATTAAACTCAACTGATTTGGGTTGTTAGACTCAACTTCATGAAGCAGCCTGTGCTCTTCCCATCCCTGTGGTGGAAGGGTCAATAAAGTAACATGTTTTGCCAGCAGAGGGTTATCAAGTGTGAGAGACATTGTACTGTGTTCCTGAATGTGTGCAATCTGTGCATGAAGCAGACCTACAAAAGACCTACACTCTTTCCTTGGCTAGTCAGTGACAGACATCACACAGAGATGCTTTTCAGACTCATAGAAATGATCCTGTCCATCTTAACTTGCATGAGTTCACATATCCAGAGCTGCCTTCAGAGGCTTCCAAACCCATTTCTCTTTTTGCCAGATCATGTAGACACATTTTAACTTCTTATTTTTCCTCAGGTGGTGGAACTCCTGCCTGTGCCCAGAACAGAAGTACCTGCATTGCAACCACTCACCACCCATGACCAGCACCAATCACAGTTACTCTTCTAGTTGTTACCAATGAAAAAAAAATAAAAAGAATTCACCAGCAGTAATGGCAAGACATGAAGCATATTTTAATTTAGCAAATGCACAAACATTGCCATAAAACATCAGTAGCTTGAGGTCTTCTTTAGAAATGAGCTGTCAGAAGGGGAAGGAAAAAAAAAAGAAACCTGTTAGTATCAAAAGGGCGTTGTCTGACCTGCTGGATTTACAGGCTTTATTCCACAGTACATAAGTCCTATTTAGGACTGGGAGTCTTTCAACATGATCAGTATTCTTGCCTTCAGAGAATAAATACACACTTTTTACATTGAGCTGAATATGAATGTAGCTGCAGACAATTTTTCACCTTTTCACTCAAGTGCTTACTCCCTCTTTTCCTCCTCCATAAAATATGCAACTGAGCAGACTCCCTTGGAACTAACAGTGACAGATATAATTAATTAGCTGCATAATCTTAAATTGTTGTTCTAGTTTTTATGTTAATTTTTTTAAGAGGAGGTTTAAATCATTAAACTGAACTCTTGGTGCTAAGGACTGTAGTGATGGACCTGATTTGGAAGCACAAATTAAACTAATTAAAATCTGTAAAATATTTTTTTCTGCTTTCAGGCTACATCTCAGATATGTTCAAATTTTATTTATTATTTAGTTTTCTAAGCATTTTTAGTCCCAATTTAAATTGCTATAGGTGGACTTTGGAGATTTGTGTTCTATCCCTGGATACCCCAAATGCTTGCATCCCATGCTTCAGTTTCTCTTGGTGTAAATCTGTATTACTGCTAACTACTTCAAACTTAAAAGTACCTTGATAACAAGGGATACAGAAATCCTAATAAGGAGCAAATACAATAAAAACATATTTGCTATGATAGTGACATTTTACAGAGAAGCTTAAGGACTGTGACAAATTTTCATTTGTCACAATCTTTTTCCTTGATCTGTATTTTCTTTTACACATTTGTAGATAAATTATAAGCTAATTGACAAAGTGGTTAGCACACATTGTGGCAATATGAAGTGTAGGTACACAACCTCAAGGCTATGTTGAGCTTCTTTAAGGGACAATTGGAAAGGAGAATAATTTTTTTACTGGTTTTATCAGTCAATTTTCAGCATATAGCAACATTAAAGTTTTGTGGTTTCCTTATGAGTTTCCTTCTGCTTATTTCTTGGAAAAAATATCTATTCACTGGTTCTGATGAAGTATCCTGCAAAGCTAAATGCCCAGAAATCTCAACCCATAACAGAAGACTGCTTATTCTCTTAGAGATGCCCACAATCCCACAGCTGCGAAGCATATACCAAAATATCATAAAGTGTTAATGAAATGTATGTCCTTGAAAAACTGGACAAATCACAAGAAAAACAGGCTGTATAAGTGCTTGAGTTTCAGTCTCTTGTGATGCTAAATCCTTCAGTGCATCCAGCTCAATAAAGTCTATTACTACAATTATTTGGAAAATGGTAGGGTTTTTGGTTTGCATTTATTATGTGACCCATAGAATTATTGAAGTTACATGGAGGAGGAAATGAGAGTGGTAAATGCATTAATAATCATTCATATTATGACTCAGTCATAGGTTAAGAAATTAGAAATGCATTTTCAGATTTGTTGAAGTACTAAACATCTTAAAAAATTTTGTGTCTAAACAATCTGTGTATCTTTTTAATGTAGAATGATCTTAGCTGAAATACATAAGTACTGATAACTGAGGCACTTCTAAACATTCCATGCCAGACATGGCCCACTTCTGAATTTAGGGTAAACTTATCTTCTAAAAACATTTACTGAACCATAGCTAATTCACACTGTGGTGCACAAAGCCTAGAATAAACACAGCTCAATCTCACTTAACAGATTTATTAGATTGCAGGTGGAGTGTCTAAAGCAGACCTTCAACTTTCTCAGACACAAATAGGTATCAAATGCTGACAGTTCCTAACCATCAGCAACCTCTGCTTCACTCTCCTTGTTGAAAGGACTGCTCTGCCCTGATATCTAACCTTAATCATCTTTGCTGTTCATCATTGTTTTCTGCTGGGTATTTTCCAGCTGGCACACACCCTTCATGAAGTCTTTTGCCCAAAGCCAGGTTGCATACGCTGGCTGAGGCACTTGCAGGGCTGAGCAGAGGGATTATTTGCCATGCTTTGTAATCTCTATTCCTGCCTAGTGTATGTCAGAAGGGTGTTTTGCAACAGCATGGCATTGCTGCAACTGGTGACTCCCTGCTGAGTTTAGTTCCTAGAACTTGTTCTTATTGAATACTGCCCTGTTTTTTCAGACAATTTATCCAGTTAGTCAAGGTAATTTTGAATTCTAATCCTGTCCTCCGGCATCCAGTCTTTCTCAACTTGACATTTTCTGGAAATTTAATAAGCATACTCTTCTTCCCATCTAGGTCATTAATGAAAATATTGAATATAACACAGCCAGGGCAAACTCTTGCAGAATTCCATTTGTGCATCTGTTTAGATGAGGAATTCATGGCAGAGCAATCAGTAGAAGTTAGTAAGCAGATGCATCTAACGGTTACAATTATCTCTTCTTCTAAGTCAGCACACTTTGACTTGAATGCAAACAATTCAGATTCAAGCTGTAAGGTTAAAAAATCCAAATATGATTGCATCTGCTCTCATCTGAGCAGTCTGTTTCACAAGGGACCCATTTCAAAGCTCATTATAGCTAATGAATGGCTCCTATAAATTTCAGTGGGCCATGAATCAGGGTTGAAAAAAGGCTAAATATGATCCGTCACTGAACCCTAAAATAAAGTTCTGCAGAAGTCAGCATTTGATTTTTTTAAAAAATATTTTGATTAATTAAACTAATGAGTCAGCAAAACTGGTCAAAAATTGATTTTCCTCAAACTTTGTATTTTCCCCAAATGATCAAGGAATAAATTGAACACATTTCAAATTTATTATGCAAACATCTAAGATAAATGAATAATCCACTTCAACCTAATTATCAAAAAATATCTCAGCATGAGCTATCTACTCATTGAAACAGATCTGTGAGTTCAGAGTCAGCCTCTTCTACCTCTCACAGAGTTTGAAATGTTAAATACAGATTAGAGTTTCCTACAGCCTCTGGCTGTAGTCAAATAACTTTGCAATTTTGTAGCTGATGATTTATCTACATAGATTCAGAGATAGTAAACTCATTGTAGAGGACTGCTGTGATTACCCTCAAATTATGTATCAGGGAGTCCCTTAAACTAATTTCTGCCTAGACTACATTTCCTTTTAAAAATAATAGTGGTTAAAGAGTTAACAGTAGCAAGGATTTTACTGTAGTCTTTTTTGGTGATTCCAGAAAACAGTTCTTTTCATTCCAATGACCAGTTATCATCACAGTTAAAATTCTGCAGCCTGGAGTCTAAACTTGGCTCATTTCAGCTGAGTTCACACACAATGACACTTGAAAGATCACAAGACCCTTTCCTTTTTATGTTTCTGTTTTCCATACAATTCAGATGTAATTCTGATTCTCCTCTTTCATTAGATAGAAAGAGAGGGACTTACAGTCTCTTTTATCCAGCCCCCAGCTGTGGACCTTCACTAAATGCTCCTCACATTTCCCAACATCATCCTTCAATCTGATTTCACCAGAAATTCTTCACCAGGTTCTAGTGCTATCACTTGCAAGCTGAGGAAATCACACAAGCTGTGTATCTTGAACAAGACAGGGATTTTTAAAATAGCTTTGTTTCAAATAAAGGCAGTGAGACCCTGAACAGTTTGCCCAGATGTGTTTTGGTTGCCCCATCCCTCGAAGTGTTCAAGGCCAGGCTGGAAGCATCTTTGAGCCACCTGGTCTAGTAAGATGTGCCCTTGCCAGTGGCAGGGAGTTGGAACTAGGTGATTTTTAATGTCCCTTGCAACACAAACCATTCTATGGTTCTGTGAATTAACACTAGATATCTGCAACATTTGAATTCAAGTCTCTGCCCTTATCCACTGGAGGCAGACATCACCACAGTTTTCTATGACTTATCTCCTACTGTTTGGACTATCTTTACAGATCCTTTCAGCTGCCCTTTTCTTTCCTGCCATATTCCAGGATGCATTTCTGTACCTAACCTTCCACACTGCCCTCCACGCGTGCACTGGTCTGCATTTAATGATGCAGACCTATTGTTCTCTCTCTGTGTGAACTTGCTCAAACCAGGGTAGCAGCAGGAGAGCAGTCACTGAGTGTAGGACAGCCCACCAGACACTCTGAGCAGGAGGGTGTCCCATAAAAACTTGGAGTGACAAAACAAACTGCAAACCAGACTGTTATTTCAAGAGAGAAATGATGATGGAATAGAAGAAAAGGAGGCTTGTGTAGAGACAGGCTAGAGTCAGGTCTTCAAATGGACAGGTTGTGTTTGTTAAAGATAAGCTTATAATATTTCCCCTTTGTATTTTTTACATCAAAACTTTAAGAGTAATAAGAGTTCAGTAAGTAATAAGTAATATTTCATCTTGCTGTATTTTTTTTTTTTTTACTGTAAAAGAGTCATCTTTCTCTGAATTTCAATTACCTTGATTGTCCTCTTCAGGATGCCTTATGTGTCAGGTGTTCTGCTGATCCATCACTTTGCTATGGGAAGTGTTCCCCTTCTATGGATGCAAACTGAGAATGTCAAAAGGGTTTTGCTGCTTCTTTGCATAACACTGAATATTTTCCTTGTGTGTTGCAGTTTAGTAGTTTGGTGGTCTAGCTGGAAATATCTGATTTGTAGTTAGAAATCTGGAAAATTTTAAACCATGTAACAGCTGTGAACCTTCAGCTGGGACAGCCACCCATGGACCCTGCACAAAGATTCTGCTGTTCACCTGGGCCCTCCACCCTCTTGTCCTGCTCACTTGTTTTGACTTGTTTCAGATGCTTTAGGAAACAAATTGTGAATATGCCTATAGGGAAAGTGTTTGGGTTTTTTTTGCAAATACTCAAGTAGACACTTGCTGTGACAGTGTTACTTCCACATGAGCTTTGCCAGAGAGTCTAACCTATCATCCTATGAAAACATACCATTTATCTTTCAGTAAACAGGACAAGTATTGACCTGAGCACATAGCACAAGACCTGCAATGCTCACTGAAGTTTTCATGCTAATGATAAATCTAATTAGGAATTAGTAAAAAGACCTTTTTTGTGTCAAAAATATGGGGAGGAAAAAAATCAATATATTCTTATAAACTTCACTTGAGACTTTTAGGTAGCTGTTTCAGCATCTATTTTTCACTTTTACTTTCAGGAAGAAAAATTTGGCATTTTTTTGTGGAAAGTGCGGTGAAAACCTTCTCAAAATGATTTTGCAAATAAAAAAAAGTGAACTTGTCTTCTCATAAAATTTAGGTTCATAACTTGGTGAAGACAGAGTTTGATAAATTTAGATTTTATTTTCATCACAACACAGTGTGAAACAATCCATTTCAGTCAAAAGGCACCATTCCATGATATTTTTTCAGCTAAACCAGCTGAGATTTAATAGTTGCAATTCAGCCTAGGAAAGGAAGGTTTCCCAAGGCAACCACGTTGAAGTGAAAATTCCCTCTGACAGCATTGTATTACAGGCATATTTGGTGATTATGCAACACACATGTGTGACTGAGACTACTCTCCCTCCCTCAGCATGTCACATATTTGGCTAAGAAGATCCACTTTATGCCTGGAGGCACAACTGCAGCGCCTGTTTTTGTGCCCTCGTGAGAGCAGTCCTGGTCATCCACCAGCACCTGCTGGTTCAACCAAGCCTCTGACTGTTCAAATTCACTCTAGGGGTCCTAACCCCCTATCTTGGTAGAGTTCCACAGACAGGAGGTTTTGTATGTTTAGATGTATAACTTTCCCGTTGAATTTTGAAAGAATCCTGTAGTAGTTCATTTGGACTGCAGTATAACTTATGCACATCTTCTTCATAAATGTGTACTGCCTGCTGCTGCATAAAGTCTTCCAGTCTTGGAAGAAGTATCAGAGCTGCTCCTTACACAGTAGGAAAGAGTTTCTTTTCAACAGTCCTAAATCCATCCAAAACTTACAGCTTCTCACAACTGCTCTAGTCCTGTGACAGAGAATGTCATCACAATAGAGGTTTTATACCCCCAGCTTCCCACAGGGAGGAATGAAACTGCTCCTGGAGGCAGGATTTGCAGTATGTGAGGTGCCTTCCCATCAGTTATAAGTGAAATCTAAGGTCCTTATGCTCAGGGAAAATCACTGATCTAAGTTTATAAACAAAAAGTATTCCAGAATTTTTCCACATGCAAAACCAAGTTGTAAGGCAGTATCTCTTAGAGAAAAGTGATCTGCAACTCAGTGACTTTAGTTTGCAAGCCTATTTGTACCAGATTCTGAAGTGAATGGCCTTTTGTTAATTAATTAGTTCATAAGTCTGAGTTAAGTGCACTACAATTCCCTTCTGAATTTCCCTTATTAGAACAATCCATCCCACAGCCTCAGTTACACAGATCAGCTTTACATAATGGGAAGGGCACTTGTCAAATATAAGTGCATTCTCAAAAAAACAGGCTCTCACCATACTAGGGATATATTCTTGTATTAGTCAAAAAATGTAAAGGTTATTCTGAGTTCATTAAATATTGTTTGCCAGTGTGCATGTGTGGAAATAAATTCATCTGTAATTTGAAGTGATTCCTTATGGAAACAATTCTCATATAATCAAACCACCAGTCTCCCTCTGTACCTCTCCTCACAGGAATTCTTGTATCTGTTGGCTGGTTTGAGGTGCAATTAACTTATTAAAAATGAAGAAAATAAGCAGCTAAGAAGTGGAGTTTGTTCCTATATCCCAATTAAAGAGAAGGCCAACCTCAGGCCTTGTTACAAGTTAAAGTATCTCACCAGCCTGGCAGCTTTTGTTACTGCTCCCATTTCAGAAGAAGCTTTCATCAGCATTTACATCTCTGTTGAGATACAGATCTCTTTCTTCTTTGGCAGGAATACAAGAGAAACCACACATCATTTGATCTCTGGAGCTTAGTTTTGTCATTGTGCATTGAGCAGTTAGACTGTGCCCCGGGACAAATGACTGAAATTCTGCTCTCTTCTCAGCTTGGGCACCCCTGCTCTGACTACTTGGAAGTCCTGCCTTGCTGGGGCCCAGGCCACTGGTGAGTCACAGGAAAGGGAGGCACACTGCTGTGATCTTCCTCTCATCATTCATTAAAAGCACTTTCCTCTAGTCATGTGGGGAGCTAAATCCTGGTGGTGTATAGAGGGAATCCTCAAAGTGTGTGAACAGGATCAAGCTCATAAGGGATGAGCAGGATAAGATGCCAAAGTGGCCATACAGAGCCTGAGAGCATGTAGGGACAGCCATACCTGGGCACGCAGGGACCTGTGCAGTAAGGTGCTTGCTGGGTTTGGCAGCAGCCAAGTGCCTTTGTTTTATTTCCTGTTCCTGTTCTCTTCACTGGGTTTCATTGTGCCTCTTTTTTTTTCTTTTTTTTTTTTTTTTTCCAGAATGAGAGAAAACTTTGCCTACTTTCTCTGCTGGTCCTGTACTCTCTGGAAATGTAGATTATGCCTCAGAAAACAGAAATAGCAACCTAGAGAAACCCGTGCCATCAGGGGAAGACCACAGTAAGATCACCCTCGAAACCCACCCAAAACCAAGATGCTTCCTTCTCCCATATGCTTGTGCCCTAAAGCACATTATCAGGAAGGCACAGCCTGATGTGTTATTGACTCTTCAGCTCAGCCTTCACTCAGGAAAAACCCCAGTAAAAACAGCATTTCACGAGAATGAAAATTTGTCCAACACAGACTAAACAGAGATTTTATCAGAGAAGTTATTGCAATTGGGCTAGAAATGACAGCTGACAAAAACCATAAAAAAGGATAGCATGTTTAGTGAGATCATGGTGACTACTACAAACAGGGGAGATGTGGCTAAGTTATGTGCCAAAAATGTATCTAGTTGATGCAGCTATTCCTTTCTGATCTCTTCTGTGCCTGAAGAAACACAATAAATTATATAAAAGTATTTTTAACAGAACTTTCTTGAATTAAGCCTGACTTCAGAAGAGCATTTTCCTCTGCTGTCAAATGGAAAAATCCACACATGTAATTTTAAATTTATTGCAGCAGATGAAGTAATTGTACTTACTGATTGTGTTTGGCCCACAATCAGTAAGCACAATTCACCAACTATTTTACAAAGGGCTGAATTTTTTTCATTCATCTTTAGATGTTGAATCTCACTCTCATTCCTTTACATGAAAAGAAGTGATGATGTGCATATTTTCTTGAAGTTTTGGGTCTCTTTTAAAACTTCTGTTAATTCTCCCATGAGCACTTTGACAGCAGATCAGCAATTACGTTACGAAACAAGCATGTCTTTCTGCCTACAAATGACAAAATCAAAACAAAATATATAAATACTACCAGATGAAAGTACTTGCTAATTAAGACCACTAACCATGAGGTTTTTTCATGGATTTTGTCTTTTATTCAGTTTTGATTGAAAGATATTGAAAGTAAGTAGTCTAAACCTGTAAAATGTGTGTTATCTCTAGAAGGCAACATGATTTCTCCCATCGTCCACAGTCATTTTATGTAGTATTACTGACAACAGGAAATCATTGCCTGCTGTACATTTAAGACCAAAAATATACTGCAACAAGAGGAGGAGAATATTTTGTTCTGTGCATCTATATTTTAACTTGAATGTATATGCAATGGATTTTTTTACACTCCTTCTCTGATATGCCATGATGCTGAATGCAATGCACCTTGGAATATTTACCACACAATAGACTGGAGGATACACATGTGGAAACTTAGCATCTTAGAAGTCCATCATCTTTCTCACCTGACTCATACAGTCAGAAAAACTTAATGTCTGCCACAGCAAGTGAAAATTAGCAGGGCCTGACATGAATGCTAGCCAAGTTGTGATTTAATGTCTATAAAATATCATGAACCCTTACATACCATGTTTTGTAACTGAACTCATGCTTGAGTACTCAGTAGCTCTCCAGAACAGAAACAAGATCCACAGCATGACTTTGACATCAATTAAGCTTTTCTCATTTATGAGCAGAAACAGATCAGACTGAATTTTTGGGTTTCTGTCTCATGAAGGGACAAGGACTGGGAAGAACTAAAAACAAATATATTCCAATTACATTTTTAAGGATATCCTTGATGAGAGCAATTTTTTCAGGATCCAAGTCTTTAGGAATTTACAGAGTTTTGTAAGCTCTTTTTAAATAAAGATATGAGGCTTTCATGTGCTTTCAATTCATTCATTCATTCATTCATTCATTCATTCATTCATTCATTCATTCATTCATTCTTCTAAATATTCTGTTCTTGGCAATATGGGACATAAATTTAGTCTGCAGCTGTTCCCACAGGCTGTTGAGTTTAATTGAAAGTAGAAGTGATCCAGTGTTAAAGTGGGCATTGAAACAGAAGTCTGCTGGAAATCTTGGGCTTGGTGCACAAGGCTAATAAACTCCCTGGCTGCAGAGCCAGGGCAGTGTCACTGTTCCTGTGAGTGACACCAGCGCTCTGGAGGGAAGGAGTCCTGCTCTGCACCCCTCTAAAAAGTGAGACCTGTGTTTGTCCTAGCACAGAGGACGGCTGCACAGAGTTAGCAGTGTGCCACTGCATTCAGCACAACTGAAAACTGTGTTTGGCAAGTGTTTCCTCCTTTGGCTTTGTCCTTTCATATGTATATGGATAAGCAAATTAAACCCCGTTCTTAGTGTGGTAATGGTCGGACTATGCAAAGCAACGCAAAGCAAACACACACAGCAGACAGTGATGCTGGCTCTTACTGAAGTTTCAGATACCAACCTATTACCAGGTAGGGATTTCCTCCTTGGGACAGATTGTTTGCATTGCCCACCTAAACTCTACATCAAATGTAGTACCCTTCACTGCTCAGCAATCCCACTTTATATTTATTTATCTGGAAAAACCAAAAATCACTACAGGCAAATAATTGTGGCTTGCCTCCTTTCCCTGAGGAAGGAAAGGTTCACAGAACTCACTTGGCAGCTCTAAGAAGGCAGTTGAGGGAAGTTTGGTGCTAATGTTTTTGCAACCGGCAAGGTTTGCAAGGATAGGCAGCATCCTCAGAACAGGTTGATTGCTGTAATGGAGAAGAAAATCTTCATACCTGTTGCCAGGCTTCCATGTCTGATCTTGGAGTATGAGCATGAAAATACCTAAAAACAAAAACCCCAGACAAACAAACAAACAAACCCACCACAAAACAAAACTAAAAAGAAAAATCCTAAACCTCTGAAAAGTAGAAGAGAGAAGGCGACTAAGGGGTTAAAAATGTCCAGAGCTGTGTAAGAAGGGACAGCAGTGCAAAGGGGAAAAGCCCTGCAGTTCTGATTGTTAAACCTTCTTCCTTCGAGTAGTTTAAAATCCGACTACCCGCTCCTTGCAATCGGAGGCAGGGAAGCCGGCGGCGAAATTACTTCAACACCTTGTTCGCCGGGCTGAAGGGGTTTTGTTTGCCGGCCGCCTTTCCCCTGAGAGGACACCTTTGCCCGCTGTGCCCATTCAGCTGCATTGTCACCGTGTTGCTCCGTACCCCCGCGCCCCGGGAGCCGCCGCCAGTGCCTCCTAGTTAGCCCTTCTCAAACCGGGTGCCGACAGGGTTGTAAGAATTTAATACCATGCTAAACATTTTGATTAAAAAAAAAAAAAAAAAGGTGCTGTCTAAAGCTAAACCCAGGAGCAGCGTTAATTACCTGTGGAGCAATTTTAATTACCAGGAACACACTTTCTGCCTTTTACGCGCACAAGTCAGTGAAGAGAACACCTGAGCTACCCTGAGAAGATAAATTTACAAAAAATATAGGAAAGTACTTTGGAGCGTCTCCTCGGGACAGAGGTTTCTGCAATAAACTCGAGAAAGGAAAGAAAGAAAAAAAAAAAAAAAAAGCCGTCTCCGAGCCGGCGTTCAACTGCATGAATGAGTTTAGCAACTCAGCCAAAAGCCCTTGTCACCCTGTCACCTCCTCCTCCCAGCAGCTTTCAAAGAATTCGGGAATGAAGCATCTAAAATAAATCCCCAATCCTTCCCTAGTAGCTGCTTTTGCATTTCCAGAGTCTCTTCATCCGAGACAAGGACATCGTCCTGCCTCGGCGGGGATCCCCGGCCGCCCCGTTTCCAGCCCCTGTGTGAATGCTTGGCAGAGCCTGAGGGGCTGCGGGCACCTTCTTCATCTCACCTATTTCGAGGCGATTTCACGGAGATTCATTCTCCCACAAAGGCTTGGAGCTGCTCATCTGCACGCAGAAACGAATTCTGGACCATTTGCTCTGCAAAAAAATAAGCCCACCGTCCTAAGGAGTGTCACGATGTGTCCCCTCGAGGGAAAGCCGGGTACCTCGTCCAGCGGGAGAGAAATGGCTGTGATTTGGAGTAAAACACCCTGAGTTTGAAGGACACGCTGGCGCCCTGTGCCAGGACGGGTGCGACTCGGGCAGGAGCCAGCTCCGCACCTCTCCCCGCCGCTCACAGCCGGCCTCGCACGGGTCAGCCGCAGAACTCTGCGGGAGTTCCCCTCCGGCCCAGCCCGGCAGACCCGCCGGGGAGGCTCGGTCCCCTCGGGGGTCCCGCTGCCCACGGGGCGCACACGCCGGGTGGCGCTGCGAGCCCGCGGCAGCTCCAGCCGCGCCACCCCCGCTCCCCAGTGCGCACCAGTGCGCCTGTGTCCGCGTCGGGGCGGAAAAGGGGAAGGGGGCAATGGGGAGGCAGATAATCGCTCTCGAAAGAAGCAGCGGGGCAGAGATAAGAAGAAATTCCGGGCGAGGTGCAGAGCGTTCTGCTCAGCGGCAACCGGGATGAGCGAGTGGTCGTGTTGGTCGCCAGCGGAATGAGAGCTGGTAAGGCGTGGGAGAACAGGACTGAGTGCACAGGCACACACATGCACATCCTCCTGTCTCAAGGGATGACGGCAAGCGAAAAGAAAAGTATGTTGCCGGCAATAATAATAATAATAATAATAATAATAATAATAATAATAATAATAATAATAATAATAATAATAATAATAATAATAATAATAATAATAATAACAGTTTTTTTCCTCGTCCCCGCAAAAGAAATTTGCGGGGCTTGACATCGCCCCAGAAGCAAAAGCTGCTCTAAAGAAGGCTCCCGCCCAAGCACCTCTCTTTCCATAACAAGGCATGAAGGCTCAGATGCCTTCTTTCTGCGTCCCCTACACACAGGGCAGCCCCGAGGCTCCAGACAGGAGCGGGGGCTGCTCCAAGCATCGTCTCCCTGGGGACACCGACCTTGCACAAGTGTCGGGGCTCCCCGTCTGCTTTTTGCACTTTGCAGAGCAGTATCGCTCAGGCTGAAAAGCAGAATTCTCCGATTGCCAAGATCAAGATTACTCCACAGGAGGTTGGTCCATTATTCAGCTCCTCACTGGCCCTTGCATGCAATATAAATATGCTTCTAGAAAAATTGTGCCCTTCTCAAGATGTAATACAGGATCCCAGTCTGTTTCGAAATCCACAAGTGTAAAATGGAATTACTCTGTATTTAAAGTGCCCCACTAAAGCTCCTATCCACTTGCCATTATCCCCTATTTCCCTAATCCCTTTTTTAAAAAGTAATTCCAAGCGGCAGTTAGAAAACCATACAGCAGGAAACACAGTAATTGTCCTAAATAGCACAGTTTTCCTCAATACACACCTTCCTGATGTGTAACAATTTCTCCATACAGTTTAGCAAAAGACACAGTTGCTTAAAACTATGCCATACCAAGTGAAACATTTGTGTTCTACTTTTTAAAGCAGATATTGCAAAATGTGCTCTTCTCCATAGAATTGCTGAGGAATTCTTAATATATCTTTATGATTTAAAAAAAGAAGTGTAATGGAATGAGCTTAGAAAGTGATCCCGACTTTTTCTAAGAAACGTAAGGTTGTTCTGATACAGGAAAAGAGTTTTGTCCTTTTATCATAAATCTGGCTAGAGCATGAGCAACTGCACCCCTAATTTGCTCACACCTTTTCCCAGCTCCTTCTTTGCAAAGATAAACCAGAGGTCCCTTCACGAAATGTAACTGAAATGTGGCAGGTTTTGACAAGTGCATACTTACTTTCAGCCACTCGTACTGAAAGATTTGTTGGACTGCATCAAGTATCCTTACTCCATCACCTTTACAGCTGTGAACGTGTTGATGGCTGGATTAGCCACCACATCCACAAATAAAGCATTTGATATTTCAGTTCTTGTTTTCTGCTTTCGCATTCCTAGACTGGAATCGAGGAGAAGTCAACACCTTTTGATTGCTGCTTAGTTTTGTCAGGCACAGGCCGAGGGTAACAGGAAAGGCACTATCAGCAGGCAGAAATGAAGTGGCATTTTACATCACCTCAGCTCCACACATCTCCCTTCACTGCTCTATTGAAAATTTAAACTGGAAAATGACAATAAAAAGCCGGAATAATGGGTAAAGCAGGACACAAAATTCGATAGACATTGCTACGAGCTTGAAGGGAAACGACTTAAAAGGTCAGAGAGCAAACGGGAATGGCCACAATCATCTGAAGGCAGTTGGAAGGTAAGTTGATGGACACCGGTTTGACCTGCAGGTCAGCAAACTAGTTTAACTCTACCTTGATCTGCACAACGCAGAGACAAGTTCCCGGCTCCTATCAAGCAACTCAATGCCCTTATCTAGAAGGGTTTAGTAAAAGTAAATCCACTACAAAAAGGAGCTATTCAGCCTTCAAGTGCTGGGTTTTGCTGGTAAAAGAAAGGGAAAATATGTGTGTTCTCACACAGCCTGGATCCAAAGTGGCAGCTCCCAAACAGCAGCAGCACACGCTCCTTTCTGGGCCAAGGATGAGTTTTGCTGCTGGCTCTATCCCACTGCCAGACATTCCCTAGATGGAGCAGCCAGTGCCCTAAAGAAACCATCAAGTTCCTGGACAATAGCACTTTGATAGCACTCTCTTTTCAGGTGGGTATCAGAGAAGCAGTATTAGAAGTTATCCTCTGCTCCACTACCCTTTCTACTAGGTGCTCAGACCATTTCATCAGGACCAAAATTTCCAAGTAACACAACCATTGCCTTTCACTCCCACTGGGGAAATCAGGTGCTACTACACCACCCCATTTACATGTCATTAAAAAACAAAAAAATCAGATCAAACTGTTGCTTTGTTTCAGTAGCAAACTTTGCGGGCCTCTCCCTGTTACATTTGCAATGAAGAAAAATCCGAATGCAGCTCAGAAAAAGTCAACCAGAGCAACTCTAGTTTCTAAGTGGTTGTTAACAGTCCCGTCTAACCCCTACACCACTCAGGGGACCAAAATCTTGAATGCATCTGGAGTTGACTGGTCTGTGCGTTTTTGCCCTGCAGTTTAATACCTGTTGATTGAGGTACTACCAACAACCATATATTTTACATGTGTGTGCTAAAGATCTTTCTGTTATGCAGATTACATGCTCTGGCCCTAATTTTCAACAGTGAACATCACCTCCCTGGGTAACAGAAGAGGCCAGATTTCCAAACAGAAACAACGCGACCGCCACACGCTTCCCTACCCCCATCCCCCCACCCCACCAAAGAAGGTGGTAAAAGAAAGTGTTGGGAGTTCGAGGAGTTCGGTTTGGTTTGGTTTCGGTTTCGGTTCGGTGTTTTGGGGTTTTTTGCCAAAACGGGAAGCAAATGCCCAATTGTGTTTTTATTGTTGTCCAGGGGGAGCTTGTGGAAAAGATTTAAAGGACACAGCAAGGGCGGCAGCGCCTGACCGGCTGGCTGACAGCACCCCGCCGCCCCTGAAATTGCCCAGATTCCCGGTCCTTTGGGGAAAACGCCCCCGAACAAGAAGGGAGTTTTCGCACACAACCGCGAAGTTTCCCAGCCCTGAAGAAGTTAGTGCTCGCTACGGCAATTAGCATCGCCCCCAGCCACAACCACCTCACCTCAAAACAAAAGCGGAGGACCACTTTTTCTTTTGTCTTTTAAAGCAATAATGACCCTCAGCGTTTCAATATTAAATCTCCTTTCACAGTGGATCCGGCGTGATGTGAAAAATAATTTCAAGGAGGAGGTATATGCAAAGCAGCTTCTCAAACATACTCAGATTTGAGAGAGGCACTGTAAGATTAGTCTGATAAAAACAATTAAACAATTTTCAAAAAAAAGAGCTAATGTCTTTCATTTAGTTTCCTC
Organism: Serinus canaria; assembly: GCF_022539315.1. NCBI lineage: Eukaryota > Metazoa > Chordata > Aves > Passeriformes > Fringillidae > Serinus > Serinus canaria. The sequence continues at coordinate 31,238,757 of NC_066315.1, forward strand.
TGACGGTGCATTTTAAAAAGCATGAAACGGAACAACTTACCCAGTTTAATGCCTCAAAGCTGCTCCCAGTATGTGCTAAAATTTACGTTCGTTGTATGTTCACTTTTCTCTGAAACTCTAGAGAACAACTCATGCCATATGAGTTCAAAGTAAATCATTGACTGTAACGATGGACTTACACAGAAGAAAAACAACTGGCTGACCTAAGGTAGAATGATTTTCTGGAGTTTATTAATACCATTTAAAATATTACAGATAAAAATCAATTACATTTCATGCATTTAAAATGCAAATCTAAAATGTTCCAGCGAAGGGCTTTTCATTTCAATGTGAAATATCCAAATTATTTCAACATTACAATGAGACAATTAGTTTGCAGCATTGCAAACCGCTAATGTAGTGTCAGGAGTGTTTATTAACATTTATCAATATTATTTTCAGGAAATACACATAGGCCAACGTTAGTTCAGTTTCACTTGGACAGTTTATTTAATACATGGGTTGTGGCAAACCCACTTTATGAAATATAGGAGAACTCTCACCGTAACTATACCTGAACTGCCAGCAAATGCAAATAAGTACATGCTCCATTAAATTAAATGTCATTCAACATTTATCAAATATTGTTTGCTTAATTACAGTTGTATGCCTAGCTAAATTAATATTCAAGCAAAACCTATATCCTGAAGTGTGATTTGATGCACACTTCAAGAAAGGAGTCCAGAAAAAAAAAATGCAGTGAACCAGGACTGCAACAAGAATGTTTTCTCGTGACAGGAAAAGAAATAAAAATTAAAAAGAAAAAAAAAAGCTCAAGTGTACTTCAATATATTTTCAAATATTTACTGGAAGAAATTTACAAGAAAAATACTATACAAAATCGTCTCCTGGACAACTGCACCTCACACCGATATATTGGTGGAGTTTTATTTAATTGTTAGCTAATCTAGAACGATTTCCCAGTGGTACAAACCTATAGGTTCAGACGCATTTTACAAATATTTAATTTTCCTATTCCCCCCTGGCCTCCCTTTTTTGGCATTGGAAATACATCTTCGCTTGAAACCCACGGTTCTTCTTCATCTGTCTGAAGTTAAAAAAAAAAATATACTACTTTCAACTTAATTATTTTGAACGCATTTCGCCATTCCTGTTTAAACGAGAATTATACACATATGCTGGCAAACGCAGTGAAATTCGGACTCGAGGAGGTAAACGATTTGTTAAAATTGGAAAAAAAAAAAAAAAAAAAAAAGTGGAAGGGAAATAAGTACACTGCCTCTCCGGTTCCTGGGAGCACACGGGCTCCTAGCAGGCACCGGGATGAGAGCAGGTCCGCGGGTCAGCTCGGCGCTGTGCTGGGCACGGAGCGCAGCTGGCGGCGCTGCCGTCGGAGGCCCCGCCGCGGAGCCGTCCCGGCCCGCCTGCCAGCCCCACAGGGGCACCGCTGCCCTACCGGCGCCAGTGGCGGAGGAAGAGAGTACGGGACGGTTTCCAGCAGCAAAACGAGAGGGGACGTGGGTGTTTTTTCCGCTCTAAAAGCAACACGAGGCGGGGGGGTCTCAAGGCTAAGGGGAAAGGAGGCGGCGGCGGGGCCGCCCCATGGGGGGTCGCGGCTCTCCGCCCTTGCCGAGCCGCTCTCCTGCCCCCGTCGCGGGGGTTGCGCGGCCCGGCCGCACCGCCAGCCCCGTGCGGGGCTCCGGGAGGGCAGAGGAGTGGCCGCGGGGCTGAGCGCTGTTCTTGCGGAGCCGTGCCAGCTACTTACGTGTCCGCGTCCCCGCCGCAGGGCTGCGAGCTCGGGGGGCTGCGCGACCAGGAGGGCGGCGGGACCGGGGGGCGCGACGGCCCCGAGCCTCCGCCTGTCACTCCAGGCCGTTGCGGTGGCCGGGCTCGGGGGGCGGCAGCAGCTCCGGGGAGTGGCAGGGCGGACTGCCGGCCGCGCTGTGCTCGCTGTCGGTGTCGCTGCCCTTCTTGCCGCCGGGGCCGGGGCCGCCTCCGGGGCCGCCGCCGCCGGGGCCCCCGGCGCCTCCGGGGCCGCTGTGGGTCTTGACGTGCTTGCTGAGGTGGTCGCTGCGCATGAAGCGCTTGTTGCAGACGGGGCAGGCGAAGCGCTTCTCGCCCGTGTGGGTCCGCAGGTGCCGCTGCAGCTCGTCGGAGCGGGTGAAGCGCTTGCCGCAGAAGAGCCAGTTGCAGACGAAGGGCCGCTCGCCCGTGTGCCAGCGCAGGTGCGCCTTCAGGTGCGAGGTTTTGCCGTAGACCTTGCCGCAGCCGGGGATGTGGCAGCTGTGCAGCCCCTTGCGGCGCAGGCTGGCCCCCGCCGGCCCCAGCCGCTCGGCCTCCTGGCAGTTGGGGCAGTCGCAGGTGGCGCGCCCCGAGTAGCGGCGGGCGGAGGAGCGCGGCGAAGCGGCCAGCGGAGCGGCGGGGCCGCCGCCTAGCATGGAACCCCCGGCGCCGGCCAGCGGCGAGGGGGCCGAGTCCGGGTAGGAGCCGGGCAGCACCGGCTTAAATCCGTCCATGAGATGCTGCCCGGCGGGGCTGAGGAGGTGCGAGGAGGCGCCGCTGCTGAAGGCCGAGTGGCCCAGGCCCGAGTAATCCGAGTTGTAGCCGCCCAGCGGCGAGTGGAGCGAGGTCTGGAGTCCGCCGGGCGCCGGGTGCAGCGAGCCGGGCAGCGCGGCCGCGCCGTTGGGGCTCTGCACGTCGATCCAGCCGGCGCCCACGTCCCACCAGCTGGAGGCGCCCGCTGAGCCAACCTCGCCGGCGCCGAGCCCCGGGTGCGAGGGCTTGAACCAGGACTCGTAGGGGTGCGCCATGCCCACCCGCGGGTAGATGCCCTGCAGCCCCTCCACCGACGTGTGCACCTTGGAGATGAAGACCGGCTGGTGCGTCGCCGCCTCCTGTCCTGCCGCCCCACCGCCTCCGCCGCCGCCGCCGCCGCCACCGGCGCTGCCCGGCGCCTGGAAGACGGAGTAGTCGTTGGCGAAGGGCGAGCTGGCGGCCGCTGCGCTGCTGGAGGTGAGGGAGAAGGCGCTGGAGCCCGGTGAGCCACCGCAGCTGAACGAGTCCGAGACGAGGGCGGCCGCCGCAGCCGCCGCCGCTGCCGCCGCCGCCGAGGAACCGTTCCGCGCCGCGCCCGCCACGCCGAAGCCCGGGAGGCCGGAGCCCACGGCCCCGCAGCTGCCCGCCGAGGCTGAGGAGGAGGAGCGTTTCCAGGGGTGGAAGCCTTTGCCGAAGGAGGACGTGCTGTCCGAAAGGGCGGACGGCGAGGGGCTGGGGCTGCCGATCTTGTTGCAGGTCGCGGCGAGCATGGCCAGCGGCGTGGAGCCTACCCGCGGTTCCTCCTGCGGGCACAGAGGGGAGAGGGCCGTCCCGCCGGCGTCAGGGATGGAGCGGCCCCGCGCCGCCGCCCCGCGCCCCGCGTTCCGCGCCCGGCACCGCTCCGCCGCCCGGCCCCGCTCCGCTCCGCCGCCCGGCCCCGGGCGCAAAGTTTCTCGACTCCCGCGGGAGGATCCCTTCGCTGGGGCTGGCACCGCAGTTCTGCCTCCAAACTCCTACCGGGGCTTTTTTTCACCGTCCAACTCCCCTCCCCCGAAGGAGCTCAGGAAGGGTTAAAAAGGGGGAAGAAAAAAAGAGAGGGGAAAAAAGTTGCGTCTGTTACCGTAGCTTTAAAGATGCCCCCGGCGCGGAGGCAGCTACGTTTCAGCCTGCTCCTTTTGCTCGGGACGTGGCTGGTCCCAGTCCCTCAGGCCAGTAAGGCTGTTTTCTTAAATACAGAATCGCAGGACTATCAAATTACTGTTTTGTTTTTTTTTTTTTTCCTTTAAGAGTCCTTTAAATCAGCCTAATTTACGTAGCAACGATAATGAAACACATATATAAATTTAACATATGTAAATATGTATGCACACACGAGTTGAACGTACCTGCTAGACACGGTGGGTTGTGTTATTTTAAAGGGAAATAAAAAGCCACAATCTGTTGCAATTTTTTCTAAAAATTGCACGAAAAAAAACCCGATAGTGCTGGGTTTGGGATTATTTTTTTGTTTGTTGTTTTTTTTCTTCCAGCAGTCACATGTAAAGAAGAAAAGCCACTTCTTCGGGGGCACAGGAACAGCACAGCCCAGGCGCTGTAGGTTGTTTCTACAAATGCCCTTAAAACCTTTTCTTGCTCACTGAAAAGTGACTCTGCCCCCTTTTCCCCCTCTCACTCTTTCTTTTCACCCAAATTCACTTGTACTTAAGCTAAAAAAAAAAAAAAAAAAAAAAAAAAAAAGAAAAAGAAGAAAAAAACCAGGCTGAATAGAGGAGACTGATAGCCCCGGTCAAGACAGGGGTTATTTTAACCCCCTCCAATCGACAATAAAAAGAAACCAATTAAACCAGCAAGAGAAAAAAATCCTTAGACTCACCCCTAGAAGTGAAGTTGCCATCACACAAAAGTGCCCTCCTCTCAGAGGATCTTTTTTATATTGATAAATCAGAGGCAGTGTTTTTTTTAGAGGTGTGCAATACAATGATCAGTTCCGCCCATTCCACCACAATTGTAGCTCCCTCGCCGGCTTTGAAGTGCCGCTGAGCCACCGCCAGCCAATCCCCGCCACCGCCGCCTCGCTCGCCGACGTGACTGCGTGAAGTCAGCAGCGCCGTCGAGCCCGGCCGTCGAGCCCCGCCGGCGCTGATGACCTCACGCACTCACGTCGGCGAGCGGCGCGGGCTGCGGTCCCGGTCCGCAGGGACCGCTCACCCCGGATGGGGCTACTTCGTCCCGGCGGCCCCTTTCCATCACCGCCCCCCCACCACCACTCCTGTGTGCATTATTTGACAACAGCTGCTTTTGGGTTGGTTTTTTTTTCCCTCGGAGCGGTTTATATTTCAATTTTTATATCATCATGATCATCACCATAATCTCAGTCTTACTATGATTATCGGCACGGACTGGCGAGAGCGGTAGCACCCTGTTTCTCCACTAGCGCCCCTTTCCCTCCTTCCCGATCCCTTCTGGTCAGCTCTTCTCCCGTTGTCCCGGCAAGGGGGGGGAACATTTTAGGTCACTGCTGCCCGTCGTTCCCTCCCTTCTCGCTCTCGCCGACCGCGCTTTCAGGCGGTGGGGTTGCGCAAGCGGAGTCCACCCGGGCGGCACCGGCACAACCAGGGGCCGGCTTCCAGCCGCCTCGTCCCCCTCGAAGGTGAGCGCTTTGCTCTCCTCTGCTTCTCGCTCAGCCCTGGGAGGCTGCGGGGAAGGGCAGAGCCCTCTCCCCCTGTCCCTGGGGGACCCCGCTCGGCCCGGCCCTGCTCGCCCAGGTGCTCTCACCCCCGCGGGTTTTCCACGGCTTTGCTTAGCTTTCCAGGGGATGTTTTTCCTCTTTCTCTCAGCTTCGGTTTTGACCCATTTCCTTGTCGTGGGGATATTGACTGTACATCATATCTATTGATCAAGGGAGTAATGTACATTATCATACTTTGAAGTAAGAGTGAAGTAAATTAATGAACTGCTTTCTTTCTCTGAAAGCTGACGCTTACCATAAATGTCGCGTTTCTCTCTGCGAGCTGCTCTGAATGATTTTAGCCTGTTGAGAAGGCGTGACAGGCCAGCCCAGAAGGAGGAAGGGGTGGGGGAAGGAGGGAACTCCGTTTAACAAATAAAAAAGAATTAACTTCATTGCTTTGGTCTCCTTCTATAATGATATTCATTTTACAGACCTAACGCACACTTGTTTAAATTTCGGATTTAATTTAATCAGTACTATCACCCGCAAAGAGGGGAAGAGCATTTCCCGGAGATATTCCCTTGTATGAATACATATTAACTTTTTATCTCCACTTTCTATATCTGCTGGAGATTGGGAGGAACTATTAAGACATAGATTAGAAAGCGTAAGAGCAAAACAAGCGTCGTGAGCATTACATTTTAGATGAACACAAAATCGCATTTTGTGGTGTGCCAGGTTAGGTAAAAAGATCGACACGCATTCCTTTCAGCCCCAGAAAGTCTGAGAGACTTTGCCATACACCGGGGAAGTAGAACCCTTTAGTGATATATCTCTTTTTAGGACAGCCTCGCCGGGTGGGTCTTCAATTCGCATCCGTATTTTGTCTGCACTTGTCTGCCCAGAGGAAACGTGACCTTTTTTGATCTTTTCGTGTTTGTTTGTTCCGATGCTTGCCTTGACTCCTTTGAATTGGGGTCGAAAATCCTTAATTTTCAGTGCGCTTTTCCTTTAAAAGCACGGTGTGGGAATTATGAAAAACTCGTTGTAAAAATAGTCGTGGGAGTCCTTACAAGGGAACTCAACTGAGAGGGAGAAAAATAAAAAGGCAAATACACCAGAACAGAAATCACAAAACTCCTGCCAGTGGGCATCCTCCTGCTACTCTGATAATTTCCCCGAAACTGGAAAAGCAGCAGCTTCTGAACTTTGAGAGCGGTGAGCTGATATTTTCTGAATTGGCCACGGAAACATCTGTAACCTTCCTCCTTTGTATACATTGCCTGCTGGGCAAAGGATTTAAGCAAGCTTACAATTATTTTGTTTGCATTTGCCTTATTGACCACTGCACTTAAGGGTGCAGTACATCAACATAATATGCAGGTGGGGGCGGGGGTGGGGGCAGCAAAGAGAGGTTTTCCAGAAATTAATTAAAACTTTTTTTTCCCCCCCATTTGAAGTTTAATGTACGGGAGGAGATAAATGTTCGTGCCGTTTCTTGAAAACCTGTGGGATCCACTCTCAATAAAGCTAAAATCTATTAGCATTCTGTATGCATCTGCAGCATAAATTTCATTTGAATTTCAAATTTAATAAACCAGGAGGTTTTTAATCATCCCCGGTTTTATTTGTTTGATATTAACATGCTTATTGACCGGGTCTGTTGACCAGTTTGATCATTACAGGACAGCAAAAAGTTAATTAAAACGACCACAGCTCCTTAATCATATCATCTGTCTCATCCATGTCGCTCCCTTTATTACAGCCTATGATGGATAGTCTCCCAGATTAATTTCTCTGTTTCTTCGATTTGGACAACAGCTTTTTGGACCTAATTTACATCCTGGGAACAACTTGCTCAAGTCTACCTAACATCTTGAGCCTACAATGTAGATTAGCAATCTCGGAACTTTAGACACAACGATAGCTGTCGCTAACCTTTCGGGAAGGGGGGTGGATTTTCTTGGAGCATACCCCGATTCTCCGCGCTGCGACCGGCAAGCGGACAGAGATGGATAGACCCTTGTACCAGAGGTCCTCGCCTGTCTACAGACAGCGCTACAGGGGTGTAGAGGGGGATTTCTCTTTGAGGAAGCAGAGGTCTGTGCTATTTGAAAAGGCGTAGCTGGAAAGATTAAACTGCAGGCTGACCACGCCGTGTGCTGAATGTCCGTGTTAGCGAGGGAAAGCGTTTCACGCCACCCTTACCCCAATTTAGGGGCACACGGGTGGGAGCCAGAATCTCCCTTCGCCTTCCAGGCGGTGCGGCTCCGCTCCGCAGTCTGTCAAGTGTCCAGCGAGGAGGAAGCCTCGCTCCTCGGCGTCCAGCGGCTCCTAGCTCCGCTCCCGTGGTCATGGGGGAAAGCCTCTAGGCGGGGGCCTTGTCCTCGCCCTCTCTGGGCTCCGTGCTCTGGAAAAGACTGCATTGCCCCCGTGTTTGCCCCACCGCCCCGTACCTGCCGCCCTGGGCTGGGTAGGTGGGGGTCAGGAGGTGTCCCCTTCTCCCGACACCTTCACTTAGAATCTGTCACCTGGAAGATTTACGGAGGGGTGACAAACAACTCTCCAGACGCACAAGGGCTCGGCTTGTTCGGGGAGCGGAAAGGGGAATAGGACGTAAACGAGACAAAAAGGCCACCAGTCAGAAAGGACTGTGCTGTGCCTGGCGGTCACTGAGCAATGAGGGTGGTTAATGTCTTCCTTTAACCTCTACCTGCGCCTCTGCATTGCTGTGCTTCACCTGGGACTTTTCCCTCACTGCCTGACTGGGCACTTTCGTGGAGACCGGAGCTCCCTGTCGGGCACGGGGTGAGGCGCGGCGGGAGCGGACAGTGCATGTGCGCCGGTGCCTCCACTTATTGCCTACGTGGGTTTTTTCTCCAGTCGGTGTAAACGTGCCCCAGGTACCCGCCATCCCTGCCGGTGTCCCCGTCCCGCTGCCCGCCACGCGTTTCCCAGCCTTCAGCGGCCTGACTGCTCCTCTGCACAGCCGGCGGGGACGCGCCCGGCAGAGCCCGGGCTTCTCTCTGGAGTGGGTACACGCCGACCTGTCTGCAACCGGCGGGGGGGATTCACGATTCACTTCGACGTCTTTCCTCGTTTGTTTATTTATTTGTCTGGATCTGTGCTAAAAAAAAAAAAAAAAAAAAAAAAAAAGCAGCTAGCTGCGTCTCTAAAAGTCCCTGTAATTAAATTAGCCCGGGAAGACACCGCGCACTTGCTGGTGTGTGCATGCCTGGGGAGGGAGAGGAAGAGGCACCTTCACACCCACTCTGTTTACATCGCCGGGGTGCGCCTAGATGCGACCCGCATCTCCTCCTTCTTTTCCCCGTTTCTTTCCCTGCCCTCCTTCCCTCCCCCCCACCCCCACCCTCCGCTCTCCCGGTACGTTATCGCTGTGCACGCATCGGCTCCTGGGCGGTCATGTAAGTACCGGGAGGCGCCGGCGGGGAGAGCGAGCGCCCGGGCTGAGCGTGCCGGCAGCGGGCGGGGCAGAGCGCGGAGCCCCCGCCGCCGGTCCTTCGGTCCTGCCTAGAATAGATTTGTTTAAACTGCTTTCTGTTTTTTTCCTATTATATATCACCTTCTCCCAGGCACCACTTACAGTTAAAAACTACTAAATTCTTCTCCTCAGAGGTATTGATTTCTTTTCATTCTGCTCCGTTAGGAGAGGAGGTAATGCTTCCAGATTACCCCGCGTCTCCTCCAGACGGTTGACAATTGCAATCGCAGTTTCGGGAAGATAAATGTTACTTTGGGAATTGTGCTTAATTACAAATAATCTAGGAGCTGCTCCGGGTCCGATGGTTTAACCACACGTGTTCAAATCATAGTACAAGCTTTACATGAGGGTGCAAGATATAGTAACCGTTTGGAAAATCGGTGTGTAAGACAGGACGTTCCCATTAAACAGGCTGCCTGAAGCTGGGTCACCCCCGAAATACATGCTATTTATGTATAAACATACAAATATATAAATGTATATACACATGGGCGCCTGTGGATATGTGCGCCTATATGAATGTGTGTGATAGACACTCGCATATGCAAATCCGAAAACACTTTAAATCTTAGCCTGCGGAGAACAGAGAAGAAAAGGAAAGCTTTCTACCTATGTATGTATGTATGTGTATGTATGTATGTATGTATGTATGTATGTATGTATGTATGTATGTATGTATGTATGTATGTATGTATGTATTTCTTTGTTCTCCCAACCGCACAGAAGGGTCAATCTGGAAAAAAAAAATTAAAACATATTCGCTTGCTGCTGTTTGTGGAGTGGAAGAACCCCTGGTCTTCCAGGAAAGACGTACCTTCGAAGCACTGTGCCAAGAAGGTTTTACCCTCTTCTGTTCACACACTCAGTGTGCACCACAGCCGTCTCCTGAATGCAGAACTCCTGCGATTTGACTTGAGAGACCCTAATATTGATATATTTACTGTTCCTCTTACAATGTAGCTGCCACCTTTCCCTGTCGTTATTTGCCTATATGGCAGAGCAATTAGGTCACCCCCTCGCTCCCTCTCCCCCCTCATTCCCCAGCAGCCTTATTAACTTCGGGGGAGGGGGCAGACGAGCAGCGGGAGGGAGGCAAGGTGGTGAACAGGTTATTCTCTTAACCCGACCTGGCTGCAGGAGCGAGATGAGCAACACTGAACAGATGTCCCCATTTAAGCCATTCTTTTCCCACATGCCTGCTGGATGCTGCCAGGGCGCAGGAAGCTTGCTGCAGACCTGGCCCATTCCCGGCCATTATGGCCAAGTTATTCTGGACCAGTGAGCACGAACAAAATGGGCTTCAGATCGCGTGCTTGAGAATAATTCGACTCCGAGCCCTGGAAGAGCCCCCTCCCCCCATTTTTTTAAGTGTTAGGGGGTGGACAGGGACGTGTCTCAGCACTGATCGTAGCAGAAGAACTTCTCAAAAGCCCCTTCCCCCTCCCTCTCTTCGGCAAATATGGTATAATTTACAGAGCAACTTAATAATCCGAGGGCCACCGAAAAAGCCCTTTGCGTTGTAAACCGCTTCTAATTACCTGCCAGAGCAATTAGCTGACTATCACGAAGAAATTAGATCGCTCAATGTAGCATAAATAATGCGAATAATTTTGTAAGGAGAATGGAAAGCGAGACCTGGTGTTTCTTTATAAGGAAATAACACCTCGTACTGTACGAACCCTACATGAACACATATTAATGTCTAGGCATGCACGGAAATGAATCCGAACATGAACCCTCTGGCTTAGATTCAGCACTTTCTTCATTTACATATGCGGGGTGAAAGTCGGCTTCCAGGCGTTTAGATACAGAGCTCTTCCAGATCACAGTAATTAACACATAGCGACTTCAATAGGAAAACCTGTTTTCCAGATGATTTTTACAATGCAGCTTTATGTCTCATTTGGCAGTTTAAATAGCTGGAGTTGTTTTCTGGCTGCATCTCCACTATCATCTGTTGAGCATATTTTGCCTAGAATATTGACCAAAACTTCCGAACCCTTTTTTTATTTTAAACATAGATGACTAATATACTGGACATGACTAGAGTTTTCGAGAGGTTTTTATTTTTCCCTCATATGGTTAGTTCGTCGAGAAAATGTTATGAATCGCCTTGTAAGTTTATGCTGTTTACCAACTATTATTTTCTTCTTTCTGCATTTCACCTTGAAGGATCGCAAGCCTTTACTCCATATTCACTGCTTCAATATTTGATCTCAAGAGGAAAACGCTTTTTTTTTTTGGCCAGTTTAAAATTTACAGGTAGTAGACAGTCTGCAGGGATTTAAATGTACGTGTATAACAATCGGGCTATTAAATTTAAATATTAGCGAAATATTTGTTCACGCTGCTGGATCTACAGCTGCGGAATTGAGGAAGGAGTTTGTGCCCAGGAGCGTCGTGTAATGAAAGTGCCTTTACAGATGAATTCAGCTGAAGTGGATTGAATTTGTTTCTGTTGTGTTTCCCCCTCTACTCCCGCCCCCGTACTGAGAAAAGTGCTAGTCATAAAGCTAGACGTGAAGGTGCCTGATCGTAGTGAAGATCATCCCAGCCCAAACTACAGCTGCTTACTGCTCGCAGGAGCTCAGGGATTTAGCGTAACTCGTTAGGAGTGCTCCGGGCTAAGGGTAAACACAATTAATTTGGTTTATCTTTGATGAATAGGAGCAATAGCTTATACTGTGATTCTTTAAATGCGTCTTCGAAGGGGGGCAAAAGCCGAGTGTATGATCACATCTTTCATAACTTTTCAGAGCGTCTCTTTCCTCAGGCTTGGCCATTAACGCCGCAGATATCAAGTGACTCGTCAGACACCCTTGTCCCCAGGTTGTCTCTGGAAAGCTGGAATTCTCTATGAACACGGTTTCTAAGCTTCTCCAGGTCTGCTCAGCTGTTCCGTAGCCCCCGCGTAGCACACTCGGAATTGTACAGCATGTTTAACGATTCTTGCTCGTCAGCTAATTAGAGAGGGCTTTGAAGCTCCATTACCGGCAACAAAATTATTGCGGTCAGTTTAGGCCAAATTCTGCGGTCCTTAATGGAGCGAAACTCCCATTGAAGTCAATGGGACAGAAGTCAATGGACGTTGTCCTCTATTAAGGAGCACAGAATGTGTCCCTTTGTGATTTAGAGATTAAACATTGGTATCGGTAAAAAGTTAAGACGGTCACACTCCCGAGGCAGGATCTCACCCGCGCCCCGGGTAGGGCTCGATCCCTTTCCACGGGTCGGGCTGAGCCCCGCGGCTCCCCAGGGACGATGCCGAGGGCAGGATCGGTGCCGGGGGTTATTAATCATCAACCGGGGCCAGACAAAAGAGCTTTTCCGGCGGTTCTGAAAGGACCAAAACTTCGCTCTCCCGGGGGCTTCAGTCCCCCGGGGCGGCGGGACTGTCAGTGCTGCGGGAGAAATTCTGTCCATCCCGCGGCCCCGGCGCTCCACTGTCTCCTGGCGCGGAGGGGGAGTCCCGGGCACGTCCCCTCCCGCCCCCTCCGAGGTGCTCTGTCCCTCCTCTCTCCGTGGCTGATGTCCCCAGTCACCGACCAAAGAGGTTCGTTTCCCGAGGGAGGCTTTGGATGCCGACAGTCCTGCAGGAGGACACAGGGAACGGCCCTTCCAGAGCCCGCAAGCAGCACACACCCCGTTTGGACACCAGCACAGCAGGTCTTGGGAAGTCCCGTTCCTAACCCTGATCACCCACCCGCTGCTATCGACGTGATCTGACAGCTAAACTCTGAGCTCGCGTTTAAGGTGCAGCTTTGGGCTAACCCTTGATCTCTCAAATGGAGTTTGGTTGTGCATTATTAAAAATATCCTTATTATGGGGGCAAAATAACACTGGACAAGCGGAAAAGCCCGTTTTACAAAACTGAAGGAAATGCTGCAGGTCACTGAAATATGATTATAGTTCAATATCCTTCCTCTTTGAGACAGATAGGGGTGGGACATAGAGATCTTTCTTTCTTCTTGTTATTGCCTTAGTGGAAAGTAAAAGCCTTCAGGAAAACTTCCCCGCGTTTTTCTCAAAACGCAGAGGAGCACACACAGCTGATCCTCTAGGAAGCTGTGCACAATTAAGACTCATTTTCTTTCTGCTGGAACAATTAATTGTACAAATGAAAGGTCAGGCATGTGCTTTTCCCATGTTTATCAACCACAATAATGAGCCCCTTCTATTTTTTCCTCCAGTGCATTATATTGCAATAAAGCGCTATCCCAGTGCCGTCTCTCTGGGTAAACATCTTCACAGGCGATGCGGCGGAGGCGAGCGGTACGTATATGTATGTGCGCACATATATTCAAGAAGGACGCAATGGCCGAGGCGAACGCAGATGTGAGATGTGAGATGTGAGAAGCGAGGGCTTCCCCAGCCCCACTGTTCCCGCATACCGGCGACGGAAAGGCGCCCTTTTCCCTGGAGCGCTCCCGGAGTACCGCCCGCCGGGGCTTGCTGAGCCCGGAGGGAGAGTCCCACCTCCCCGGGTTTCTACGTTCCTCCCGGCTTGGGTTACTTTTGTAGAGGGAGGGACTCCCCCTACTTCTCCGAGGATCCAAATCACCTCGGCAAATCCTTCTTGCTTGCCTCCACATCATAAATCCACCCCCGAAGAGACAGGCTGGCAACACCTCCATACCCATGACATTACACGATTCTTCTGCTCATGTCTTCAAGAATACACCAAGTATCTGCCAGTTCTAAAAAAATTCAAGGGGCTCCACTTTTTCATGCCAGCTTAGTGCAAATTCATTGACTACATATAGTAACCTTTGGAAACACAAGTATGATATTCTATAATTTCATCAGCAGGTTCACTCATTTTTCCTATTACTTGGGGAACAGGCAAGTCACCCACTGGGACTGTGCTTGGGGGAACACAACTAGTGTTGGCAAGGTGTTTTTATCCCACCTGATACATTACCTTTCATGCAACTATCCAGGACACCTACCCCATGTAATGTTCTCCTTAACCTCACTCTGCCCACGCTCACAGTGGATAAATTTTTCAGTCCTGACACGTGTGAGGTGATGGAGGAGAATAATCCTACTGAAGTAGTCTAACATGTGTTGTGTCAGTCCAGGTGACCAGGTCTACTTTGATTATATTATCTTGTTGGCCTAAGATACCCAAAAAGGTTTCTCAGAAGAGTCAGTCTCCATTAGGACCCAAAACATGGGTCTGTTTTTCTTTGAGTAGGAATTTTTGCCCTATTTCTTGCAACATTTGTGAGAGGGTGCCCTGTGTATACCTGGCAATCGTGGACAGGCAAGTTTGGTTTAAACCAGCAGGAAGCTCTGAATGCCTTAAGCTGGCATTTGGATTCAGCATCGCTTCTGTAACCAACACAAGAGAAACATCCATCTGGAAGGGGAAGAGCTCTGCTGGGCAGGATGCACCGTGGCCTCTTGAAACGGCCAAAGTAGTGACAGTACTGTATTCCATGAGACCGAGTCCAAAGAGAACGTGCAGACTGAGATTTTAGATCCAGTGGATGCAGAGCAGTGATGTCTGCACAAGGAGAAGCCAACACCATTGCTCCCGGGGTGTGTAGCTAATTGTGTAGCAACTGCTCTGTATCAGAGCTGTATGGTAAAAGGCCAGAATGATTTCTGGTAGAAAAACTCATTGCTCCTATGAAAGGATGCTCATTTTTGTGCTAATGTAAAATTATTCTTCAAACACTGAGCAGTCTCAGACGATGTTTATTGTAGTGACCTGTTTCATAGTGGGGAGGAATAAATGGTAACGATGCAAGTACTGACTTTTGCCACAGGGGGATAGAGGGTTGTCCCCGAGCTGGAAAAGGCACTGAGATAAACTTGGGCCGCGCCGAGATGGCCGGACCAAAGCATGGGGAAACACCCCTATCCCTGTGGGAGGTATTCCTGCGTTCCGGCAGAGAGCCTGGGCTTCCCAGACAGACTGCAGCCGTGACCTGCGCGACCCGCAGCTCCCTCTCCCATATCACAGCGACGCACACAAGCCATTGCACCTGTACGCGAAGCCCAGCCTCCCCAGCGTGCCCAGAGCGAGCACACGCGTGTGCCCAACCCGCCGGCCACAACCTGCCGCCTTAGCCCCCCGGGAGCGCCTGCGGGGGGCCCGATCCCGCAGGCACAGCCCCGGTGCGCTGTCCCGAGCTCTCTCACGCCGCCTCCCCCTCAATCACGGCCGCCCCGCTGACAGGCTGGGAGGGCGCCGCACAAAAGGCGCGGGCGGGCGCGGGCGGGCGCGGCCCTCCCCGCCCGGCCCCCGTCCGCCCCCCGGCCCAGCCCTCCGCCCGCTCCCGCCCCGCTCCGCCCCCGCCGCGGGAGCCGCGCCCGCACAGGCGGCCGCGCTCTGAGCCGGGGCCGCCGCCAGCCCGAGCGGCGCAGCGCTCCCGCCGCCAACAAACACAAACCTTGCTTTTCCAAAGGGACGCGAGCAGAGCTTATACAGGGGGATAGCGGTAAAGCAAAGCACACGCCTCCTCCTGCTCGGGTCTGGCCACGGAGGGTTCAGGGTGATGATAGCTAATTGGAAGGAACCCAGTGACTAGGAAAGGTGTGTAATCGAACCACAGCTTGTAAGTGGGCTCTGACACTGCGGTTCAAAACTGACTTTCATGGCATAAACTACTTTTTTTCCTTAGACGTTCTTGGCTAATGAAAAATGAATAGTGCTGTAAAGAACGACTCTTTAAATATCAGTTTGTGTCATGCTGTATTAAAAGCAGATAAAAGAGATATCAAATGCTAAATGGATTTTCTGAAATGGCTGAAGTCCATTCGTTGGCAATTAGAAATCTGTTTACACCAAAAAAAATTCTCTCATAGGCAGAAAGTTTAAAGTAATTTTTTATTAGGATGCAGTCTGTGTTTTATATATGATAGCAGTAAGCATTAATTAGATCTTGCACAGATTTCAGGATGGCTTCAAGCATGAATTTAGGAACCTGGTATGTTCAGTAGTAAAGACACATTTCATTCCATGGGGAAAAGTGACATTAAGTCTATGCTACATTTTTGTGGAATTACTGTTTCCACAGAATCATTCAACAGACATCATGTTAGTAGTTATTAATTTATTCATCTACTTTCACTATGCTAGGAATACTGCCTTCAACTGTTAAAGAAACAGCTGGCTTTTTTATGCAAATAAACTGGGCTCTGAGACTGTCAATCTTCTTTGTTTGACAGAGAGGAGTTCCTGCCCACACTGAAAGAATAGCTCAACATCTGTCATCCCATTCTCTGTGATGGTCCAAAAGCAGGAAGACTACATCTGTCCTCTTCCTTTCAGATACTTCTGTGAGAGAGAGGTAGGAGGACTGTGTATTTGGTCAGCATGTTCATCAAGCATTAAGCAAGTCTCTACAAGCCCTTTCATGTAATTGTATTGTTTTTCCACTGCTTGAACAGTAGAATTTGCAGTGTAGAAGGTCTTTGGAATTTTGATACTACTAAGGGTTTTTTGGGCTTTTGTTGGTTTTAGTTTAGTCTGCATTTGTTAATAAAACACATTATAATTGTAATTAAAGTATTTAGCAATAATTTATACCTAGGCATGTGGTTCACGGGCATGTAAATTGCAGATATATACATGAATGAGCATAAAGCAGAAAATACTTATTCTTTCAGGTTAGGAATTACACTAGAGTGGTGAGTGGTGGAGGAAGATAAAAATGAGGGATGTAATTTAGCTTATTCCTCACAAGCTCAAAAGTGGCAGTTTTGACATAACTGTGTATGGAGCAGAGCAGAGAGGGAAAGTGTAGAGGAGGAAGAGAAGGGAATGGAAGAGGCTGGGAAAAATGTGTTATTATGTAAAAGAAATGCTTAACCTCATTATCTCTGGTTTAATATCCAGCAAATTTGTCAAAAGCAAAAAAGAAACAAATGAACAAGAATATCAAACAAACAAATAGAAAAAAATCCCTCAATCCCTGAACTCAGAATAGAAATTAATTTTTAAATTGATTGTAATGTCCTCTTTCAGTTGTAGACAAACAAGTAGTCAATAGTGGAATGTGCATTCCTTTTATTATCACAATTAGAGCTACTGTGATGAACCTTGAGTCCTATCCAGCAATTGTGGGAAGCAAACACCTCTGTGACCTACCTAAGATTTGGGGAAAGCATGAAGTGCAAAATGCTCGGAGGGATTCAGGCATTGTGACATTCAGCTCTGCTGTCCAGGGGAATCCACCCTCTGAAGTCAGGCTGTCAGGCTGCCTGTCACTGCCTGGTGACAGTGAGGCTGTGGTGACATGGTGATTCTGACTTGACTTACACCCATGCTGCCACTGGAGGAATGGCTCAGCAGCTCAGTCACGTTGTTACCAACTGCTTGGATTCTTAGAGCTCTAACCTCTGTTTATCTGCTCTTCTTAAAAGAATGCAGAAAGTAGGCAGTTTCTTAGTAAGGCTGGTTCATTGATTCGTTTAACATTCAATTGATTCATTAAACATTTTATAAATAAAAATAAGTGAATTACATTTACCACAGAAATGCCAGTCTAGTCTCAAGGCATTTACACATATCAAGGCCCAGAACAAGACCTTACTAGACTGTATCAGATTATATTTAAATGAGATTTTAATGTGTCATCACCAATCGCAAATATGGTACTAAGTTTGCATACAAAGACCAAAAATATTTCTATTATTATTATTTACAGATATAAGAACAATCTTGGTTCCACAGCTGGACCAATCCAGAAAAGAATCCCACAGATATAACAAAATCTCCTGCACTACGGAAGAGAATAATGAAAAATGAGATGCTACTTTGCTTCCAGTCTCTCTGGTTCAGGAACTAAAATTCTACCTTCCATTTACTCTGTTTCCTCTGTTTCATGTATATACCAAACTTGTCTCTGCCCTATGTGGAATGACATACTCACCCTCATCCAGGCAACCAGATTTTTGGAGAGAGGAATTGATTTGGTTCCTCCTCAGGTCTCTGTTTCCATAGTGTTGGAATCTCAGAGATGCAGTGAAGATGGTAGTCAAAAGGACAATATCTTAAAGGAAGGAAAGGGACTTGCTAGACTGCCCAAAGGTGAATATCTTCCTCCATGTGTCTGCTGGGGGAAATAACATATAACTGAATTGGTTGTTGGTCTTGTCTCATTGCTGGAAAAGACAGTCCTGTCAGCTGTCATATCTAGAAAGTAAACAAAGCCAGCCCTGGCCTGGAAATTTCATTTTCCAATAGAAATGTTCCAGTAAGTTTTCTCCAGATCACTGTGTATAGAAGTTTTCCTGTGCTTTGTAACAGAAGGCAAGCAACTTGTTGCCAATTCTGCACGGCCTTCTCATGAGACAACAGAGATTAAATATTTTGCATTTTCCTTCTGGTTTATGACTTTGGGGTGTAAACTCATTTTATGCCTTCTTTTTGTGAAACAGTGCAAAATAGAGCTTGGTTTTGTTCTGTGCATTTTTAATGAGATCTGTGAATTTCGCAACAGCATTTTCTTCTGAGGTCTATAGCTTGGAAAAACACCAAATGTAGTGACACAATAAAATGGCAAGAGTTATAAACATTGTAACTAGCCTTGGGGAGGTTTTGACTGAGTCCCTCCTCCAAATCTTTTCAAGGAAGCAGATCCTGAAAGTTAATAAGCTTGGAAAGATTTTAATGAGTGCATAGACACTGAAGCAACTCAGAGAATTTGCCTTTGTCTTATGAAAAGGAATCACAATTAAACTCCTTATTACTTATGACATGTAGTTTGTGCTTTGGATTGGCAACCTTCAAAGGTGTGTTATTACGATTTGTTCAATTATGTGAAATAGGTAGAGAAAAATTAGCAGCCTTTAATGACCTGGCCAATACTGTCACTTTGTCAGATTCCAGAAAATCACTCTTGAAGTAAGGAACAACATTGCCATTTATTACATCAGAATGTGATAAAATAACATTCACATTCTCATCATGACTGAATAAAAAATACTGTAACAAAGAAAACACTTCCTAACATGGTTACCCCTATCTGCATACAAGTCGACAACATTCAAAAATCTGACACCTGATGGTTTTGTACATCCATTTCTGGCTTGGATTGCAGAGTGGCCTCTGAGACCCTTTAGCACCCATATTATCCCACAGCCTGTAGGAGCTATGCCATGAGCTGTCCTCTTGCTGTCTCTGCGGTCCCACTGAGAGCCTGACACACTGAGGACTGTAACTCTCACCCCCTGGATTGCTCCAACCCTGATCCAATCCATTTTATTCTGTGCTAAAATGCAGACAGGAGTTGATTCTAGGAACTGATTCACTCTCCCCACCCCTGTTTTTGCTCTATCAAGAACTTTTGCTTCTGAGGTGAGGTACTTCTCTCTCAGATGAAGAAGATGCTATTACCTCCAAGTTTAAGACTGTTTTTTTTTTTTTTAACCACATAATTTATTTAATAATTAAATTATGGTCTCAGCAGAAAGAAAACAGATCTCTTATAAAAAACCTTTGATTCCAAAGATTATTTGGGGTCTAGACCTTTTAAGGAAAAGGAAAGCAAAAGTTGAGTGCCAACTGTATTGTTAATCCTGGACTTTACAAAGAGAGTCTCTACGTGAAATAGTGAACAGGCAGGGACCACCTTTAGGGACATGTGTCATGGGTGGTTGCACAGGTCACTGCAACGCAAGGTCGCTATTCACACAAAGTGAGAATGTTGCAGTGTCATGCCTGTGCTGCTGATTCAGCTCCTTATCAGCTCCTGGCTTGGAGCTTTGATAGCTGATGTGACAAACCATAAATAATGGAGGGTCAAGCTGAGCAATGTTGTTCACTCTGACCTTCTAATACTTCTGGCTTATTAGATCAGTCATTAGTGTTTCAACAGGCTGCTGAGAAACAGAGTACAGTGGCTTTAGCTGCCAAATCCTCCCCTATTCACAGACAGCCTCTCTGTGTAGGTATTAAATACATCCCAGGGAAAAAAGTCATATGTTCCTTGAAAGGAAACCAATTTACAAAATAGGGTGAAAATCGCAGAATAGCCAAATATGGCCATGTATAAAGAGAATCTATCAGCAAAAAGCTCCAACCTATTACCACCCCCTGGAGCCCCTCCAAACAATAACCAAAAAAGAGCTCAATAGTTATCAGGACAAATCCTTTTCTTTTTTTTTTTTTTTTTTTTTTTTTTTAACCAAAGGGATATGAGTAATAGTGTAAGAAAAGAAGGCAATGAAGATGGTCAGAATTGGACAAAGAATAAATGCACTGTCATTGTCCAACCTCTGCCTCCTCCAAAGTTCTGAAGTTGAGGAAGTTCAATAGTTTCCATTTTAAGGCTCTGTATTTATAATGTTTTGAATTTTTCCATTAAAACTGTGAAATTTTCCATACCAGTGGTCTGCCAAATCTTAAAACTTTAAAATATTTTAAAAAAATTCAAAATCTCATCAATTCCAAAATTAATTTTATAAGCAAGCAAATTTTAGCTAATTTTAAGAATTTTTTTTTTACAATTATTTTTTTGAATTTAAATGGGCTTAAAAAGGGAAGATATAGGATCATAAGTGCTGTACTAGAAAGAGAAAGACACAGGATTAGAACAAACACCTGTCAAGATTTGCCTCAGGATTTTATGGCTGCGAAAGCAAACAGGGCTAGATGCCAGGTACATCCCTGCCATGGGTTTATAGAGCTCCATGGCCACCAGTGCTGTTGCCTCTATGTTATCTTGCCTTATAGGAGGTGATATTGTCAATCACAAGTTGACAGCCATGCCAAAGAACCACCCTGAGCAACAGTGTTGCTCTACACAGCAAAAATCCTTTTTGGTTTTAAAAAACAAAGGGTTAAAAAACTGTATACTAAAAATTAGTATCAAAAAAACTCTGAAGATTATGCATTCAACTGAGCAATTGGAAATGGACAGAACTAAGCTTTCCTTGCCAGCCCTAAGTGTCCTCTTTCATGCTATCTATTAGTCTTAAAATGAATAGTCTTTTTGTTTTTCTTTTTTCCTACAGCATTCACACTTTGTCTGGCACAGGGGCTTCCTGGGGTACTGTAACCTATAAGGCTGTCATCTGCTCCAGTATCATGAAAAATTGAGATGCTGCCATAAGTGAAACCAGAACAGGAAGACACAGCAAGCTCTCTTCTGAAATCAGCTCTATGTCATGATGGATAAAAGTATTCTCCTGGAACCATAGCTCCAGAACTGAACCCTCATCTATCTGATTTTGTCTCTTTTGTAGACTCATGTTCCTCATGTGATTCAAGTGAAAGTTTTATAGGTGGAATGCACTTGTGTATTCCTTGTTTCCTGAGTGCACAACTTCAGACACAGGACTGATTCACAGAAGTGCTGAGTACTCACAGATGCTGCCGAAATCAATGGGACCTATGCTTTAGACATGTAAATACCACAAAAATGTTAAGCATCTTGGAAAATCTAGCTCTGAGCACATCATATTGAGGACCACAAATTAGTAGATATTTTTATCAATCTTGGCTATAATAGCTCAGCACTTCAGTTCCCCATCTATAAGTGAGTCTAATAGTACAGTCTCACTTCTCATGTTTGAAGGTAAATTAATTAATATTTGGGAAACACTCAGAAACCCTACAAGAGAGTGCTACAGAAACACCCATAAAGATATTAATAATTCAGTATTCTGAACAGGGTTTGAATGATGTGCAGTAAGGAAGGCATGGAGCTACATGTTGAGTGATAAGAATAAAAAGAATATTGAACAGCTGCTCTCTCCGGGAGCATCGTCCATCCTATGAACTGAATGATGTATGTGTCTCTGCAGTTAAAAACTTATTATCATGCATATGTGCAACGAGCTCAAATTAAAGTTGCAAGAGCAAGCTTAATTCTGATTTTGCTGAAGTTGAGAGGGCTTAAATTTGCAACATACTTTCAATGTAAATATTTTGTGTGGTCATCTCTGTTTTTTCATGTTTTCCTCCTGAAGACATTGAAAGTTTCCTGTGTCAGGGAACCCAGTGACCACTTACATAAAGCATTCATGTGGCCTGGGTCACTCTGGGATCAGATGTATTGATTTTCCAGGGACCAACACCAGGGGCAAGTTTGGCTTGAGCCATCTTCTTTGTCAGATTGCATAATTTTGTAGTGGCTGCTGGGTAGGAGTGAGGTATTAAGTATGTACAGGGAGAAAGAAGCAAGCTTGTCTTTTGGCTTTACTTTGTGTCAGGTTTTTTTGGTGGTTAATGTAGCATTGGGAGAATCACATAAACTTCCATCCCAGAAATGAAGTTATTGCCAAGGCAAAAATTCCTATATTTACATATAAATATCCCCATTCAGCATGACTGAATACCTTTCTCATTTGTAATGAAGTAGCAACATCCATGACAATCAAATTCTAAGACAGAGATGTTAGATTAAACTGACTGTACGTATCTTTGGATGTAAACCCAATCTTTCAGAAAATCTACCTGATCCAAATGAATAATCCTTACCAAACCTGTTCTGAATTATGACCAGATTTCTAGATAAGATTACTTGATCTCAGCCAAAGACCTCTGTAATACAGAAAAAGGACTGCTGGCTCCTCCTGTCTCACTCAAGGATGTAGGTCCATTTTTAGTATGTCACCTATGTTTAGATCAAAGGCTTGGAATTTCCCAGTGACTTGGAGAAGTGAGTGGACATTGTGGCTTTCTGTTATTTGTGACCAAACCACAGTCCACTATTTTTAAACCTGCCATCTGCTTTTCACTTTGAGTTCTGGAAAGAGCAAGAGTGGTATTTTAAATTCTGTTTCGCTGGTCATGAAATGACAATTAAAAATATCACTGCTCCCCTTTCTTTATTCTCATTTTACCCCAGATTTCATAACAAATATATTGGGTATCCAACTAGCTGTAGTCCTGTTCCACATTATATTTTCTTGTTGTGCTAACTCAAAGATTATTTCAGAGAAAACTGTATCATCCCTTGTCAGGAGGGAATTTAAAATATTAAATAATATTGTTTTAAGCAAGCTCCTAATTTTTCTTGCACTTTTAAACACTTTTCTGGACATAGACACATTTCTGAGGAGAAAGCAGTATTGTTTATTTACACAACTCTCTTTTCTCCCTTTTACATTTTTTTTTTTCTGGAAACATAACTTATTATCTACTCCAAGATTAAAAGCATTCTAAACCATATCAGCAGCAAGAAATAGCTATCTTGTTGATTTTCAGAAAGTCTACAATACTCCATCTAATGTATTCAATGAATTATTTATTTCTTAAAGAGATACAATAAATCTTCACCTACTGTATTTGATGATTTTCATAGCAGGAATAATAAGTAATATGATTTGAATGTGATCCAGGTACCAGGAGGGGGGAAGGG
Source organism: Serinus canaria (assembly GCF_022539315.1). Lineage (NCBI taxonomy): Eukaryota > Metazoa > Chordata > Aves > Passeriformes > Fringillidae > Serinus > Serinus canaria. The sequence continues at coordinate 31,261,787 of NC_066315.1, forward strand.
AGGTCAATTTAGACTATTTACCAAGCACGTTGAAAGACAGCGCATCTGTAAAGACACTGGACATTGCTACTCATTTAAAGTTTCCAGGGGAAGAAGTTGATGTATTTCCATTGAAAATAAGGATCAGGAATTACTTAAATGCTTCTATTTTAAAGGAGGAGCTTAGGTGCAAAAGCACAATGGTGATGTTCAGTGGCCTTGTTCCCCGTTACATTGGAGTGAATCCAAGTAATTCCATTGATTTCGATGGACTTTCATTGGGCTAACTGAGAATAGAATCTAACTCCACGTTAGCTGGGGGTGGGGAAAGTGACAGGAATATAAATAACTCCAGATAAGTATTTGAATTACAAATACTCTGCAATGTGGTTTCTATCTGTTAAGACTGGTCATACCAAGTCATGAAAGTTCTGGATACATCCTCTCCTGTCTAGTTCATGCAATTGAAATAAAGATAAAAAATAAAGCACTGCTCAGTGGCAGCTGTTTTTGTTGTTATGTACTGTTGATGTCATGCTCTGTAGCATCCATCAGAGGATCTCTAGAGTACCTCAGAAGTGTGCTGTCCCATTCAGACCTTGAATCAACCAAAGGTTATAGCTTAGTCGAATTTTTTCTTGACAGGTAGTGAGAGGAGTTGGTGAGTCCCCTGTCCCACTGCTGTGTGTCTGCACAGCGACAAACAGCTGAAAAAACAGTTAGGAGCATGAACACCAAGCCTTTAGATTTTGATGTTTCCAGGATATTCAAAGGAATCGTGCAGAATATTTACGTGCATTATACAGGAATTTCAGGGTTTAACAATTCCTTGTCTCACCATGCTTTGCCTTCCCTTGCCTTCCCTGTCTCTCCACCCACAGACATTTCATTTTTCTCTAACTTTTATTGATGAGATGGCGACCCTAGTTCAAGCAGAGCATAAGATTTAACTATAATGTCTTACTCCTCTTGCCTTCTTCTGTAAGCAGGTGTATTTTACACGGAATACCTGCAGTGAGATCTTGCTCTAGATCTAGCTAGAACTAGCAGCAAAGCACAAACTGGTACCAGTTCTCTCTATGTTAACCTGTATCCATCATCCATTCACCTCTGAGGCTTCTTCACAGGTATGTTCAGACATTCACACAGTCTTTAAATCCCCTTGAGATCTGCTTCTTTCAGATCACTTGTGCTATATAAACATATATTATCAATATTTTAGTCATCAAAATATATGACCTTCAGAATATGCTGTGAAGCAGCAAACAGACTGACTTAGGTAATTTTGCCTTATATTCTTTTCTATTTAAATCTCCCTTCTGTGAAAAGTTATTCCAAACATCCATTTGCAAAAATACCTTAGTAATTTGCATCCATTGACTAGATTGCAGATTCTGTTTCCAGTTTTAGGAATATTTTACTTTAATATTTGTGTTAGTCAAAGACTTTTGGCTGGTAATAAGAGTGCTGGCACACTAAGTAAATGAATTCTTGTTTCACTTTTTTTTTTTCTTTAAAGCATGCTGAGTTTTTCCTCTCTTATGCTTTAGAGATTTGAGTAATTATCTAGTTAATACTTGTTCTGCTGATACTCTGGAAAGCTTTTCTTTGACAGCATGAATGAACTCAGCATAAATGTAATTCTAAACTTTGGCTGACATAGCTCAATAAATCAAAACCTTCATCTCCGAGTCATACACTTTGTTTCATTAAGTACATAAGAGTAAAGCTAGTAATAGCATTAACATGGCAAAATAAAAAAAAAAAAAGCATTTCAACCTGTTGGAAATTCCCACAAACATATCTAAATAGATATTTCTACCATTAAACCATCTTACTTCAGGTATGCACATTCAGGTGGTAGGATGTGCCCACTGTATTTTTTTTTACCAGCTGTGGTGAGAAGGGGCAGTTTCCCACTATTAGGATCTCTTGCAAATCTTTGAGGTTATTTCATGGTTAGAAACATCTGGATGCAAACGTCCCCCACCAGCTCCCTCAATGTTTCCCCCAGTCCCCTCAGAGTAAAGAATTGGTGTCTGTGGTGACCCCATAGGAAGGGCAAACGGGTCAGTGGAAACTGCCACTTTCCTGCCTGTGTGGGCAGAGGGTTATAGACCACAGCAGGCAGCCTTTTACAAGATGCATTTGAAAGAAGGTGGAGCAAGATAATCCAGGGATTTTGAATTTATAATCTTAGCCATATAGGTTGGAAGACTTGGGCAAAGCCAAAGATCACAAAATCTGTCCCAAAAAAGCCTTTATCTTTGTGAAAAAAACACATTTCTTATAGCCTTAAAGCTATCACAGCCAGCATTTATTGTAGTTCCTTAAATTTGTTATGGGATGCATTTGCTGTGTGAAAAAGAAAGTGGAAAAGCTCCCTTTTATTTAAAGGTCCCTTATTCAGAGGATGTACAGTTTAACTGCAAAGCTCCTGTCTATTAAACTGAAGTACACAGGACATCATGATGAAATAAAGTTCCAAGTTTTCTTGCTCATTGCTCATTCTTTTGGCCTGATTCTCCATCTTGATTTGTCAGATGGTTTAGGTTAGGGAACAGGAGTCTTACTTTTTCAATAAATGTAAAATCTAACAGCAATAGTTATGCTGTAGTTTTGTAGTCAACAGTGTTTTCTAATGGCACCAAGAAAATGTTTTCCAGCTACACATCAGGTGATTGAGCTTGGCAGTATCTGTTAAATCAGCCTTCAAGCTTCATGCTGTTCTTTTTAAATTAAAAATTTTACATATTTATTCCTTGCTTTACTGTACTGCGATGCTAAATTGCCAGTAAAAAGATTTCTTTAGTAATAATTAAAAGCAACTCTTTCTAAGTCAGCTTCATATGCATTTTTATCTTAGCTTAAATTATGTTTTTGATATTTGAGAGGTACCTAGATGTGTCTATCACTAAAAAGTAGTAATTGCCTGTCAGGGTTGCTATAGGAATATTGTGTCCCATTAAGATATTAACTTTTTAAAGGGGTGATGAAAAATTGGAGCAGGTTCAGAAGAAAGCTGCAGGAATAATTTGAGAATTGGAAAGTGCTCTTTACAGTGGCACCCCAAAGAAACTTCACCTATTTAGATTATTTAAAAAGTGGAGGTAAAGAAACAACTTGACTATTGTCTATAAACATCTGCCTATGAAGGATAAGGTAAAAACTGTGGCTAGAAGATTCTTAAAAAACCCAAACCAAAACAAAAGGCCACAAATAACATGATCCATGGCAGAAATCAGTCAGCAGTTTTCAAACTGGAAATTTCTGAGGAGAGAGAACAATTAACCTGTAGAAAATACAGCCAAAGGATGCAGTCAGTTTTGTACACATTAAATCAAACCTGCATGTTTTTCTGAAGGTACACTACTGCTTCATCACAAGCTGTGGCTTGAGGCAGAAATTGTTGGGAGAACTCCTGTAGTGTGAGTTATGCAAGAGGACAGAGCACACAGTTGTAACTGTGTTGGCTGGGAATGTGTGAATCATGTTCTAGTGCAGTATGAGGCATTCTTCCATCAGAGTCTCTAAATTTATATTAAGTGCTGTCCAGATCATTACAATCCTTTAAATAGAATATCAAGTCTCAGGTAGTCAGAGACTGCCCTTTTTTTCAGCAAACAGAATCACATTTTGCTTGGTGGGAGGGGTAGACTTTAGACTTAGCTCATGGAAGAGCTGTGTAAAAAAGAAAAAGCCTAGGAAATCAAAACTGCTTTATTCATACTTACACTGCCACTGCCTTTCTTTTGTTTCTTTGGTGTATTAAGTTCACCTGTTTGCCAATGGGTAGCTCAGTGCACTTTTGGAGCACATAATAGGTTTGAACCAGAGCTATTATGACTGCCCAGGGTTTTCCAGGCCCTCTTCAGCTACAGTCCATTTTGTGATGAAGGCCTACTGAGATATTGAAAAAATGTTTGATTCATTGGCATCAATTGCCACTGTTACTTCATAGTTGTAACACCATAAAAACATTTCTCTCGTACCCTAGGCTGGGAGTTAGCTGTGTGTATGGCTAGTGATTTAATATGGTTTAAAAGCAGTCTGGGATTCAGGCTGTTTATATCCAGCTTTCCTATATTTTCCTATATCAGGAAAAGTGCTTGAAACCTTGTACATATTCCAGGCACCAACCCTGTAAACTATTTCCAGTGCTACCTTACTCTGTAGTTTTCCTCTGCCTTTAACTGGAAGCAGGATGGTTTGCTTTTTTTCACTTTTCCTTCTTGAAGAATTTTTACATTTCTACCTGCAAATGAAGCATTTTGCACAAATGGGAATTCCCCAAGACAGCATTTTAGCCTGACAGTAATGATCCTTTTCTTGAGGTTTGAAAACTTTGCCTACCTTCACAGATGCAGTTTTGAAATATAAGCTGTGAAATCATGTGCTTACATTGACCCTGGTCACCCTATTCCAGAGAAGGAGAATGATAGAATTATTCTCCTTCTCTGGTTTGCTTCCTAACCATTCTCTATTTTGTGTGATTTTGTGCATTGCTGCTAAATGTCCCACATCAATCTACACCAGGGCATTTTGGCTGGTGCTATTACAAACAGTTTGATACCAGTTTGATACCAGTACTCTTAGCAGTGCTTTTTACTGGTACCAATGCAATCTGGGAAAGTGCAGAATGGCTTTTCCTCCCCTTTTTAGGATTATTCAGGTTTTGTAGAAAAAACAACACAAGGAAAAAATTGCAAAACTAACTGATGATGTATAAGCATAGGCATTTGTGGTTTGGTTGTTCCTGTATTGTAGTCCATTACTATAATGAAGATTTTTGATAATTAAAAATAACAAATTTCTCAGTCATTTGTGATCCAGTTTTGTTCTCTCTTTGTCATCAGTGGCAACAAATGAAAATATCTTTTAAATGAAGGTAGTGAAAAGAAGAGTTGTTTTTAGAGCTCTGTTAGAACAGAGCCTAGGAAAGGCAATCTGAATCTGAATCTGCATTTGTCTTATTTTTTGTCCCCTTTGACTGCCTGGACTAGTAACCTGCAGACTGAGTGGATCTAGTCCACTCAGTAACTCTAGTAATTCTTTCTGCTAGGGTGCCTCTGAGGCAGAGAGGCTGGACTCAGGAAGTAACAAGCACTGCTAGAGAACAAAAGCACCCAAAGATGTCTCTAGAAACCACTGAGTTGAGGAACAGAGCATTTCCCCACCTTTGCTAACCCTTTAGCTTCTACATATTGCCTTTGCTAAAGAAGTGTGTAATGTCCAGTATCTGATGCAGAATGAGCTAACTCAAGGAGACATTGTCAAGCCCTTATTTGGAGTATTGTCTTTTGTTGTCTTGTTTCCTGAACATTAGGTTATTTGAAGCTCTCAATATGTTAACTAATATGTTGTTAATGATTTTATTTTTTAGAAACCTTTGTCTTGGTTTGTTTCTATCTAAGGATCATGCAAGCCTTTACATATTTCCATACTTTCAGCATATTTTATGCAAATGGTTGTTAAAAATGAAAATTCTAATTTCAAATGAAGAAAATTCATGACATGCATCTTGTGTTGCAGTTTAATCACTGTATACCCAGGAAAGTATTGACAGTTGTCCCGTGGAAGCTATTAAAGTTCCTGTCCAAGGTTAAATGAAATTGCAGTTTATCAGAGCAGCATTGAGAAAATAAGGGAATCTGTTCATGGCTCTTGATTAATGCCAAGCATGATCAACACAAGGGGGTTCATTAAGCTATACATCATGTGGGTAATTTAACATGTCATTGTGCCTGCTGTCTGCTTTAACTGTCTGCATAACCTGGTGTTCTGAACTTGTTCCTGAAGCGTTGTCTCCCAGACTTTGTCACGCTAGGGTTGGCTCAGCATTTGCATTTATACCAATCCCTTTTTTATGACAATTCTGGGTTTTTGTTTAACATTTACAATTTATATTGGGAATGCTTTTGTCATTGTCTAGATTTTCCTTGACTTTTTAGGTATTTCTATGTTTTGGGTAGTTGGTTTTAAACAAGATAGTCAGAACTAAAGGAATTAGGTCCTAATCCTGGGAGAGAACAGCCTCCTTAATTCCCAGTGAAGAACTGCATCTCCATACAAGATCAAGCCTGACAGTTTTCCACACAACTGATAACCCTGAAAGATGGAGTGGAAAGACTTTTCCAAACAGCTACAGAAATCTTCTGATTGCAGGCATTCACCCTCCTTGGGATATCAACCACAGAAACATTTGTTGGGAAGGCAGCATAGCGCTGTGCAAGGAACCCAGGAAGGTTTTAGACCACTAAGATGAATTTTCTAGCACAAATGCCAAGCAGATCAGACTTGAGCAGCCTGATTCCTTCATGCAATGGAATGACTGGCTGTGAGAATGGGGGAGGGCTGGTGGATATGAAGTTTGGCTTTAATAAGGTTTTCATGCCATCTCCCACAGCTCTTCCATTTAAGAGACTGCTAAATGCATTTGGTCTGCTCTTGGCTGTTGGACCCATAGGCATTCATCAGTGACTTCATGTTTAGTTAACAGTTGACAATAAGAAGAGCCCCATGATGTTGAAATGGGACTGACTTAGTCAACGTGTTCATCATCAACAACAGTGATAGAACAAAAGGTGCTCTTAGCAAATTAGGAGTAGTTAACATGCTTAGCAGGAGGGACTCAGTCCAGAGAGGCCTTGAGAAACTTAGGGATGGAGCCAACATGAAATCTGAGAGGTTCAGGAAGAGGTGGAGGGTCCTGAGTAACCTCATGCATCAGTGCATGTGAGGAGAGCCAGCGTGGCTGAAGAGGTCCCTGAACAGTGGCCACCAGGCTGAGTACGAGCCACAGTATGTGCTGACTGCAAATAAAACAAATCTGCTGCTGAGCCATACTGCAAGGGCTGAGGCCAGTTATTAGGGGAAGTTATTATGCCATTTTGCTTGTTATTGATGAAACTGTACTGGAAATATTTGTATCCTTGGGTTCTTCAGTTCTGAAAGCATGTGCAGAAAGTGGAGACAGGCCAGCAGAGGGTTATGAAGGGCAGGGACTAAGATAATTTGCCTTTCAAGGAGGGGCTGAGGAAACTGGTCTTTAATTTGGAAAAGTGGAGGCAAAGGAACAATATCATAGTATCCTTACACTGCTTGCAGGAGATTTGTAGAAATGATGGAATCAAGCTCAATTTTGACAGCTGGTAAAAAAAAAGATGCAATGACCTACTAGTATGGCCCACCATGCCATAACAAAAATTTCAGGAATGTCCAGCTGTGCATCTGAGTGCATGCTGTGCTCAAGACCATATTGGGATGGAAATGGTGAAGAATGCACTGTTCCTCTCCCCACTGTTTCATCCCTACATTCATCCTTAGGCCCATCTTTCCCAATTTCCATGGGAGAGAAATATGAATAAAGAAAGGAAAAGGCAGGCACAGCATCTGGGCAATAAGTGGCCAGGACTGTGGGTCATGTGGCTGTATTCTCAAGTCTCAGAGGGCTGAGGTTTTAGTACTCTTTGATGTACTTGAGAGCCTCCAACAGTGCTAGAACTGCAATGGTACAGTGATGGTGTTACATGCGGTACCTGACCACAAAATTCTGCAACATACCTCCTCACTGATACCAGTGAGGTATCACTGCTACCACTATGAGTAGTTTAGAGCACAGTATGTGTCAGCTATTAGCATTTTTGAAATTCACCTTGTTCCCAATGACTTTAGAAAATATCTCCTACACACTTACATTAGCTGATGATTTTCAGTGCCTATTTATTTGCTGTGCCATTGCTTGCGTTAGCTATAGGAATCTACTCAAGGCAAAGGACACTGCATTTATTTTTCCAAGTGTAAGAAAGATATCAAATAGAGGAATCAAAGGATCAAGTGATTTACAGGAGATGCACCTAAAAATTCAAACAGCAAAATTCAGGTTATGTACTATTTTTTTTTTTTTTGAGCAACTGAGGTGATTTCCCATTCTCTTCATATTTACTTGTTTTCATGTTGTTCTGGGATTAGATGAGATTCTTGTATCTAGGAAGAACTGACTGTGCCAGAACTTTCAAAGCATTGTCATTTAATGAGAAGTTTATCTTAGCAATGAATTTCTTTTACAGAAATTGCACTTGCTGCCTACATCTGAAAATAATTAACTGTCTAATTTCTTTTAGTATAGGGATTGAGAATTGAATAGAAGTAAAATAGATATTACAGTCTAAAGCCAGATTACAAAAGTGTACACTGGTTGTAGTAAGTAACACAGAATGGCTGTTTAATATAAATGTAGTTAGTGTATTACTGCTTCTAGCAAGTTAGCTTTTAGTTACACCTATCATGTCTCTTGCTGCAGTGTGAATCCTTTTTATCCTGAAACCTTAAATAGTTTTCAGGTATTCACAGTTCCAAAGTGGAATCGTTTAAAAAAGATATGTATTGTTTCCTGCTACCATTAATTACCAAAGGTTTATTTACAAGACAATAATTAATTATACTTCTGGGATGCTCAAGAGTCTAACATAAATCAAAGCAGACTTGATAAGAAGCGATGAAAGTCTCACATAATTAAACAGGGCACTAGAGACCAATTGTTTATAGAATTATTTGCTTGGGCTAATTGACACTAATTATTTAATCTGATTTTCTTCTTCCCAGTAATGCTTCTACCAATTCTCTATTCTCAGCTGATGGCACAAGCATATTTCACTTTATCAAGGTGTTCTCACTCTATCAATACAAAGGTTTTTCAGCTGTTACCTTCACTAAACTATTTTTGTAACAATGCAAAAGGGAATTATGGAAACTGGTGATCATTAAGTTTTGGTAATAATTTCCTGACTACACAAGGTATTGAAGTGTTGCAAATGCTAAGCAAGGCAATGGCTTAGTTGATGGTAAAAATTAATTCTGCAGTAGAAGCAGCCTCAGGAACACAAACATGAAACATATTTGCAAGCCAGCTGATAGCTCACTTGCTACAGCTCCCTAGCTACTATAAAAAATCTAATAAGAACTTTATTTCTAGGTAAGATCAGTAACATTTCCCTGATGCTGCATTATATCGTATTTTATAAATATCAACACGTGGTACAAGAAACTGTTCATGGAATTTTCAAATTTCTTGCCAGGAGCTGAATACAAAGCCCAGTGATGTTATTGAATCTCTGGTGCTGTTTTATTGAATCACCCTCACATGCTAGAGCAGAGCATCATCATGTCATGCAATTCTCCATGTCCTGTAGTCATGAAGAAATAGCATGATTACATGCTATAGAAAACAGAGACAAACAAATTAAATAGGCTGATCCTAACACATCACTGCATTCCATCTGGGCACATAATTTATTTTAGACTTTAGTGTTACTTGGTCAGTAACATGGTTGGAAAGACGTTTATGTGTGGTTTTTGTCTGCCTCCTTAAGGAAATGAGGCTAATGTGATACTTTTACCAGGATGCCCAGAGACTCCCTTTACCAAAGTTTTAACTCACTGATCAATTTGAAATGGATGTAACAACAAAAGATGGCTCAATTATACGAATTTCCAGTGAAATTCATGAAAATAGGTGTTTGTGTAGTGGAAAAAAAGATATGTATTAGAATCCCCACAGAGAAAATGACTGTAGTATAAATTCCATTATTAAACAACAGAGAATCCATGTGGGGTACAGCCTATGACTCATTACAGAGCTAACGTTTCTTATGCAGTAGTGAAGTACACAAGGGTTTTGGTCAACCTTTTGCAAGTATCTGATTCCAAATAGATGAGTCCTTTTCTTCTCCTTGGTACTTAAAACCTGGTGAGAATTTTCAGCACGTGACTGTGTAATGTCTAAGCCAAAGGGTGACCAAGGTACACAGGCAGCCCTTTCAGCTGCAGCTTGAAAGCTGCTTTTCTTCTGTCTCTGGAGCTATACATCCACCTTTTCCCCCCTAACAAAATATTTTAAGTAACTTAACAGCCTAAAAAAATAGTATGACCCAGTCCTCAAGAGCTTGTGTGCTGCTCTGTTCCTACACATTATATAGCCAGAATTACCTTTGCATTCTGACACTAGTAATTCAGATATCTTGGTTATTACTGCTCCAATTATTATTCTGACAGAACAAATGATATCCTCCTCCAAGAAATTCTGTGTTTTTTATCTTCAAATTACTTTTCAGGCACTGCTTCTGACTATAAGCAAGGGTTTCAACAAGTGATAGCAGGTCAGGGGTGCGAAGTAGTATATTCAATGCTTCAGAGTGAGTGGCTCAGGGAATATCAGTTACTGGCTGCTGCTGGATGTATCTGCACAAGTCATGGATTATCCAAAGCATTGATACTAGAAACAATATATCACCTAGCTACCCTCTGACTAGGTCATTAAAACTATCTATTACTAGTTGGTTTTTATTAAATTATTTCATAACCAAAATCACAATTTATCATTTGGTTTTTCCCATCTTGAGACATATATGAAAGAACCCACATCCCACAGAATCTCTGGTCCATGTTACCACTGTAATTTTTAATTTAATTTTGGAAGTGCCTTAGGATTCTTGGATAAAAAAAAGCTCTAGTGTATAAAGATATATACATGGAAATATGAACAATAACAAGAAGATTTTAGCAAAAATTATGGTAGCATTATAGTTGTATTATAAGTGAATAGTGCCTTAATTAGGAAGGCATGAAAACTGGCTATATTGTTACATCATCTCAGAAGAAATCTGTTAAAGTTTTTGTTAACAGAAACCTTATAGGAAAAATACTGCATAAGATAGAAATGCTGGTAAGTGATCAAAACAAAAGAGTCCTTTCATGTCTCCCCAGTGAGAGCTAAATATCTGTGTGTCTGCATACAGATTCATAGATTTTGTGAATTTGCTTCTCATAGTAAGCTAGAAGAATGAAACAGAAATAATTATATTCTAAGTAGATTTTTATCTTTGTGCTGGTTTTAAACTAACTTAAAACAATTTCATCTGGGTTTATTTTATGCACCTTTCAGGGGAGATATAATCAGTCTGTTACAAATTTACTTTTAATAGGCAAGGTAAAAGATGTTTTAGTGCTGGAATCTAATTATCAATGTTTAAATGGATCTTATATGGAGAGGCAATAGAACAGTATACTTTTGAGAGTATCTTAGAGCTGTGCTCCAAAATTGAGAGAAAGCTATTGCATTTTAAATAATTTATACTTTTCCAAGTGGAGAAACTGAAACTATGATGAAAAAATATAAGAAGATGAAAACCATAATATAAAAATATGCATATGTAAGCATCTGAAAGTGCGAGAAGAGTTTAGGGCTAAAATGTGAAAACCAGGTTTATCAGAAAACATGTCTCTATCTATATTTTATTATTTCAGTTATCATATAGAGAAAGGAGTTTTTAGAGTGTTTTCCAAAATAATCAGGCAAGCTTGTATTTAAAATACATGTCAGGACTTTTTGAAAGTGCTGTGTCATCATTAGTCTAATTCTAAGACAAAGCACTCTATATACTCCCAGATTCAAGGGAATTCAAGGTGTTGACTTTCATCTCTATCCCCCTAACTGGCTGGGGGGCCAGGGTGTGCATCTCTTCCATGCCCAGGACAAACAGCTGCAGCTGGAGAACAGGAGCTCAGCCTTCCAGGGTCTGCCTTGTGTCCCGGGGGAGGCACAGGACAGCCACAGCTTGCTCCAAGCCTGAGTAGAGGTGCACACCTCCCAGGAAGGCATCTGTATGGACAGATTTTTACATCAGCTGTGGGTGTGTCCCACAAATACTGAAACTCAGTGGGAAGACACAGAATATTTGGTGTGAACATTGGGTAAATGTTTATAACCACAGAGTCAATGTATTTTATCTAGAGCACAAGGTATTAATTTTGTTTCCAACATCTGGAAATAAATAACAAGGCTTTGCCCAGCCCAGATGTTTTATAGGTTTAAAAAGCAGGTTTACCCAGATTCAAACTTCTGTGTGTCCACAGGTAGGTTCAACAATGTGATTTGGACTTTGTTGAAAGCTGCTGTGGCAGCCAGCAAAGCTGAAATCAGACAGTCTGGCCAAGTTTTTCCTAGGAGCAATCCAACAGATAAGATATACCAAAGACAATGTTTAGGCTTAGAGACTACAAGGGATTAAATTCACTGGTAACTGTTGTGTGTTTGCCAGCTCAATAGGAACACCAGGCTCAGAGCCTTTATTGGGTTCTTCCCATAACTGAAAGATCAAGTTCAGAGGTTTTCAGCTTACATGAGAATTTTCCTAGGCCAGAAACTCACCTGCTTATACCATCTCTAAAAAACCTGTATGTATTTCTCACTGATTATAACATGCCTCATTGCATTGTCTTTAATAAAAAGCTGACTTTTGTGAACTTTTCTCTCATCCTCTCATTTATTTGCCTCACTACATTAAAAGACTTTTTTTTTTTTAAAGCAGGAATTTTGAAGAAGAAAATGTGCTGCTGAAACGAGATGGGAACTTTGCTGTGTTTATTGCCATTGAAAAGGATGTTTACCATTCTCATCTTCCCATCTTCCCTTCTTTGTGGGTAAGTTCAACTTATAAAATGAATATCATATCCCCTCAAATTCTAGTCTTAGTACTCAAGACTCACTGACTCGAGTATCTGATAGACTGATAAGTTTTTGTCAGCAATTGTACTTCCTACAGCCATGGAGTTCTCTGATCACACATACCACCTCTGGTACACACAAAATGAAATTTATTTTGTGGGGAGTTTTTCAGTACAATAAAACCTGTGATGAAGGAATTATCAGACTATTTTTTACACTGATGTCAATAGAAATTTGTATTCTTTGTAGATTTTAGAAAGAACAACCTACTGCTGTATGCCAAGCTGCCACAATTGTATCTCAGGATCAAGGATACAAGAGAACAATTTCTTTATCCTCTCTTACATTGAGCCTGGTAATCAATGGGAAGCAAAGCAGAATCAATATTAATTGATCAGTTAGGTTTTTAAATAATTGGCATTCACTCCACTCACTACACAAAATAACAACTGGCTTTTAGGGTTTGCCCTTTTCCAGCTCTTTTATCCCAGTTTGTGCAGTGGCTGCTGTGATGCAGGAGGTGCCCCCAGGGCATGTGGCACAGCCCCCACAGACATCCCTGGTGCTGCAGACAGAGCTCAGGCAGGTGGAGAGGTGCAGTGCAGCACTGAGAGTGTTTTCAGAGTGCTCTGCTCCTTGCAGGGCAGTGGCCAGGCTCACCTTCCTCTGGTTTGCTCCCAGTAATTCCAGCACTGCAATGAAGCCAGCCTGGCAGCAGCACCAGGCCTGCTGTGGATGCAGGGGATAAATACACCAGCAATGACACTGTAGTTTACTTCATGCAATCTACATTTTTGTGGAATCCTTAGGAGCACACTAAAGGGTAAATGACAGCACCCATGACAGCAATGAGATTATGACAGCAGAATATGGTTTATTGGTGTAAAAGTATGGACCAAGTAGTGCTGGATGTATAGCTACATGTTCTGCAAGGAGCAGAGGAGGCATTGATGGCCTTTTGTACTCTCTAAACCTCTCTTCAGACTTCTGGAGATGGATTTGGACTCAGACACATCTGTCCCATTCCTGGTCTCTCTCTGCCTATAATCAGAGATGTTCATTCAGCATTGAATTGGGTAAAATTGGTGGTATACTTTTCCAAATAACAACTCCTTTTAGATGACCTTCAATCCCTCAGCTAATCAGGGTAAATTTGAATCTTCTGAGACTCAACCCTTTGACTGTCAGTGCTGCATGCTTCCCATAGATATGTCTGATTTCCCCTGGTCTTGTGTGACAGCCAGCTGGGATTTCTAAACTGATCTTCATAAGATCTTTCTAGGATTTGGTTCTTCATCTCTCTCTCTCTCTTTTGGCTCCCCAGCTCTGAGATAGTTAGAAATCCTCTGCAGAAGTGGTGTGACACATTACAGATTGTGTGGTGTTCAAGTTTTTCTGTGTCTCTGATCTATTACTGGCAGCATGAAGCTTTGGGGATTCTTCATGCCATTTCCTCTTAGAGAGCACAAAGAAGAGCAGCTATGGAGGACTCAAAGTCTGCCACTCTACTCAACTCTGCTGTAAAGTTCAAATGGTTACTGGCTACCTATTTACCCAAGAAGAAGAAAAAACATATAACTGAGACATGTAATATTGGTAAGGAAGCATTGCAGAACTTGTGTTGCGGAAAATGGTTTTTTATTGACTTTCTGATACCATGCCTGAATTTATGTTGTTTGGTACTCACTGTGAGTGCCATTTTTTTATTCTGTAAATATGATTGAAGCATTTTGATCACCTGTCCTAAGTGCTTAATCAAACTCTATTATCCTGCTAGCCATAAACTAGCCAACAGAAAGTTACTGCCTCAAAAGGTTACTACCTATGGGCCAGCCTTAAATAAGGCAAGTAATGGCCTTTTTCTTGGGTGTGATAGAAATCTCTGTTTCCTGGAACCAAAATATTTTTATACTTTGCTATTAAGTTTCATTGAAGCTTTGTCTACTTTTATGTAAAGTACACTGATTTATTAGAAAGCTCGCTCCACAGTAAACTGATAATTGGATGCTGTTGAAAGAATGAGTTTCATTGATCTAGTCAGTGACCACAGACATTACTGAAGTAAACCTCTTAACAGTGCTGGGGCGTATTTTGGCCACAATCAATTTTTGTGAATCTTCCCTTGTAGTATTTTGTTTTATTTGACACTATCTGCATTGATCTAAACCCGGAGCGCATTTAATGTGTAAAATTTATCTTGACAGAAAGTTTCATTACTTTTCAGTCAACACAAACTTCTCATTCTTTATTATAGATTAAAAATCTGCTCTGACAATCCGGGCAAGTAACCTGTAGATACCTGTTGCATCAGTTTGCGTGTGCCAGAGACAGAAAAAGGATTGTAGTTGGAGAGCTGGGCTTTAAATAAATGAGACATTGCCCTTGCTGATGTTGAACAGAATGCTTTTTTAATATCTGGTGTGAAGAAGATGCCAAATATAAAGATTCTCTTCTCTGCTTTCTGTTGCCGCTTTAATTGTTGATTTTTTTTTTAACAGAGCTTGATTTTCTCTCTCGTCACAGCACATTCATGGCTCAACACAAATGCCACCATTTTAGTGTTAAACTCCATGAGCTCATCTCCTGCCTTTGCATGAACCCAAAGGCAAGGGATGATCCTCAGAAAGACAGGAACATCAGAAAAGCCTTTCTGACATTTTTGAAGGTGTTTGAGCACTATTGTTTAAAGGCTGGTGATCAGAATGTTTTAACTATGGTTAATGCTTAGCAATAATTATAATTTAATTTTAAACTAAAGCATCATTAATACTAATGTTTATAAAACAAGAAGAATCTGTGTGCTTCAGATGAGATGTTTAAGTTACTATCACCTTCAGGGATGTTTGCCCTCAGTGTGGAAGCATCTGTTTGCAGGCAAGCTCCTAAGATACTGTTGATTAATAATAAGTTATAAGTAGTGAATAAGGCTCAGTCATATCCTGATAGAGATCAGGTTAAAATTTTTTAACCAGATGCACACTACCTTGTTTGTGTTTGTTGCACTTCTGGTGGTAGCTGCTTCTCATCTTGTGACTCTTGGCTGGTGAAAAAGAGTGGGTTTTTTGTAAATAGTTTCATTCACATTAAATTCACTCCTGGAAAGAAATCAATTGTCTTTAGGATTTATAAAACCCTTTTTAAAATAAAATTCATATTCAGAAATATCTTTGATTAGATAGCCAGTGCTGTATTTTTGTATTTTTAAAGTACCAGAGAGATGAAAAATTTCCATGTTAGAACTTCCAAGATTAAGGAAAATGCACTATTATCTAAAACCAGTTACCCAGTGACATGAGAAGTTTGAAATGTCTTTCCTAGGTAGTCTGAATTACAATTATTTCTTGAGAGAATTGCTGCCGTCTTGTTATTGCTGATTTATGGGCTGACTCTGAAGGTGAACATCAGGCTGGCATGTTTTTTGTTTGTTTGTTTTTGTTTTGGGTTTTTGTTTTTGTTTTTTTATTTTATTTTAACTAAGCCAAATCGTTAAAAAAACCCCTAAAGCTCTGTAAACAGAGGCCTGAACATTGCAATACAAGTGAGAATGACTTTGGCTGATGCTGAAAATCTGTATGAGAACCTGCATTTTATCTCTGGGAGGTTTCACAGGAGGGGAAATCTCACCTTTCCTGATGAGGAACAGTGCTTTGCATTAGCAGGATCACTCTGAACATCTTTGGGGCCTTTCTGGGACTCATTTGTCTGAGTAGGGCAGTTAGAGCTGCTGACTCTGAACTCCTAACCCTGCCTTCATTGGTACAAAATGAGACCTATTTAATACTCCATGGTTGGCAGTAGTGAAAGAAAACTTCTGAGAAAACCTAAAATATTTGTAGGATTTAAAGTTCTTTTTCTGTCTAGAGGACCACTGAAAAGAGCAGAATAAAGCAGTGCTCTAACTTTCCTACATTCCAAAAGCAAAATTAATAAGAAAGGTCATTGAGTGGTTGCTCTAGGTACCTGCAGAAAGGAGATAATCAAAGGAGGTACAAGTACCCATTCAATGGGAATGGCCTTTGCAGGGGATTTGATAGTGGAGAAGTTAATTTCCCTGGTGAGTTAAGTGAGATAACATAGTTTTATCTTTTTCAGAAAACTGAGGGTAAATGATCTGGTTCAATAACTCTCACTAACTACATTCAGATAAGCTTTTTTTTCCCTGTGTTTATTAAGTTGTTTATTTGTTATAATATACTAGTCATCTAATGCAGATAAGAATTTAGGTGGAAGTCAACAAACATCCTTTTAAGCAGCTGGCCCATTTCAAGCACTGAGAATAAATTAAATGATAAAGCATGTTCTCTTGTTTGATTAGAAGACCAAAATTAGTCATTGTGGAAGTGTTTCAAATTGTAGGAAGCAGCAGCTTTAATTCTGTTTGCAAAGAGAAAGACATGCATGTGCAGTGAATGGTCTAACATCTCATTGCACTGTTGTGTTATCTTTAAGGAAAGGGAGGACTGAAAAGGCACATGTTTCACAAGACTGTAAATGGCTTATAATGAAAGATACACCATTCACTCATGGGAAAGAATACTAGACAGAATAGCTGCAGTCATATCGGGTAACAATTTATCTTACTGCAGCAAGATATCTGAAATTTCACACAGTAGAAATGGGAGAATTTTCCACCCTGCTTTTGAATTCTGTATAGAATAAATATCTGTTCATTATCTTGTATCTGTATGCACACACGGTGAACTCTGAAGCCTGACTGTCAGGGAGGAAGAGATTAGTCTGTGTCTGTTAAACAGTGAAGTCCTCTAAGTGCTTTCATGTTCTTAAAAGCTCAATCTGCACTTGTATATGCAATCTGCAGTGTGGTGTATCATCAAAGAAAAGCTACTGAGTTTGTGCATGCATGTGTAGTAATTGATTTTTTCCAAGGTATTTGCCTGGGTGCAGTATTGCATATTTTGAGGGTAAGATCAAATCACAGTGTTGAGGAAAAAGCCACTGCAAATATGGTAGTGAAAACAGCAGTACAGGTGGCAATCAGATTTGGAATGCAGACATCTTAAATCAGTGCCCTTTGTGGGAAATCAAGATACATTTCAGTGATAACAAGGTCTGGGAAAACAATTGTGCCAGAAAATGAAAAGGTCTCTGTGTCTTTTTGTCTTTAACTCTGTGACAGCTCTCAGAGTGAATCCCTCATCTCACCAGAGAGAGGGCTTCTTTGGGCCTTGCCAGAATTTGATTGCTCTCTGTGTCTCTGTCAGGATTACCCACTGTGATACATCCACTAGGACCCATAATTTCAAACAGCGAAAATACTCCATTAAGATTTGACAGATTAGGAAAATGAAAACATTTGCATTGAGCAGATGACATATTTGACAAATCTGAGAGAGCTGCATTTCTGCAGCCTGGAAAAGAGAAGGCTAAAAAGAGATAAATTTTTTGTCTTCATCTCTGTTATAGAAAAGATGAAGCCAGACTCTTCTTGCAGGTGCACAGCAAAACAAGAAGAAGTGGACCCAAGTTGAAACAAGGGAAATTCCTCTGAAGAAAAACTATTCTTCCTAGGGAGGTTGATTTAACACTGGAAAAGCTGCCCAGAAAGGCTGTGCATTCTCCATCCATAGAGGTATGAAAAACTCAGCTGGATGAGACTCTAGGAAACCAAATCTAGCTTTGAAGTTAGCCCTGCTTTAGGCAGTGTTTGAACCCAATGGCTTTCTACATCACTTGTAACATAAAATATACAATCATATTAAAAAAAAAAAAAAACAGCAAATGTGGAACTCTGCTTGGCCAGTTGAGTGCTCCCTGAAAACAGGAATACATTTATATCTACGGTGTTTCCTCTTTGGGGCAGGAATTCACTTCTTGATTCTGTCTGGAGAGGATCAGTAGCATTGGGATTTCTATCCTTGGCTAGTGCCTTTCTAAGTTATAGCAATTGTCGTTTAAGCCCAGCTGGAAATTAGGCATGCTGCAGCTGCTTGCTCAACCCCACCACTCTTCCCCCCCAAACCTGGTGGAATGGGGAGGAGAATCAAAGTAAAATTTGCAGGTTGAGATAAGAACAGTTTAATAATAAAAATAAAGTAAAATATAGTAATAATGGTAAATGATAATAATAATAATAATAATGACAATAAAAAGGGGAACCCAAGTGATGCATGATACAATTGCTCACCACCTGCTGGCTAAAGCCAGACCCCCCCCTTTCTGAACTCAGATCAGCCCTTCCTCTTCCTCCTTTGTCCCCCCACTTTCTGTACAGAACATGATGCCACAAGGTCTGTAATATCGCTCTGGTCAGTTTGGATCACCTGTCTTAGCTGCGTGTCCTCCCAAGCTCCTCTGCTCCCCCAACTTCCTTTCCCATGTGGCAGTCCAAAAAGCAGAGCCTTGGCTCTATGCAAGTTCTGCTCAGCAATAACAAAAAATATCTCTGTATTATCAACACTGTTCAAAACATAGTTCCATACTAGCCAGTGTGGAGAGAATTAATACTAACCCAGGTAAAACCAACACATTATTCAAATACCAGAAATGAAGGTGGGCTCCATAAGAAGAAAAAAATAATGAGGGTAAAGTTTAGAAAATATCTAAACTATAGGAGATCTGATAATAAGAACAGAGATTCTATCAAAGCCATGCACTTAGGTGGAGAAGGAAGTAAACTCACAAATCAAAAGGTTGTGCTTTTTCAGACTCAGGGCCAATCATGTGATGAGTCTGTGACTGTCTTGGATGGAGAACGAATGTGCTGACTGAACTGTGACAGGCAGTCTGGATGTCTAGTGAAGTGCTTTGACATCTTCTTTGTGATTTTGGTAGTGTAGATAGCTTTGATCAAAGCATATGGCCCTCCCATGCATCTTCAAAAGCAATGGGATTGTCCCAGTTAAAATTTGGTTACTCTTGGAGTAAGGGAATGCTTGCTATGGAAACACAGCCAAGTGTTATCCATCTCACTACCAAACAAGTATCCTTGCCTGAGGAGAAGTGACAGATGGCTTACCAAGCGTAACCCTGTAATTCACAACCTGCTTTATGTGCATCTCCTGGCTATTGCTTTCTTCTCTCCCACATTTCCATTTCCATTCCCACTCCCACCGTTCCTTGGGCTTTTGCCATCCCCCTCCCACTCTCTCCCCATTCCTATATTGTTGCCTCTCTCCCACAGCACTGTTTCTGCTCCCTCCCTGCACTTTTCTTGTAGACACCAACTGAACTGCAGGTCTGAGGGGATGTCTGCCAGCACTACCCAAAAGGGAAATCTGCTGTGGTGCTGCTCTTCTTTATCCCCATTCTCATTATTGTTACATACCTCAGCTGCTGGAAAGTGCTCTTATAACTTGTCTGATATGTGAAAATTTTTCACTTCAAAATTTTTCAATTATTTCGTGGTGAGTTACAAGGGAGACAGAATACATAAAGTGATTAATTTTTTTTACACTGGTCTCTCTGGGGCAAGTTTCACTCAGTTCCTCAGCTGTGATTAATTTTTTTTGTTGCAATGCAAAGCTTAACTGGGTGTATGTGCAAGTTAGAGTGTTGGTGTACATTTCAGAGGAGAAATCAAGTGTGGATACATACCAAATCCTCCTGAATCTGTATCCTAAAGCTAAACTTTTCAAAGTTCATTTAAACTTGCTCAGTTCTTGCATTATTTAGTTGCAGTGGATGTCAGAAGTACTGAAGATGAAAGACCAGATAAATGAATAATGAGTCACTTCTCGAGTGACAGGAAGGAGGAAGTACAATCTCTCCCTTGCTTCCTGAACTTTCCTACCTAAGAGATGTGAGCCACAGAGGTTGCATAAATTTCAAAGCAGATGTATCTAAACTGGATTTCTTGAGAGCAAATCACATTCAAATCACACAGTTTCCTGTTGGAGTGCTTTCCTTAATTATTTCAGTTATTTCCTTAATTATTTCAGTGACAGTTATTCACTGTCATTGCTGCTCCTGCTTGCTTGTGAATGGCCCGGGTAGGCTGGTGTGTGTGGTTCTGGACAGGGGTAGCAGCACATTTCAGTGGGTGCTGGCAGCATCTTAGAAGTTTTGCCACTCAGCTCAGTGGTAAATGTGAAATTCAGAGGGAGCTGTGGCCTGCTGCCATTTGCAGGCTGTAAACACAAGGTGGGGGGGAGTGGGGGGTGTGCAAAAGAACACGTGTTTTGTGCAGAGGCTCAGACTGTAAAATAAGTTTGGGAGAAAGTGCAGCTCCACTTTTACTTTCTGTTCCCATTGTGACACACAGTGAGCAGAAACCTTTGGTCTTTTGAAAGCCTCCTGTTTGCCCTTCTCCTTAAATGGCCCTGCAAGGAAATAGAAACAGACTGACTCTGCTACACAGACTGGGAGATCTGTGCAGGTTTCCCTTCAACTGCTAGAAGTTTTAATTTTATGAACTGAAGTGATACTGTACTTAACGATTTCAGGGTGTGAGAACATTTGAAAAATTAGCTGCCAATAACCAAATTTAAAAGTAAGTTTTGAACCAAAACACTGCAATATATTTTCTGCTTTAAATAAAAGCAGGTGATGCTCAAAACTTGCCCAATATGTGGTAAACTTTGTACGGTATTGCAATACAAATGGGGAGAGTGAAGGGTAAAAACCTCTCATGGTTTATATTGCTCTGGTTGCTAGATTGGTACATTTTTTTTTAGATGAGGTCTGCAGATCAGGGGTGTAAAGATGTGGAAAATTTCTTAACCATTTAAATCAGAATAAACCCCAATCTTAATGAAATTAAGACAGTCTTAAAACAAAAATCCAAACAACCCTAACATAAGTAATTAGGTTTAATTTTAGCTATTTGTAACTTGTCTTCTCAAGGAAAAACTCAATTTTGTTAAATTGATGAAGTGGAAACCTGTTGCTAAATAGAGAGATAAGTTCTTACAGTATTTGTGAGGGGGTTTTGGGTGTTGGGATAGTTTGCTTGCTTGGCTAATTATACAGATGATTTAGAGATTTGGGAACCATCCCTGAAGAAAAGTTTGGGCTAACATTTCAGAGAACATATATTTTGGGGGGAGAACTTCTCTTAGCTTTGCTGTGTGAAAAGATCTACTGATTCAGTTGGACTATTCATAATAGAAAGACTCAAGAAGCTGGGGAGTAAGACTTTCTAAATTACCTGAAATGACTTCTTTAAGTGTTTATGTAAAGGGGGAGAGAGGAGAAGAGTGTAACAAAGCACAGTGGGGCCAGTAGAAAAGAAGCAGCATGTTATGAAGCTAGGTAAGACTTAAGCAGGATGGAGAAGGTCAGCCTGTGGCTAGAAGAAAGGAGCAAGAATTAAAACGAAATTCTACTGAAGAATTAGATGAGAAGGAGCATTTGAAAGGAAAGAATTAAAGAGCATGGAGTGCTGGTGCTGTAGAATGCACCAATATCTGAATGTTTTTTTGCTGGAAAAGCAAAATTTTGCTTTTAGGAAGATCTTGGTTTCTGATCTGTTAGTGGCAACACAAGATATAGCAATGCAGAAAGCAATGATAAAAAAGAATGTTGTATCCAATTTGTAGAAATTGTTCCAGGTGAAATTTGATTATTCTGGGTGAAATTTGATTTCAAGTGATGCTTATTCTGGCAGCCAGGAGCCATGAAGTTGGATCAGGGTGTCAAGGGTCTGCGTTCTCCAGGGAGAAGCAGGAGCTGATAGCATTAACAACATTCCAGGAAAAAATTGTGGGAATTTTCTTCTTGATAATAAAAGCTCAGAGCTGTGTGTCAAGTATTTTGGAAAAGGCCATACTTCAGGTTATGTGTTTGCAGCAAGAATTGGGGATAAGAAGCATTTAGTGCCACAGTAGGGAAAAACATCTATGTAGCAGATCTTGAGAAGTCACTAGCCACTCTTTGGTAAAGAAAAAGATACAAAGTGTGACTGGTGGTGTTTTTCTGAGGCTAAATTAATATTCATTTTCAACTCTATTTGCAGTACTTGGCCCTAATAATTGTCATACATAACACTGCCATAATAATCTCCTTCCTGGGCTATTCTTGTCTGCAACTTGGTCAGAGTGAACTGGCAAGAACTTTTAGTGTATGTAAATGAAAGGACTACGTATTTCTCAGAAAATATTTTATTATGGGTGCTTTCCTTGTAAAGTATTTTTTACCTGCCATTTTGACAGCAAAACATCCTCATATTTGCCATCAGTATTTAAACTTAAATTTTTCTAGTTCTAGATACTCTATCAGAAAGCAACAAGTTTTTTTGGTTAAAAAAAAAAAAAAAAAAGTAAAAATCTTTCCTGAATCAAAGTTGAGAAGAATATCAATGTAAATTAAATTTTATACAGATATATTTAAGCAATAATAAAGGTAAGAATTTCAGCAGTAATTCTTGTTAACTTGTTAGTAGTAGATGAATTCTTGCACAGTTTATTGAAAGGGATTCTATACCAGGAACCATTTTTTGAAATATATTGCACAAAAATAATCCTCCTATTTGAACAGCAGGAAGGATTCATCTCCAGAAATGTTTGCCAGGACTGTGCATGTGTTGAAATTTGTCACAGAAGAGATCAATAAGTGGGCACTGCTTGAAAAGTAAATCACCTGGGGAGAGCCAGGGAATTGTCATTGTAGTGGAAGTATCTCAGTAGAAAGAGGTATCTGTCCCTGTTCATTAGAAAGGAAAATGAAGAGGGACGGAGGGAATGAGGAGGGTGGATTGACTCATATAAAGAATAACTGTGGGGGGTTAACTCTTCCTGTTTGTGCTGTCAGAACTCGTGCTTTGAGTTAATTGATGTCTTTGGGGACCCCAGAAGGAGGCAACAAATTGTCTCCTCGTTGTACCAAATTCACTGACTTGACAAAGTGGTCTGCTCAAATGCAGAGCAGAACATTAAATGGAGCTAAAAAAAGATATCTGCATTTGTAGCAAATGCACTGCATTAGAATTGGAGGAAATGTACAGAGCAGTGAAAGGTAAAAATTGCTCATATTATTCCAAGGAATTATGTATGAATACAGCAAAGAAAAACAGAATAAGCCCAGCTAATAAACAACCACTGAGATGCCCTACTCAAAGCCTATTTAAAAACAACAGGGCTCATTCCATTAATTTCAGTGGACTTGCACTGGGGAACTTTATGGTGGGAGGGGGGAAGGCCTCTTATATGTCATGAATGAAGGCCTTCCATTCTGGACATGTTTATCCAGCAGATACAAGAAACTTACCAAATTTTCTTTTTACCTTGTTACTCTATTTTGTTATCTTTAGGAAAAGAAAGAACAGCGTGTAAGGGTGGAAAGGATTGGAAATGATATCTGTGAAATCTGGCAGAATTTAACTTATTGGAAGTAGCAGGGATTATCCATTTTAATCTGGATTTTCAGAGAATTTAATTTTAAAAATATTTGTTATTTATAACTTCTTTGGAGTTTGTGTGTGTGAAACTGCACATGCAATAAAACATTTTATGACTGCTGGGCAATAAAATTCCACTAGTTCTATACAAATGTAGTGTTTGGTGAAATACAACCTGTGGAGAGCAGGAAATCCCAAAGGCATGCAAGTTTACAGCCGTAGAACTGGCATAACAATGGCTAATAAATGGAACTAATTCTCAGCATCTCGAGACATTGTCCAAAATGGGAGTTTGATTTCTGAAACTTAAACAACGTCACAGAAAGAATACTGTTCCTCAGCAGTAACTTTGTTAACCATGACTCTGCCCTTGTGTTTCCTACATTCTTTTTACTCTCCAGCTTCTTCAACATGTGAGACAAGACTTTGATTGACAACAGCTTTATTCACTGCACAGCCCCTGGAGAAGGTTCACCCTGCAAGTTACATTCACACTCTGCATGATGGGAAAAGAGGAGTTTACTGTAATGTGATTGTACTTAAATGCCTCCAGGATGTTTATGAAAATAATGCCTAAGGATGATTTATGATGACTGAAGCCCATGGTCCAGCAGGTCTCTTGCAGTTCCTGCCAGTTTTTTAGCCTACATCATAATTCAGGCACAATATGCTGTCTGCTCCAGAAACTGCTAAGTTTTAAGTAATTGTTTTTTAGAATCTTGTTACGGGAAGCGTATCAACAACAAACAGTGGTTGTGTCTGTAACAAGAATTCCACATGGACACTCATTTTTGAGTTCTATTTTTTTGAGCACTTAATGAACAGCTAGCTGTGCTCTGCCTTAATGGTTTTGTCATTAGTTAAGAATTTCTAATGAAAGCAGAAGGAGTACTTCTTTCATTTTATACTTGACAACCTGAAGCCTTTCAGAGAATCAGGTACAAAAGTGTTTTCTGGAAAATAGAGAGCAAATTTAGCAATCTTTTTTTCTCTTTCCTCATACACATCCAGAGTAAAAGAAGCAGCTATCCTGTGTGGGCTTTGTGCTACTGACACAGCCTGAGAATAAAGCTTGTGCATGAATTCACTGTGTAAAAGTGATTATAAAAGAAAGTGTCCATGTATAGAGTATTGAAGGCAAGGGACTTTATCTGAGCACTGCTGATATCTCTGCTGATAAACAAATATTGCATTTCTTGTTACCACTTTCTCTTAAGGGCCATAATAGACCTGCACAATCCCTAGGGAATAAAAATATCAGATAAACAGTTCTTAATATCTCTCTTAAATCTCTCCCTAATTGACCAAATACATTTCAGTACTAGTTTAATTAGGTGTCTGTCCAAAGAGAATCAAATATCTATTCAAAGCCTCAAGCAGTTAAAATAGATCTAGAGGTTGGCAACCAGCAAATGCTCCCTTTCACAGAAGGTGTTGTGAGGTGTTGCCTGTTTTATTTTTGCCTTGTCCAAAAATTGGTACCCTCTGACAAGCAGCAGCTGTGTCTTCTCCCTCCCTGTTGTTGCCAGTGCCATATCTTATGTAAAGACAGGTATTACTGTGATCTTTGTTCTACCAGCTCAGAAACCACTAACTAATATTTGCTTCACTGTTCAACATTTTGCTTGCTCAGGGATGAGTACAGTGATAGAGCAAGGAAGACAGGAATGGCTTCTTGGGCGAAGCAAAGTTGATTTAAAATGAACTAAATCTGTTTTTGGTGGATTATACCTGACATGGTGGAGAAATGAATAAGGCATGAGGTCCTGGTGACAGAAGTTCCACAAAATAAGACTGAGACCATAGTAGGGTGCAAGAGAAACAGCTCTAGATCTTGTCTTTTGTTTACATCCCTGCACTGCTGTCAGAGAATGCTTGACTGTAGGGCTTGTTGGGTTGTCCCAACTTTGTCAGCATTCTTACAAGCTTTCCCTCAAAGCAAAAGGCTCAACAAGCAAGCAGGAAATAAAAAAGATAAGCAACAAGAAAATGCATGTCTTTACCCTTCAAATGATAAGCCACATTGTCCCAAAAGTTTACTTTGCAACCCCAATTACTAATTGCATCTGTCTGAGGGGTTGTCTGTGGGTCCATTATGCATGCTCTGCTTAATATTCTTCTGGATGTCTTTGTGAAACTATTATCCTGTAGCATTCAAGTGTGCTTCTTTCCAGCACTGCATTAAGTAACATGACTGACATCTGTCACATATTTGTTCTCTTCTCTCTGAAAACATACCTATGTCTTGCTCTATAAACTCCCTTCAATCAAACAGCTCATATCAAAGTAATTGTAAAAGGGAATTCAACTCTCCTGCACGAGGGTAGACTGATTATTAATGCAACCAGCAATGATAGCGTTGTAATATCTGGAGGCTTCTTGACCTGTGAGCAATTGTTGGCCTTGCTGAAGATGATGGGTGGGCTAGATTTTGGAATGAGTAGAAATGCCGAGTTATTTTGTAAAATAAACTGTTTTGAGGAGAAGCTTATGTGTGAGGTTCATGCCAGTCAGAAGAGCATGAGCTGCAATAGAGGAATATCCTCTCAGGCAAGTTTACTTTTGCTTCCTACACTTAACATGTGCACCATACAAAATTGTGAATTATGGGACAGTCTCTCTGCATTTTATTTTCTTCTCTGGAGCAGTGAGAAGGCTGTTGAAGGGACTGGTGGAACATGCAGGTGCTATGGATTTTATTGGTGGTGGTTTACATAGAACTGAAATAGAAAGCCAAGATAAGGTCAAGAAACAGGAATGGTCTTGCCATGTTGGGAAACAGGGCTCTGAGAAGGGAAACAGACTCAGGAAATGAAGCTGCAGGGGTGGTAAGGAAGAGTTTGCCTATGAGACAACAAAATACTTACGATGAAGCAGCTGAATGTGCCTTGGTTTAAGCTGATCAGCAGTGTTGTTAAATGGCAACAGCTACCAGCCACCAGTTCTATCTGTTCAGCACCCAGCTAACTCATCTTCTGGGCTATAAAAGAGAATGAATGTTCATAGCTTTTTTCTACCTCTCTGGCAACCCTGTCATTCTATGCAAGTATCAGCTGCCATATGTATTTTGCATGATTGTGTATCATGTCGAGGTCTTGACCTTGCTGCTCTTCAGTCTGCTGAGCTCCTCACCTTGTCCTTGTCCATCTGACAGAAATGTGTCAAAAAATCAGGACATGCACCTAGCTGAAAAAGTTTATACTTTTTTCCTATTTCAGCTTGTGTCCAACCACTTGTTTCTTATCCAGCCTCTGCCAATTGATATATACCATGACTAATGAGCTACAAAGGCATGCTATGAACTTGAAGACTCCTATAATAAAAAATCAGTGGGATAAAAGGGATAGACCACACCCTTGTCACGTGAAATTCCAGCTTTTAATTCTATGTAACTCCTTGATATATCAGTGATGGGCCTGAATTCCCATTTTGGGTGGGACTGTCCAGGAGACTCTATAGCATTTCTGAGCCTGCCAGCCAGTGAGGGACAGTTAACTTTGGCAATAATATGTGTGAGCACAGGAAATAACTAGAACTCACAGACAAAAGTATTGTTTGGTGACTCTGATAAGAATAATTGGTTAGCAAACTTGCTTACTGTATTTTTTAAATTTAAAATTAGATTAATATTAAGCTAATGAAATATGCATGCTCCTGGAACTGGAATACAAACACTAAAGATTATTTAAAGGACAGTGTTTGATATAATTGAATGTAATCACTGTAATTCTTAAAAAAATTAATTAAAAAGAACCCAAACCCCCACACCCCAGTACCCTAAATTTGTTGTGAGGGTATTTTTTGTATACACAGCAGATGCATGGCTGCAGGACAGTTTTAACAGTCCTTTAGCAGTGGTGGCCTCCAACTGACAAACAACAATAGTTAGATACCAGTCTTCAGTGTACTACAGACCTGTTTGAAAATCTCTGCTTGTTCCTACCAGAAAAGCAGATTTTTCCTTTCACTACCTTAGAAGAGTTGCAGCAGTTACAGGAAAACATGTTTCCTAGGAAGAGTGCTTTGTGGGCTGAAAGGTGAGGTACAGAATCTACTGCAGTCCCTGGTTCTGACCTTCCATACAGAGACTCAGTGGGACACCTTCTCCATGCTGTGACAAGCCACAGCCCAAATCCTGAGGATTTTCAGCAACTTTGTGCTCAGCCTGTTGCAAAAAGGGCAAGAACACCAGTGTTGGCAGGAGCTGTGGCATGCATGTTCCCTTGCATTCTGGAGCATGAATGAAACACTCTGCTTCTCTGACACTCTTATTCATGGAAATACCTCAGTGGTGTGACAATCCTGTAGCACTTTAAAGTGGCCTGTGCATAAAGGCTGTGTTTTGGGTCCCAGATTTCATCACAGTACACCTAGCAAGCAGATGGTAACTGAGACATTTATCTCTTTGAGGCACAGAGTAGGTCTTGTCTGGTGAGTGTGATACTGAGGTCCCTGTGACCTACAACCAGTCATCCATTAAATCTAATTTCTATTAGATTAAATCAGGCCCTGTGGTCTACCAGAATATTGACTCAGTGCTAAAAAAAATTCTCAAGTATTTTTATTCCCAAGTAATCATTTGGCTGTTGCAAAGTCTTATTCAAAATGATATAGACATCTTGCAGGATCTGCCCACAGGAATCTGATTAAATTCAACATCACTGCATGCATAGTCTTTCTTTTAAGACCTAGCAGGGTTCACCATAAGCTTAACTTTAAGCATAAAGCAGTTCTTTGCCCAAAGAGGCCAATTCTAAGTGATATCCCTGCTGATTAACTAAGGTCACAAAACATATAGATGAATATAAGTAGAGAAATCAAATGGACACCTACTGCAAAAAGCAGGCTGTTTGCATGATAAATAGTTGAATATATGAATAGAAGTAATTGCAGACTAATGGGCCTATCGTAAGACTTTCACAAAGAAGGAGATATTCTAACTCTAGCTGTAAAAAATAAAATAAATGCTATTAAGGTGAATTCTAATCTTGAAAAATGATTTAGAGTGAAGAGAGAGAGAAAGGTTTTCGGGTGAATTTGGCTTCTTTGTAACTAAAAATTAATGCTGTATTCTGTAGCAGTATGAAAGTATTTAGCAAGTGAAGCATAGTCCTTGGAATTGCTAACTGCTTCCTCTTGTCATTGATTTTAGTGGGAGTGCAGAATATTCAGATGAAAAAATTGATTTAATATCTTTTAAAAACAAAATATGTTTTACAAAATAACCAAGACCTGGTTATGATGTGTGAGAAGAATTAGATCATGTGGCTGGTTGGCAGTGCCTGTAGGAGCTGAAAATCCAGCTTGTTAGCTTTCTCTAAAGATCTGTATGAAGAATTCTTGTTCTAGTTATGTGACTGGGAAGATAAATGACTTCTAAAACACTATCCATGGTTTAAAAACAACTCAGAGAGTGCGAATATTGTATCTGATATGTTGTTCCAGCGCATGCCTCTTAACAGTTACTGTAATTTTCATGCCAGCAAAAACCACATATTAATTGCTGTTGAAACTAGAGATCCCACAGTATTAATATCACTTCAAATGCTTTATAAATAGTAAGTACTGAAGTTTTTATAGGACTTCACATGAAAACAGGCTTTCAGTTGTTAATATGCATTTAAATGACCTCCTAATTCTGCATCAAAGCTTGGCCTGCTGGAGGGTGGGAATGCCAAGGGAACAACGGCAAACCTCAGAAGTCAAGGGAATGAAGATAGTGTCATGACTCAGCTGTTCAGCCAATCAGTACCATTTAAAAAAAATCAGCATATGTCCCACCCCGAGCTTCCTAAACATTCCATGTGCTGTTGAAACAGCAAATAAACATAATCACTTCTGTCCTCAACAGAGCACATAAAAGGGGGGGGAGGGGGGAAGATGGGGGAAGTTGACTTGCAAAAACAGAGAAAAAAAAGTCAGTAAATGAACTCCTGCCTAAGAGCTGGGGGTTCGAATCCAGAATATGGAGATCTCCCACTGAAATATTCATCAGTCTTGTGCCAAAAAATAAGGCTCTAACTGTGTTCTAAAAATATTTATCATGAGGTTAAGTGAGATCTCCAAAAGTGACTGGTAAGTTTAAGTTGCTTAATATCAAAATTCCTTAAAATGTTTTGATTTCAGCAGAAAGCAGAATATGTTACATCTGTAAATTAATGTTGTTTCATATTATATTTTGCTTTAATTATTGACACATTTTAGAAATAATTGAGTAAAATTTTTCTATATATATGTCATTAAATGATATTATAATAGGCTGTACGCTGAGGAAATATTGCCCCTTTCACATTCTAGAACCTATGTTTGTATTTGCTCTTTCTGAATTGTTCAAAGCCAAGCTGCAGAGGCAGGTGGGAATTCCTACAACAGCTGGGACTGCCAAGGATGGTCCCCAATACAGAAAAATATATTTCAGAGGATAAGCCTAGTATTTATTTTCACCCCTTCTGCCTGACATTGCACAGCATGCTCTTGAGTAAATTACATGGATATTCAAAACCATTCCTTAAAGTATAGACTGGCTGACAGAAACTGCACAAGAAAAGTTTACCCATCACACTGGCTGCTTGTGCATTAGTAAATAATGCACAAACTTTTCTGGGTAAATCTCATTTGCTGGTTTTGAGCCTTAAAAACTTAGTTCACTCCTTTCAAAATTGAAAAAAAAAGAGACATCTGTCAGACTTGGTTAATGGTTATCTAACTTCTCCTGTTGATCTGGCATTTTTATTTCTTCTATGTGTCTATGGATGAAAATGTCCTGCAGGTACTACTTGATGTTTTTCCATCATTCTCACTAGAAAAAGTTCAATTTAAGAAAATCATCAAGCTTTTTAAAAGTAATTCTCTTTATCTGGTGTGTATAGGCAAATAATGCACATTTTCTGTTGATCAGCTGGTACTTTAAAGTACCAGACAATTTCTTACTCTTTTACTGAAATTCAAGTTACTTTATTCCTCTGATTTCTTGTTTGTCTGTAATTTCTTTCACAGATTTATTGTGCTGAGGTTTTCTCCCTTTCATTAGAGTCACTTAGGATGTTAAAGGGACACAAATTAAAGTAAAAATGTGGAGCTGATGAATATGTGAATATTGTTGCTAGGCATTACCCTTAAGATTACTGTATATCAAAGTGGGGAGATGGGGTGAATAGGATACAGAGGTACTTCAAACTCATTAAACTACTGTGCTAGACTTCAAGGGTAAAATAGTTGTAGCTTACAGCTGTTAATTTTTGTTCCTTTGAGAAGCTTTATGCACAAGCACAAAGACACTGTGGCCTTGGAGTACTGTAATTGCAGATCTATTGACAGTATTTTAAAACCTTGAGGTTTTTCATGCTGGCTTGCTCACCTGCAGTAAGTTCCAAAGTCTTAGAACCAGCAGAGCTAAAGCATTCATCAAAGCAGGGTTTTGTATACATGAAGCATTTTAATTCTCTGGAATAGCTCACTCAATAAGTCTTTCCAAGCAGAGATTTTATTTACTGTGTGACTGGGATCTAAGCACCCAAGACAGGAGAGTGGCTTAGTAAGCAACGAGATTTTCCTGTGGTCTATGGATTTCTGCTGTGCTGGTGAGGGGTTACAGTGATTCTGCAGTGCAAAAGTAGTAGCAAACTTAGCTTTGATATCACACTGGGCTTACACAAATTTAAGTGCTTTTGTTAGTTCATCCCTTGTGTGTTTCATGGTGGTGTTGTCACTCTGTTCCTACACCATAATTTGATTGAGCACTGCTACTTTATCATAGAAGAAACTGTAAGGTTCAGTGATCCACTGCACTACCACTTCCATTTTCTCATTACAAAAATTGACCTTCTAGCTGTGGTTTGAAAGGGCTCAGACCACTGTCATTCAGGCTTCAAGACTGGTGAGCAGTAATAATAGTATAGGAAGTAGGAGCAATAGTTAAAGCAGCCTGGCATTGTGCTCCCTTCCTGGAATCCATTTTGAATTTCACAGTACAGGCAGCGGGTGTCCTTTGCTACCTCCAGCTTGCATTGTGTTTTCCTGTAATCCCCTACTTGTCATTAAATCATTTAAATATATTAAGGCAACACACTGCAGGAACATTTTGCCATGTTCCTTTTGCTTTGTGGGTGATTTTCCTCAACCTGCTTCAACAGCCGAGAAATAGCACAGCACTGTTTAAAAAAAAAATAAAATTTGGTGATGCTTGTTTAAAACTGACGGAATCTATTCCCAAGCATGTTATACACCATGCTGCAAGATGCTCCTGCATGTGGGTGCTTAAATTTGCAGATAAGAATACAGACCCTGCTACAGAAGGTCCTGCATCTCTGTGACCTTGGCTGTGGGATTAAGAGAGTAATTTTGCATCCCCCCATCTGGAAATTCTTCCTTCTGTCCTTTGCAAATGCACTTGGCAGACCTTGGATATCACTGCTGTGTTCTTGGGCCATACATGGCATGTGGACCTCAATGAGTTTGCTCCCTGATATTTCACATTTTCCACTGAAGCACTTCTGCAGGATTAGGGGAATGTGTACCCTGTCCACTGCAGTATAGCTAGATCAGATTTGGATTGTTCTACACAGCAGAACGGGTGTAGAGGCATTTGAAAGAAGTGAGAAGAAGAGACATTGGGAAAGAAGGATTTTGGTCAGAGTTTGGGTAACAAAAATCAAGGACTTTCCACAGAATAATATTTAAAATCTTTTTTGAGCAACTAGCATAATTTGAATGGAAACAGCTGAAATGTGATTTGATTGAAGTACAAAAGAGGGGAGATTCCTTCCTTTCCCTTTCCCTTTCCCTTTCCCTTTCCCTTTCCCTTTCCCTGTCCCTTTCCCTTTCCCTTTCCCTTTCCCTTTCCCTTTCCCTTTCCCTTTCCCTTTCCCTTTCCCTTTCCCTTTCCCTTTCCCTTTCCTTTTTTCCCTCTCCCTTTCCCCTTTCCCCTTCCTCTTCCCCCACTAATTCTTTAGACATAACCCCCACAGCTAGCAGAAGATATAGCAGGTATTTTTCATGCACACTGAAAGTATGCCTGCTCATAGATGCCAAATAGGAAAGAAAAAGAAGTTTGGATGTTGTCATCTAGGTTAAGCCATTGGGATTTTTTCAAAAAATTCTTTTTTTTTTTTTTTTTTTTTTTCTCCTTCAAATTACTTAATAATGCACAGTGGTTAATAATAAACCAATTTTGCCAATAGTATTTGCTTGGGCAAGCTTCTTACTAAAACCTTTGATTAAATACTGTAAAATATTGTTCTGTAAATACTACATCAAATGTTCAATAAAATCAAGACCTATTATTTATTCATTTTTGCTATATTTGGGGTTTGCTGGGTTGCATTATATTTGAGACATCACATTCATTGATGTTTTTCTAAAAATATTGCTTTTATAGTATGAATATTTTCTGCACATTCTTGAAGTACTGCAGGGACAAACACCAAACTAATACTGATGGATTCAAAACAAGGCTCTGGTTCCACCAACTTTGGGGTTTCTATGTCTTTAGGATACAAACCTAGCTCAGATTTCAGGAAATGATTGCTGATTACAATACAGCAAAACAAAAAAAACACATTCAAAACATTCAATAATTTTGTGATGAAAAGTCACAGGCTCTGTCTACAGACTCTGTAGTTGAGCCTGGTCACCAGGATAGTAACACTGTTTAAACACAAGAACTGTAAATTAAATTTAGGATGACAAGAGTTCTCAGAAAACCACTCTGTTCAGCAAATATTTGCTAACAATTTTGTATTTATGATAAATTTAAGTTTGTGCTCTCATGCTTTCCCAAATGTGGACCCACGCTGCTGGCCAAATATGAGTTCTTGAAATATGAGAGGCTTGTAATCATTTCAATAAATTTTCTGATATCTAAAATAATCCTTAAACTGTAGCAAGACATTCCCTAGCATATAAAAATCTGCTTTTTACTAGGAAAATTTGAGCAATGTGCCATAGTTTTTACTGATTTATTGAAACTGTCACATGGCTTGCAGTGTGACTAGAATCTAGCAGTAGTTACTATAGTCACATGTTTTAGCCCCTCTCTTCCAATCCCTTCCACGTGCCCAGTGCCAGAGACATTCTCTCAGTCTACTCCCACATCTTTTCACCTCTGTCCCTCCCCAGGACAGAGGCCCCTGGCTATGGAACTTCAGCCTGGAATGGGCTCTTTTGGGTTTTTTACAAGATTTCTGTGGATTGGACTTAGGTGTAGCACAGAGCCGCCTGACCTAGCTGGGTGTTCTTAAGGCTGGATTAGAATCTGCTATTTTGTTTACTCAGTAAAAAAGTAAAATTATTTGTATTCTTTAGAAAGGAGGTGGTAAATGTATCATGTAAGTGGACCAAGAGTATAACTTTTCAAAATGTGGAGTTATTTGAATGTAAGTAATTAGTTTTTAGTATAATTTAAGATGAACCATTGAAATCATCCTGCTGCATAGTTGCAAAAGTAGAATAGAAAATATTTGTTAAATGAAACTGGTTGAATAGGAAAATAATATGATTTCCTGAAGATGAACCTGACATCATAGTCATATTTTTGTCAATTCTTTTCCCTCTGGGATTATTAAAATTATCTCCAGAATTTAGAAAAAGAACTGATGAACCCAGAAGAGGTCATACATTTCAGCTTGAATAAATATTCACCTGGAATTCTTATCAGATGCTAGTTGTTCTTATTTATAGTTTTGTTGATTTCCAGATTCAGATACTCAAACTCGTAAGTCAATCCTTCCAAACATTGATAAAGTTAAAAAATATAAAAGAGCTGAGGTACTTTGAACTTGCTTTTTGGTTTGGAAGTTTATAGTTTGCAGTCTAATAATGTTTTCAAATTTTCTCCACATAAATGAGAAGTAAAAATTACTTTCTGCTAAGAAAGCTTGTTTTCTTGAGAAATCATTTAACTTTGAGAGCTGAAGTTCAAAGAATTGCTAGAGAAGCCCAGGAGAGAAATCCTTTTGGTGGAATTACTGTTATTCTGTTTAGAGATGTTGTCATCCAGGCAAGGAGCAGCACTAATTCTTTGTGATTATTTTACTGATTTGTCATCTAAAACAATCTGCAATTGATGCAGTTGTTGGGAAAGATTTGTGCAAATTGCTTGATGAATTCAGACTAATAAAACACAAGTTTTTCCTAATGTGTTACTCTGTAGTTAGTGGGTATTTACAGGCTCTACAGATGACACTGTCACTTTTTCCATTGAAGCTTGTTCTGCTTAAAATACTCCTGACAGGAGCAACACTGGCAGAATTTGCAGTTTGCCACCTGACAAGGTTGTCAGTATCAAGGGCCTTGTCTGGGCCCTGACATGAATGTAAGAATATTATCCAGTGAGAACTGTGAACTTTGTTGAACTGATCTATCTCCATTATATCTTGTTGAATCCCAAACTTGGCACGTTGTCTACTGAGAAAAGCAGCTAGCTTTTGCATGACTGACTACATGTAACATTTATCCACATTTCTTGTCTTCACTGTGGGCTGATAGATCAACAAATGAATAAAGGGGTAACAAAAAAAGGGGAAAAACACAATGGTCACTCTGAATTAAGGAGTCCTTCATGAACTTGTAGGTCTTGTGTTTTTCCCACACCCACAACAGTCTACTGTGGCTAATGCTTAACTGGAACAGAGGTTGCATGGATCTGAATATTTCATGTTCAGTTGAAAGCCTGTGGAAGTCATCAGGAAGTCACTCGTGGGCTTTATTGGGATGTATTGATCCTCTTCTGATAATTGGTAAGGAATCTGGAAACAGCAGGGCGAAATCCGAGTCTCATGATGTATTCATAGCCAGATGTGAACCTGTATGAGAATGTTTTTCTTGCTATTGCTTTTCTTTATGTTGCTTGTTTCATCTGCTCCCCTTCAAGAGAGCTACCAAAAAGTCACATTGGAACTGAGAGTCTCTCCCTCTGCCCACTTTGCAAACAAGACAAATAACACTTGAAAATGCCAACACCATTCACACCTACGAGCCAGGCTGACTGCTGACTGGTTGTTATCATTCTATGGAAGTCAGTGATGCTGAATGTACTTGCTCACGACCTGAATTTGGCTCACTTTGATATTGAGGAATCTTTCCCTCTTCCCTGAGAAATTTGTAATTTTCCCCCACCTGTAAGAGGGTCCCACTTTACTTTGGAGAACTGTATGAATCCATGGCAAATACAGTCATCAGCAAATGTGTTCACATTTCACTACAAAGAACATATGAACTCTTTGTAGCTAACACTTTACACAACATGCTCCCTGGCTTTAAGAAAACATTGCTTCATGTTCTAACTCTAATCAGCCTTTTCTGCCTGCTCAGAGAACACAGAACTTCATTGTTATATGCAGCTGTCATTTGTCCCATCTCCTTGCTCTTTCTGACTTCAATATCTTTGTGGTATTTAGTGAAAGTAATTTTCA
The DNA here is from genome assembly GCF_022539315.1 of Serinus canaria. NCBI lineage: Eukaryota > Metazoa > Chordata > Aves > Passeriformes > Fringillidae > Serinus > Serinus canaria. The sequence goes on from NC_066315.1 coordinate 31,297,974, forward strand.
GTTAGAAATCTTCTGCCCTTTCAGTAAGTGCAAGTATAGCACTTCATCAATGGCCAAAGAATTCCAAGCTATCTGGGATGTATCAGGACAGTTGATAAAACCTCACAGAGCAACCTATGATAGTACATCCCATCATAAATAAAAAAAAAAACAGAAAGGGCCTTTGTCAGTGTTTATCTGTAGCGCTTTTATTCTTTGCCCTTGATTTCCTCTTCAGAAAATTGATGCACCCTTAAATTGAAGCAGGAGGCTTGACAGGTGATGGTTAGTGTGATAACTGCTCAGATTTCATCAGCCAGTGTTTTTCTGGTGGTGCAATTGTAGGAACTTTCAGCTAGATTACCTGTCATCCACTACATCAGATAAAAGAGGGAGACTTGAAAGATGCGGTTTTGCCACTGTACCTTATAGGAAATGAAAAGTGTGGGTGAGGTAACAGTAGCTGAAAAGAAGTACAATTATTTTCTAATCAGGCTATTCCATCAAGAATGTCACTGCTGAAATTTGCAATCATTGGGCAGAATCCATTGTTAAATTTGCATTGTTAAATTCAAAGGGGGAAACTCCTAAAAGACATAGTCATTCCCACTGTTGGAATTATCTCAAGCACTACTTTTGACTATCCATTTAATTCTTCTGTATATGAAAAGCAAAGTACAATCTATATTTAGACAGAAGAAAATGTTCCTATTTTGAGTATATGTCTATATCCTTATTTTATTCTACTTATTCTGATGCTAGGTTGTTAGTTGCTTTCTTTTTCCCCTGAACGTCTGATAGCTCAATTGCTTTGTAAAAAGTTTTACTTATTTTGATTTTGTGTTCATCCAGGCAGTATTTTTATTTAGCAACTAATGCATACTGCCACTACCTAAAGCATATAGTTTTGTCAGTACTTCTGTACTGTGAAAGAAATTGGACTGTTTTTTGACCACCTGAAACTATTAAATTTATAAAGATGACCCGAGTTTAAATAAATTTAATTGCACTTAGTAAATTTTATATTTTTAATTTTTTATACTGACCTACTACTGCGCTTTAGCAATTACTTTCCAATGCTGAATTTCCTAAATATAGAGCAGCTTAAATATATTTTATGTTATCTATGCTCTGATTTATCTTGGTTATCCTCCATAATCTATTCTACGTAGCTGAGGTCCGTTGTGAGTTTTATTTAAAATTATTATGTATGCAAACTCTAAAAAACAATAAAATAAAAACATAAGCACCGGTTTGTTAAATATCACTATTCCCAATACTGCAGTTGAAAGTCTGTTAGTAATTCTATTATAAATGCTTATTTTTCTGAGGATTATGCAGTTTAGCTATGAAAATTCTCTCTCGGGTAAGACTTGGTTGCTGAAAGTTCATCATGTGACTGCAGCAATTTGTTGCTATTGTTTTACCAAATATTCTCAAATTGTTAGAGATTTGTTATCAAAGTTCTAAATAGAAAGCAATTTTGGAAAATGCAGAAGACTAAATCTACAGTCTCATAATATTTTGTTTGTGCCCTTGTTAATAATAATTTCACATATTAAAATGATTCTGAGAGAGTCGTATTTTTATTTCTTCCCCCTAGATGGATAGCCAAAGACACTGAGAGATCAAACGGATTGGAAAAAGCCATCGTTGGGAAGAAGTGTTGTTTTCTCCAAGGCTCTTTGTCACTATTTCATTCTCCAAATGGTTTCTGCAAAGGAATGTTCACCCAATGTGCCACTGTTCATGTTAGAAAATGCTAAAAATATTACTCATTAAAATAAAAGTATTTTTTTACACATCCAGACTTGAAATATACACATTTGCACTTTTGGTCTGATGAATGAAATGCCACAGGGTCTTTTAATGCAATGGTGAAGGAACCTCCTGAGAACTGTGGTTATCTCTGGCCATTGCAGAAAGCTTCTCCTGCAATCCCTTTTCAGGCATATCCAGTTCAAAGGGAGGCTTTGTACACACAGGGAATTCTTTCTTGGGACACAACTGCAGATGCTCAGGTCTCAGAGTAGTCAGTCAGCAGAACATAAGCTTACACTGCAAAAAAATGATCACAAAAACTAGGAGAGGATTTGCAGAAGAGATGAGAAAGGTTAAAAGCATGGAAAGTTTGCTTGAGAGAGACAAAGGAGATTCACAGAGCCAAATGAGATAAGGAGATTCACATTCCTCTGTTTGTTGAGGAAAAAGTTAGGATGTCAGTTGGTCACCCTTGTAGATTTCTATACAAAGAAGATATTTTAATAACAGGATGTTATAAATGACATTAGAACAAGTTGTTATAAAGAGATTTTTGCCATTGTTTTACAAAAAAAAAAAAAAAAAGAAAGTGGTGGGCTCTGTGATTTTGGAACAGCAAAAATTGATTTATTGTCCTTCATTTAAAAAAAGGCAAAAAAATAGCTAAAACCAGAGATGCAAAATTTTTCTCTGTAGGCAGGTTGCTGCTGCACATAGAAGATGCTTTTGTGAATTTCTGCTATCTTTTACTCCTTGCAGTAGTAGAGGCAGCAGTTGGGTCCATGTTTTTCTCACCTGTATGTAAAGAAGGTGGACTCTTTCATTTTCCATGCACATCCTTAATATTGTCTAGACCAGATGTAGTCATGATCCAGAACTTCAGGTGCAGCAGCTGTCAGATCAGACAGGAAAATCTATTTTCCCTATACTTGACAGAAATCTTCTGTTCATTTGAAAAAATAGCAAGATTTTCTTTGTTTTCTCTGCCGGTTGTCTGTGTATCACATTAGCACATCCTGATCTTTTGACTCAGTATGAAAATGTTGTCAATATAAGATTAGTTGCCTAATTTTTATTTTCAATTAAATTTATTTTCAGCTACCTGGAAATGTAAGGGGGAAATAAAAAGTGGAAATCAATAACACAGAGAATTTGATGCTCTGCAATAGGCACAGTTTCCAGAAGAGTTTAAGTTCTAGAACTGAGAGTAATGTCATCTCAGAGAAGGCAGTTTAGCTGAGACCAGATCTCAGCAGGATTTGAAGATGCATGCAGTCCTTTTGAGAGATAAAGCATCCAAAACTAAATAAAGTCAAAAAACCCACCTGCAAAAATAGTGGTGATCCGAGTTCATCTCCTGTTAAATAGACCAAGTGGAAGCATTCATGTAGACTGCAGTTCCCAGTTCATGTTGCCTTTTTACATCTCCTCCTCCCAAAAAATTCAGCCACTGCTGTTTGAAAGGAAAGGACTGCTCATTTACTCCATGTTATGTTTGAATATAATTATTAATAATAATGATGATGATGATGATGAAGAGCATAAGTGAAATACATCAAAGATACAGTACAGCTGTAGTAGCACATCCCAGTTTTGGCAAGCTGCTTGTTCAGATGTCTGACTGATTGCAGTGCAAGACCAAAAAGGTAAATAGATGGCAGAGGGGGGAGGGTGGCTGGAGATGAAGTTGTTTGTCTGAGTTTGTGGAGAGGGACAATGACTGTCCTAAGTGTTTGACTCATAGTCTATCTCTGATCACATCCAGGCATTACACCTTCCTGTTGATAAAATACCTGCTGATTAAGCAAGATATATAACAAATAATTGATTAAAATTACCTAATTCAGGATTTTTTCTTGTGCAGATTTTTAAACGAGATGCATGGTAGAAAAAGAGAGATTTACTTGCACTGACAAGATAAAACAATCTTTCATGAACAGAAGTAGCTAGGAAAAGGATAAAACAGTAGCAATACAATGAATAGCTTGCAGGGATGCAAATAAAGCCCTACTGTGCTCACTAGCAGCACAGCAGAGCTTTTGCTGAAAGAACAGACTGAAATGCCTCCTGTTTTGCATTGTTACAGTGCAGCAGTATGTACTTACACATGCTATTAATTAACACAAGGTTTTTGGCCCCCAAAACCCCAAATGTTAGAATAAGCTATCTACTCACCCTGTCCATAAATTGAGAAGTGGCTGAAATGATTATGTTTGATCTGCAGCCATATTCCACTGAAAGTCTATTGGCTTGCAAAGGCTGTCAGAGCACATTAACCACAAAGCTTTTTCCCAAGTTGGATATACTTAGCTGCCATTTCTGTGCCTCATATTTTTACTAGTTTCGTCTCAAAATAAGGTATTATTAGGCAGAGAGTTGAGTAGCTGCATGTTTTAACGCTGATACAGAGAAAAAAAAATGAAACAACTGCAAACTCATTGTCTGATGTGTTGGGGGCAATTCAGGAGGAGTAAGTGGGTAGCACAACATTTGCACTTTCATTTGAAGACATAGACTCATTATAGTCTACAACATAAAGTCTAGTCTTATGTTTTGTATCCTGAAAATATTTATATCTAATGAATTTATAAAAATTTTTGAACCACAATATTCACTGGACAATGGTGGGGGGTTTTTTTTTGTTTGGTTTTTTTATTTTTGGTTGGTTGGTTGGTTGTTTTTGGTTTTTTTTTTTTTTGTACTATGTTAAAATGCAGGGTTTGAAATAGCCAGTGGGGAAAAACCCCAAATATTGTTTGAAGTAAGCATGTCACTTCAGGCATTCAGTAAGTAACAAACAAATTGGCAAAAGAAAGCATGGCACATACCATAAAGTTTTGGTTTTGAAAATGGTTTTTGGTTGTTAGGTTCTCATCAATATTTTATTTGGTCTTGTCTTTCACTGATAGTACTAAAGTGTTCCTCTACACATTGCTATACATAAAAACATGCTCAGATGTTCCAAATTTCACAGAGAGCCTACAAGATCAGAGCTAAAGACTGAGACATCTGAATGGGCACAAAATCCAATATTGTCCTTTGGTTAAATGCTGATGAATTTCAAGAACTTGACACCAAATATTTTTAATGCAGCAGACTGAATTCCCCAAACTGAGGTCAAATATGTTTTAAAATGTTAGGTTAAAAATGTAATGTTGTTAAAATTTTGTATTTTAAGCTTTTTCTATTTTAATTACTGAAAAAAAATTTTCATTGAGGTCTAGAAATCTCTGCAACTAGCAGAGATGTGGCTCACAAAACTGGGACTATTCTTTGAATTTTGATAGCAAAGTCTTCTTTGAGTCATTTCCAAGCAATCATGGGCATGTATGTTTTATACACAAAAACCAGTTTTTGTGTGTGGATGACTGTCTTTTTTATGTGGTCATGGAAAAATTGCCACTTTCTCCACACAAGCACACCAGTGTGGTTAGGAAAGAAGCACAGCACAGGAGTATGGCCCTGCCATTTATTCATACTGAGAGAAGAAAACAGCTTTCACTTTTCCAAAATTCAGCTTTGTATATAATGCTTTTGGCACTTCTAATTTGGCCTAATTGGGATTTGTGCCAGTAAGGTTGACATCCAAGTTTGGAGCCTTGATTAAAAATAGTTGAGGTGTGACCTCAAGCTGGTTCTATTGCTCTGTACATGAGACTGACTCCATTTGTGGAGGAAAGAACATTAATAGTTCAGTATAGGAGAATCCCAGCTCATGTTTTGCCTGCAATATGGAAACATCTTTTACAATATCTGGGGCTTTTATTATTCGTAAATATTTCCTTGTTATTAAAAATTCCATCAATTACTAGGAAGACACAGATACACAATTTCCTAAACTCTGGTAAGGGTTGTGCAATGTTGGCTTGATAAAGGACCACAGAAGGTTTGAGGTCTTGAGTAGTCTGTCAAATTTTTGTTTTTGCTAGCAGAGCTGTGTTTTGAGCAGTGGGAAAAAATTTGGCTGCATAGTTCTGTTAATTCTTTCCTTGAGCTATTTTTTTTACAATTTTATTTTATTACAAAATAGGTAGGTTAGAGTTCAGATGGTTTTATTTTAGGTTTCTCTGTGTGGACAATTCTACAAAATTGGCACAGTATAGATCCCCTATAGTAGTTCATGTTAACCATACTCACGTGCTTGTGTTTAGAGCAATAATTTTAGCTGAAGAGTCTGTGCAGTCATTGGGCAGGCATATGAGCTCTCCTGTGGGTTCATTGCCAGTCCAGACTCTGAGACATCCTTTGCAAAAAAATTTACAATTCCTGAACTAGTGTTTGAGAAGATGAGCTGTAACAGGCTTTAAGATTTAACAGAGCTGCATATGCAAAACACCTTAATCAGGCCTTATCCTATGTGCTCCATTTGCAGAGGAATATCTTAGAGTCTGGACATAGAAAAATTGCCACTCTCTTCACAGAGGCACACCAGTGTGGTAAGAAAAGCAGCATGGCTCATGGCTTCAGCCCTGCCATACACTTGTACTGAGAGGAGCAAACAGCTTTCACTTTTCCAGACCTCCTCTGGCTGCCAGGGTGTCTCTGTCCCCACACACTCCTCAGTGCTTCTCTAGAGGGTGTGAGGCCAGCTTGGGTGTCTCTGTACCCAGGCAGTAGACACCCTAAATATAAGATGAGAAACAACAGATGGCTACAAACAGATGGGGGAACCTAAGTAACAATTAGATGCTATTGATCAGTATGACGACAGTTCTCACAACAAAGTGATATTCTAGGGTTTTGTCCAATCTGCTTTAAATGTGGTTCAAACATTCACTGCTTCTTTTAAGCTGCTATTCTAGTGGTGAATTTGCTGGGGTGAAGATGGAAAGAAGAGTTAGATGTATTTTGGTCTTATCCTGAGCACTGGAAGGAGTGTAGTTCATATTTTTACATCCTGAAATGGATTCACATAGGGTCCACAGTCCCACTCATGGCTTCAGTGAAGGAGGGTATTTGTGAGGGTGGCAAAAATAAATAACAAAAAGATGCTGCTGAGGAGTGGATCACATGTTACCATAAAATCAGATATGTTGTTCACTTTTATCTTGCTGGTACCTTTGTCATCCTTTAGTGGAAGTGAATGTAAGTATGTTTTTGTCCCTGAGACATAATCTTATCTGCGTCCAGATGATTTTGTTGCTGCCCCATAGTTCATACCCCACCATCTCAGGAATACTTTTTGGTTAGCATAGTGCCTATAACATTATAAAGCCTATAACACTATAAGGCTGGTTATCTATAAGTTCTGGAAGGCTGGTGGGGTTTTTTGTTTTGTTCTTTCTTTTGTTTTATTTGTTTGTTTTCATTTGGGTTTGTTTTGATGTTTTGTTTGTTTGTTTGTTTTAAGTGCTCAAAAGTTTCTCATGAGTAAAGGGAAAGCTAAGAGCCACCTCCCTGATTGCCTGCAGTTAGAAAAGAGAATCCTTTAGGACCATTCCTATTACGGTTGTGATAAAGGCCAAGTATTTCTTGAAAGGGATGTTACTATTCACAATCAGGTGTAGGATGCTGCAATGGCTGGCAAGCCTGGGCCAGGGGGGTAATTCCTCTCTTATGCTCATCAGCAATGTAGAAAAGGCTGACTCCTGACTTCCCATGCTCTGAAGCTGATGCATGGGCAGCATGAAATACACTGTTGGGGTATTTTTGTGTATTTTTTTTTCTCTTCAGCCATTTTGCATTGCCAATTAGTGTCTGACTCTGTCATTGAATATTCATGCTTTGGATTGTTTTTCAACAAATGCATTGGGAATTGTGTCTTTCCAGTCCAAACCTCATTTTGTTACACTATTTTTGCCTATGCTTTTAATCTCACAGGGTGCCTTTGTATTATATTTCTTTGTTCTTCCTGGTACTTTCAGCTCCTCCTAAATTACCATTGTTAGCTCATTATGATGGTGAATTCATTAAGATCATTACTTCTTTCAGATTATTACTGGAGGTGTTAAGAAAGACAAAACTATTCTCTCTCCATGGGAAAACCTCTCACACCTCCTCTCATCAATGCAATGCACTGCCTTTTCCTTGCAATTCTTTCCAGCCCATCAAATCCTCTTTTTCAGGATTATGGCAATTCATTTTTAAACTCAAAAGTTGTGAGATGCAGCTTCAAGGCTATACTGAAACCCACAAGGGTTGGCTGCATTCTGTAGGTCCACTGCCAACAGCCTAATCCAATAAACATGTGTGTAGCTGGAAGTTGAGGGGTTTCCTTAAGTGAATAGGGTTAAACATATATATGTAGGATTAAAATCTTAGTGCTCTTTTTAATTTTCTATTTTTTTTAAAGGAGGTCCAATAAGTCCAGGATAAGGTGCTCTCAATAAACCAGGGTCAAAGGTTTTGCATCCTTTAGATAGCTGGTAATTTTCATAGCATTTCTCACTGTTGGTTGTTATTTTACTTAGGTTAGCTTTTTATTGTTCAGATCACTCTTCTGCTCTGCACCATTTTGGTGATTTTTGTTCCTTATCCTGTAGATGTCATTAAAACCCAAAACCACCAGGTCTTTATTGAGAAGAAAATTCTGATTATGCCAAAGGATATTTTATGTCTTTTAGATGGTTTAAAAGATTCAGAATTTCACAAGTAATTTATTTCAAGTTCCTTATTGTTCTTATTATTTGTGAAAGGGTTTCCCTTATTTTATATACTAACTTTCCTTTGTAAAAAAATTACTAGCAATAGTCTTACTGAATCATCATTCATTTGTAGTCACTAATTTTGTATCCATGTTAATTTCTGTCTCTCTTTATGTTTGTGAAAGCTCTTTAAATTGTGCTTGACTTTGGACATTTCACTGAATGTTCTTTTCAATCCTAGCATTTTGCCACAATACCTGCTGTTTATTTAAGGTTGCTTTTGTCTTTGACTCCTAGAAGCTCTTAACATCTCTTTTTTCAGCAACTTTCCTTATGAAATTCACATTCTCTGCTGTCTGTTGTTCACTTGTATTCTAACTCCATCTAGTCTGGATTACTTATTAAAGGTTAGGTTGCAGGTAGAGCCCAGATTCATGAGAAAAGGCTTCAGATGTTGTCCTCCATGAGGTGTTAAATGGCAGCAGTTCTGGGTTTTACACAAATATAGCCACAGGCTTCTTTGCCAGGCTCAATAGCTTTGGCATCTTACGAGGTTCAAACCCAACTGCCTTCACTGGGAACTGCATTTGTGCAGTGTTTAGGTGCCATTATCACAAGGGAGAATCTGCTGATTCTTTCCACTTCTGTGCTCTGTCTAATACTGTTAGAATTTACAGATCCTGCAACATTTGTCCAAACTTTTTCAGCAGTCTATGAAATGTTGCATCACTTGACTTTTTCTCATGGTTAAAAAACTGTCAAAACCCAGCAAGACCAGGCCATTTAAAAGAAACTGTGTGAGTCAGATGATGATATTGTATCTTAAATTGGGACACTAAATGCAAGACCCTTAGCTTTCAGTAAATTGACTTAAAACATCTCATTTACCTCCAGATCTGGCCTGTGAAATTCACATGCAAGAAAAAAAATCTCATATACACTTTCCTTGGTCTCCTAAGTAATGGTCTACATGAATTCATATAGCCTGTGGATACTTTAAATCTGACTTTTCTATCATGTGATTTATTTCTTATGAAGAGAAGGGAGACCATTCCCAACACTTTAGCACAGAATATTTTACGTTCATGATTTTCCTGAAAATAAAATAAATTTAAACTATAGCTGAAAGATAGTTCAGCTTTATTCCCTAGTCAGAAGGTAAATTTGCATGTTTTGTTATTGATGTAACTTGAAAGATACATGTTAAACCCTTTGTTTAAAGTACATTTAGAAATAAAGAAGCCACATTCAAAGTAAATTATCTAAATAGATTTTGGAAAGAGAAAGGAGTCTGTTCATTTTAATATACCTTCAGAAATATTTTACTTCTTGATGATGACAGCAGCTCTTACTGACAACTATTAATACATTATAAACACCCCATCAGAGTTATATAAAAACATGTCAGTTTTAAAGAGAACATCTTTGACAGCAAATTTTCTGATTGTGAAACAGCTGTGCCTCCAGTACAATGCATTAAGTAGTTTATTCCTTTTAGATAGTTAAATTGTGCATGAAATGTTGCTGGCGCAAGGGCTCCAAATCTGGCCTGATTAGCGAACATCTGTTACATTGGAAAAATTCATGTCTACCCTAATTAGCTGTCAGGCTGATGTACATCAGCCCTGATGGTGAGGGATCCTGTGCTGTTTAAGTCAAACAGGTTTCTCTCCTATCCCATCACCTGCCCTTTCAAATCTTTTCCTCTGGTGTGTTGCTGTAATTAGAGATTGTTGGAAATACAATAGAGCAGGTTATGGTCAGTTATAGTCCCATCTGTGCAATTTTTTTATTCCCACAAAACTTACAAACTGACATAAAGCAGTCCTAGCAGTCAGGCTGAGGTCTATATATTTTTCTAATCCTAATCCACTCACTAAATATGAAGAATTTTCATTCTGCTAAAGCCGACACTTTGGGCTGATTGAAAGAAAATTAATAATGGGCTGACAAATTTGTCTTTTTTTTTTTTGAAGTTATCATTTTTTAAATAACGGTATTTTGGCTTGAGTATGAAACATGGCAAAGAAGAAATCTCATGAAAACAGTGTTCCCTGCTATTGATATTTCAGCATCTGTTTGCTGGAACAAGTGTGGACACAATACACCTCATGTAGGTGTCTGCATATATGCATACATATATTCCAAGTTCCATACTAGATGGACATCCTTTAGCTTGGGGTTCCAAGAACTTTTCCTATATTTACAGGGATTTTTAAATTTATTTTTAGGGATATTTTATTTTGTATAGATACTGAGATCTTATTACTACTTGTGGTAGAAATATTCATTAAGGGTACTAAGTTTCTTTATTTTAAGCAGTAGTTCTAATACATTGGTATTATAACCCTAAATACAAAAAGCAATTCCTCAGCAGGATAAATTTTTGTGACTCTACTAAAGAAGGTCCACAAGCTTAACATTGATTAAGAACCTAGTCCTATTCAATAAAAATAAATTGTGTTTTCATTACTGACTTTTCCCTTTGTCCCAACAGCAAGGATTAAAGCCAAACTGAGAAATTCTTATTTGTTAAATTAATTGCTTTGGCTTTTTCAGTTCATCATTTTAAAAACCTAGTTCAGTCCTCCGTCAAAGATCATGGTTTACTTCATCCTCAAATATTTCTATTATATGAAAAAACATAGTATTAAAATGCGTAACAGATTGATTAGTGGCAGAGTAATTAATTCTCATTAGTATAATTTCAGATTAGGGTGGGCTTCTTTAATTTTAATTGTGAATTTTTAGATTGTTACCTGACTAGCAACTAGTCCATAAGGGTTAATTTAAAATACTGTAAAAGGGTTATTTAAAAATATTGTAAAAGGAATTATCTTTATTTATTATCTCAGCTTGATTCCTGAGTTTATTGGTAGTACAGATCTTCTCTCATCTCTCCCTTCCTGATTTGCCTCAGAGCCCCAGGAGAGACCAGGTAAAGAGTGTAGATAATTTTGAATGGAGGGCTGTAAAAGATGAGAGGATCACCTCTATACTTCAGCTTATGTCAGTTTAAAATGGACTCCAGGTATTTGTTTCATGTGTTGCTTCAAATATTGCCACAGTGGAATCTCACTGATCTTTGAATTATTACGGAACTTTGACATTCACATTAAGTGGTGTCAATAGGAACAGTTATTAAAGGAAGTTTCTAAGCATAACTGAGATGCAGTTAAAGTTGGTTGTAAGTGATTCAGCTTCTAAATTTGTTGCTAAAGAAAGAGTAGTTGCTTTTCAAAACTTTCAATGAAAAATGCATCAGCCATCCAGCCATGGATATAGATATATATTTTTATATATATGTATGTATATACTTGCACATGTATGTTTTTGGTGGGCAGTATTGCTGTCCTGTTGAAGCATTAGAAAATAACACACTGTAATTCAAAAGGAACAATCCAACTGATAAGTGTGATGTACATTAGAAAGGCAGACAAATAAATGTGATAATGTTCATGTGAACTAGTACCAGCCAGCCAGGGATGGTAAAGCAGCAGATGAAAGAGTAACAAAGCTGCAATTTCTATTCAGATACTAACTACAGTTAGGATTTCCTTCCCAGTAGCATTCCTTTGGCTGGAAGAGACACTTGATTGCCCTTAGTGTAACAGATTTGGCAATGAGGTGTGTTGAACAGTCACAAAGTTTTTGAAGTCAGGATGATGATTTACATGAAAGATAGGGAATAGAGCAAAAAGGAAAGTGCTGAGATTGATTGTCATTTGCTGAGTTACTGTCACATTGTGTGGGTGGGACTAAGCCAGTAAAGGAGAATGTTGTAAAAGGTAAACAAATAAGAAATTAAAAGATTAGGAGTCAAAATTAATGTAGAGGAGTCTCACCTCAAAGTAGCAATAGATTAAAATTAAACTGCTCTAGAAAAAAGTACAATTGTATCTGTAGTCTTGGTGAAGGATTGGCGCTGAGGGAAGCCTGTAAAAAGAAGATTCAACTGAAAGGCATTTGGAATAGCAGCAGAACCCTTTGAGTGGTCAAAGAAATATATGTATTTATTTGGAATAGCAGCAGAACCCTTTGAGTAGTCAAAGAAATATATGTATTTATTCTGTTGTCCTTATTTGTTACTTATTTTTCTATACTTATCAATGGGTTTGCATACATTTCTGACTGCAGTACTTTATCTGCTTTCTTTTAGTCAAGTTCAAAATATTAGTGAAATTGTAGTAAAAAACCCCTAGCAGATGTCTGGTGGGATGTTTGAAACACATCAAAGGAAAAGTAGGTATCCCTCACATTGCTTACCTAATGTTTGCACTTGTGTTCCATTTATCCAAGTGTCTCATGCCATTCAGAACTGCTCATGGCACTCCTCTTCCTTTTGATAGATGCAACAAAAGATTGGTGACCATCATTCAGTGGAGGTGTTACACCACTGAAGGTGCTGTGAAATGCTTTCTTATCAATTTTCTAGTGTTACCAATCCTTATCAACTGAGTGCTGCAGTTCAAGACCAGTCATTTACATGAATATAAACTCTGTAGTTAATGGATCTACTGCAGCTCAGGGTGCAGCATGGTAATGGTCCTGTCAGTGGAACAGCAATGCCCAGGGTAGTTCATAGGACCAACCACTCCTATCAGCACATGTGATGTAAAAAACATGACTCCAGGAACTATCAGCGCTTGAGCTATCAGCATTTGTTGAGCCCTGGGTGGGGAGGAAGAGTTAAAGTCTTCAAATTCTCTGAGTCTTGATAATTTTCAGAATGACAAGATCCCAGATGTCTGAACTTCCACTGACCTGACTATATTTTGAATCAGATCATAAATGGGGTCCTTATTAAAGTTTTGGGATCAAAAATCTGACAAAGGAGATGCATTGTCAGGATGTGATGTCACAGAAAAAGCTGATACTCTCCTGTGAGATCTCAGAGAGTGAGAACTACTGTTTTATGTGGTGCTGCAGCCTTCTAAAAAAGAATAAATCATTAAATAGACACCATAAGTCAATTCTCCCTCACAAATTGACAAATTTATATCTGTCTTTAACATGGGAGCCATTACACAGGATATCAATTACTTCAAAAGTCATCTTTCACATTTGTTTGGCTTACATTGATAGAGATGTGTAAATTCTGAGTTCTGCACCAAAACCTGAGGGAATACCTGCAGTTACCTTTTGGGGCTCCCTTCCCTAAACTATAAACCAAGCCCTAATCACAAATGCATAATCTCATGCAGTGAACACATTTTGATATAAATCTTGAGTATAATTTACATTGAAAAATAGGGATCGATATTTGAGTTTTATCAGTTTGGATCCAATTCCCTGAAACATAAAATTTTTTAGAACATGAAAACGAGTAAAGAACACTCTCAAGTTCAAAACAGTTTTGTTGGAGGAAGAGTTGAAAAAAAAATTAAATATAAGTTTTGGGTTGACATAATCCAGGTTAAATCTGAAAAAGAAAAATACTTACTTTTTTAAAAACGAAAGGCTATTTTATCACTCAGAGAATGTCACATCAATTGTAAAGCCATCAGCCTCAAGGCTTGTTGGTGATTGCTTCATATTTACTGTTAGTCCAGCAATGGAGATGGTACTTTTACAGTCTTTGGACAGACTAGTGAGTGTGACATTTAAAGTGTTGATTTTTGCAGCACTTATGTTAATTGTTGTAATTTTCCTGATGAACCACCATTCTGGTTCCCTGATGCAGCCAAGATAGTTTTACATTTTCTATGCAGGCCTCTTTGCCATTTGGTCTGTGTAGTGTCAGCTTCGAGTGCTACTGAAAGCAGACAAAATTGCAAGCAAATTGCATCAGATTGCCAACATTGTGAAAAGGTAAATTGCTTGCAAATCTATTTAAACCACTGCCCTATTTTCATCAGCTTCAGTACTTGGTATTCATGATTGCTTAATTGGCGACCTTTCCTATTGTGTAGTGCTTTATGGTGTAATGGAAAGCGATCTTTACCAAACCAATTACCCTTTTTTTCTCAGCACTACATTATTGCTGTGATTGCAACTGCCAGTCCTTTGTAAATGAACTTTCTGATTTCAATGATGTTTTTAAAATGTAAGATAGAAAAAAGTGGCATTCATATTGTGTGATGTTCTATTTTGAAGCCTTTTTGTAGTCACCATTGTCTGGGAAAATGGACTGAAGGGTTACACAGTACCTACAAATATCCATGTAACTATTATTAATATTATCATAATGTCTCCCTTTGTACAGCAGCTCAATTAGGAAAGGATAGGAGAAATATTTTGTCACCCTGTCAAGTGCACAGGAAGTGCTTTTGATGCCTCTTTTTTGACACATACATTATCTTCACTAATAATATGAGATTCCTTTTTAAGACATGGAAATAAATATACAAAATCTTAGCTGCTACGATAATTCAAATCACCGTAACTTTACAAAACGTATTTTTAAAGATTCTTAGCTTTTCCAGACATTTAGGCATAAAATATTTTGAAATACTGTGGGCAGTATAAATAAAGGTAAACGTTGCCGTTTCCTTCAACCAGAACAGGGACTGCAGCTATTTGTCTAGAAAATACAGAGATAGTGAAAGAACACATTTCACAAGGTGCATATTATCTAGTTTGGTTTTGGTTTCAGCAATAATAGGATGCAGATGTTTGAACGTGTTCCTGTACCGACAAAAAAAATTGTATTCTATAAAAATGATCATTCTCATTTATTTTTGTAATACAGGATTTAAAAAAATACAGAATCCCAAGTGCTTGCTTTGTGTATTTATTTATGTGATTTAGGAAATTATATCGTTACTCGTAAGTGGCGACACGGAAAGGGCTCTACAAGTAATTTAGTCATTCCCTAATATGGTACTGTAAGTGCAAATGGATGCATCATTCTACCCCCTACAGTTAAGAATTCTCTTGAAATGACAAAAAATTGAAAGTATTTATTCTACTCTTTGTTCTTTATGCTTTTATCAATTAAAAAAAGAAAATCTTCTGGTTAAGGTTTCTGATGATTTTAGTATTTTTGTTGTGGTTCAATGATTTATTTATAGCTGTGCTCTTCAGTAAAGCAAGTCTTTCCCCAGTTGTACAGTCTTTTTTTATTTGTAAGAGAAAAACATCACTGAAATCTACTGTATGGCAGTGTGATTCTATTTCAAAGCAGTGAAAGAACTTTATTTTCTCTACTTTAGAAAATTGCAGAAGCCACACATCTGAATTTCTGTTTTATACCCAAAGCATAAGCCAGCATGAAATGCTATTGATCTTGAATATGTCATTGTGTGTATAAACACAGTGTGTGTGCATGTTCACAGGTATTCTCCCAGCTCTAACTTAGTTATGGATTTTGTGGGAAGAGAGGGAGGAAGGTATCCATATCTCCACCTTTGTAGAGAGAAAGAACATAGCAATGCAGATTACCCCAATAAAAATTAAGGTTTTTTTTTTTTTTTTAAATCAGAAAAGCTTAGGTGGGGAAAATGACTGAAAGAGAGAAATCCAGGAATAAAATATTTGCAACTTCTTCCCATGTATGTGTTCATGGAACACACAAATTGTCAAGTACAGCTTGTTCTCCCTCAATTTACTCTGTGAGCATTGTACAGGCACCCTAAGTGCCAGCAGCAAGGATGATGGCTTCACCTCAGAATGGAGCTCTGTTCTTCAGAAAGCAGCTCCATGATGTGGCAGCAGTGAATAAGTGGATATTCAAACCTGGTATTACTGATGCACAGAAACAAATCAGTAGCTGAAGAAAGCTGGCACTGATGGAGCCCAAAGGTGAGGAGGGACTTTTAACTTGCCCAGTGAGAAGAATGTAGCTGCAAAGGGAGGTCATGGCTCTGTGATGAGGCAGTGTAGTTTCAGTAAAGCAGCAAAATAACAGAAGTGGTATCTAATTCAGTAGGAAGCACAGTGAGGAATGTGTTGAATGGTTTTGAGTGTTATAATGGTCATGTAAAAAATGACAGAAAACTCAAGGCACTTGCTCCAGACATTTTGCATTGATAGTGAAATGTGATCTGTGAAGCCGAAAATGCTTCATGATGCAAAATGAACTCTGTTTCCATATTGTAACATGGAAAATTCCAGATAGTGTAAAGCAGATGAACAGAAACAAGGAGTACTGTGTCATGTTGTCCACAGTTCCCTGTTAGTTCTTTGTTGAACGTGTTCTTTAAGGCTTAGTTGTTGCATTGATTTCAGTGTTGACTCTTTGCCTTTAGTGCTATAAATGGGATAATGTTACCATAGTCACAGCAAGTTCATATTGTGATCCATGACCACACTGTTGTCCTGAATAAAATTCTAAATTAATACATTTGTTGCTGAACTACCAGGAACCATTGCCCTGCTGCACTGGTAGGTTGTGTATGCTGTCAATAGGAGTTTTAATCCTATAGACAAATAATTCTGGTTATTTAGTCTCCTTTTTTGTGCATAAATATCATAAAATAATTGTAAAATTAGAGGACAGAATTTTGCTCCTGGCTTGAAGGCTACAGAAATCCATGAGGCTTGCAAAGTAAAAGCAAATAAATGCATTCAGAGAGGAATACATACTAATATCTCTTTAGCCATTCTTTGGTGGAATGTCATTAAGACTTGATGAGCTTATAAATGAAGGCCTGATGAAATTAATCCATTTTTAAAGTACCTCTGTATGTGTGTGTATGTATATAATATGTATGTCCTGTTTTTCAGGTTTCCTGACAATGAGTGGAAATTTGGCACCCTGGGCTCTGTGATGAATGTTTCTAAGCTGCTTTTAGCAGAAACTGGTCTGGAAGTGTCTCTGTCCACAGTCATTCACCCCTCAAAAAGGTAAGTGGGCACATCATTGAAGTTTGAACTGTGTGTCGAGTGACAAGAGTCACCCAAACAACAGCTTGTATTCAGAATTTTCCTTGTTTCTAAATAATGGTATTGGAACAAAATTCTTCACTGTGAAGTTGGTGTGGCACTGGAACAGGTTGCCCCAAGAAGCTGTGAATTCCCCATCTCTGGAAGTGTTCAAGACCATGTTGGTTGGAGCTCTGAGCCACCTGGTCTAGTGAAAGGTGTCCCTGCCCTTGGTGGGGGCTATCTGGTCTTTAAGATTCCTTCCAGCCCAAACCAATGCTATGACTCTATGATTATTGTATTCAGAGTAAGATTGTGCCCCAATATGACAGAGAGTATCTGTATGCTATTTTTTATAAATGAATGTGGGTGTTTTTTACATGGGTATGCATTTACCAGTTATTTCATACAAATGGAAGCTTCTTCTAAATTTGGTCGTTACAGAGCCTGGAGGGAATTTGTTTTCCTAAGAAAAGCTTAATGTTCAAAAAGACAACCACTCCATAAATTTTGTCATGCCATCAACAACTGGGTAAAACTTTTGTTAATCAAAAACTTGGGGTCATTTGGGGAGTCTATTCAGCTGCAGGTTAGAGGCTGATGATAAGCATGGAGGCACTGTTTTGCATGTCTCTTTAAGTTTGCAAAAGTCTCTGATATCCTTTGGAGTAAAAATGATATGTGGATATAAGATATCATTTGTACTAATTTACAATTCACATAGCAATATGTAATCTCTCCTGAACTTTATCAGTATGACACGGCAGCAAACTCTATCACAAAATTTCCACATTTTCTAAATGAAGAGGGTGTTTCTCTATGACAATATTTGGTTTTATTCCCTCACATTTATGCCCTAGACTAAATTACAGTATTTTGTTTGCAATTTTTTTGTCATATCATGTTAGCCTAATATACCACTAATACCATTTTAATACAGAAATTTTAGTATTCCTACTCATCGGATGGTACAGTAAGTTATCACATTAGCCTGCTATGATTTCTTCTTGTGGTACCTGTTGCTAATCTATAATTACATTCCTACCTTATTTTAACTCTGATAGATACCACCATTGTACATATTCTGCATTTGAGACCCTTCATAAACTCCATCTTACAAGGGTCTACAGCTGCAGAGGTAACATTGATCTAGTAAACAGTATTTCATAGTGTATCTACAGGTATCTGTAAGTTCAGTCTACTATGGTGCAGCAGCTATGACTGAAAATTGAAGTTTTGTTTTCTAACTTAGAAAATAAGACAAAAGAAAAATATGGTTATTGTAAAGCAAGCAAACAAACAAACAAACAAAAAAACCCAACCAACACTGTGCTTACACAGAGTTTCTGCAGCAAATGAAAGAGGAAATCTTTCTCAAAAGCAATATTAAAAACCCTTTTATTTCCCTATAGTTTATTTTTTTCCTGTAATGTTCTATTCACCTATTTAAATAGATTTAAAAATCTTCAAAGAAAAGGGGAAGGCAAGGAAAAAGACCCTGTGTTTGTGTTGACCACTCAGTGCCTGCAGCTTCTCTGCAAGATGCTGTCTACCTTCCATGGAAGGAAGCAGGAAAATTTTACTGTCCTGGACCAGGCAATCTCTCATGCTCTTTATGACCAAACTTATAGAAGCAATTTTTTCTCACTGCTTCTTTTTTCTTTTTTTTTTTCTTTACCTAAGATAGAATTTTATTTCTTGGCTTAACTAGAATGGTAAGAAACCTGATGTAATAAATAGATGCAATGATGAACTGTGCAGTTGTCTGGACAAATCTCATACTCTGATTCTTTGAGCTGGATTATTTCCCTGGATTATTAAATCTGTGTGTCCAGATTTACCTCAGGTCTGCAACAGTGTCTTAGATTCACAGTATTGGAACACCTACTCATTCCAGTCTTGCAGTTATAGCAGTGGGAGTCACAGAAGCAAATTAAATACCAGAATATATTGTGTTTTGCTTAGAAATAGAATCAGGTCTGTTTTAGAAATGCTTTAACAGTACAATGTTGTCCTTAACAGGCCATCTTGAAATGAATTACTCCAGTTAACCTATCCATATGATTGTTTACCTGCCCTTTGTACATGGACTTTTGCATGTGTCCTTTTGGGCTTGGCCTGCTTAAAGCAGCCAGAGCCTAAGAGCTGATTCTGTGAGGTTTCCAGTTAGATGTTGTTGCTGACTGGGGCTTCCCCATCCCTTTTCATTTCATCCAGGACTCAGTTCCACCTTGCATTCCCTCCCACTATGTTCTTACTGAGACATCACATCTGTAATCCAAGGCCAGAAGCTGGCTGGATTTTTGCCTGCCTTCAGATTTCTAAGAGTGGTGTATCCCTATGTGTAATTTTGCCCAAGTTTGGTTTTCAAACCAGCTGATTTGCAACCATTTCCCAAATATTTTCTTGAGATTCCTCTCCTGTAAGATGTGACTGGATTCCCTTGACCTCTTCAGTAGCTGAGTAGGAAAGATGCATCTTTGATCAAAATAAAACTCAACTGGACCTCCATAGGTGCCCAGTTTAGCATGGTTGGAAGGAGAATGGAACAAAGTCTACACATCTGAGTAAGACCTAAAGTATCTAGGAAGTATGTTTTGGTCCTTGGTAACATATTTTGAAAGGTGCTTTCTGTGCTTCAGATTCTGATGTTACTGATTGTTCTTCACGTTCTGTGCATTTTTGATGAACAGATTATGGTTGTTAGATGAGTAGATTTACAGAGCATTGGGAAACCAAGAAATTAATTTTTGATTCTCTGCCTTTCTACTTACTGGCCATAGCACCTTCACCTTTGCTGCAGTGTGGGTCTACAGGAACAAAGGTGGAAATTTCTCCTTGATTATGCAAATCACCATGGTCACTCCATCAGTGTCCCCAGTCACAAGAATATATGTTCCTTTTAGTGGTATTCTGCAATGTCATAAATATTCTTTCAGTAAAATCTTCTGACCTTATAGTGCTCTTTGTGGAGTTGCCACAGGTTTTGTCAATGCACTTGTTCATCCTTTTAAAGGGGATGTTCATATGAACTGGAGCAGCCATGAGCTGGATAAAGTCTTCTCAGCCCTTTCAGTGCATAAATTAGACATAATAATGAAATAACACGTCTCCTGTTGCATGTAATTTCTATTTCAAAATCAAAAAATGCTGTGATTAACCTTGCATCCACTGATTCCTGAAATTCCTGGAAGTTTGCTATTATTGTTTTTATGATTCAGTTTAAGTAGTGCTAAATTCCTTGCCCATATTTAAGTTGTAAGTATTTTGCTCAGATTTATGAGCTAAATATTCATGCTGATGGACAGTTTGTTTGCAGCACACTACAGGTAAATGGGCAACTTTGTTGTTGCTCAGTTTTAGAGGAGCTGGTCCAGGTCAGAGCAGATCAGTCTGCTCCCTCCAAAATTTCCCCTCCAAAATTTATCAGGTGTTGTCTATCCCTACCATTAATGCATATTAACATTGATATCACTAAGTGTTTAACCTTAATGATTTTACTTTCTTAACCCACTTTCAGCATCCCTCTTCATAAGAGAGAGCCAAGGGTTTGTAAAGTATTCAATATTTTTATTCAGAACTCTCAAATTATTCATGAAGATAGTAATGCACTTTAATTTCTTTGTGTTGCTGCATTGTGGTTTTATAGATTGACTGTAATTTTGCCTACACCTGCCCTCAGAATCTCAGGAGCTGAGCTTTATTATTTTAATGAATTTACACTAAATATATCTTGGTCACTTAAACTACATTTCAGGAAAGAGATTATAGAAGGTCAACAGATGAAAGTATACATTTTTTTAAACCTGGAGTATTTTCCTTTGGATGTTTTTCCTGGCTTTTGGATTGCTAGGGAGTTCACATGTCCCTTTACTTCTGGACAAAAAAAAATTAAGGAATAAGAATTCCTGGAATTTGATGGGGATTCTAGTGCAAATCTACATCATGTACTTAGCAAACAATCCCAGCAGTAGTGGAGATTAGTGCCCTGGTCTGAAAGGCTGGTGATTTGAGGTCTCTTCCCACTCGTTGAGTAGCTGCTGCAGGGCATGGGGAGCTCCTGGTGAGCTGTGACCTTTCTGAAGAGTACAAGTGACTTCATGGGAAACTACTCCAGTGCTTCTGTCTCTGCCCTTGTGCTTTGGGGATGCTGTGATTTCTTCTGAATGAGCAAATACTGAGATATCCTTCAGAATTATCTATCTTTTGGTCTGGTTGATGTGGTGTATCTCATGTGATGTGTTCTACAGCTAGTTCAGGTATATGGAACAGGATGTGTGTGATGCTGCACTTGTTGCAACTCAGCCAGAAATATTAATTTTTGCAGGTGGCAGGTGAAATTCACTGGGGTATTAGGGAAAAGTTTTGATGAATAGCTGCACATTCTCTCCGCCTAAGGTCTGTTGTTGCATTTGAACTGTAAACTGAAATGACAGTCGCTTGCATGGCAGAGCACCCAGGAGAGCACAGCAACAGCAATGCCACCTGTTATTCATTGTGTGACTAGTGAAAAGACACAGGGTTCTACCTGAATGAGAAGATATGGTGTGTTTCTTCTTTTACTAGTGAAAAGATTCTGATGCAGATTATTGGTACATTGAAAGGTAAACGTTTCCATTGTGTGTTTTACATGCTGTAGCAGTAACTAATCTTTCCCCCAGAACCTTATCATATTTACCAGTATTTAAATTTTATGAACTATTGAATTGTATTACGTCTTTGTTATTCCTTCCTTGAGCACCATCAGTTTGCAAAAAGAGGTGAGATATATTACTGTGTGAGAAATTTTAAAAAGGGCATAAAATCTTATAGTTTATTCTTGACCAAGTTGTAAAACATCTATGATGCTTTCCCAATAACACCTTCTTTAAATGCAAAGGTAAAAAGCTTTTTACTTTGGGAAATTACATCAGCTTGAAAACTGTACAAAACTACTAAAGAAAGTAGGAACAATTACCAAATATTATACGGGAGATGGATACAGTAGGTTTTCTGGTTTACTAGTGAGTGTAACTTTCAAACTTCATGGAGAATGTCATCTGCTGCTTAGGAGCATGTCCCTAGAAATGCAAATTATCACAAATGTTATAACTAGCTGTGAAAGCAACACCTGAAATTTTTATGGTTTCCTTTGCAGTCCCAGGTTGCACCTATGAATCTTGGATACAGGGATTTTAAAGATCCTGTGAGGCTGGAATCCTGTGAATGCATTTCCCTGACCTGACTGAAGCTGTAGGAGCACAGCATCACCCGAGAGCTCTGCTCCTTGTGTGTCTGCCAGGACAGACCTCTCATGGTTCCTACTACACAGGCTGTAAGCTGAACAACTGCCTTTAGCCAGGGATGAATTAGTGTAGAAGGCCAAAATTAAGATTGGGATGAATTGCCTTCCAGAGTCCAACATTCCTCTGCACAGGTCTCTGAGGAAGGTCAGCTAGGACAGGTAACTTTTAGAACTCAAATGAACAGTCTGTTGACACACTAACAAGTCTGGAGAACAGTCAGAGGCAAGAACTGAGCCCTGAGACCCAGTGGGAGACTTGTGCTCTGGACAATTTACAGTATCTTTAAACAGCCCAAATTTTCTATGCTTTCATACTCAACATTGTCTGAGGTTAGTTTCCTTGAAGAGATTTCAGATTAGTTTGGCAGAAGCAGACACATCCTTGATTACTAGCTGTATTCGAGACATTTGACCTCAACCCAGACTTTGCTGGCAGAGTTATTCAGTAGTTATTTTTCTGTATTAAAAAACAGGCCCTTGGTTTTAGTCAGAGCTTGTGGTCTCTTGGGACACCAGGCCAGTTCAGTGTTCATTTTGACAAGGTAATCTGCTGGTCATGTCAAATGTCCATGTTGCTGTGTGTGAACACAGAAGTGAAAAAAAAAATGATTTAATTTAGAGCTTGTCTCTATCCTCAGTCTTGGAGAAAATACTGATTTCTTTTCAAGCTTATGCTGAGAGCAGCCAGGTGCTCATATGGCATAAGACTATCCCTTAAGAGAGGATAACCAGAGGCTAAAAGAGGCAGAGACAGTATCAGGGAAAAAGACACCTGCAGGGAAAATAAGTGCAATATCCCTCACAAGATGATATCTTTCTAATTTCTTGAGGGTTGGTCCCACTGTGTCAGACAATCACAAATGAAGGGAAAGGAGAAAATGTAAAAAAAAAAATCAGTGTTTGTCATACTGGGTTTTGAAACTGTAGTAATTTACTATCATAGTACTTGAGGGCAAATCATACTGAGGTGTCATAAATAAACCATGTAACATTTGATTTTTTGTATGTTGTCATATTTCAGTGTATCAGAGTTTCTATGACAAGTCTGCTATCATTTTATCTTGCTAACAATTAGGTATCAGTTTTGTTTCTTCAACTTAGTTTCAAGTCCAAAAATTACATGATTTTACTTCCACTACCATGAAAAATTAGGACATGGAGAAACAGCAGAATCCTCTGCTACAATGAGTGTTTGTAAACCTTTGGCTACAGCTGTTCTGCTTGCACAAATAAGAAGAGTTTATTTTTTTTTCTGCTTATTAGATTTTAAGCAAGTGAAATGTGAGCAGGACCCTTAATGAAATAGGATGTAACAAGAGCCGTTCAAAGTATTGAAATTGTTCTTGCTTGCTCTTTGTTTTGTGCTATACTGTCCAGCATCCCAGTTAATACAATCAATACTAAGTGACTGAACCTTGTGATATGCTGAACTTCTCAAAAAGCAAAGGGAACAGAGGATTCTGATAGACATTGAAAATTTGTAATGTCTAAGGGGAACTGTCCTCCCCTCCACCCTGTATATTGTCAGATGGTCAAAGATTAAAAAGAAAACAACAAAGACCCAAAAATATATGCTGGTTTTGGGACATCCCCAAACTAAACATTTTAGTTCTTGGTCCCTCAATGCTTCTTATATGTATGGAAGTGGCCAATAAATCACTGCCTGAAGGAGATGACAGACTTATATTCAGAAAAAGCTGCTGATCTTCAATTGTTCCCAGAAACGAGCTAGCTCTTTCTCAACTCTGCTAGATAGAATTCACAGAATCCACAAAATTACTGGGTTGGAAGAGACCATAAAGATCATTGAGTCCAACCCATGCCCCAACATTTCAACTAAACCATGGCACTGAGTGCCATATCCAATCTTTTTTTTTAAACACAGCCAGGGATGGTGACTCCATCACCTCCCTGGGCAGGCCATTCCAGTACTTGATCACTCTTTCAGGAAAAAAACTTTTTCCTAAATCCAACCTATATTTCCCTTGATGCGGCTTGAGACTGTGTCTCAACTTGATACTTTCCTTCAAGGAAAATGCAGCAAATATTTTGTAAAACAAGTCTCCTTTGAGCCCAGAAGGGACTCTCTGGTCTTGAGGTCCGTAGTGCAGAAGAGACCTCTTTTCCTTTAGTGTAACAAGTCAGCTGGGAGGCAATCCCTAGGTACAAGATGAATTGTAGTGCAGGAGTAAGTTACCTTAGCCAACTACTGCCAAAGCATCCCAGCCTGTGTCTCTTCTGTAATTATTGCATTTAACACAGCTAGTTACTTGCACAAAAGAGCTTCCGGATACAGCAATTTCCACGGAGGGCTGTTTGGGAATGTAGAGGCCCATCATTTAGCTCTGATATTGTTGGGTTGTCAGAATTGATCATAGCTCTTGACGGAACACCTCTAGGTTTTTTTATGGAGTGCATCAGAGTGACATTTCACATTGTTTAAGTAGGAGTGATCTGTTAGTTTATATTTTATCTAAAACTGCAGAGCAGATGACCTCCCTCAGGGTCTAAATACATGAATCCTATGTGCATGTTATAATTAATAGTAGAGCTAGGAGAGAAATTCATAACAAGGGGCCGAAGAGCTGGGCAGAACAACTTGTCAAAAAGAAGGAAATTCCACTACAGATTAGCTTATTTTTAAGCATGTCAAGCTCTACATACAAACAAGATATATTGCTTCCTTGTAATGTCTGTTTAGGCCCAGATGCTCCAGGCAGTGTCAGGGAGTGCTGTAAATTTTGTCTGAGTCAGGGCAATTCTGATTGATCTCTGAGTGTAAAATCGATAAGAAGACACTGTCATTTTCTTAAAGGATGAGCTAGAAAAGGAAAATAAATTAAGACTCTACTGAATGTCTATCTCCAGTGCTCATTAATTCAGTGTGGTCTGTACTTTGTTAATGTTATGTCCACAGCTTTAATCTTCCAGGTGCTCTTCCTGCAGATAGTCGACAGCAGCCCTTTATTATGTTATGTATATTTCATCTACACGTGGTGGAAATAAAATGTCTTCCCTCTTCTTTCCCCTAGCTCTTGATTAATCCATTTTATTATTTTTCAGAAATACATCACTTGGGTACTGATTAACTTAAAAATGGAAAGCCATTGTCTTTCTTGCGTGTCCTTCATCAGAACTAACACACCGGCTGCTCATTTGTCTTGGGTTGTTACAGCAAATAACGACTACCAGGCATTTCCCCTTATGTAATATACTTCAGGAAGATTAATTTACTTCTGCTTTTTTTCTCTGCTTCTTTTTTGTCTACTAAGACTTTTTTTGATGTGATTTGAACTCCCTCCCAGCTCCCACTCTCCTGTTTCCTCTTAAACATTTTGCAGCCTTCACTGGAGCAGCAGTGCTAGAGCTGACCATTACAGTCTCCAGTCCAGGTCACCCAGTGCTGCTGCAGACATGGCTCCTTTCAGGGCTGGCTTGCCTTGCTCTGCATGGGTGAGTGTGAGCTCAGGGGACTGTCCCTTAAGAATCACAATACACTGCCACCTTAGTCCCACAGCCTTCTCATGCTCAAGTCATCTTGTAGTTAATAGGTCTGCTAGGGGAAGTCTAGGCTGTTCTCAGGAGTATAACTTAAGATGCTGTTACACTGAAATATAAAATAAGTTTTATCACTAAGCACTCATTTCCCTTTCTACACATCTACTGTCGATGTAGAAATAGCTTCTAAACATAAACAGCAGGTCATTTTATGCTTCTGTTTCTACTTCACAATGTTAACATCAGGGCACAAACAACACAGCGACTGTCAGTGGTCAAGTTAAAAGAAACAAATACATAAATACTTTTTGGCAAGGAAAAGAATATTTTCCATATCCCACCCCCCAGCTATTCCTAATAATTAAAATGTTATTTATTTCCAACTTCATTATATATCTCTAGGGTATGTTGATTGAGAAAACAGAGGTAGTTGAAAAAAAAGACCTCTTGACTTCAACAAGCATTTAATGCATATTCATGAAGCATCTCATTCTCATTCCTTAAAAAAATACAGTACATGCCAATTAATTAATTTTCATGGAGAGGCCATTGGTGAGACTAGACCTTGTACCATCTGTTTCCTAGCTGAGCAGGCTTCACCTGAGCTGAAGGAGTGGTTTCAGTGATCTCATCAAGCAGTCTGTAATATTTTATCTGAAAATTATCCTTCAGGACTTTTCCTGCATTCACTGAAATTTGATTTTCAGAGAAGCTCAGGAAATCTTTTCAACATTGCATTCAATGTATCTAAAACTGAGTGTATTCAGCTAAACTCTAGAATGCTATGTGCTTCTATGTTTATCCTTGAAAAGGGCATAAGTCAACTCCTAGGTCTTCTCGTGGTTATATGTCAAAAAGTTTATGCTTTGAGAATAACTCAGTAGGGGTAGAAGCACTCCAGAAGAGGATGAGCTTTTGTCCATATCTACTGTTCCTACCACAAGGCTACAGCCAGTGACATCTAAAGCACAAAATCACTTCTCTGGCACAAGCTATCAAAATGTCTTCTGTAGTATTAAGGTTAAATTGTGAATTGTATCATCTTTGTATTAGGAGAGAACCAGATGCCTGATTTACACTTGACACACATGGCCAGATCTCTGGGTTCCTAGGAAGTCCTGATTCTGTTAGCAGAGATAACTGACTTCTGATGTTAGCAGAGATACTGACTTTGCTATATCTGAAGAAACAGGCAAAGGTGAGGTCATGCCCAAAAACCCTTCAGGACAGAGACAGGATATGTGGTGTTCTGCTGCATCTTCCAAGCCACCCATCAAGGTAATCTGGAATTTTAAACAGAAAAATTTATAAACTTCCTCCAGATAATAACATTCCACATTAGGAGAAAAATTATGACCAACGAAATGCAGAGAGTAGCCCAGATATAGAATTGTCTCTGGGTCAGATAAACACTGATCTGATTGAATTACAAATCTGTAAACCCTCTGACAGCCAGCTATTTG
This sequence comes from Serinus canaria, assembly GCF_022539315.1. Taxonomy (NCBI): domain Eukaryota; kingdom Metazoa; phylum Chordata; class Aves; order Passeriformes; family Fringillidae; genus Serinus; species Serinus canaria. The sequence goes on from NC_066315.1 coordinate 31,325,348, forward strand.
CAAAGGCAATAAGCATTTGTGATAGGAAAGGATTTCATAGTGGTCATGCTGCCCAGCCCCATATCTAGACCAGCTGAATTTGGGAGTCAAGTTAGAAAATCTCCATCAAAATGGAATTGCTCAAACTAAACATTATTGAGCAAGTGTATTTTTCAGACACACTTTGAATGTGACTGAAATGCAGCGATAAGTTTATGAACTGTATCATAGTAGACATTTTTATACTGTCCTTGAAAAATGCACCTATAGTTGAGTGGATGGAATGGATTTAATAGCAATATATAATATAAATACATGTAATAAATATATAAAGCTATGTATATAATGCACATACCAAATGACAGTACACGTACATTCCAGATTGCCTGCTCTCCAGAGCTTCTGCTGTGTGCATGCTTCCAACAGTCATACAATAAAACCTGTGCAAATTTGTTTACCCACAGCAGGCTCAGGGTGTGCGATTTGACACCCTTTAACCAAGGTTTTAAAACCATGCCTGTATGTAGTTGAAGGACTTAGGATGAATTTTTGTGAGTTTATTTTGCTAGAGAGGATCAGTTCTAACTTAGATCTAAGTGTTTAGTGCATAAACAGGAAAAAAAACCCTATAGATTTTAAAAATATTTATATTTATATATATATATGTGTGTGTGTGTGTGTGTGTGTGTATAATATCTCTCTATATATCTGTATCATAAAATATCCATTTTATGCTGGAAAAAACCCAAAACAAATAACCACACTTCTCCTGCAAGAAAAACCAAAATTCACCTTATTCAAATTAAACTTGTTCTGGTTTTATTATTTGAATTAACATTCCCATTGATTTTGGTGGATGAAGGCAATAATTCCTGTTCTGTTCTTGCATCATGTGACTTAGCTAAATAAACAGTAATGGATCCAAAAGCTGATACTGAAATTCTGAATGCAGCAAGTAAGGTGATGGTAATGTAGGCTTTGGGTCAAGACACTTAAGCAGTCCAGATTTCCTCTGGGAATAGTAAGATGTTTATTAAAAAGTATCAAAATGATGACTAGCTGCTTTTCAACAAAAATTCTTGACAGGGTTAACTACATCCTTGAGTTCAAATGAAGAGATGTTTCCACAACTATACCAAAGATTTGTTTATGAGACCCTTAACTTTTTCTTATGTCAGACTTCCAGTGACTTCATGGAAACAGAAAATCAAGTCGTATCAAGCTAATTTAAGCACTATTAAAAGAGGTTAGATGCACAGAGTATATTGATATGGATCTGTTTATAGAGGGATAATAATTTAAGAGACCTAATGTGCACAACACACAGCCATGTCTAAGATTACTTAAAGGTTTAGGATTTTTGTCAGTGCAACCATGTCCTGGTGTTTTGAGCAAAATTATTTAGATAAGGATAGCACTTGATTTTGAAAATGGAGTGCTGTTGCACAATTTTACAATGTTAGTTATTGATAGAATGTAACACATTTCTTGAGGTTTTGTTTAAACATGTTTAGATTTCCATCAAATAGATTTGGGATTGATATCTGAAAAGGATGATGGCATACAAGTTGCCCTGGGATGGGGGAACAGAGACCCAGGAGAAGAACTACAAGAAATGGATATCCAAATGATTTTAAAGTGAGGCCCTGGTCCCAGTAGCAAAAGCTCTGAGAGAAATAAGAAAATTGGGATTTACATTAAAATAGTAAGGTGAGTTTTGGAAAATCTGAACTTTGACATGGTCCATTCAACTGGGTCTGTCATATTGATCTATGAGATTTATTATCACAATTAAAAATCTGCATAGAAAGGATTTGTGTTGTTTATGGTAGTTTTAATAATCTGTCTTGTTACTGTACTGAACAATCTAATATTTCTCAATCTAATTTTATACTTTGGTTATTAAACATCTGGGAATAAATTTTCAAAGTTGTGAAATTTATCCCCAGCTGTTCTGTGAACAATAGTGGAAATAGGTGTACCAAACCCAAAGTTTCATAACACTCAGAACACAGGTATAAGGACTCACTGCTCCTTTCTGAGCAGTAATTCATTGCTTCTTGCAATGAATTCATGCTTTTTACATATAAATGTCTGCCAATTTATAAAAGGCTGGGTGCTATTGAGACCAACAGGTTAGTTTCCTTTGATTTCAGTGGGGGGCAGGATTGATCTGGGAATGTAACCAGGTTGATGTTTTTTATGATTGTGCATACTGAGGAGTATTAATGAGAACATGTTTTACAGTGTGTGTGCTGCATGTGCTTCCCATCCCAAGAAACCTCAGAACTGCTGTATGGTTGTATATCTGTGGTGTGGCTGGAACCCATATCCTTTTGGGTATGAATAGCAGCAGTAAATCAAAGTACATGTTTATACTGCATCATGAATCTCCTTTTCTACTGGAATATTTGAAACAGCAGCAGATGACTTGAATCTGTGAATTCAAAAGCAATGCTTGCTACAACAGGGGGTATTTTCAACAGTGGCTGCTATTGTGAGGAACTTGGTTTAGAGGCTTAGTGAAGGCATCATAAAATCCTTGCCACTTTTGCAGGTTTCTCTTAAACTACTTTTGTTTTGGACACTCCTTGGCAAAGAGTTGGGTCCCAGGCCTCTAGCAGATTTCATCTGCACTTTATCATTCAAATCAAGGTACCAAAAGAGAAAAAAAAGCTCCTTTGTATATCAGCAGTATTAACATTTTACATACTTGAATCACTTGCTCTTTTATATGGTACCCTTTTGAGACAGCACTTTTTTCTATAACATTGTCAAAATGAATTATAGTCATGCTTCATAATACAGGTGTTGAACATTCAGCTCACATGTGGTGAAATAGCAACCACAGACATTTTCCCATCTCTTCTGGGAATCACCAACATTTGAAAGCACAGCTGTAGTTTCAGGTACTTTTTCTGTCAGTCCTTAATAAAAATGGAAACTCACTAAGGAAAAGACAACAATGAAAGAAAAAGTATGTAAGTTGCAGTATGTAAAGGGGCCTATAAGAACTCTGGAGATGAACCTTTCGCAGGGGCATGTTGCAAAAGGACAAGGGGGAGTGTTCTGAAGCTGAAGGAGGGTGGGTTTGTATTAAAAGTTTCTTACACTGGGTCTGGTGAAGCACTGGAACAGGTTGCCCAGAGAAGTTGTGGATGCCCCATCCTTGGAGGTGTTCAAGACCATATTGGCTGGGGCTCTGAGTTACCTGGTCTAGTAAAAGGTGCACCTGGCCATGGCAGGGGGGTTGGAGCTAGAGGGTCTTTAAGGTCTTTTCCAACCCAAACCAGACTCTGATTCTATGAAAACAGAAACAACTGGGTGGGGGAATAAATTCCTCTGTCAAGCATGCTGCATGAAGGGTATATTATGCTATGCAGGAAAGGCACTTGTGAGATTATTTTTACTCAGGCTTTTTCTTTGTTGCCTGGGCCCTTTTCCATGCATTATTGGTTGCTGTAAGAGTGCTTGTCTGAAATGTGCTTTCCAAGACATCTGATTCTTTCTCTGTTTTATGAAATACATGAAAAAGAGAGAGCAGCTGCACTGCTCTCCTTCAAATACATCTTCACAATCACTTTCTGATACTCATCTGCTCTCTTGCCATCATTTAGGCACCTAACACTACTTCACCTAGAACCCATCAGGAGACCCTTATCAATCAACTAAGCCCAGAGAGAGTACACATAATTTAATGATTGCTAGTCCATCTATGAAATATCAAAACAGGGATAAAAATGTATTACTGAGAGACTTCCTTGCTCTGTTCTCATTTTGTTGCTTCTCTAATTTGTCTTGATGTTGCTGTTGGAGTCCTGAAAGATTTCTCTAGAAAAATTAAGCACTATAGGAACACATTGAAGCACTGAAAATGTCTGCTTTGACTCATGTATTCTGATCTTCCTTGCTGACAGGAGCTCTTTTTTTCCAAGACAAGCTGCCTGCAATGGTGGCTTGAAATTAGCTCTCATCCTTCTTTCCAGTCATGCACAAACCCAGAATTCTCCACCTTTGTAAAGCAGGAGAGTATTCACAGGAGCAATCCTGCAATCCACCCTCTTTCTGTAGTGTGTGACCCACTGCAGGGCCACTGCTGGGTCAGGTCCTGTTTCACCCCTGCCACAGCAATGGTCCATTTGGATTCCACAAGCAGGACCTCTGTGGAGCTAGAACCATGCCATGGAACTAGAACCATGCCATTTCTCATCTGATTGTTCAGGGTGTCTGCCTTTGCAGGTACAGGAAAAGATTTTAGGTAGTTAAATGCTCTTAAATAGACGAATAAGCAAGAAAATCGGAAATAAATGCTTTAAGTGAACTTAAACATTAAGTATCTTTTAAAAAAGCCTTTTCTACAAAGTAGTCATAAAATTAAAAAGGGAAGAAGTGGCATATCTGAAATACAACCAGTGACCCTTATATCCTGTGGGATTTTCACTACTTGTCTAGCTCCCACTTCACAAAAGTTGTGTTCTTACTCATCAACATTAGTGCTAATTACATATAGCCACTTTTGGCATTCTTTACTCCATTAGAAAATGTATTTTTAATTCCCCATGGTCTACACAGAATTAATATTTTTTTCAAAGATTTTACTTTTTTGCTTTTATGACTAGAAAAATCGCTCTTCTATGCAGAAGAATGTCTCCAGTTCCAAGAAGCTTCCCTACATTTGCCCTTGAAGAAATCTTTTGATTCTCCATTTCCTACCTTTCTCCTGACTTATCAAGGCTGCATATGATATGCTAACAAGCAGTGATACTAAGGTGCCTAATTTCCAGTGGATTTCAAAGGACATGTTGTAGTACAAATAAGTATTTTTGGAAAAAGGAGTATGCCTTTTGTGCCTTGTAAAGCTGTTGCAGGACCCCTCCACACTTTGGAGAAGTGAGGGCTTCCATCATAACTGAGCTACCCAAGTGACTTCACAGCAGCTGCAATTTTGCCTTGGTGCTCAGTGTGTGAGCAACCAGACTTCTCTGGTTTATTTATCAGCCTGGCTCCCACAGGTATGTCCTACCTCTGTGACATTAACCTACCCCATGCTGCCAAAAATAATATAAAACCTGGATCTACAATACTTTTATGTGGTCAAAATCTCTTTATCAGGCCAAGGTATATAATAACTCTTGCAGGTAGCTAAAGCATCCCTTCACCTTTGCCTTCTGTATCATTGGCTGATGCCCAATAGAGCACTGTGAAAAAGTCTGGTAATGGTGGCCATTAGGTAAAGCCTGCTCCTTTTGATTGAAGAAGTCTCTTGATAGAAGAGAGAGGCCTAGGACCCATGTTATTTATGTATTTTGATATATTCTGTCATCAGAAAATCACAGAAGTCTAGGAGAAATAAAGCTTCTCTTTAACACGCTTACAGCCTTGTCCTGTGGACCATTTGCCCATTTTTGAGCTGGTGTGCTAAGTGTGTGCTCCTAGCTTTGAAAGGTATTAGAAGTCACCTCAGGCAGCTTTTAGCCTGTTCAGTTACATTCCTAGCAAGAAAGGAAGCTATTCTCATCCCAGATGTGATCCCATTTAACCCTTGCATAGAATAATAATGAAATTTGCTGTCTTTACCATTAATTTATGTTCTCTGTTTACCAGGGTGTCTTCTCTGAAGTACCTGCTTATTTGTACTATTCAGAGAAGCTGGTGCTTTCAGTAAACTCACCTCAGGGCTGGCTGCTGGGCATCATTCCATTATCATGATGACATTGGTGATTTTACTGCCTAGAAGTATGAAGTATATAGAAACTTATTGGTGCAATGTATAAAATAAATAAAGGCTTCATCTTCCCATGGGCTCTTCAACTACAGGTGCCTGAAGCTGTCTCATCAGTTGAAAATATCTCTAACAAATTCATAGTTTGATTTGCAATTTGAATGCATCCTTGTTAATTAATTAATTTTTTTGGTAGAGCTCTAGCTTCCAAGAAAATGAGCAAGCCTGTGCCTCAAACACTTAAAGCAGCTGCAATGTAAGGACCATTTAGGCACCTATATGAAAAATGCTTCCAGAAACCCTTGGACATTCACAGAATTCTGTAGAAGCAAATCTATATATCTTTAATTACCCCAGTTCTCATCTCTTCTCTCAACTAATTTGTAACCCAATTATTTTGCTCCCTTTCCCAGTCCAATCAGGAATGCCTCTTCCCTCCTGTTTTGCCTTTTCTCTTTTCTTTTTCCCCCCTCACTATTGACTTTCTTATCCTTGTCTCTTCAAAGAGCTCAGAAAGTAGTTTGGCTATCAGTTGGTTGCTTGGGCAGTTTCATTGCTGCAGGAAATGAATTTTAGCTAGCTGGGATCTAGGATTTGCTTCCCATGAGCTCTCTAACCATTACAAAGCAAGGTGTATGCTTGGGTCAACCAGGTTGTCTTTTCCACAGAGATTAGCTGGATGTCAGGAGGGCAGGGGACTGGTCTCCTGCAGCACTGTGAAACATCTTTTCTCAACAAGTGCAGCCTTGCCCCTGGATCTGTAGGGAAAGTGGATTTTTTTGCTAGCTGCCTGAGGCTGTGGCCTGTGGCATTGTGGCATCTCTTAGATGCCCTCTTAAGAAACTGAGGCTGTGAAATCTGTCTTGTGTTTTCTGTTCCTGGCACAGAGCATTTTGTAGTGAAGAATAGTCAAAAGTCATCGCATGCAAGTCCACATGTGAACCTGGCTCTAAGAGCTGGATGAAAGGCATCCTTTATGATGCCTTTCCAGATGAACTTTTCCTTTGCCATCTGAATGTAAGGACTGATAATAATAAGTGCACCCCTTAGCAAGGTTTGATATTTCCAAATGTCATCTCTTCTGGTTTCGTGCGCACTTGTTGATTGTTCTAACATCTTAATTAAAAGTGTAACTCTAATAATGGACTTATTTTCAGCCTGCTTCTCTGAGTGGTGCATTGTATCAAAGGACAGGCAATTCAGAAAGCAGTTAGCTGTGGATCAACAGTGACACAGAGCACTTGTGTAGTCGCTGGGGGTCAGTCAGTACATTTCTTTCGCACTGGTGCTAGTCAATCACTTTTGTTTTCCAGATTAATTATGTGGCCTTTCATTAAAAAACTAGGCACTCTGGTCTCTTGCCATTTTCATTTCACTTGTGTCTTTGCCTGGGTGAATTTTACACCAGGGCCTTCTCTATGTTGTGCTTTTCCTCTTTTTTAGGCAAGAAAGTGGAAAGCGTTCAAATAATCTAAAAACCTAAGGGGATGAAAGGGGTTTAGTTCATAATTTCTGTATAGCTGTAAAGTAAGACAATATAAACTCCTCTTGCAGAGGTGAATATTTCACCATGCTAATGTTATTGTCTCCTTTCTCTTCATGTTCTATAGTTTTCTGTAAAAGCTGAAGCAGTGACTATATTCAACACCTGCGTCTTTAACAGCCACTGCAGTATAATTACCTTTCTTGAATATTCTATAGAATTGTCAAACATCAATTTTCTTTTTCAAGACAAGCTTTTGAATAATGCCGTTTACATACAGAGCTTAACTTCTCTTATGTTGAAAATCTAATTATAAGTATCCTAAATTTACTGCATGTTTGCTGTTTTATAATTCAGTCTACATAAAATTGCTAAAACATAGCACCTTTAACATTTATTCTGGAGCTGAATCAGCACGCTCTTTATTGGCCACTTTTTTAGTCTTAAATGTAATTGATTCTGTAACAATATTTTTTGATTTTTCTTATTGTGTTTATCTTAAATTTCCATACAGAGGTACAGAGCAAGAGGAGAGGCTATTGATAGAGATGCTTAATGTTCTTTTACTGTTTTTTCATTCAGTGAACATGTATTTTGTGTAGAAAGAAGAATATCTCAGCATTTCACTGAGACAATCTAGGAAAAACACTCCAGCATGTTTTACTCTGTTTGGTGCATTATTCACTGGATATCTAATGCTGATGTTGATTGATTAGATCAGCCTCAGGTAATTAGCCAGGAAATCTTAGAGCAAATCATGGAGTGAATTGTGCAACGTACCATCATCCTAGTCAGGCTACTTTTGTGATACAAACATCGACAGACAACCATCTCGACTATCTCAAGCAGCACAACTTCCTAACAGTATTCTGTTAGGAAGGTGACATTAGAATAGAAAATTAACATAACATTGTATTATTTCTTACTGGTGTAACCTATAAATTAATGTTATGAAGTGTTATGAGCGTATCTGCAAAACTACCTCTTACAAAAATTAAAGAGTATCGTTATAATCTTCCAATTGTCACTCTGGGAATTCCTGTGTTGTCACACATTATTTTCAGCGTATGGTAAGCTGCATTTTCCTTCTCAGCCGCTCTTCCGGATTTCAGTTCTCATTGCCAATTTCTGTCCAAGGTTTCTGTAAATCTTTTGTGTCCTTTTTCTAAACACGTCCTATTCTTAAAAAAAGAATCCCTCAGCTATTCACTCTGCAGCTTATAGTGAAACCTTTTTCAGCTTTTCTTTTCAAATACCATAATCCATGAATGCATATAATAAGCAAGGTAAAAAATCATTTAAAAGACTCTTGCACATGCTGCTGATACCAATGTAATACGAGACAATTGCTCTGTTTATTATTCTCTTGTACTTTCTGCAGGTAAGTGTTAAAATAAACCTTTAATAATTTAGTCCTATTAGTTTCATTCTTTTTTTTGTTTGGTTTGGTTTAAAGATCTTAACTATGCCAATATCATCCCAAATTCTTAAGGCTTTTGAACATATCCCCTTCATGTTGCATTGTATCATGTCTGGTTTAACTCTTCACTGTCTCTTCCAGGAATGAAAAAATTCTCTGTGGGGAAGAATACAAATATGTGTAAAATACTATGCTTCTGTTAAAATGTGAATTTCAGTTTCACTACTGGGAATAAATCCAATTTTACAACAACTTTCTGAAATGGTTTCTTTGAAGTGATCCATTTTGAGTAAAGTATGTGTATGTTCTGGCAGTAAATACACATATATTTGGAATCTATTTCTTAGGAGAACGCTAGATTTCAAAATAAGTTCAAAACAAAGAAGTAACACTGTTTTCCACAGCATCAGCATAAATTTTTATGTGGTTTACCTCATAAGATCTTTCATGGATTAAAGAGTAAGAACAAGTTTTCTCCATTACAAAATTCTCATTTAATCCTTATCCACACTTAGTTTATCAAATTAAATTGGACAAGATTGATGCAGGGGCTTTTTAAGCCGGACATCATGTGTAAAATCGCTAGACAACAGATTTTAAAGGGTGCCCACCATGACTTGTCACATCATCTTTCCTCAGCCTCAGCTGCCCTTGCATAGTCTTATGCAGGGTCAGGATTCTTCTTGGTGTTACACTATGGACCACTGCAGAGAAACAGAGCT